>NC_064602.1:45177068-46377068 GCF_943734735.2 Anopheles gambiae | reverse complement strand
GATTCGCTCAGCAACGGGGGCACTTCTCCCACGGCACCGCGCAGCAGCTTCGGGTCCAGGAATTGGCTGTAGTGCGTCACGAGCGTGTCCAGCAGGGTGAGCGAGTTGAGCTTCAGCGCACGTTGATTTTTGCGCAGGAACGACCCCAGCACCGGTATAACCTCGCCGATGATCGGACTTAGATTGACGCGCAGCGGTGACGCCGCGATCATGGTCAGCGCTTTGACCGAGCTTAATCGTGTCACCTCGTTCCGCAAACGCTCCATAAACAGTGGCAAACAGGTGACCAGCTCCGTCTGCAGCACATCGCCCATATTAGCAATGATTTGGCCCATACAGGCGATCGCCCGTTCCTTCACCTCCTGGTCAACCTCGGGCGAGCGAAGCTTCTGCAGCGTGCTGGTGTACAGCTGACTCACGTACGGCGTAAAATCAAACGTTGTCTGTACGTCGACCGGTCGGATCACCTTCACCAGCTGCTGCAGCACGAGCAGTGCTTCGGTGGCGATCTTGTAGAACGGATCGAACACCGCATTCACGACGAGCGGAACGAGCAGCTGTATGTGCGCATGGAACACCTGCGGATTGTGCCCGACCAGCATACAGTAAACGAACCCGAGGGCGTCGATTTTCATGTTGGAGGTTGAGTTTTTGTCATTCAGTGAGTAGTGGATGCCACTCATCAGCTGATCGATATGGTTCGAAAGTGCCCCGGGCAGCGCGTTCAACAGTTCGCGCAACAGCAGGAAACAATCCTGGCGCGTTTTTACCGACTTTTCGCGCATGAGCGGCTGAACCGCTTTCACGATCGTCGGTACCTGATCGGTCAGCATGCTGATCGGGCCAGGAATTTGCTCCATCGAGTCGGGATCGTGCCCGATATCGTCGCCCATGGGGCGGGTCGATTTGAGCAGCGCGATGTACGCGTGGAATATGTCGGACTTGACGTTTTCTTCGCGCTCTGGAGAGATAAAAAAACAGCAGCGATAAGTTAAATCGAAAACAAAACGGTCAGATAGCTCAGTTTACGTTACCTTTGAAGCGTGCGATAAGTGCCGGCGAAAGGGTTTTGTAGAATTCCTCCAACAGCTCGTGACGGGTGGAGATGACCGACTCCAAACATTTGGCGGCCGATCGACGCACCTTCCAGCTCATATCGTCGTCATCGCTGTACTCTTCGCTATCAATTTCTTCGTCGTCTTCCATCTCCATTGAGTTGCCACCCTCGCCATCATCTGCCTCGTAGTTGTAGTTTGGATCGTACGTGATGTACTTTAGACAAAGATCAACGATCTGTTTGGGTATACAATGAGCACAAATTAGCACAGCTTGCTTATGCTAAAGCAGCGCGTTTGAGAACACCTACCGTCGGAATATGCGGCATGATCGCTTCCGGACAGCGCTGCACAAACGCTTCACACGCCTGCAGACAGAATTCGCGCAACTCGTCGTCATCCCGCAAGCTATACTGATTGAGCAGAAACATGACGCGCTCGATGTGGTTGCACAGCCGATGGCCGGCCTGCCGGCAGATCGCCGCCAAACACTGGATGTAGGTCCGAATCGTGCCGGGATTTTGCGGCTTCTCCAGCCCGTCGAGCAAGTGTTCGATCACCTTGTTGTACGCGTTGTTGTTGCAGGTGGTCAACAGGTGGGACAGTGCAACAATCGTGCGCTTCCGGACGGCCTGCCGGGCGGAACCGAGCTGCGGCACGAGCGCCTTCAGGATGAGCTCGTGGAACGGTACCAGCAGATCGCCGAAGCGCGACAGCAGATCCGACAGTATGTCCAACGCTTCGAGCTGCACCGAAACGTCCTCCTTCTCGATCGCCACGCTCAGCTTGCCGGTGATGCGCTGGCAAACGTTCGGCACGAGCGAGTTGGACGACTGTGGCAGCTCCGATATGACCGTCTTCAGACCGATGCTAGAGATGTCACGCAGCTGTTCGTTGTTCGACACCATGTTGGCGCACAGCAGGTCCACAATCGTTTCCACCTGATTTTCCTTCACTTTGTTTACCAACGGTCCCAGGCTGCAATATCAACAAAAATAAACTTTAATTTTGATCTAGCAGCAGCAAGCAAGCATAATGGAATCATGAAATGCGTTTCGCATTTCATTCTGTTTCCCCGTTGCCACTGTCGGTATGTTTGCCAATCGCGGGAGGGATTGTTTTGATGATTTGCAAATACACATACAGGGTCGCGAGCAACAACATAACCTCAACAGTTGGCAAACGACGCGATAAATGCACACGTACCATTTCACCGCAAGATTCTGCACCTCGCCGTTCTTGTCCTCCAGCAGGCGAAGCACCATACGGACGACTTTCTTCTCCGATTCATCGTCGAGCTTGATGCTGTCCTTTTGTAGCTCCGTCATCAGATCGTTGGTCGCCATAAAGCGAAAGTCCTTATCATTGGACGTCATCTGGTGGCAGCGCAGGAGCCGGCGGCACGGGGGGCGGGGAAATCATAGTCAAAAATAATTAGTAAGATACAAACAATCCAAAAAGATCGCACATAGCATGCTGGGATGATTTTGGGTATTTCGAAGAGCAATGTTTGTTGATGTTTGTTACATGATGAAGCATCATCTCCATGGGATCAATAGATTTGGAGGGGGTTGCTAGTAGGATTTTGTAATCTCATTGCGGCTCTGTAAGCTGTCAGTGCATTTGCCAACAAAAGAAAATAGCGCACACATACACACACGCGGAAGGATAGCTGCGAATGTTTCTTCTCGTCTGAAGGACTTTCCGCTTTCGTCGATACGGATCGAACACTTCTTGATACGCGCATATTTTACTACTGCGAGCCAACGATACTCGACGGAGACACACGACACGAATTGATGCCTGCTGATTGTTTTTTTTTCTGTATGCGGCAGACGGCGGAAGGAGAACGGGGGCCGGATGTTCCGGGGTTTTGGGACTCTTCGGGCAATAATGCTAGGGGCTTATTCAACATATGGATATATTCACCTTCTCCAGCAGATTCGCTATCTGATACGACGCCATTCTGATGAGTTGCTGCCGCTAGTGCTACACTGGTTCTAATAATCCAACAGGAAATTGTTGTTGTGGCTGCCGAAAAAAACACACACACGCAACGTAAAACACGATGACACTTTGATGAGAGAAACTGGTACGAAAAGGTGCGATATTTTGTTACCGTGTCCTTAAACGTCGTAATGTTGTATCGCGGTACGCTACAGCTAATTCTTTCCTTTGGCGACAAATACGCGTGATTTGCACCACGAGCAGAGGTCGATTTGTTGCACCACGAAGAAAAGTTTTGCTGCTGATTCCCGAAATCAATTTGACATTTGCACACACACACCGACACGGGAGCAGCGGAGAATGGCACGAAGCACACGACACTCGCTGCTTTGGCTAGTCGTGACCTGTGACGGCAACTGAAAATTGTACAGTTTGCAAATGCGGGTTAGCTCTATTCGCGATTGCAAAATTTTCTTCTAGTGGACAATGGAAATTGAGAAACAGGACAGCGTTTTGCTCAAGATTTTCTTCTACACTTGCTGATCTTGCTGATTATCTCAGCCACACTCACGCACACATGTACGGTTTCAAATGACAGAACACGCATACAAATGTGTATATATGCACGCATACAAACTACACACACACATACTCACGTATCATGACAGTTGGTTTATTTACAGGTTGGTGCACCGCGATTTATTTGACAGTAGCAATTAACCTTTTTGTCAACGCCCAACGCGATAGACGACAATGAGCTATGAACTAAAAACAAAAAAGAACTATATTTTTTCTATCCGTGAAGCCATGCATTTTGTACGAGCTATAATGCAAATACATGCAGCGGGAAGTGCCATGTATTCGGCTACCTTTTATCCAGGGGTTGGTTTATTCGTGCTGTTCGGAAATGACAGGCTGTTTGATTGACTGAGAAATAGGTTTGAAAAACCCGTTAACAGACAATAGTTTCATCATCAAAAATACTATAACTCGGAGCATAAACTGTGATCGGTTGCCTCGCCCTCAAACATCGTTTCTCCATATCATAAAAAAAGACAAAAAGCAGAATCCAGATTCTTTACATGGATTTTCACGTTCGATTTTCGTAAAAGTGATGGTTGCGATGCCATTCAGAACGGATGTAATGCTATGTCCCGTGAGAGTTCAGGCTACGTCCTGCCTGTTTCAGGAGTGTCCGAAACCGCCTTCGCCTGTCCTGGCCTTAATGGCGATCACTTCCACGCCATCTTGCCTCCTCATTTTGGGCCTACCACATCCCCTTGGTCCTTCTGGAAGTCCTAAAAAGACTTTACGGGCTGGCTCGTCCGTTTCCACTCTCAGCGAAACCACTTTTGCAACATACTTGACTTAATTTTAACACTATGTTGAATATACTTGATTTCTACAAAATAAATATAAAAACAGAATAAGATAACATATAATTATAATGATAATTCACTTTATGAAACAAGCAAAGCAAAACAAAAAAACACATATCGGTGAAATCTCTCTGACCTGCGTGCAAAATCCAACTAGAGGTTGCAGATTACAAAGCTTATTTGTGGTGACAAAAATGGGCCGACTGCACAAACTAAAAATCAAACTAAATGAAAATTTATCGGACATTCTGAAAAAATGATTATAGGCCTTCATAAAATATGTTATCGATAGAAAAAATTAATCAACGTAACTGAAGTAATCTAGGGCCGGTCTGGTGGTACAGTCGTCAACTCGTACGACTTACCGACATGCCCGTCATGGGTTCAAACCCCGAATAGCCCATGCTCCCATACGTAGGACTGACTATCCTGCTACGGTAACAAAAAGTCACTGAAAGCCAAGCCCACTTCACTAGTGGGTACAGGCAGGCCTTGACCGGCCGTGGTTGTTGTGCATAAAAGAAGAAGAACTGAAGTAACCACAAAAAGGGGATTGGCTGAATTGTCCAAAGAAAAGCAAGTGTATATTGTTAAAGACTTTAACCAATTTATATTTTTATTTCTTTACATATCTTGTTTTACTTATTTACGTTAACAATAGGTTCGACACCCCCACTGCACTGTCTGTTTCGCTATGTACAATTTTCTGTTGTTCATTTAAATCCGTTGCAATTTTAAGGAAAAAAGACCCATTTTAACACAGCATGTGTGCGACCCCGCATACATCGTACTCCAGAGTGTTTTATGGAACCGTACTGTCGTCGTGTGGTTTTTTTGATTTCTATTTCGCCAAAGCCCGGAACCTAAAACGAACGCTTTGCTTCCTTACAGTAATATATACTATCGCTAAATACATCATATATAGATTGTAAAAAAGCCCAGTAACATAAATTTCACTAAAAAAACACAACGCAAAACAAATAGAGAAAGTATACCATTAATCTTAAACACGATAGTGAAGAATGTTTCGAACTGTTTTACAAGTAATTTGAATTGCACGTTCGCTGCTCCCGTATTTGATCCAGGTTAATGAAAAATATTAATTTTTTTTTCGCCACTAGCTGGATGCATGGGAATCGGAATTCTGGTGATGTTAAGACGAAATTAAATCGTATCGTATTCTTGAACGTTTATTTGCGGGCTTGGCATTTCCTTACTGACGTGATAATATATGCGCTACAGCAACGATTAGCTATGCTTCTATTGCTATAGATAGTTTGAAAATTGTTTAACTAGCAGATGTGTAAAAAAAAGGGTTCTACCTCTCTCCCCCCCCCCCCCACTCGGTTGGTTTACGAAGAACTTTGCCGGCTTATTATAATTACCTTGTTCTCTATTCTGTGTTCATAAAATCAGCTATGAAATGTTTAAATAAAAGTATTGCTGCTTCACGGATTTCATTGCGTGCGTCAAACCAATGCTAAACGTTTTATCACGTGTACGATCAACTGAATGAAATCGTAGGTAAAAGTTGCTTGATTTCCCATCCTTATAAGTGTCCATGCAAGTGTCGTAGAACAATAGGCAGCGAATAGAACCTAACTGTGGCTTTACTTAACAATAAAACAATAATTGGTCTGTAACCCTGCAAAGGAGACCATTCTAACTGAAGACGAGTAGTTTAGTAACAATTGCTTGACCGTGGTAATAGAATGTTGTGGATAAATTAAATCGTCTCAACATGAGTCTATTCCATGGGGATTTACTGCATCAAATGAACGTTTGATCGTTGGTGGAATAGCTTATATTGAAGCGCGTTACAAAAGTGCACACTTACGAAGAGTGCACGTACATTGTATTCTTGAACACCGAAAGTTACGAAACTTTATGTGCTTTTGTTGTTGTTGTTGTTGTTGTTGTTGTGTGTAATCGGCCCCGTGTCGGGGGCACGTATCGGGCGCTGTATCATTTGCAATTGCTTGATAATAGTACTTCTTCCTGCGGCACACAACGGTGAGTACGAAATCGTTTACAATTTTGCCCATTATTATTGTATCGTATCTCAGCTCAGACTGTGCTCATACGTTAGTGCTTAGAATATTACTTTGTTGAAGCAAAATGCCTTATTAACAATTTACCTTGCATGTTCCAAACAACTAAAAATCACAATTCTATCCATCCGATTCTATTCTGTTACACTTGCGCGCTCACACATCGGGCAATCGTGGCAAGTCGTTGTGTCAATCAATTTGTGTTTGCAACTTGCGCTTTCCTTCCTGTTCTCTTTACTAAGTGGTCCCTTCTATTGGCCACAACATCTAGGAGCTGGGAGATGTATTAGTGCACTTTGGGAAAACGCTTCGCACAACCGAAAGCAATCGGTAAAACCCATCACAATGAGCAGCGAATTGTCGTACTAGTGCTGCCTTCTCTTGCGCCCACTCACTGTTCTTCTCCGGCAGTGTGCAACACACGAAGCGAACGGAGATCTGTTTGAAAGTCGGTGAGGGGACTACTATGGTATATTCCTGCTCACATACCACATTCGTTGCCGTTGGGTTACACGCTCGTGAAGCACTGTTTGCCTATTGCTCTTTCTTCCACCCGCAGCAGTGGCATTGTAATGGGGGGTCGTCGGCATTATTGCGGCTAGGCAGAATTAGGAAGGGGTTGGCTTATCTTACTTGGTAAAGGCCGCAAAGACGGCCCAAATCACTTCGTTGGCGTTCGATTTGGCGGATTCCGCCTCAAAGTCCAGATCGAGCAGCTCTCTCACCCGCCGCATCGCCAGCTCGTAATCGTCATCGTTGAGCGGTGCAAAGGCATTCTCCAGGACGTCGCTCGCGTGAGCCAGCAGTATCAGCGCTAGCATTCGCTTGCCAATCCGCTGAGGATCGTTGACCCATTTCGTTAGTACCGCATCCTGTATCTGTGGACGTGCAGGGGCAACCCCAAACAAAAAAACCGGAAGAAAGAGCAAGATTAAATCCACCAGATCTTTTTTGGTGTGCGTGTGCTTCGTTCCGGACGGACGGTTTCCGCATCCAAATCTACACAGCACTTACCTTCTTTACCAACCGGCACTTGATAACGTTATCAGTTAGTGGATGTGTCGTCATATCGAATAGGAGAAAATTTTGTTTCTCCGTCGTTAGTACACCCTTTTCGACTAAATTCTTGGCTAGCCGCTCGCGCACATTTTTCAGCTGATAGCGTATCTTTAGCGGATTCCATGTTTCCCCTGTACAACGAACAAGCGGTACAGTGATTAGTAGAATGTTTGTTTGTGTGTATGTATGCGTGTGTGTCTATACATTAAACGGGTTGTCTATACGATTTGCTAGAACCTTCTTCGAAACACTGAGCTCGTGTACTGGGAAGCAAGTTGTGTGTAAAAATGTAAACTATATACTGTAGTTATTCACTGTTTCGTAAAACTTACCGCTCAAATATTCGATCCAGCTCTGAATGGTCTCCGGTGGGCACGTTTCTTTAATATGTTTCAAGGCCTCGTCGAGCAGTACATCACCGGTCGGTGTGTCGGATTTGAGAATGATTTTTCGCGTGCACAAACCCTTCCTTCGCATACCGGCTCGCTCCAGTTCGATACGCCCGCGAAGGCCCAGCTCAATCAGGATACATCCTCGCAACCCGCTCGATATGCAATCGTTCCAGAATGATGTGTAGCCCTGTACGAGGGAACGGACGAAATTTGTTTATTATAAATTTTCTAACAACTAATTTGATTCAACGTTTTCGGTGCGAAAGCAGTTTTAACAAAAAGAAGAGAAAACAAAACAAGTAACAGCGAATCAACGAGAAACGTGCCAGTGCAGCCGTTTCGTTATTTAAAGAACTGGTTCCATTTACGCAATAACGTTGCTTACTTAAGATGGGGACAGTTTATTGCTGGATGTAAGAACGGCACGTCTTCAATTGTCGATAAGCTGTAGAACAAATCATACCGTTGTTGTTTCTGTTTTTACTTCACTCAAACACAACGCACGGTATTCGGTAGATTCCGAGCCGGCAAAAGGAGTGCAAAAATAATGTGTAAACAACGATAAAACCCCATTTTTTCTAACGTTGCGGCAACAGTTGAACAATGCCACATAGCATTCATGGTATGGGTTCGCGCGACGCTGAAGCGATAAGTGCGAATGTGGGCTAATAAAAATCATCATTATTAAAGCCACCGATTCATACTGACAAGGGGAAAATTATCTAATACGAAACGATATTAGTGGACGAGAATTTAGCGACAAAATTGCTTCAAAAGCGTGACAACAGCAAATTATCACTGACTGATGTTGCCACTTGGTAGCGAGAAAGATGTGATGCAGAAAAAAACATCCCCGTCTATCCATTATGACGATGTGGCGCGTTTGGATTGTGTCACACCACTTAACTTTGCTCGCGAAGGACAAAACATCTATTGCTGTTCCAAAGCATCCGTTTTTAATGGATTGCTGAGGCCTTTGCTCTTCGAATGCAACTGAGATTCCGTGATGTTAATTCTTTTTTTGTTCTTGCCCGCTCCCAATCAGTCTCATACTTGCGGCTGGAGGTAGCTTGTCAATGATTATTACTGTCTGCCGCTGCTCGACGTCGTTACCCATCCGACCGCTCTTACCTCCTTATCCTTTAGCCCCAACAGCAGCACCTCTTCCATCAAAGTCAGCCGCGTTTCCTTGGAGTCGCAGTCTTCCATCTCGTCCTCCTTGTCTACTTTGTTGTCCTCCTGGTCGACATTATTTGCCGCGGACGAAGACGATCCTCCGTTCGATTCGGTGTCGCGTGCTTTTACACGTCGCACAAGCCCGTCAGTTCGATTCATCGCTCAGCCGATGCCGTTTTAGGCCGCCGTCCTCGTGGGTATATGATTGTTTTGCGGTGGCGAAGAGTTGTCACCTCCGTGCGGGGGGATTGCCGACAGACACCTCACACGGTGGTGGTAGAGGTGAAGGTGCTTGTTGGCCTTTCCTTGCTCTCTGCCCTTTCTACCTGTCCGCTTGCCTTCCTGCCCCACCCACCCAGCACCAGTTGTGTGTGAGTGTGCACTCTAACTACCGCATACACGATGACCGTGGACACACTTTGGCGTTTGTCACTGGGCACAAGTAGACATGCACACAAACACTGCACCACACACACTCTCACCAAAGTTCCTGCTTTTGCTGGATGGTTACCCTTCGATGTTGATGATACACACACTCGAGATGGCCCGGGCGAAAGTAATCCGCACACATTCAACAACAACAAAACACGGGAAATGGACAACAACGCTTTAACGGTTGCTGCAATGCAGTCAGCGATTCCGAAATCTGTCTCGGTCGTTCGCCTCGTAACGATGAGCTGGGTGGTGTTGGAGTCCAACCAACGTCGCTCTTTGCGTCGCCGTCGTTGTCGTTGTCGTCGTTTGGAGCCCCTTGGCAGCTTTCCAGCCCTTGGTGCTAGTTTTCACATCGAGCCCGGGTTGTTCGCGATCCCACAATTAACGCATTACCAGCGTTCACTTTACTTACAGCTTGCTGAGCCAATTGCAATGAGTTGAATCACCGTGTAGCAGGAAAAGTAAATAATATTCGCCCACTATTTGTGACACGAAACAAGGCAGCGATGACGACTGCTGCAGCAGCAGATAGGAAAAAACATGGCGGATTCGTGGAACGATTCAATTGACAGGATGCTATTCGGGTCTGCTGTCAGCGTGACTTTTGGCTACAAAGACCAAGATTATTTAAATTGCTGTAACCTTGGTGAAGACCCTCATAACAATTTTGAACTACAATATTTAGATAGATTTCAAAATAATTATTCCATTAAAAAGTGAAAGCTTCATAGCTTGACCAGCGGCGAGTGTCACTATAAATACGCATGAGTCATATCAACGTCACACGAAGCGTGAACTCAGAAAGTTCCCGCTTGCTTTGTAAGAGAGGGTGTAAACTTCCCGTCTAAAGATTAGTTGTATGACTGAAATCCAGTTTTCGCCAAAGCTTATGCCTCGTATGATGTCCGTATCAGAACCAAACAATTTTGATTTTTCTGCACGAACGCCGCAGGAGCGATTACCGCTACCTTACCGTCTGCTACACGTAGTCATTTTAGATTGCTTTGCAAAAAATTGTAATAAAGCTGGTGGCGCCATCTGTTGGTGGGATAGCCATACAGTGGAGCTTTCTTCGCTTCGAGAGCTTTCTCCCTCCCTCTGTACTGCAGTATGGTTTCGTATTGAAGTTATGCATTGCTAGAACTTGAACAGGCACACGATTCATTAAAAACTAAACTGTAATGTGAACCATCAGAACTGAAGAAATTGAGATTTCAGCAATGGTCAATGGTATTCCCAAGCGCCATAGATTAAGTTTAAACGACTGGAAAATCAAATATTCATAGAAAAAACGAATGTTCCATAGCTTCACTGGTTTGCTCGATAGATGACGCTTGATAATTATTATTATATTACAGTTCTTTTCCTGCAATATGTTTCGACAAGCTTCATCTAATCATGACCTATATAGCCTTCTAACTTTCCGAGCAAAAATCAATGAAATTGGTCGTGTGGTCGGATACATGGTTATCAACACCATCGATCATTATTCAAATCTCACTTGCTTCCCCTACCAGCATTAAAAGGCTTTGAAGGCATTCAGAAGGCATTTAAGGCCTTAGTCGCCTTAGAAGGCGAATAAAGATTTCAACCGAAACTTTCACGGCTGAAACGGGATCTCTTCGAAATCTTTCAACTTTTTGATTCAACGAGAACAGATAACTTGCCGCCATCTTAGCTTGTTTATATACTGGTTTTGCACCCTCCCTAATGTAACTGCCAAATAGAGCAGTGACAACGCTTTTGGTTCCGAACCGAGAAAGCGTGTGTTCGAATCCTAATTTTTATTATCTTTTTTATGTGTTTATTTCTTTTTAAATTAATATTTTCTTGCTATAATTAGATCAAACCAAATTTATGTGAAGCGAAATTTTAAAAACACATTTTTAAAAACATAATAATGACTATGTTTACCCTTCATAATCAGGATGGGAGAAATATGTATCTCACTTCTCCTTTTACTAGAGTTATCGAAATAAGTTTGATATATTAATACCTTTCAACGGGTTGGTCTTTAACAACCGAATAATGCAGACCATATTTAATAAAGTGAAATAGCTCAGAGCTTAACGCAAGAGAACATAACACGTAAATCGTGGTATCGAATCTCACGCACATATCTGGGAACGCTACAACAGTGCAGTGCTGAAGACGCTTGTAAGGTTTTCTTTTGACAGTTGCAATTTCAAATTTCAAATTAAAAGCGAAATTTTTCATTGACATATTTCAAAGGCATTTAATTACTGCTAAATGCACTGCTGATCGCCTTCAATTCGCCGGCGATTACAAGGCGATTAGAAGGCATTTAACGGAAATTTGCGGGTAGGGTCTGTACAAATGGTTCACATTAGGGTTTATTATTTAAACAATCGTATCGTCGTTCAAGTTCTAGCGATGCATAACTTCAATGCGGAACCATAAAACAGTACAGTAGGAAGGAGAAAGCTCTCAAAGCGAGGAAAGCGCTCCACTGGTTGAGTATCTCCCAACAGATGGCGCCACTAGCTTTTTTTTAATACTATTTTTAGAATGCATGAGTCGTTCACCGTCTGCTAAACGAAGTCTATATTCCGTTTAGGTAGAAAGCTTGAGTCGTTTTAAAATCCGTTTAGTGGTCGTTTAGAGGCAATTTGTGGTAATTGGGATATATCGGAGAACACCTGTAATTTTTCTACATTAATTTTATTTTGTTTATAAAGTTATTTCGCTGTTCAGTTACGCGCAAAACTGCGCCTCCAACAATTTAACGATCAAAATATCAATATTCTCCTGGTATTAAATCAGTTTGACAGACGCAGATAGATTTTGTTTTCAATTTTGACGCTGCGTCGTGCGGTGTTAACGCATGCGATTGTCAAATCCCATACATTTTGGTAAAATCGCAACGCAGTGCGGCGGAACAAGTACCACTGTCGTACCAAAATCCTGTGAAAGGGCCAATCAATCAATCAACATTGACAATCAATGTGAAAGGGTCTTAAAATTGTCATCCAAGCGATCCTTCCTGACATGTAGGTTTAATCGGTAAACGTATGGACATGAATTGTTATTTGGGAATTCTTCATGCTTGCTGTCATTCGCCCGGCATCGTTTTTAGTCAAATAATAACAACAAAACGTGGTCATTTCGAGCCGCGCTGTACGGATTCTCTGTGGATGCTTTCTAGCCTGATCTGAAAAAAAAAACGCCGAAAAATGTCTAGCAGCGATAGTGATAGTGAATTTCAAGAGGAACCTAAACCATCCACGTCGAAGGCGAAAGGGAAGAAAAAAGATGATGGAAAACCGAAGCGTAAACGACTGCAGGACTATTTGGATGAGAAGGCAGCCCGCGAGGTAGCCGAGCGGGCGGAAGAGTTACTGCGGAAACGGCGTCGCCGTGGTCTGGCGGACGATGAAGAAGATCCAGAGGAGACAACGTTCCCGGTGATCAACCCGATGAATTTTGTCAAGAACAAGGAGATCCGCCACAAGCAGTTCAAACGTATGCAGGGGGCCAAGAGGAAGGAAGAAAAGGAGGCCAAAAAGACGCGCAAGCTAGAGGGCATACCATCCGCTCCGAACCATACGATCGAAAGTCTGCGCGAGAAGGATGATACGACGGTGGTTAATATGGAAGGGGAGGATCAGGCGGAAGTCATGAACGATCTGGCAAACGACGAGTTTTGCGAGTATTATCAGAAGAGCTACGAACCGAGGGTGATGATAACGTTCAACGCGACACCGCACATGGTAACGCGCAAGTTTGCATCCCTGCTGCGACGAATGATTCCAAATGCAAAAACCTTCCGGCGTAATAAGACACAACTGAAGCGGGTGTGCAAGAGCGCTATACGCGAGAACTATACCGACATCCTGGTGGTGAACGAAAACAGGAAGAAACCGGAAGGTTTGCTGCTTATTCACCTGCCCGACGGACCGACGGCACACTTCAAAGTAAGCAACTTTAAAGACTTGAAGGATTTGAAGCGCAACGAGAGGGACATTACAACACATCGACCGGAGGTGATTTTGAACAACTTTACCACTCGCCTGGGATTGACTATTGGTCGCATGTTGGGCGCACTGTTTCACTACGAACCAGAATTTCGCGGGCGTCGTGCAGTAACGTTCCACAATCAGCGTGATTACATCTTCTTTCGGCATCATCTGTACGAATTCGACAAGAACGGAAAGCGTGTGAAACTGCGCGAACTGGGGCCACGATTTACGCTCAAGTTGCGTTCTCTGCAGGTGGGACTGTTTGATGGCAAGTGTGGAGATTACGAATGGATGATTACCAACAAGCGCCACCAGATGGAAAGCCGACGTAGATTCTTCCTGTAAAATAAAGTATCTCACGGATGTGGGTTTCAGTACAATAAGTTATATTTTCGTTCTGCCAGTGTTTGTTGAACATTTAGCGGGAAGTCACACCTCTTTAGGCATGATTTGCATCTTTTTTCCAAATCAAACATTTGTTGTTTGCAGGTAGTTCAATCATCTCTTGCAGCGTAATACCTTTCGATGCGGCCAACGTGCTCAGCTCTTTCGTGTCGCGTATACCCCACTCGGGGTTACGATGCTGCAATGATTCATTGAAACGTACGTTACTCTCCGGAGTGAGAGTGCCGTCCACGGCGTACGGTCCGTATGTTATCAGCAGTCCTCCACGTTTCAACAACTGAGCTGCATTGTCAAACAATCCGTGGGCACAGGCGATCGGTGAAATGTGCAGCATGTTTATATTGAGCATATAATCGAACCGGTTGGCACCGGAAGTATGGTTGATGTTCGCCTCATTCTGCCAATCCGTGCACGGTTTGGAAATGTCGATGAAGATGGGAGGTTCAACGTTCTTTACATCTTGCCGGTAGGCATCAATGCTGCCGAACAGAGTGGTATCGTATTCCGATGGTTGAAATGTTATGTTGGGAAATTCCTTGGCAAAGTAAGCTGCGTGCAGCCCAACTCCGGAAGAAATTTCCAACAGGCGAAGGTTTGGCTCCGTTTTCGACAATACTCGCCTCAAAACATCCAGAATGGGATCCTTGTTCCTTTCGCCGGCCGGATTTGTTATTCTTCTCATGATGCTGGAATGTAGGAGAAATATTACAAGCGATAGAATTACTTCGTTTAGCAGTGGTCCAGACAATGTATGAACTTATGAGCAGAATATTAACTTCATAAACCTGTTGGCCAGTGTGGAATATACAATTGTACGCCGAAACGCTCTGATACGATTTTGTAAACAATGTGAAAGCTACACTGTAAATTATGAATGCACTTTTAAAAAGGCCCAAGTGTCCAAAATTGAATAGCGTGAAATCCCAGAGGACAAATTGCGTACAATCTGTATGCAAGTTGTGTTGGGTCTTGTTAGCAAAGAGCCAGCAAATTCCTGCAGTTTCTGTAAAAAAAATCATACTTGGTGTCTCATCATGTTTCGACCAGGCTAGCTGTATGCCGTTTGAAATGTTGATAAAAATCCATAAATTGGTACAAATCAGTCCGTTGAGTGTTGTTGGACAAATCATCATTCATAGAAAGCGCTGGGCAACATTTCTCCCCATCTTCCAATCTCTATCCAACATTGCGTAAAATTATAGCCATCAAGGAGGCTTTTCCAGAAATCATAGCCAAAACATTTTTTGACTGATAAATTATACCAGTCTGTACCCAAGTGCCACAAATCCACTAAACGACCACTAAACGGCTTCTAAACGACTTAAATTCTCTACCTAAACGGAATATAGAAAGACTTCGTTTAGCAGACGGCAAACGACTCATGCATTCTAAAAATAGCAAAAAAGCTGGTGGCGCCATCTTTTTGTGGGATACCCAACCAGTTCAGCTTCCTTGCTTGGAGGAGAGCTTTCTCATTTCCTCTGTACTGTTGTATGGTTTCGCATTGAAGTTATGCATCGCTAGAACTAGAACGGCGATACGCTTGTTTAAATACTAAACTCCAACGCAAACCACCAGCACTGAAGGAAGTGAGATTTGAGTAATGGTCGTTGGTGTTGGTACCCACGTATCTGACCACACGACCATTCATGTAGATTTTTGCTCGGAAAGTTATAAGGCTATTTAGGTCATGATAAGATGAAACTTGTCGAAACACATTGCAAGAAAAGGATAGCAATATAATGATGAGTTGTAATACGTCATCTATTGATCAAACCAATGAAGCTGTGGAGCTTTAATTTTTTTCTATGGATATTCAATTTTCCAGTCGTTTAAGCTTAATCTGTGGCGCTTGGGTAATGATCGATGGTATTGATACCCCTACCAGCAAATTTCCGTTAAATGCTAAATAAAGTTTGAAGGTTATATAGGTTAGACGACGCGATTAGACGACATGATTAGATGACGCGTATCGAAATAAATTGCAGGAAAAGGACAGCAATATAATAATGAGTTATAAAGCACCATCTATTGAGCTTAACCAGTGAAGTTATCGAGCTTTCATTTTTTTCTATGGATATTTGATTTTCCAGTCGTTTAAGCTTAATCTGTGGCGCTTGGGTTGGTTTTAAATTTTAATCATTTAACATAATTTACGTTT
The DNA here is from genome assembly GCF_943734735.2 of Anopheles gambiae. NCBI lineage: Eukaryota > Metazoa > Arthropoda > Insecta > Diptera > Culicidae > Anopheles > Anopheles gambiae. The sequence goes on along the minus strand of NC_064602.1, from coordinate 46,361,028 downwards.
AACGTGATCCGAGGTCCAATCCTGACGATATTTTCAGTCGTTTTGCATGCAATTTTAAGACTTGCGTTCACGTTCTCTCCATATTGTTGAATGCTTTATAATTTAAGTTGTGTATCACTAGAACTAGATTTTGCTAGGCACTAGGCATGCGATTTTGCCGCGATTTTTTTTATTTTTTATGATTTACGATTTTATGATTTTTTTTTAAATCATATCAAATAATGATTATCTATCAAATAATGAAAGAAACAACAAAATCTCATGAGAATACCTTAAAAAACCTAGAAAATTGAGAAAACGCATTTCTTGCTGCATGCAGCAAAATCGCATGTGGCGATTCTCTGACCGTTCCCTTGCAGGGTTTTGCGATATAACTCAAGACAGCGGGATACTATGATAAATCGTCATGAGTCAATCGCAAGACTGTGGAACGATACGTGATACGTGAAACAATACGGACATACCCTACTCGAAAATTTCCGTTAAATGCATTCTAATCGCCTTTTTTGGGCCGGTCTGGTGGTACAGTCGTCAACTCGTGCGACGTAAGAACATGCCCGTCATGGGTTCAAGTCCCGAATAGACCGTGCCCCCATACGTAGGATTGGCTATCCTGCTATGGTAACAATAAGTCACTGAAAGCCACGCTCACTTCACTAGTGGGTACAGGCAGGCCTTGACCGACAGCGGTTGTTGTGCCAAAGAAGAAGAAAAAGAATCGCCTTTTAATCACGAATTGAAGGTGATTAGCAGTCCATTTAGCAGTAATTAAATGCGTTTGAAAAAATTCCATGAAAAATTTCGTTTTGAATTTGAAATTTGAATTTGCAACTGTCAAAAGAAAACTATACAAGCGTCTTCAACACTGCACTGTTGTAGTGATTCCCATAGATGAGTGTGAGATTCGATAGCACGATTTAACGTGATATGTTCTCTTGCGTTAAGCTCTGACCTACTTCACTTTATTAAAGATGATCTGCATTATTTAGTTCTCAAATACAAATCCGTTAAAAGGTGTTAATATATCAAACTCATTGCGGTAGCTCTAATAAAAGGTGCAATGAGATACATATTTCACATATTTTCAATGAAGATTAAACATATGTTGTTGTTGTTTGAACTGTTTATAGAGACTATGGCTCCAACGGAGTTCTTTCGGCTCTTTAATCTTTTTGGAAATGAAAGCTGAACAAAGTGAAATTATTATGTTTTTTTAAAAGGGTATTATTTTAGTTTTACTTCACAATAATTTTTGTTTGTACTAATTATAGCAAGCTACTATTTAAATAAATAGAAAAAAACACAAAAAAAACGATCATAAAAAAAATCAGGATTTGTACACACGCTTGTGTAGGGATTATAAGGTATGGGAGGAAGAGAGAGAGAGAGAGAGAGAGAGAGAGAGAGAGAGAGAGAGAGACAGAGATAAATGGATAGTTGTATCAACAGCGAGAGAAGGACACGGAATAGAAGTGAAGAAAAATAAATCGTCAGTTGAGTTAGAACTGTCAGCTGGAACACATATACTGTGAGTGCGTGGCGTATTAATGAGATCCGAAAAGCGTATTTCCTCCTCCGGTCAATACAGCTTGCTCGTTTCGGAACCAAAATCGTTGTCACTGCTCTATTAGGCAGTTACATCAGTGAGGGTGCAAAACCGGTTTATAAACGAGTTAAGATAGTGGCAAGCTAGCTGTTCTCGTTGAATCAATAAAGTTGAAAGATTTCGCAGAGAATCCGTTACAGCCGACTATTGATGATCTTTTTTACATCGGTATTTTTCTGAAAATTACCCAATATATGACTTTCTGCGCTGTATCTTCCTATGGTTCTAGAAGTTACGCGACGGAGTAAAGTACAAGACAATACGCGTAACTCTCTTTTTGAAATCCTCATTACTATTGTACCATACGTTAGACAATGGACACCAAACTACATAATTGAACTCGAGCACGGAACGAATATACATAGAACATGGAGTTAAAAAGCAATGTGGATCATTGAACGCTCTCGGTTGTCGTCGAATAAATCGTAGCAAATTGTCAGCTTTGACTGAAATTTCATAGTAATGCTGTCGGAAATCTAGTTTGCGATCCAGGAAGACTCCTAATTCCCTCACCGCGTTGCAACGCGGTAGTCGTGTCCCTGTTGTAAAGAACGACATTAAAATACACTTGCATCTACAGAAATTACCAGGACGTTATAGTTGCAGCAGTCAGAAAAAAACATTCATCGATCTTTGCAGAGAAAGAGAGTCGGAAGTGTTCCGGACAGCACTAAACAGTCTAACATCATTCGCATAGAGCAAACAATCTGCTTCCGTAATTGCCAGAGCGACGTCATTGATGAAGATCGAGAACAACAAAGACTCAAAATTGTTGTCCTGAGGAATGCCAGACGTAATCTCGAATACAGAGGAAAAAACATAATCGATTTGCACGTGGTAGCTGCGTTCAGTGATGTAGGACCTGATTCAATCTACCAGAGGAGCAGAAAGACCAATACGAGTCAGCTTAACCAACAGCAAGCGATGGTTCACACTAGTGATGGGTAAAGTTGGCAAAAATCTGGAGTCGTCTCCAATCCGACAGTCGACTCCGGCTGACTTTGGAAGACTCCGACTCCGGGCGACTCCGGACGCCTCCGGACGACTCCTGCCGACTCCAGACGACTCCGACTACGGACGGAACTAGTTGTTCCCATTTTGTCGGTGTCGGAATCGGACAAACAATAGTTGGAGACAGATCGGAGTCGTGTGCTCGCTTCTGAAAGCTCATCATTAGTTTATTCGATCAAACGCAGCCTTATTACATACTGCGTCCATCGGAGCTCCAGAAATAAACGTTGTGTGGTAGTGAAAGACGAATTCCACCAGGTTTTTAGTAACACTGCGTCGAGGAAAGAAACCACGCTGGCGCGTAAAAATAAATGAACATAAATGAGATAAAAGTAATAATGAGTATTCAACTTAAATTTTGTTGATGCCGGGAAGGGGGGGGGGGGGGAGGGGGTACTCAGAGTTCGTCTAGCACGGGACCCTCCATGCTAATACAGTGCCATATTCTATCAACTTTTATAGATGCTGGACTACAGATACACGGGGCCACTCATCGACGGGGCCACTCGTCGACGGGGCCCCTCATCGACTACCGCAATACAGAAACTCTTTTATGTACCTGTTTGCATGGATGTGCATGTGCACGGATTGCATGGATCGTGGATTATTTTATGATCATTTTGCAAAAGATTTTAAATGGTAATGAATAATAAAATGATCAAATAAGACTCAAAATGTGAAATTTTCAAACCTCTTTGTTGTTTGTGGGAAATATTTTCACAATTTCACTCTATATATTTACTGATGTATACTCTCATAACGAGTTTAATCCATTCCAGCGACTTACTGGTTATGCAAAAAACTCGTTATGAGGGAGGCTCTTTTTCTTATAATTTGTATGAAAAGTGAAATAATTGTTTACAGGTAAAAACATGCATGTATATGAGGTTTTAATGCATCACAACCATACGAAACACCTCCAAGTGGCAACAGTAATCCCATGATCAATTCTTAGTATCGCAATGCTCGCCTTCAAGAGCAAGTAGATCAAGAATTCATGCAAGAACACACTCATCACTACACCTCACACTTGTGAAACACACGCTTCTTAGGGAGGTACACTAAACACTAAAATCCACGTCCTGCCCACTTCCACGGCCGAAGCCGAAGAGAGCCTCCGATATTGTCAAATAAGAAGGAAATAAATGGAGCAATTAAACTGAAGACACTACCTCACTTACTCCATTTGTCAATAAGGGCAGCAAAACTCTGAGCTCCGCTATCTGATCTGATGATCTAGTCTAACCTCCGCTATCTGATCCCGCCCCGGCGTTTTTCGATTTTTTATGACTTTGTGAGTTTTGGACAGTGGGTGTTAATGTGTTAATTGCCCCTTTTGGAAATAACTTGATATTTAACGATTCTTAGTATTGAAACTCTCGAAATGATCACAATTTCTTATCGGGAACAAAAATGGAATTGCTCGTTATGGGAGATTTTACTCGTTAAGAGGGGTATTTGTAGAGCATTTGAATTTTGTCATAAGGTGTTGCGCAGCGACTACATCGAATGTGGATGTTTAAATTTATAGTTTTAATAATTTTTATTTTGTTTTTAGTAGGTTAAGATAGTTTGTAACTTAGAGTATAAAAGGAGTTTTATTATTATAATTATTATATTATATTACCTAATTGATAATGATCAGTTATAATGACTGATTATTATAATAAATCAGTCTTACACCAACGAATAGACCCCCCAATTGACGCTCCCGAACCCCTTTGCCCGAGACGTTCTGTTTCGTGGTAGCAGACGGTTTACCGAGCGCTCCAAAATGACTGAAACCTTCGTGGTCGGCTTCGGGCCGTCGGGCACGGAACATAAGGGGTACTCGTTATGAGGGGTATGACATTTTTTTTTCTTTTGGCTCAACAACAGTTGTCGGTCAAGGCTTGCCTGTACCACTTGTGGGGTTGGCTTTCAGTGACTTATTGAATCCCCCCATAGCAGTATAGTCAGTCCTACGTATGGCGGCACGGTCTATTTGGGGCTTGAACCCATGACGGGCATGTTGTTAAGTCGTACGAGTTGACGACTGTATCACGAGACCGGCTGCACAACATACTTTAATACTATTCAATGTAAAAGCCTGTGTTGGCCAGCATGTCCGCGTAGGTCGCTACGCCAAAAAAAAAGAGACTATTCGAAATTCATTTTAATTTATACCTATACCGAAATTCATTTTAATTTATACCTACCCATCGACTGCGATAAACGGAAAGCTTCGTAATATTAAGCATGTTTTGCTGATAGCAATGAAAAGCGAACGGAACCGCAGTTAGTCCCTGAATCAGATGGATATTGTTGCCCGGGATGTATGTTATATGTATCATTTAATACATTCTTTATTAATCATATACCAAAACCATAGCACCAACTTACAGATATTTATTTTTATTTAGTCGTTTGTAGCGTAATAGCGATTGTTTCAAAGACCTTGGTTCAATCGAGTCGGAGATTGGATTTGCCCAACCAGCTGCAATGGAGTTTGTTTGCATGGCTTCCCAGTCCCAGGTTATGCACTCACTGGAAAGGTGCCATCTGTCCGTCATGAGCGTCATCTATTAGAATGCAAATTTCATCCCATCGGTGTGGTGTTATTCCATCCCACTTTCCTCCCGGCAAATAGTGTTAGTGTGTGTGTGTGTATGTGGGTGTTTCGGAAGATTGTTCCTTGGCTTCCGCTTAGCCGCAAATGCCGGAGAAACGATGTTTGCGTATCAATCTCCTACCCGTATAGGGCCACCGGGTTTTCGACCGTTTCCTGGAATGGGGCTACGAGTCGATACTCTACTAGTCAGTTGCTGTACCCGGGAGTGTAGCTCAATTACCGAAAAAGGAACCCGGTTGAGGATGGCCTGCAAGGAGAAACAAAGTACAGGTCAGCCAGATCTCAAGGTGAGCTCGTTTGAAGTAAAGTGTAGCCTTACGGGTCTAAGTTTTGGATGGTGTTAGTGGTGTGTTGAGTGTTGAGGTTAGCCATTGTTGATCTTGGCGGGTGTGATGGGACACAACACAAGGGGTAGGCGTAGGATGGAACAACATCGTATCATAAACTGGCGCTCATGCTAAGGGTGGCGCTGTATAGACACGGTAGAAAATGACGCCTACATAGTCGAATTCAGGCATCAACAGCGAGAGCGTGCTGAAATACTAGAACACTGCAAACAAGCAACCCTGGCTCCGCATTATCCTACTTCAACATCATCGTTGATAACGAAGCGCCATAACGAAGACAAGTGGACATGGTTCGATTCGTTCGATATGGAGCGCTTCGAGAAGCCATGACTAATAACTTCTAGCTGCTGAGACGGCGTTTGCTCTGCGATACTAAAACGAATGTGAAAGTGATGGAAGAGCATGCGGCTGTATGTGCATGCATAATATGCTATTTCTTATTAAACAACAACACATGCATGGGGATATTAATTTAAAACATGGCATTCAATATCAGTAACATGTGCAAGTGTGGCATATGCTATGGAAGATATCAGCTGGGAATCAGTGGGAACAATTGCGAATGCCGCTAGAACATGGATTATAGCTTGTATCTCCAAAGGTGAACGGCTAAGTCTAAAACAGGGAGAAAGTTATCCTTGGAAAACATATTCTGAAGGATGTCGAGACACAATTTAAAGTGAATAACCTAGAGCAAATATTGGATTAAAAATGTAGTGAATTTAGTACGAGATGTCAATAACTTTCTTAGTCGTTCGTATTACAGTGACCGGCATGATAAAATGCCCGCTGCTTACAATTTTGCCTTTATTCCATTTTTTTGTAACAAAGGTAGTTATCGTATTATATTATTTTTGTTTTTAAATATTTGAAAAAATATTTCTCTAGAATGATTGAAATGGATATTATTTTGTTACAGATATTTTGTGCAATTTTGGGTAGTTAATTTTTCTCAAAGCATACTTTTAATTTCGGTCACAATTTCGTACTGCACATTAATGAGCATATAACGAATTATGTTTAAAAAAAAATAGTACGATAACTTCTTATTTCATGAAAAAAGGAGTAAATGTAAAGTTGTAAGAGGTGGACACTTTATTGTGGCGGTCACTGTAAATGAGGAAAATAGGGTTTTTTTTGTTTGTCTTTCCGTTGGTGTATAGCAAACGATGGTATCTACGGAAATAGAAAAAAGTTTTAACAGCAGTAGGCGTGAAAACTCCAAAAGCGCTTGTCACTAGCGATCTTCAGGCTATACTTTTTTCTTGTAAATATCCAGCCACTAGTGATTGTTGTTGACAATCATTTTGTTCTGGATGTGTGTGTGTGAAAACAATACGAAAAATTGGCACAGTTTCGACTATTTACTCAGCCACATTTGGTCATAAACTTACAATGATTTCCTGCAAGAAAATGAAACCATCAAAATTATGTCGTCGTACATATTTTTTACGAACCGGTACAGCTCCTACGGTTTCCGAGATGGCCAGAGAGCTAGGGCCGGAGTTGGCAAACATTGTAATTGATACTTTGGAGCCGAGTCAACGGTCAGCGGTGCAACCGGATAGACTCGAGTTGTCGGACGAACATAGCACCCAGTCACGACACGACACCGAAGCAGTTCGTGGACAGATACACGAACACATTCTTCAGATCGGTGGAAACGTTTCGCACCGAGTGGATGGGTACTGGAGAAAACGGTTGAAACAAACGGCTGCAGCTGGCATCAGTTCGGATGAGGTGGATTTTATAAAATTTGATTGTCGCCAGAAAATTGGCATTGCAAGGGACGAGGAACGTAAGCGCTATGACGCATTGCTGGAAGAGATGGAAGCAAGGCTGGAAAAACGGTTCTGGGAAGAGAAGGGTAATCTTCATCGTTCATATGCAGAAGCAAGGCAGCTGTGGGGAAAGTTTGTGTGCCAGAAGGTACGGAAACAAGCGAAGGACATGTTGTGCAAGATCGCCAGCTACTATCGGGCAAAGTTAGAGCGCGAAGTATCCGGCCGGATGAAGCAGGAAAAGGATCGTATCATAAAGGAGATGGAACAAATTGTTAAAACTGCAGTAGAGTAAGTGTGGTGCTACCATTATGCAAACAAAGCCTACTTCTTATCGTTTCCAAAACGGTCATTTCAGTCAGCAAAAACGAATGGACGAGCGGGCAATCCAGTGGTTGGTGAATCAGTATGAAGAGCTTTTAAAATTTATAAGCGAATATAACGAGTGTTTGGATACGGTTGAGATGACGCGAGAAATTTGCAGATTGCATTTCGGTCGCCATGAATGTCACTCTACCCAGGTGTCAAAGCATTCTTTAATAGATGGCAATCAGCTAGAGCCGGAAGGTTCCGTACCAAACTGTTCTCCAGCGGATGAGCTGGAAGGCGGTGTCCACATAGCTTTGGCCAGTTTGTCAAAGTGTAATGTGTTTGTGGTGAATCAGTGTTTACCAGAACCTGTGCCAGAGCCAGCGATTTGCGATGAAGACGCATCGACTACAACTCGGGAAGAACTATTCGGGTCAGAAGATTACAAAAGCACTAACGAAGATGAGAGTATTGTTTCGTCGATTGAAAAAATAACGATTGGAGGTTTGACGTATGCTCAACCTAAGGTATGTTAGTTGCATTTGAATTTAAAATCCCCTTTGAAGTTGGTATTAAAATATGTTTCCTTTTTATTGCAGTATTATAAGAAAATTTATAATGAAATATTTCCGGAGTTTGCTATAAGCTGGGAAAAAATGAGCACTTCAGGAACGGGCAATGAGTTGGATAACGTCGATTGTAGTATTCAGGAGCAATGTTCAAGCATTAGTAGCGATACTACAAGGGTCATCCACTCAGAGACCATTCAGAGTGAGCCAAGCTATCGTGAAAGCTACGATCCAATCGCTGAGATTCATGATATTTTGGGATCGATCGATCAATTTCCTCCCAGTGAAATATTGCCTGCAGAGGAACAGTTTGGTGAGTTGTTTGATCTTACTAAGTCTGATGAAGAGATATCGCTGACCGCTGAAAGCTTTGCCACACGCTACATTCGGGCTACCAGCGATGATTTTGATACAATGTTCCCCAGGAATGGTGATAAGGAGTCGTAAATTTTATCTGGATTATTCGAAACGTATAACAAATATAAATCTCAACTGAGTAGATGAAGAATTTATCGTAAAATTTTTGAAGAAAAAATATGAAAGAAAAATTTCAGTTTTGTGTATAAGTCAAATAGCATAATTTTCTTTCAAAACAAAATTAATCCTTTATACCTTTTGTTTCTTTTTCATACAACTTGTGAGTATATTACATAATTTTATTCGATTAAGCATATCACAAGCTACACATATTCAACAAACAGTGGAATTAAGCGAAAGGATAGAAGAGCTTGATATTCGCAGCAGTCGCCCTTGTCTATATGCGACACCATTACATTCCGGTCATAATTCGTTCAGCTCGGTGAAAGATAATCCATAATACCGGACATGTGTAACTTTTTGCTCGCGGTAAATCCGGGATTAAAATGATTCGACATTAAAAGGCTTCCACATTTGGGCGCTCGGTAGATGCCAACGCGGTGTGAACTGTTTGTTCGATCCAGTCGTACGCTGTCGAAACCTTTGCGTAAACTCCCGGATATCCCGGCTCGGCACATCCCTTGCCCCATGACACTACACCAGTCAATTGACCATCACACACGAGCGGGCCACCAGAATCGCCCTGGCAGGAATCTTTGCCACCCTCGTCATACCCGGCACATATCATGCTTTCGGTAACGCTTCCAATACCTTCGTACACCTCACTGCACCGTTGATGGTTGGTAAGGGGGACGGTGGCAGCCCGCAAGACGAGTGCGGACTCGTCCGGATTGTGAGTGTTTCCCCAGCCGGACACTTTGCACAGTGTTCCGTCGGATAGTTCACCGGTTGGTTCGCTTGCCGATGGTTTACGTAACGGAATCGGTTGAACCGACTCACTAAGGTTAAGTGGTTGGTCAAGGTGAAGTAGTGAGAAATCGTAATCACTCCATGAATTTTGCTTAGGATGGTGCAATATTCGTCGTACTCTAACCGATTCGCCTCCATCATTCACATGAGACGATCCGACGTGAATCCAAAGATTACGAGCATTGATGGTTCTATGGATTAGTTTGATGCATGAAATTAAATTGTGCTATGATGATTTGTTTTTTGGTTATCCGGCAAGTTTCTTACCTAGTACAATGGGCTGCAGTTAGTATCCATTGGCTGTCTATAATAGATCCACCACAAAAGTGTCTTCCACGACGTAGAGACACTTGATACGGATAGTCCCGAATATCAACTGGTACACCTCCAACGATTCGTTCCCCGTTCGTATGATCGTAATTTTCTGCCGATCGCCTGCAACCCACGACAGAAACGATTGTGAAGCTTAAAAGAACGGCTACCGAAGAAAGTGTTGTGCAACAGAGGTTCATTTTGATTGCTGCGACTAGCTGCTGCAATTGTGTTTTATATACCGTGTGGTGTGTTCAAAAACTGTCGTTGCCTCAGGGGGTCATTTTAACCCGTTACCCCGATAAAATAATTGGGACACATTTTGAGGTCAAGTTAACGTGTGATACCTGTTTAAAGTGTACTTTTGTATCACTTGTTTCATTTGCGTGTGATTCAGTGATAATTTTGTTTTTCAGCAAAATGAAATGAATTGCAGTTTGTTTTATTGTAAAACAAGAGGAACAATATGAACATAATATTAGTTTCGGTATGAAACCACACTATCCAATTATTCAAAGATAAACAACGAGGGGCCAACAAGGACAGTTTATATTAAAAACTTTTTATATCGTCGTATACTTTTTGCAACTGATGTCAGCTTACCCGGCGCTCTAGCACCAATCGAACACGACATCGAACATGAAAAATGTATGGGATTTGACATGTTTGTCTTGTTTGTTTGTTTGTGTCTGACAGTGCACCTCCATATGATTATATGGGTTTGTTCGAGTCGGTTGTCGTGTTCGATTGGTGCCAGAGCGCAGCCTTAAGTGAGAAATTTAAATTCGTTTCTGCTTTTATTTTTATTATTTTAGAATTGTCCTTTTTTAAGTTTCCTTGTTTCTTAGCAGAATATTCAGCTACAACCCCAGAATCTTTGATTGATTTGAATTTAGGATTTACTCAACGGTTTCTAAATGTCTATTAAAATCGTATAATATACATAAACTATGATTTCAACGGTGTTACTTTTTGTAGATAAGAGGCAGAGAGAAAAATGATTAAAATACTACACAATAAGCATGTGAAGCATATTAACTTACAAGGTATTTAAAAAAAAATGCTTCATACTCATATGCAGAGTATCCAGAGTAAGTACAGTGGAGCGCCATTTATCCGGGTACCTTTTACCCGGTTATCCGTTTTTCCGTGCTGTTGAGAAATGACAGTTCAATACAAAGGTTACATTGCGTTTGAGAAGAATATTAAAAAAAAAGGTTATCAGAGCACATTGTCATAACAAATCAAAAATGGAATCAAAAAATGTCCTGATCTTGTTTCTTATTGAATTTATGACTATGGGTACATTTTAAGTAAAATTTCTCAGAACTGGGACTCAAAGTACTTAAAAACTGCATGAATATGTTTCCCTATCTCGTCTCCTATCAATTTGAATCATTTTTCTAGCTCACCTTTCCTCAATGTGCCCTGGTATCAAAGTGTATGAAGATCAGGTGGTCTCATAGCCTGTTTTTAATAGCAAAAGTTGAACGTCACTTTTTGACAGCATGGGTGAAAACATTTCCCCAAACAAGCTTTCTGACGACTTGCCTAATACACAAACAATCTTAGAATCTTCGTTATTTGCACTGAAATACCTTAAAAAGCACAATATTTGTTATTGTAAGCTAAACCAAATCTGAACTAATTAAAATCCATTTTTGGATCAAAATAATGCCGTCGATGAGGACACCAATGTGTACTACGTATGTGTTGCTAAGAACAAAGCGAACCGTTCCTGGAAATGGAAATTCATTTCACCCATTCTGTCAAAAAGAGCTTTTTTTGATTCCGAAATTAGTTGTCAATTTGTATGGGACGAGACCACCTGATATTTATACACTTTGCCTGGTATAATGACATCATGGTGCTACCGTTACACTGCTTCTAGACGACCCAAAAAATCTTCCGCGACAATTTTTGGCGACACTTTCTATCTGTCAAACCGTCCTTGTTTTAGCACGAATGTATTGCTTACTGCGATCGTAATGTCGCGAAACGCGAGCGTTGTCTTTCTGTGAAAAATTCACAAACCCGCGACAATCACGGTTGCCTTTGATTTTGTTCTAAAACTGAGATGTTATTTTAGAACAAATAGCTCGCAGAAAATGTGTCGCGGTACAAAAGTTGGTCGTCTAGAAGCAGTGTTACACGAAATTTTGCTGCTGCATCTTAGTAGACTGGTTTCGCTATGGTAAACGTCGGCCGTATGACCTTGGCGAATCAGCCGTACCGGCGAACTCGTTCGTTCCTGGGAACGTTCGCCGCGACGCTCATTTTCACTCATTTCATAGCCCTCTAGATCAAAAATTAGAAAACCGTATAGATTTTGTACTGACCAACCTAGCGGTACAACCCTGTCCACTCATGAGCGACGAATGTTTCTCGTCGAACGAGTTCGCCGATACGGCTGAATATGTTAGTAGGGTAAATGTACCAGTATTGGGCAGGTTAGTGCAGCAGTTTCACAAAAACTGCTCGTACACTTACAATTTTTATTACTTTTCATGAAAGTGACGTTATTTTGAACGATAAACTATCGTATTATGTTGTGCTATTTTTTATTTGCCGACTTAAATGTATTTTTTAGAGATATTCGTGAAAATGCAACCACTGTTTTTGTTCCTATTTTCGGCAGTTTGGTCCTATTTTCGGCAGGCTGTGCTTCTATTTTCGGCAACGCGAATACGGGTCGGTAAATGTTTTAATCAATGCCAATAGATAGACAAAAATGTTTAAAACAGTTTTACAATCTCACTTTCCTAAGATTGGTGTTGAAAAGTACTTAAATTATTAATTTTATGTTGCCCATTTTGGGAATTTTGCTGGCAATTTTTATAGTCATTTTGATTTGAGTTACAAACAAAGGAGGCATTGAAGAAAAAAGACAGTCTAACGACTATAGAGTACTGGCTCACAAATTATTATTTTTCTCCCAAGTTATTGGATTATTTATATTGAAATTTGTGAAATTTGATTCGAAAAATGTGGTTTTATGTGTCGACATGCGCATTGAAGTGTTTTGATCAAGTTATAAATGAATATTCAGCCAAATCAAAAGTGTGTTATTCAGCCATACCGGTGAACTCGTTCGACGAGAAACATTCGTCGCTCATGAGTGGACAGGGTTGTAACACTAGGTTGACCAGTACAAAATCTATACGGTTTTCTAATTTTTGATCTAGATGGCTATGAAATGAGTGAAAATGAGCGTCGCGGCGAACGTTCCCAGGAACGAACGAGTTCGCCGGTACGGCTGATTGTTTCAAGTTTCGGCAATAGCCCAAAGAATTGATCTGTCAAAAATCAACATTTACCGTGTACCTTTTTTCGGCAGCATTTAAAGAGAAAAATAACTTGTTTTTCGTGATTTTAAAATTCCAAGCGGGCTAGAATAACTGTTGCAGGCACAGAATCTTTCATAAAAACCACGCTTTAATTGTGTTAGTGCTCTGGTTCTCTTAATAATGAAACCTGCCGAACTATTGGCTGTCAGCAAATCTGCCGAAAAATTGTGAACTCCGCACATTTTGTTTGATATTTTGAAAAACATGCAAGTAAATGATGTGATACTTCGTATATGAAGAACCAATGAGTATATCTCTATTTAAAAAATATGTGTGAAGACTATTTTCAACGCATTTCTTCGTAATTACACGTTTTTAGTTACCCTGCCGAAAACTGGTACACTGCCGAATACTGGTACAGTTACCCTAGTTGAATTTGAATTACATTCCTTAATTATTTGATGCACCTAAACAGATTTGACCATTTTATGTGTATCGTATTATTCAAACAAAACATGATTTAACAACTCACCCATTCAAGGCATAACATGAACAGCTACAATGAAATGCAGCATGACCCATCAACCAAATATGACCCATCTCTTTGCTGATCTTATTGGCCGTCACAAAATGCACTGATTCCTTGGTAAAATTTGGTTTTTTGGACATAAAACCGCTTTTTTCGTTAGATTAACCGTCAAGAATGGCTGTTTGTCACACAATTAGTGTCAGAAAAGTGGCTAAACTCTGATCAAATGAAGGAAAGAGGCCTCCCACACATTTTGTAACCTTCATAAATGGATAGGATACGTTAAGCATAGGATTAAGATACGATTTTCGCCATCATGCTCAATTCATTTAACTCCGCCTTTAGTGACTCTCTGACCGCTTGAAGTACAATTGAAACAACATAAATGCATTAGTTTAGATAGAAGTAACTAGCTGATTGATAATAATAAATTCAGTCACGTCTAACGTAGTGCTTGGCCAGCGTAAATGAATAAAAAGCTAGATGGACGAATACTTTTTGCGCGCCCATCAAACGACTTTTTTTGTTTTTTATGTATTTTGGATGCTATTGCACTATTTAAATGCTTATTTTTTTTAGCAAAACGTGTGTATTGATGGTCCCATTATCAAACCTCATCATTACTTTTATCGCCCCATACGTATTGCGGCCATAATTCGCCTTTTTCTGTAAAATATTCAGCTTCAGCTTCATTCTTTGAATCAGTAGGAACGGTCCAAAAAGCCATATTATCCTGAATATACTTAGAATCAGTATAAATTGATACTTTACGACCACGATGGTCATCATATCAACCTAACAATTGATACACATGCCGGACATAATTTATCGTTAGCAATATCGTTACCCACTACCTCAAACAATCGTCGCCGTTCATTGCTCTCCAGCATTTACTATTGTTTGTAGCTGCAGCTTCACTAAATTGCATTCGATTACGATATCTGTTCGATGCGCTCAATGGATGTGTGTGTGCGTGTGTTCATACTTGCAACTTTGAACATCCCGTGGGAGAACGATAATTATGGGTGTCAAAATTTCCTTCTACTCTGCGCTCAAAGCCGCGTGCCGCAGAATACGATACCATTTTTGTGTTGTCACCATCACATTCTGCTGCTTCTGCTTCTTCTGCCGGCCGTGTTGGATTGTTACCATTGTTTTCACTCTCCCTTTCGCGCTCTCTCCCGCGTTGCCACCGACAGGCAGGCATAGTTGCGGCATGAATTTCCTTTTGATGGTGCTGACAAACCTTTTCCCAACACATACACACTCTCTCTCTCGTCCAGCAGTAATAGGTGTTCGGAACGGTTGCTGCCATGGAATGAAACATCGCCGACAGCGACAAATGCAATTATGCTGCCCTTGTTTTACTTGCATCGTTCGAATCGGGCGAGCGCGCTTCCGTGTGTGGTTGGATCGTGTACTGAAAACGGGACGCACCGGCACTGTTCATGCCTGCGACTGTTCAAGCTTCATCCAATTATTTGCTCATTTGCAGATCTTCCATAAATGCATTCGTTCGTCGGAGGCAGTTTTCCGTTACCCATCTGTCCCTGAACCCGGCCCGGCGGGTTTGCTTGCTCTCTGCTGGTCTGTTGTGCAATTGCGGTTGCGGGCCCAGTGATGCAATGTGTTCGATGATCCACTTGCACATTGTCGCTGTTGTCGGTTTTGCTGCATGCAATGTGATGATGTCTCGTGTATAGTCATCCATGGTCAAACAATTTTCACGGTCAGCCGTTATCGTTTAGTCGTTGAATCGCCGAATGCGTGTTGGTAAAGAATGGGATGTCATTTTTCTTCACACAATGCGTTGAACAGGGAATTTATTCATTAGATAAATCTTCATTCCTGTTATGGGTAAACATAGATTGTTCTAACGTAGGCAGGGGGTCGCATTGCAAATGATGATGAAAAAGTTAAATCACCGCTAGTAAAACAAGGAGCACTTTTTTGGTATTTTTGATACATTTCGATACTCCGCTGAGAAGGATTATCTTCTCTTGCCGAGTGAAACATTAGTAAAACGGAACGTTTGATTGCATTGCCAACAATTTGCCAACAATGATTCAATAATATTTTGCGAATGATGAGAGAGAATAAATCTGATGATGAGCTTATGAAATCGAAACCGGTAAAAAATATGATTGTAGTGATGCAGTGGTTATCCCGGCCGTTTGACTCGAACGAATTTCGAACAATATACCCAATGCTGGGTTTGACGCTATCGTAAATTATAATTTTCTATACGAATGCATTTGATTACTGGCGATAATCATTGCACTTTTCCAGCCCAAACAACCTGCAGAGGGTAAGGCAATTATAGTAAGGTTTCGTGGAGCTCAATGTGGACAATTACAATAAATGCAAAAAAATAATTTTTGATGCAATTTTGATTCTTTGTTTTTGGTGAAATAATTACGCATATAATTTAATTATGTTTTTAAAATTGCGTTTTAGTTTACTCAACATCATTTTAGTCTTAATCGTATTTAATTGAATATACTTGCCCATGTTGTGAAAAATACTAGTATTACTGTGCAAGTAGATATAGAGACAATTTCACGCCGCAAAGAGTGAAAAATAGCCAAAATCAACATGGCTGAAACATTTCACATCTTAGTGTATGTATCCAGCTGTCATCACATTCGATGCAATGCCAAATTTTTTACGCGCCCGCACATGGCGTGGAAATATTCGCCGTGAAACAGATTGATTTTATATAGACCTGTTATCGAATATCATAGAATGCCATTGACTTTGGCTTTACGCTTTTCGGCGCGATGCCATTTGGTGAGATGTCTGGGTGCACGGTTAGGCGTTTTGACTCTAATAACAATACTACTTTCGACAAATAATAAATTCTTATGGGGTTTTCCAGGGGCGATCATATTTTTGGGACACTTCCTTGACACTTTCTTACGGGAAGTGAACTTTATGTGGCGGAGTTTTAACTTTACGGCACCATTCTTCAAGTTCACCTTCAAGTTCTTAGGAAACTCCTATTAGATTCCATATTACCATGTTCAAAAAGGGTGCCTTCTAGTCCACTTTTGAATGAAGATGTTTAAGGTTTATTACAATGAGAAAATGAAGGAAAAAAGATCGACAAAAAATGATCATATGTGCATGATTATTAAAGGCACGTAAGCTAATCAGATTCAAAAATTTAACGACGGACCTCCAACGTTTCAAGATTCTCTTAGATTACAATTTTATTACTTTATGATGTTTTGTACTTTTTATACAAATGTTTTGATTTTATAACGTGAATTTATCATACATCTGTCAATTTACATGTCAAACCAGTACAATTTATTCAGGCAGCTGTCGAATTAAGAAATCCGCGTATCATCGAATCCGCATATAAGAGGTACCGCGTATCTCGGGGAGCTCATGTAAGAGTATTATTATGAAATTAATGCATTCTTGACAATTGTTTTAATTAAAATACAAGAAATTATTGTTACTTTTTTACCCCGGTTATAAACGATGTAGGATTCCACTTACGACTTTTTAGACTTACATCTAGCTTCGGAACTTTTTTCGGTCTTAAATACGGTCGAATCTCGGGAGTCTCCTGTACAGGTATAAAATGCAAGTAGAATAAGGCATTTTTGATAAGTTTTTTGAAATGCCGAGGGGTTTACTTCATGAACCACGGTTATGATATTATTTTATTAAAGAAAAACTGACGATTTATTTATTTATTTATTTATTTATACTTTTCTTGTCCGCAAATGAAGACTCCACAAGATATCGTACACTTTTATATATTAATGTAACGCAGTGGAAATCAACTCCTGCATATGATAAATTAAAACTGCGTGCCATTGCTGATATCGACTCATTGGCCGCATAATTCGTGTTATGCCTATCTATACTCAAAAGGGACAATGGACGAGGGCATAAGATGCTTGACCTAAGTGATATGTCGGGGAATTGTTAAGGTTATTTACAGTACAAAAGCTATGAAAAACCTTAAATTGGTCCAATAAAATCATGAATTTCAGGAGGTTCACAATCTTCGTTCATTGTCACTTTTAGTTTTTCCTGTCGGTCTAAACTAACCCTAAAATAGAATACATTACTTGCATTATTATGCAAGAATAATATCGCTTTTATTTCGCATGCATGGCTTACCTTACGGGCGGAAAACGATCTTCATCATACGGCTAGCAAGATCTGATGATGGCTCGTTGATGTTGGTACCATGCCGTTCTTTCGACTGCTTACATGAGGCTTGTTTTAAAAGGCACATGATAGTGCTGTTTTGTTTTGAATGGGTTTGATAAAGAATGGTCAGGTAGAGAAAGCATTGTGCATGGTTTGCGCCTTACTGCAGACTAGCTTCAGGTTTTGTTTTATGTTAATGTTATAGAATAACTTATTGCGTGTGCTATAAGTTGTTTTTTAATAAGTTATTTTTTAACCGTTTTAATATTTGTCAGAACTGCCCAACTGCAAAGAATGTGAACAAATATGTTCAGTTAAATCAAAATATTTTATTATTGAGTGATATTGATGATTTTTTGTTAAATAAATCTTTGTGTGTCGGCTCGCACAAACTTTTCTGTTATTCCTACTTTTCTACAATTTTCGCTAACCTACTTGTACTGCCACATTGTCCCAATGCTGATTTGATTCAGCACGCCAGAGGCGGTACCTTAATTTCCCTTACCTTATTTATTATTCATGCAAACTTTCGCCTCTCCTGGCATACAATCACTGACTGGTTCGCTTACTGACTGGTAACATGCTGACACTTACGCTGTACCGTTTCGGTTCGGGCCATCCTTTTGTTCTGAGGCGAACAAGCTCGGGTCAGCAGTGGAAGTGGATGGACAAAAATTGGCGTGTAAAAAAAAACAGGGTAAGAGTGGCGGATGAAAAGCAACCGTCCACGGTGACACTGTTTTATTTATTCAGCGCAAATTTTATTACTCCTGCCAGGACAGGACTTGACTGTGCCGAAGTGCCGAAGTGCGAGGATCACTTCGGTTGATTTCATAATGATAATGACCGTCCGTAAAAGTATTTCATGGATCCTTCAAATTAAAAGCATATTATTTTAACACGATTTATACCGTCATGGAACATTCAGCGAGGTGGAAAGGTTATTGTAGCTTCGCAACCATTTTGCCACAGCTAATGGTGGTAGTAATGCGTGAGGGTTTGTTGCAACCTTCCGACTCGGTAGAAGAGAGTCTGCGTTCATTCGCACGTGGTGCTCATTATTCTGACCAGAGCGAGGGATCAAGTGAAGTGTGCGTTTTAATGGATACCAATATGTAACACACGCATCGTCTGTAACTCACTAGTTATAAATGATTTGATATATTTTTAAGTAAAACAAAAACAAACTAAATTAAAATATTTTAAATGAAATGTAGCATAATATTATTTTTATTGAGTACTACAAGTAAATGCAAGTTTTAATACCCTCCGCGGATGTTTTATTTTTTTAAATATGAAAATGAAAGAATTTGTTATTCTATTAGTTTGCAATATTATTTTTTTGTAGAAAGCTTTATATATATATATATATATATATATATATATATATATATATATATATATATATATATATATATATATAAACTAAATTAAAATATTTTAAATGAAATGTAGCATAATATTATTTTTATTGAGTACTACAAGTAAATGCAAGTTTTAATACCCTCCGCGGATGTTTTATTTTTTTAAATATGAAAATGAAAGAATTTGTTATTCTATTAGTTTGCAATATTATTTTTTTGTAGAAAGCTTTATATATATATATATATATATATATATATATATATATATATATATATATATATATATATATATATATATATATATATATATATATATATATATATATATATATATATATATATATATATATATTAATTTTTGTTCAGCATATTTATTATTTTCAATAGCGTACTTCAAAATGAAATAATTCATAGAATTTATTTTTAAATACAAGCCAAGTTCGTATTTCTACCTTAAGCACACTGTATTGTTTTGCAAATGCCTGAAATGATGACAGCGAAATCCAACGCATTGCCAACGTTTGAACTGGTTAAGCACTGGTAATTTTTCCATGCTGCTGACTTTGGTGGCAATTAAAATTTATTTTCCATTTTCATACCTGCTGATCTACCTTTTTCGTTGTGATTCAAACGTTGGGCAGGTAGATGATTTTTTATTAAACTTGTTAGTGCATATGTGCCGTATGTATGTTTTTGTGTTTGATGCAAGGTTTTCTTCTGTGTCCTCTATTTTCAAAAATGTCACAAAAGCGAAAATCGTTAGTAAATTTGTTTCGAATTCGGTGCATTCGATCACACATGCGAAACAAGGTTTAAAGTGATATGAACAATCGATATTATACATTTTCATTTAGCTTAGATCAAATTGTTACTGATTTATAAACATATTTCCAGCCCATTTTATTATCAAGGTCATGTGTATTTGTAGTCAGTAATCGTCATTTCTTAACGTAATGCTTTCTAAACATTTAATAGAAAACTGATGATAAAGCACGAGCTCGGATGCGTTTAAATGCAACCCAAACGGAAGTGAAAGAGGCTTCAATGGGGTGGCTTTGCCAAAACCAACAACACTAATGTTGCCACCGGTTGGGTTGACTAGCACTCACCAGCAGCGTTTGCCGATGAAAAGGACAGCATCCGAGGTGAACCGAATTGGTAGCGAACGACCATGGTACGAACGGTGGCAGTGGCAGGTGTGAGTGGTAAATAGTTTTGAGGTTTTGAAATTAAACCAAAATAACGCTGGTTTGCATAGTGTGTTTTGCTAGGCCGCCCGCCGTTGGTGTGAGAGTTTGTCTGTGGTTGGACAGACAAAGAGGTGGAAGTGATGGTAACCGACTAAAGGGACTAGGGGAGAGGGGTGTGAGCAAATAGGCGTCACTTTATGTAGAGGGATGGAATTTGTTTCTACACACACAAAAAAATGCGTAAGTGTGTGTGCGTAATGGAATGTATATGTGTAGGTGTGTGTGCTCTATGGTTTACACATAAAAACACACCAAGGGCTGGGCGCCTCCATTTGGCAATGAAGGGTTTCAAACCATTAGGATGTCAGTTTGATTTTCTGTTATTTCTTTTCACCGTGCCATTCTCGATTACTTCCTTCTTGCAATGTGTTTGTCGTATAAGCTTTTTCATGAATCAAACAGAAATAACTCCTAGGTTTCTCCGATTTTCCGTTCAATTTGATGCCAAGTACTGCAACACCTTGCGGCTTTTTCAATATTTTGAGGAAATGGTCCATTAGGCAAAGTCAAGTTGAATTGTTATTGAAGGGGAAACATGAAATTGCGTAAATTACTCTCTGAAGCTCAAAATCACTTCACGCGATATATAATCAAAATATGCCATTGGGTGCACTTTTATGGCACAATCAGAGACGAAATTTCATTTTTCTCCTGAACGTTACATGCATATGTTTTATGAATCTTATACCAATATTTTTATTTTAAATATTATAATAAATTAGTTAAACATTTAGATAGAAGTACGAATACTTTTATTCCTTCTTTAATGTATGACGTAATAAGTATGGTTGGGCCTCAATTTCATTTCCAGATACCAAGAGTGCTAATCCATGTTATGCTTACAATCATTGATGTATTGGTGGCAGTTTGGACAGATTACATGTATTGTAAAATATCTTGCCAACGAGATCTATACACCTTGATCTGCCTAAAAACTTAAATGTATAATACCCTAAACAATCTCGATGTACCATGAGCCATCTAAGCGCTTGGCTATCAGTAACTTGGTTAGTTTACCCATAACAAGATAGTCAGTCCAGCGAATAGAAGACTCGGTGCACTCAAGATTTGAATCCATTACACGATATTGTTAAACTAATGAAGTAGTATAAATGTATTATTACATATTTGATTAACTAAACATAAATTAACAGTTGACCTGTGTAGATGCTATATCACAAGAGGAGAGAAACAACCTAAACAGCTGGTACGCTAGATAGAAGCTCTGTTCAAGATTTCCAGGAAAAGGATTATGCCATTTTATGGCAGAAATCCGTTATGTGTAACTTTTCTGTATGAGGCAGAAACCATATGTGAGATGTGTGTTAGTAGGATTTATATCATCATTATGGCATAGGTGTCGGCTTACCGTTGAGTTGCTTAGGCTTAATGCATCAATAAAGTAATGCTAAAATTGTGAACCTTCCACTATGGTTCGTTTATAGAATAATAGAATTCGTTTGTTTATAGAACTTAAACTAAATACAATTGTTTTAACATTGACATAGTTATAAGACGAGCCATAGTGGAATAATATCCTCTTCAATTGTGATAATTGTTGAAAAGGATGTTACAGCATGGATATCCATAGTGAAAGAAATAAGAAGCGTATAAGAAGAACATGTTTAAAACAACTAAAAATAAAAGTCTAGAAAAATAAAATAAAGAAAAATAAAAAAAAATAAAAAGAGAAACAGAATAAGATTGAATAACATAAAGCGGGAACATAGTTTAAAAATTAAAATCACGATAATTTTCATTGAATTGACGCAATCAAATTAGTCACGAGTTGTTAGAGTCAACATATGTATTACGGAAAGGTATTGCAAAAGCAGTCCGATTTCTTGAACACCTGCATGGAACATATCAACTAAGTTGCGAAAGCAAGTATGGAGCCTCTACATTCCCTCGTAACAAATTGTTAATAAATTACACATGCTTTAGTTCGTCTAGATTCGATGGTGTCAAGATTGCATAATATGCAACGATCTTTGTATGACAGTAATCTGGTGGTGGAATTTCCATAGATGCGACGATATAAGCACCTAGTGAAGCGCTTTTGCACACCTTTGAGTTTATTATTCCAACCTGCCCTGTTAGTACAGAAGACAACAGAAACGTACTCAATAACAGGGCGCACTAGGGAACAATACAATGCCTTCAGGCACCTCAAATCTTTAAGGCCCGAAGTCATGCGAAAAATAAGGCCAAGGTATGAGAAAGCTTTTCCGATGACCAATTCAAAATGACTATCGAATGATTCCCTTTCGTCTAACATAACACCTAAATCCACGAACACATGACATCCCGTTGATAACAGAGTTATTAAGAACTTAATTGTGAATAAGAATGGAATGACGACGACAGAAAGAGATGACACTATATTTACTAGGACAGAGATCTAAGAAGTTTGACGCAAACCAGGAAGAGAATTAAGAAAAGATTGGAGTGTCGTGCAATCATCCTCTTGCATCACTGGAACAAATACTTTAATGTCGTCTGCATATAGAAGGTGGTTAGGAGATGGAAGAATAAAACTAATGTCATTTATGAATAATATAAACAACAGGGGACTTAGTACACTTCCTTGGACACCAGGGGAGTTGAAAAACAGTATAAAGAAAATATTGTAAACCAAACCTCCAAACCTGATCATACATACATATTTCTACCATTTCATGTATGATTTTAGATTTAATATCACCATGGGTTTGCATTTTAGCATTTTTTGCTATGTTCATACAATATGGCCTAGTAAGCCTTTTTGTACTGTTACATACAAGTTTTACACATGACTTGTATACTACAAAGCAAAATGTTACTTGTGAAAACATAGCTACAATTGATTATATATATTTACAATTGATTATGCATATAATTGAAATATATATATATTAACAATTGAAGGGATTTTGGGAGCATTTAGGAAATATTAATCGAATTACGATTCAACATTGAATCATCACCGTCAAACAAATTAGAACAATCACTTGTAGAAATCCATCCTCAATTCGTTATAAACGGACAGGAATTAAATGGAGTTGTTTTGATATTTATTAATTTATGTTATTGCTTTAATTATTAATAGTGTTCATTCTTTCATACATACACGTACCATGATTATGAAAGGCCATACAAATGTCCTAATAGGCCATACATATCAAACAGCAAAGAAAGCTCTTTTGGATGGGCCTGTCTACGTTTATTAATTAATTTCAACTCATGATGGACATGTTGTAAAGTTGTACACAGGACCAGTATACTACTTAACACATCGATAACTCTAATAAGAAACTGAAATAAGTAACAGAAAAGCATTATCATTAGAAAATAAACAGACCAAGACAAAGGACACCGCCAAAAGAAAAAGAACAAGAACCTGAAATAAAAGTGGAACTTTCTTTAAATACTATTGATGAACGCATTTCCTTTTAGACTTAATGTGATGATTTTATGTTAATTTTTAATTAAAATTCACTTATTTTAACCTTTTTTTTAATTTGTTGTCAAATTAAGGTTATTTTAAAATATGACTGTATAATGAAGTCAAGTATTACAATGTAATAAATTACCAGTGTGCCTTGGACAATGAATATTAGTCTTACCTTTGTATTCTTTAAAACATATTTAAACAAGTAACAGTCATGTAAACTAGTTCGGATGTAAAAGATTTGAAAGCAATGCCGGTAATCAAAAGCAAAACTCGAAATTCTAGATAACCTTTTTTTTACTCAAAGCTTTTATTACTGGTTGTGTACCCTAATTGTTCAGAATGTTTGATAGCAACGGTCCGTTGTTACAGTTGTTTTGGCGAAGGAAGCTTTCTTTCCCGAACGTGTACTACGTGTTCTAGTACAGATGATGATTTTCTTTACATGGTTTTGCATATTATATCTTAATTCTCATAGTGGAACATTTAGCCGTTTAATTTGATTGCACATCGATTCCTGGCGTGATACTGTACAAACAATAGATGTGTATTTCGGTGTTCACAAACAACAGAAACAAATGCCCGATAAATAGCTACTATGGTCCTATCGCCCTTTACTTACAGTTTTCTTAGATACACATTTAAGTTAAATTCATGTTGTACGTATATCTCGTTGTTGGACTAATTTTTCGCATTCCTTGCGGCAACATCGTCGTCACTAAAATGTCTTTTTACTCATATTAACATACGCCGATAATGTATTATAATGTTCTATTTTCGAACAACTATTCGACTGCCATTAGCGATTATTTATCCATCCCTCTTATATTCCCATCCGCTATAATTAATATCACTTACAACCTAACAACGTAACAATAAACACAGAAGCATTGATAAGAGTACCAATGCGTTTGCAAACGGATGCATGAGCTTAAGGATCGCAATTTTTGGCACATCATTTGTCTTGAAGGGTATGTTTGCCATTTCACAAAATAAACAAATACGTCGAGCTTTGCTTTAGTGTAATTTTCGAATGAAATGGTACGTCTGTGCTGTGATTAAACTGAGGTGCATCTTTATTTCCGATAAAAAATGTATGCATGCATCTTGAAGAATGCGCGTTTTTGCTTTTTTTAAATTAAAATCTACTCTGCAAAATTTCGTGATAAAAATGGATTATTGACGCAAAAACTCATGGGACGTTTCTGCCGATTCATATTTGCAGAAATCTTTGCGAACTGAATGAAAGAAAGAACAAAAAAAAACATTGAATTCAAGGAACTTCCCACTGAACTGAACATGACGGGTTTGAACATCTCGTACCATGTCGTGCAAAAGTTTTTCGTTTCCCAAAGTTGGGCCCACGAATGGGCAAATGGTTGGATGATTTAGTGGTGCTAGAAGTTTTGTCCTTTTTTCCTGCCTGCTTCCGTTGAAATGGTGGCCAAATTGTGGTTCTACAATTGTGTGTGGATGGGGGGAGGGGGTTGTTTGAGGGGCAGTTGCAAAAGAAATCCAATTATCGTCCAAAGAGTAATTTCGAATGCATCGTTTGAGCCGTTGCGAATAGAAAAAAAAAGATTCGAAAATCGCATTCAATTTGTTTCACAAGTGCATTTAAGATGGGAGCAAATTTTGGTTCCCTAGCATTGCCTCATTGCTTATTATCTGTGACTAGCTCATGCCGCGAGTGGAGCAGTTTTAGGTAATAATAAAAACTTATACATTACTACGTGAGCTTCTTAAACTCGCACAAAATCACAATCGAAATAATAGCAAGTCCACTATTATACTGTATTATTTGTTTTAAATATTGGTACAACTGGAATGCGCGCAGTATACAAAACGAACGTTAGTCATAAATGTTACAAGACCTTACAAATCTTTCTAACAATGCTTGTGTTCTATTAAAAACTATCCTTCAAATCGCCATTACTGATATGTGGTCATAAATGTGCCTTTTCAATGTTTGTTTATACTTGTTAAAGATAACCTTTTCAGTCGAATAATACAAGCTTCCGTACTAATATACAGGCTTGGGAATTTTACCCTCTTCTGGAAGTGAATTCTTTAGTTAGTGTTCTTCAGTTCTAGCAAAAGAATTTGTTCTTGTGTTGAGGTACCCTGATGTAAATATTCGATTGTTTTTTTTTTTACCGAATGGTTGCGTTTACTACACTCAAACACGATACTTGGTTTGTTTTTGAGAACGTAGTATCGTGTTCAAACATTTCGTGGCATGTTTTTTGGACACATAGATATTCTTTGTAGGAATGCTTCTGCTGCATCTGCTCCTTATGCTTCTTATAAAGCTGTGTTATTTCATCAGAAATACCTTCAGGGTGAGAAATAAACGAAAACACAAAAAAACATAAGCTCAACTGTTTGTTTCTTAGTTGTGTGTTGTCTCTCCTTATTTTTGCGCGATGCAAATCGACGAAGGTAATGGAGTGCTTATTCCCGTAGCTGATAAATTTAATTACGAACACTTCCCGCTCTTCCCCGGATGGCTAAATGTGGTGCTACTTTACTAAGCTTTCTTACTTCTCGGTATACTCGTTATTTTGGTACAATGTGGTTTTCGTACACCTTAAGCCAGCCTTTTGGAATCTATATAGGGGCTCGTGACACAAGTAAATGCTACTGATGGTGTGCAGTTTGAGATGATTGAGATATGCTGAAATTTATCAGAAGTTTGGTAACCTGTCGTACATTTCACACTTTGCTGATGGTATGTTTTGTTGTGCTTTTTTTCTCTCATTTTGGCTACAAGTTGAGTGTATATGACGTCAGTGACTTTTGCTCATTTTAATATATTTGTATAATTGGTATATGTCTGTG
This sequence comes from Anopheles gambiae, assembly GCF_943734735.2. Taxonomy (NCBI): domain Eukaryota; kingdom Metazoa; phylum Arthropoda; class Insecta; order Diptera; family Culicidae; genus Anopheles; species Anopheles gambiae. Next base: position 46,334,321 of record NC_064602.1, on the reverse strand, counting down.
TATATGTATATATATATTTGTCATTTAGTATATATGTTTATAAACCCTGCATTCAGTTATATGTGTTGAAATAGTTGATCTTTGTTGTGTTAGCTGCGAATGCAGTAGCATAGTTTTGCCACCCTTGTTGTTACGATTTGCTTGTCCTATTTGGTTGCCAATTAGAACATCAAGATGTTAAGCTGTTTTGCTAGCGAAACATTTTCTATCACTTTGCTGTGCTAGAGGATTCAAATGAGACAGAGAGAAGAAGCGAGAGAGAGAGAAAGAGAAATAGAGGGGAAGAAACAACGTATGAAAACCATATCATTTGTATTGCGTTCAGCTTCCGGTGTATGACTAAACGTACCGCAGACAGTTGCCCTTAGTTTACAGAATATATTTTGATTTCTAGTTACTGTAAGCTAAACCTTGCCAAAAGTAGCATACTTGTGTTTAAAATAATGGACAGAGTACTGCGGGTTGTAGTAGTAGTGGCACCTAAAGCGTGGGGGAAAGGAAAAATATTAATACCTTCTGCCATGATTGACAAAAATCTACAAATATTTCTATGAAAATCATATTATCACTTCAATTCAATTCCCACATAACTCATGCGTACATCAGCGGCGTGGCTTGGTGGTTGAATGTTTACTTTGAAGCGAATATAGATGAATGCTATTGCCAAAGATATAACATTAAAAATATTAAACAATCCTTACTACATACCTTGATTGTTCCGATTAGTTTCTGGTGGCCAATAGATGATATTGGTATCGAACGATTTTTGCTCGGATCGATCAATTTCATTTAGATTGGATGAGTATTTCGAGTCTGTGCCGAATATAATGTCGAGAGAGAAAGAGAGAGAGAGAGAGAGAGAGAGAAAGAGAGAGAGGGAGAAGAAAAAATAAGCAAAATAATAGCAAAAAGCTAAAATACATTGGGCAAATACTTATTCACAAGAGCTTGTGGAATTTCTCTTGGGGGTGCCGCACACATGAAAACTCCCGTCACAAATTAGAGTGAGATTTAATTCAATTACTTGCTCATCTCGGAGCGCAAAAGGAAGACTTACGTTAGCGCAAACGGCAAAGTTCGAGTGCTCCCAAGTCCCAAAGCGGACCCTCTAATGATGCTTCACTTTGCACATACTTACTTTTATCAACCACGTGCCCAGAATAGGAATTCGAGTGCTGTCCACCGTGGTGATGGGGCAGACCACCGGCAGAATCATTGAGGTTCCGGTTGGACCAAAGGTCGGAGTAGGATTCGGTTGTTGGTGGCCCGGGAGATGTCGTCGGTGGTGTGGACGCTGCAAGACGATATAACGCATACGAAGGTTTTACGAAACGCGTACGAATCCGTGAGCGTGAGGTTAGCATTGTTCAGTAAACATAGTAGGAGTCTAAAAATATGGCCAAGAGGGACAGACTTTCTTTCTTTCTGCTGTGGTAAACACCCCTGTTAGAGTAATATGGTCGATATTGCCAGAAACGAGGCCCACTTGTAAGATCACTGAGCACTGAGGGTATAAGTTGAAATTTCTAAAGGGTCAAATGTTTTTTTTTAAAGTGTCCATGGTTTGGATGAGAGTTATTTGTTTGGGAGGTTCGAAATGTTTTATCTACTTCGTGTTCTGTTAAACATGGAATATTTATTAGAATGTCCCGTATTTTTATACTTGATATATCGAACAGCTAATGCTGTTTTGGACAATCCAACAAATTAAGTCACAATGATACCTTTTTCTATCGAGTTTTACTTATTTCTTAAACCAACTTGCTTAAAACAATCAAAATACAAGCACACGCATCTGCTTAGCATAAGGACAAATAGATACAGCAGTATCATGTATTATTCCGAATACCCCACAAACCCCGTAAGTGCATTACGGCGGCATTAGTGATGGGTCATTTCCCCCCATTTTGAGGTTATGCTGTCTCAGTGCCGGATTAGGCAGCATTACGATGTTTCAGTTTCTCTTACCTGCTACCTTCGAATGAATCAAAAAAAGAAAATTCAAAAATTGTAAAGGAAAGGAAATAGAGACGTCTTAAAATCGTTGAAGACGACAGAAAATGAAAAAAAACAACGAAGCATTCACACACACACACACACACACACACACACACACACACACACACACACACACACACACACACACACACACACACACACACACACACACACACACACACACACACACACACACACACACACACACACACATACACACACACACACAATCGCACCCAAAAAGGCCTTTTCTTAGAAAACACGGGACAAAGTTCAACGGAAATACAAATGATCCATCCATCCATCCTAAATGTTTTGTGCGGTTTTCGGTGGGCGAGTTTGTCTGGCAGGACGGGCCTGGCAGGAAGTGACTGGAAGCATCGTTTGAATTTCCGCTTACGACGAATATCCCAGGTCCGGAGATTTGTTACGGCTCACCGGTATGATATCTTATTTTATTTATGATTGGTTTTTGTCGGCCAGTGACGCTGCCATCGCAATGTTATTCAGAAGCTTGTTGTTTCTTCTCCCAATCTGCTCTGCTCTCTCCCCCTCATCGTGAGTGATAACTTTGGCTCGGAGTTTAAACTTACTTCAAGTTATTACGCCCAAGAATGGCACTCATTGCTTGGTGATGCTTCTTGATATGGTATGGTAGTCAACTTCTTACGGGAAGAAAATTGTCATCACTCACCAATAACACATAAGCCGGCGAATGGTTCAATTATTTTGCCATTTTCGCTAATAAATCAGCCACCGGTGACTGGCTTTTTTTGTTGTTCTTGTTGTGCGGCGCTATTTGACACTGTCTCAAACGCCGGCTCCAGCAGCTGTCGCAATAGGACGGTGATGATGGCGATGACGCGGCTGATAACAATTCCATCACTTGGAAGGAGCTGTCTGCAAGCGTCCCCCTTTACCCAGCTTCACACCTTAACTTCAGTTCGTGCAGGATTCAAATTGTGTTTTCGTCCATCGTCCCTTTTTAATGCCGGTGAAGAAGATTCGCTTCCGAACGTGCCAACATTCTGGTTCGTTTATTTCTTTTAGTTCGCGTTTGGATCATCTTACCTTCGCCCACGTTGCTGGTGGGATGAAAGATGAAAAATCCACCGTTCCGGGGGCAAAGTCTCGCCAAAAAAACCTGACCGGAACCGAGTCCACCCGGGTTCTCCTTTACTGTGCCGCCGACAGCAAGCCCCCAATCTGCTCATTGATCTTGCAATCGTGAAGGTTTCTTTTTCATTTGTGAGGGTGAATGGATCTTTTTAGGTATTCGTTTCAAAATTACCTGCGTGTGCAGTGAACGAAGCTGGAGGTGGCTGCATGTTGTTCCTCTCCCTTTTCGAGAATAGTGCTCTTCACCCACGACGCTCAACATTATCCATCGTCACCATTCGGGTGTAGATGTACGGTAGAATATTTATAAGCTAACCGTAACCCAGGGCTTGGAGAAAGCGAAAGATGAAAAAGAAAAGCATGCTCCCCGGGTACAAGCCACGCTTGACGGTGGGAGGCTGCGTCCGGAATATAAATCAACTCCCCATCAAGATGTGTGACGATGGTTGTTGGTGTTTTTTTCTGACTACCAGTTCTGAAGGTGTCGTGTTCTGGAACTTCGGGGTGGAATGATATTTTTTGCACGTTAGTGTAGCACTTCAACTAATCGCTTCACCGCGCCGTGGTTCGTTTGATTGGTCGCCTAGTGAGGTTTGACGTGCCATTTAATGTGGGTTGTCAACCTTAACCGTTGCAAAGGTGTAACATTATGCAAGGTATTGTGCGTAGCTGATTCATTGTGTTGAATTGTTATTATGCGTTGTTTGTATAAATGGAACTTTTGTTTTGTCTATGACATGTTTGTTGTACCTAATTTATTTTGTTTTTTTTTTCTTCTAAGCGTAATTGTGGTGTAAATTGGCAAGAATAATATTTAATGATTTATTTACACGGTCTTGCATGTAAAAAGCTGATTTTTTTGCGTTCGCATTACCGTGTGACATGTCTTAGAATCAGTTTCCTTCATATAACTCTTTTGGAAGTTTTTTTTTCTACATGCGTATGCCGATGTGTTTGAAAATATTATTATAAAATAATTTAACCAGTAAATTACAGTAAGCAGAGTTTTCCTTATTTATTCGTACAGGGAGCAAATATAAAAATACTGAAATATATGTGAAATATAGGAAACAGATTAAAAAAACACGAGTATTGTGGTTAAAAAACCATAAAATATTCAATATGTTCAACCTCATTTTTCAAAATACGTTAAGAATTCATTTGGTAATAAAATGTTCTAGAGTGTTCGAAATAGAGCTTTAAAGAAAAATAAAATGTTCCAAATTGATATTCTTTTGGTATGTGTTTGCATGTAGAAGAAGCTATTCCTTCATCAAATCCTTCACTATACCAAATAGAGAAACTCGTTCAGAGAACTCGAGATTCATGAAAGATGACTAAAGAACCTTTGCTATAATAGTAAAATCCGCAGCAATCAACGTCAAAAGGACGTCGTGGAGTGCGTTTCAACCCCAGAAAGGCAGACAACTGCCGAAATGGCGGGGGTTTGCCTTTGAAATTATCGACGGTTTGAGGCAGTGAGGCGAATACAGAAAAACGTACGGATCGCCAGTGACAGCTTGCTGGTTGGAGGAAACTGAAATTATCCTTTCGTTTTGTATTGTTGTACGAAAGGAGTAGTGAATGGGATGGGACTTTCTTCTACTGTTGTGCCTGTGTTTAGCATTTTTTTCCTTTCGTCATCTTGCCAGTGAAGGGTGAAGAGCAATTTGAATAAGAAAGAAAAATTGCACCCCTTTCGAGCATCTGTGCCGAACGACTTTTGACCGCAGCTCGAATTACAGTAGGGTTTGTAGATCGAGGGTAGCGCGGAAAGACATGCAAAGTACTCTCCCATTTTCTTAGTCGTTGTTTGGCAAAAACTTTCAGTTGGTGTTTGGCGCTTGAGGCGATGGAAGTATCAAAATTTGCTCGATTCTGCCAACAAGACATGGCACGGTGTCGAGTAGTAACGCAAATGGTGCTGGTTATTAGATACTTGAACAATGGCAATCACGAACTTGAGCTTAAAAAATATACACAGTAACATTGTTTAGATGCAAGATTGAGGGGACGATGTATATTCGCTTATGAAATTTTAACATTATATCGTATTCATAAATCATAACAAAAGCCATTTGGCTCGATTTGTAAAACTTGTACAGTAGTGTTAAAGAAGTCATCTGTCATAGCTTCATATCGTACTAGGTTATTAAACATGCGTTAGTTTCAAAGGTCATATACTCTGAGATCGCATGATAATATCTAAGGCAAATCTTATGTTTTTGAAAACAGAGGGTGAGATAAGAGATTTGACAAAGCGAAATAATGTTGGTTATTTATGTACTGTCAACGTCTTCACTAATTCTGTCATAAGAGCGATACAGCGTTTACCTTAGAAAGAAAGCTTTATATGTTTAAGTTTTTATTCTTCCGTTTTTATTACGCGTTTGTAATGTAAACCTTTTATATAAAGAAGTCTATAAGAGCACAAATATGCTTCTTGTGTGAAGAACATGGATCATTGCCTCTTAGCTTTACTGTTTGATGGCAAATGGCATTAGGATACTACGTAGAGCAAAGGTTAAAAAAACGACCCGCTTTTGGAATACAGGATTGTGCATTTTAATACGGCCCTCCAAGAACTTAGACAGTTGACAGCAAGGCACAAATATGGCATGTATTGTTGACATATTTTAGTAGTATTAGATATTACAGCAAGGTTCGTGAGCCGCATACGACTCTTTGCTGTCTAGATGGCGGCTTTTTGCTGTTCGTATATTTCATAGAACTTTCAATCATTTTAATTGTTGGGTTATCTATTTGGCTCTTCATGTAGTGCTCTGTGAACATTTTTGCAGAATTTTACTCTTTTGGTAGGAAAGTTTGCCGATCCCTTCCGATACTTGATACTTATGAAACATTGTTTGCGTAGTTTTATGTTAACAAAATATTATAAGTTGCGGTTCAACGATGTTGAAATTTACTGATTAGAAATGCAACACTGTCCCTTCTGTAGCTGACACCTTGGGGAGCTCGGGACCGGACACATGCCAGTTCATCGATGTTCATGGATAAATGTACGAGAAATTTTGACACCCTGGGGAGTTCGGGACCGGGTCAGTTAATTGATGTTCATGGATAAATGTAAGAGAAATGTTTATTTCATGTACACAATTTAATATTCGCTGGATATTGATAATTTAGTTTATTTACTTTTTAACATTTTTTTTACAATTATTCTAGAAATGAATTTCAAAAATTTCACTAGACACTAGATCAATGCACAACAAACAAAAATCAACTCGACAATTGCTGCAAATGCTCGCCACGATTGAACAGCTGCAAAATTCATCCTCGCGTTTAAGCCGCTCGAGAGTTAATCCCCTCCCGCATAATCGACGCTTTGCTGTATAGCCCAAAATATTTGTTTTTGCACAACGGCAAACTAAGCCTTTTTGTTTTACGTAATAAGTGTATACGTACATGCATCTTAAAAAAATCTTTAAATTTACTTTTTAGTTTCCATAAGAATATAATAACATAGTTGATTGGTGTAAAGTAAGTTAGTTTTTCGCCTTAACTAAGAATAATGATTGTCCTTAAGATAATGTGTGACTCCGAACCGACCTGCGACACAAAACACATCACGCTGGCGTAGATATTAAGAGCATGTTTATGATCTTTGGTATAAGGCTAGGTACTAATAATCATATTACGTGGGACGTGTACGAAAGCGCTGTAAATAAGCCAGAAGCACTACTGCTTTATGCTTCCACTGAAGTACCAAAGTCAGTCACTACACGGTACGGTAGTATATTAAGTTGCACGTATGTTGGATTATGTACGGAGTAAAAATGTAATAAGCTCAATTAAACGGCAACAAACCATGGCAGAGCTAAAATGCCACCAACTTTCACACAAAACTGTGTGTAACATTAAGTTTCCGTGAATCTGTGTCGCAGAATACCTACTTCAAGATTGAGGTTTCTACAAGATTATCCGTGATGCTTTGGGCGTTGGCAGGTTGATAGTAAATTCGGTACGGTTGCGTGTGTGTGTGCTTTTGTAATGTTTGGAAATTATGATGATTATGGAATCATACAATTATTAGTGAAACAGTTATAAGTAAAATAATAGTTTCGAAATAAGATAATAATAATAATGAATTAAAAAAGTTAAAGTTCTTCATGTGCATCCATGGCAAAGTTAAAATTATGCTCAACACAATGATAATTAAAGTAAATGTTCAAGCTTTTTTTCCTCCCCAACTACCCTCAATTAATGACTTTTCATATTTGACGACTAAATAACAATATGTTCATTAACATTCAGTTCCGTACCCGTAAGCAACAAAAAGGCACACAAAAATCAGCAAAAAAAAGAAGAATGACGCCAGTGAAAAAAAGCCGGATTGCGGAAGCATCCTTTGTCAATTCAATAGAGCGAGTTCCATCGGGTCGAGTAAGTCAAGAGTGATAAATCATAAATAAGAGAGAGAGACTCTCCAGGCGAATTATGCTAACAAGAAAATACGAATAAAAATCTGAACAAGAAGCAAGCACTGTTAAAAGGTAGGGGACATGGGCTATCAGTATAGCGGCAGCAAGTATAAATTTCCAGTGGGATGCAGGACACCATCAAGGGATGGACGAAAGGTGAGTTCGTTGATTATGGTTCATAATGATGCAAAATAAGGTGTTCATTCGACCATCATCTTCATAGGCGGTCGGTCATTGGAAGCGATGAGCAGAGCGAGAAAAAAAAATCGATGAGAAAAGTAGATTTTACTTACTTCTTTCGTCGTTTTAAATGAGGTAAAAAAGGTTATAGCGAAAAGTGAATGAATATTTAAAAAAAGGATAGAGTTTTCGTCAGTATGTTTCTAGAATGTTTAGAAATTCATAGAGGTTTTAAAAAAGATTCAAATCTTAAATTATATTTGTCATTCTCAAAAACTTACTCGAGAAGTTTTAAATAACGCAAAAGAGTAGAAATGAGCACACGTGAAGCTAAAAATTATGTGAACTGTCACGTTCGCGAGAGAATTGGTATTATGCTATCAATATGCCAATGGTATTCGAACAAAGCGTCGATGATGGCTCAGATAGTAGAATGGTGGAAGGTTTATGCATAAAACGTTTGAGCAATTTTTCTTAAAACCCGACTCGGCCACCACGATTTCTGGTGAACGTGAAATGTGTGTCTCCTGCTCGCTGCTCGTTTATTCATGCTTTTTTTCTGGGTGGCAAGCAAGCGAGAGTAGATTGCGATTCCGTCACAGATTGCAGGCTGGCAGCCCAAGGAATGAAACGGTGCACCACACCGGAAGCCTGGGTAATGCGCTGGAAAAACATATTTTTATTGAAGCAAACAATGTACCGTACAATGGTTGAATGAAATATGATTATTAAGAGTAATAATGGAGCACCCAGACGACCAAGATGACGACTACTACCACGATATCGCTGCACGACGATGATGACGATGATGATGATGGTGATTTTGAGTGTAGCTTGCCAGGGCTAGGTGCGGCAGTGGGAAATGGATGGTCGCGCAAAAATAACTAAAGCACGCTTCGTTTGAATTTCGCTCGAAAGGAGCAACGTGGCAGCGCGCGGTGCGAGGTGTGTATTTTGGAAGGCGCCCATAGATTTTCTCCTTCACGTTTCGAGCCAAGCAAATCGACGATAAAAAGGCCATCGGATGACATTCACTTGGCAGGGGTTGTGCAGGTTTCTGCGGTTTGCCATTGCCGAAGGCATTGTTGAGGTTTCACAAACAATGACTTTCGGTGGCTAACTGCCACTACCTCGCGGTGGCTAAACTTCGCAAAATTGTTGTTTTTTTTTTTCGTTGCTGCTGTTGTAGGTAGAAGGGCGTTTTTGTGTGCTTCCTCCGCAAGGTAACTTGACGCTTTGTTTGGTCGAAGGGGCGGGGGAATTGTTTAGCGGCAGTTTTAAATTATGTCGCCATAATTAATTGATGCTGTCCGAAATAGATTCGATCGAATGAGGGTGCACCTAGGTGGAATGGTGTGTTGGATGGGAGTTAAATCATTTATGACTTTCTTTTGTTAGCTGACGTTGTATGTCCCGAAGCCAGGCAGGCAAGCATTTGTTAATTATGTCTATTTTTCAGCGATGCCGATTTTTGTAGTAGCATTAGAGAAGTTGCCTTATACGAACAATCAAATAAACATGAATTTAATGACAAATAACATGAGGTAATTTTTGGAACACTAAACATAACTTGAAAAGTGGTAATTGTAAAATGTTCATTTCAAAACATATTTTGGGGGCCTTCACGATTCTAGTTAGTTTTTTGTATGGAGTTTGACAGGTGGAGGCTGAAATCATGTAAACAATCCATACAAAACCACAGAAAAAACTAGCCTGCGATTTTCAGTCTAGAAAATTTTAGCCTAAAAGCTAGAATTAGATTCGAGTACCTGCTCGAAAACACGGGTTTGTTTACATTTATCACAAGGTGCATTAAAGAAATCAGGTGATCGAATCTGGAATCAAAGTGTATGTAGTCCAGGTGGTCTCATAGCATTTTTTATGACCAAATTTGAATATCACTTTTTGACAGGATGGGTGAAAACTTTTGCTCCAACGAGCTTTCTGGAGGCTTGACGAATACTCAAAACACTCTTAAAATCTTCATTAAGAAGCAGAAGCGATAAAAATCAGTCTTCTAAATTCATACACCTTGGGATAAGCCCACTTGTATATTCTACTCACTTAGATAGTTGCTCGAAAACTGCTATACAATGCAAACAGCTGACAGGCTGAAATTTCAGCCTACGAGCTTCAAACGGAAAGGGCCCCTTTATTAGAAAATCAATCAAATTTTGACAGTTAATTATGATACAGATTATACGTCTTTGCTAAAATAATTTAAATAGTTAAAGTAGAAGTTGTAAAAGTAGATCAAATTGCATTGTCAAATGTTCATTGTTATAATTATATGCATACTTGTTTTATAGGCATGAGTTTTTAAGTAGGAGAAAATAAATATTTTCTAAATTTAATAGTTTTTTTTCATTTAACTGGAATTTGCGTAAGAGCATGTAGATTATTGGTGAATATTATTTTTTACGCTTGTTCAATGCGTCCTTAGAACATTGAACAAAAACACGTAAATAAAAATCATATCAATGAAATGATCAATCTGATACGCATTTTTTATAATAAAATACACAACAATTCATGTTGGTATAAGTTGATAGATTTGTTACAGTACAAATTTGTTTTTCCCCTAATGTGTTCGGTAAAACTAATTCTTATGCAAACATCGGTGAAACAAAAACACGCGCTGTTCGTTTCTTGTTCAGCTCATCTCCTAACGGCCGGTGTCAAGTGCAATTTGTTTTGTTTTCACATTCGGTTGCACTCAAAGGCAAGCTGCCACATCTCAAACACACCTTCTAAAGCATTTCAACAACACGTCCTTAACGGAACAGCTTAAGAGAAACAAGCTGGTATGAAGTCATTTGGCATAATCTTTGATATGAACAGGATAGCTTCCCTCAAGCAGACCACCTGGTGGTGCAAATCATGCTCTCGAGTGCTGGTTTCGGCATATTTGGTCATAAATAATGATGTGCCGCTCTCACTCTTCCGAACTGCATATTTCCTCCGCACACTGATTTAACTTGTGCAGAACCACATCCATACATGCACGCAGGCACACATACACGAATTTCCACGCACATGTGTCGGTAAACGAGCAGTGAAGCTTCCTTTTGTGTTTTTGTGTTGAATAAATAATTATGCCAGCTCTAGGAGCGTACAACCATTTGCACAGAAACTGGCTTAGTTTGATTGTTCTTTGTTTTGTAGAATCAGAATGAGAGGGGTCATGGATGGAGCACGTGCTAGGAAAGATAATCTAGAAGTTGGCTCCAGAACGAGCATACCTTTGGTGTTGACGCATTCGGTGCTTCTGGCAACTGACTCTTGCAACGAGCAAGTTCCTATCGTACAACACTGAGGTAAGGAGACCATTGTGCCGTTAAGATGCATTTAAAAGAATGATTTCAAAGTCATCCCACAAGACCATTTTGAAGCGAAAGGATAATTTTTCACTGCAAGCCTTGTGTTGGAACTGTTCTGCTTCTGCAAGCAGCCATCGAATGCGTCCCAATGTTGCTTGGGCCGCAAAAGCGATGGGAAAACTTAATGAAAACAATCTCCGATAATGCTTTGCTAGGCTAGAAGGTAGACGAACCGTTTTACATTAAGTTTCACTTCTAACCGGGCAACCCCAATGCTAGGTGTTCATGCATCGGGTGTTGGGGGAGAAGCTCCGAGAGGAAGCTAGGAAGGAATGCATTGCATAAAACATAATAGCTTCAATTATTGTGCGCTCAATGACAGGTGCTAGGTGCGGCTGCCTCTCGCTGGCATGAAGCAAGTTTTAATTTATGATTTAATAAGTGTAATTAAAACTGTCAGCCAATAAACGGAGCTGTGATTTATGGCGGAGCTCTGGCAAAATGCAACAATGCGATCGTAACTTATTAGGACGAGTGAGGTGGTTGCATTGTACTAGCCGCCCGCTATGGCGTTTTGGCAAACCTGCTGGTGCTCCAACATCAAGGAAAGCAAAATTGTGTTCTATGAGAACTATGAGAGCATTGGTTATGATTTTTGGGGGTTTGACAAATACCAGCGAAAACGTGACAAAGGCGCGTTTACGAGTGAGCGCACGTGTACGGATTGCGAATAACTGCTTAAGATGTTTCGTGAAGCGTTGTACTTACTGTAAAGTCTAATTGTTCCATCTGTTTCTCCGCGGGGATTCTTAGCGACACACTTGTACGTTCCATAGTCCGTCTGCTGAATGTTGTAAATGTGCAAACGCATGTGCGTTTTGTAGATTGGCATTCCTACATTGGACTCGGTTCTGGGGGGGTTGGTTTTGTTTTCAGAGAAGTTGGATTGTGCAGGAGAAACGTTAACAATAAACAATAGCTTTTGAGCAAGTACAGCGGATTAAAAAGCAAGATGATCGTTATTTACCTGTACTTCTTGGAGTCATGAATCATGTGACCGTCCTCTCGCGTCCAGTAGTTCAACGATGTCGGATGCGCCTCGGTGAAACATTCCAATGTCACGTTGAAGTACAGCGGAACACCTACCAGCTGATGCGGTATCCACAGCATCGGTGGAACTGAATGAGGAGAGAAAACGGAGACAGGTGTAAACAATGTACAATAGGGAACGAGACGAACAGGGAGTGTTGAGACAATTTATGAACCACCGTTGCTGATCGTTGGCGGAAGGAAATGTTTGTTAGCTGGTTTATCTAGAAGTTAGGCCACTGATTTGTTGGTAGTGTAATTTATTTTACCAACCAGTGGTTGTGGAGCATATCAACGAGCTTGTCTAGTTTTGCAAAGAAAAAAAACTGCTCACGTTCAACAAATACATCAAGCGAAGTGGAAACATAACTGATGTTGTTGTTCATATTTCAGAGTCTTCAAAAATGTCATTCATCCTTGTCGTGAGAGCGAAGTGGTTGAAGATAGCGATGGTTTGGTGCTATCTGAGAAAATTTTCCTGAGGAAATAAGAAATGGACAAATTGGAAGCACACATTTGTGAAAATTTGTAATACGTCGTGTAAGAAACTGTCTCCATTTGTGGTGTCCTGTATGAACAAGGCTTTTGATTCGCAAAGCAATATGATGCTTTATGATTATAATTATGACTATTTTTTTATTATTGGTTGACGGATTGAATAAATCCCTATCGACAGAGGAATATTCAACATTTAACAATTTTCAGTTTTATAGTTTTTAGTTTTTCACATTTTTGCACACCTACACACTCAAAAAGACGCTATGTTTAGGTCAGGGGTGATATCAAAAACTCTAAACCGTTATTTCATAACCATTCATAATGTAGAAAATCATGACCATAGGCCAAAGTTCTTGGATAATCCTTCTTAGATCTACGAACTCTTAAAGATTATTATTTATTTAATATTAAGAGGGCTGTATTATATACGGGTTTCGATCAATGTAAGCGACAATTCTCCCATCGACAGGTTTTTAAACTTGATTTAATCCTTTGCACCAATTCATATAGACAGTACTGCTAAAAACTCTCTTATGCAGAATTTATAATATTTATTTATTTTGATTAGATTGATAAAACATTTTTATCAGCACACGTAACCTTTTCCAATTTAATCAATGGGTAGCCAATCTCTGCTCTAATTAATACTAAGTTCCACACACTGAAATTCAATGCAATACAGTGGATATATTGAAATAAGCATTGAATATGCTTGTTAATACCAAACAAGCCAATTAATTCAGTAAATAAAACTCAACTTCCTGTCATGCGGACGGTCATGATAATGGAGCATAATAAAGCGTAATGATTGATTAATTATGTTTTCCGATTCACTCCTCCCAGCCCTATCCAAATAGCAAGTCAAATGTGTCAATTAGTAATCGAAGCTTCAATCAAAATGGTTAACTTCCGGTTCGTGCTCAGCCGGTTTAAACTTGGGTCCATATGGTAGCTTCGGGCAGACTTCACCGGGACAATTTAAATGATCCGAACAGAATCCGTCCGCTCTTTTGAACTTGTACGATTGTAGCCTGACATGGCAAGGTCGAGCGTGATTATCCGGGTGAGTTTGATACCGTTAATCATATGGGGATGTGTAGAGTGGTTCTTGAAACGAAGTATGTACTACCTTCTATGGTTACAGTTATTACAAAAGCTAGGGCTGGTGATTTTACATTTCATTTGCTGAAGCTACACCATAGTAATAATACATTTATTCAACGTAAAATAAGACAGTGAGCAGAAATTTGCAAGTTTCTTTCCACTTTTTAACACGTATTCCTAAGGCCTTTCGTTGATGGTTCAGTTCGGCAGAATACCAGGGGGACTATGCTTCGGTAGTGGGATGAATGAATTTTTAATGCCATCCACGTATTTTATTACTTCCGAGGGTGGCAGACCGGCCCCGCTGGTGGATCAGGGGCGATGTAAAAATGAACGAAAAACGAAAAAACCCAACTCTGTAGCCATGTTTTTGCTCCCCATTCGCTTAGGATTGCTGGGAGGTATTTGGAGGTGTGGTGGTGGCATCGGGTAGAAAGGATATGATCATGTGTAAAAGCAACGAAAGACACGGCACCAAGAGACGCAGACGGTAGTATATAGTAAAAAAAATTTCCAAAAATGGGTTAAAAAACTGGTTAAAGCATTCAGTCGTTTTTATTTGCAGTCAACGATGCAGCCTTTTTCGTTTATCCTTATCATTTTTCCATTGGATTAGCACTTGTACATTGTCACCTTCAGGCACATTTGTAGGTGCTGTGATACAGATGTCCCCAGGTGGTACTAGTGGTGGTGATAATGCATAAATTTGCATTTTGGTATGAACTCTATGTTGTTTGTTTGAGAAATTTTCATGAGGTGCGGAATCTTTATTTTATTTTCAGATAAATGTTTGCTGCTAATTTAGTTATTGAAAAAAAGGGCAATAGATATACAAAACTAAACAGATGAAACTGTGCAATGAATCCATTTGGTGAACTGAAATCTGTTCGTTTGTTTTTACGACCATGTTTTCCGATTTGTCTATCCATTTGAAACATGCTGTCTAGTACCAGCCGCGTGGCCATCTATTTGTAGCAAAAAATCCTTTGAATGCTCACCGTTCAAAAACGATTCTGACACGAAACACGTCACTAAATGGGTGGCAAATGCAAGCAAACGGTTCAGAAACGATTCAACCTGGACCGATATTTGTCTTTCCCAATGGACAAAAGGGACAAAAGGGGATTGTACAGAGGGCGTAAATGGAAATTGAATTTAAATAAATCCACCTAACTTGTACCCGTCTGCAACGAGTAAGGATGCTGGTACGAATCCTATTCGGAATCTGCAATGCCCCAATGCAGTGTTGAGAGACTGACTCTCAACGTTAGGCGTGTGGTAAAAGGTCAGGTATCGAGGGACTAGACACTAAAGCTGTGGCTATTCTGGTGTGCGGTAGACCTAACGCAAAGTGAAAGGTTAAATCTGGTGTTGAGTGGCTTTAGGTGGGTGAGTTGATACGGTTGAATTGATTGGAATGTTAATAGCAATTCATACCAAGTGTACATTGATTCTACAGTCGATTCACTGATTCTTTATGGTAGAGCGATGCTAAAAATAAACTGTATTTTTTTTATTCACGTTGTTTTCTACACTTTTGTAAGAAAGCATATTTGATTATTTCTGCACATCAAAATTGAAAAGCTAACAAGTAAAACATCAGCAGTGATAGAAATTTAGAGGAGACGGCAGTTACTTTCTTCCAATCTTTGCAAACTTATTTCGTAATAAATTGCAGTTTCCTATGCTCTAAAGATGAGTATGAGGATTTTTCATGATTTTTAATGTTTAGATGATTTTTATTATTGCCGTGATTAAATTGTAAGCAAGTCTTTTCACATATGGGTCTTGATTAGATTATTATAATTCACCAATTATTATAAGTGTAGTTCTTTGTTTTGTTACAACAGTAAATTCCGAAAACTTATTAGTTATCATAAGTTTTTCCAAATTCTAAATAACTTAATAACTAAATAACTCACTCGACTTATTTGTGGCTATTTTGGCTTGTATTGTCATTAATAGTAAAGTATGAGTATTGGATAGTATAGTACCCGTTGAATGAGAAATCCCATTCAGAATTTCGTTGCTGAAATATATTAGTCGGAATCGCCTTTATACATCAAACTGAATTAATATTCATTTGAAACTTTTTGTTAAAATAGTCCCATAGTTAACAAATAAGATTGAATTTAGTCACCATTATAGTGGATAGACAGAAATGGTCAACGTTGGGCTATTCAAGTCACAAAACGTAATTTTCTACTAATTCACGGCAGGAGCTTGTCAAAATGATGACGCGTTGGCCAACGCGAACCAACTTCCAAAGCAAAACACATTCACACACACAAACAAACACGCACATACACACACACACACACACACACACACACACACACACACACACACACACACACACACACACACACACACATACGAATGGACACTTTGGTGGAGTCGATATATACAGGCAAGTTGCGTGGTATGGTTTGTTGTAGGAAAGAGAGTACAGAGTAAGTTTAAAGGATAAAGCTTAAACCTGCCACCGGAACGTAACACGAACGTAGCACGAACACGGTGGGAGGCTATTTTTCGCTAAAATCTCTCGAAAGATAGATGGATGGCTAGATTCGGAAACAGGTGCATGGAATGGCAACCCACCATCAGGTTGACTCCTTCACACCCTCAAAGCATCACTTCCCGAATACGATTGCAGCGTGACTGTGACGCTGGTTGAACGAAAGCGCTCACCAACCGACACATTTCAATGAGGAATGCGACCACAGAACGTACGTACGCTATCGTTCGTATCGTTGTGCCACGAGATCCACGTTCAAATGGATACCCAGACCAACCAGCCATCACTAGGAAGGCATGTGAGGGTCGCGTTTTAAACCATCTCCTATCAGCGGGATGGGAGGGTAGATGGAAGGCGGAGGCCGTTGAGTGCTTTAATGGCTTGTTGGCTTAAGGCTTGTTGAGAATTTTGGCAATGTTCTGAGGATAAATCAAGCTTCTTCGTTCGTCAGGCTGATGAGCGCGGTACATGGCATAGATGGTGAGATGCACCGTATTGCTTGATGCAAAATACGGGAAGTAATCGATGGATTTTTCATTTTGTTTTCCGCTTACGCGCAAATAATCCCCGAGCGAGGCACGATATTCAAATTAGGATTTGTGTTCTTACTGTAGCAGAACCGCGTCTATTGTTTATTTGTTTTGAAGTATTAGAAGTTCTTTTGTTGTGAGAGCAAGAAAACATTAAAATAATTTTAGCATGTAAGAATGACGTTTGAATTGTATAACTTTGTCAATTGCGATGAGTATTAGCACAGAGCACACATTCAACAAGCAAAGGATGAGAGATACATCAAAAGAAACAAGAAATATTATTGCACATTTGTCCCGTGATGAACATTTACAGTGCCATTACAACAAACTAGGAGCAAAACAGTGTAAACGAAATTTAAAGTAAAGCGTTGAACAAAATTCCAAACAGTTTTTTTGCCACACAGAATTTATGCTAAAGATCGTGCAATGTCTTATCCCGTTTGCCCTTTCTATTTTTTTTGGTTACTGGATGGTGTTAAAAAAAAACTTCTCACTGGTTGTTTGGCTGTGGATATCCAAAACTTCAAAAATCAACGGTTTTCTTTAGATCTGCTAGCGAAGGGAAGCATGTTCATAAATATTTTATTGCTTTCTCTTCCCTCCTCGTCCGAGGTGGGGAACGTTTGGAAATTGCTGAATCTTTTCATTTCGTTCATTCTCGCTGGATGCTGGATGGATGTCGACACTGTCCAACAACCACAGCTTGAGCAAATAGGATTCCTTCAAAAGTTGTTGCGTTTTTTTTGTTGTTGCCGTCCTTCCCTGCAGCGCAAAAACTTTATCCTCTCCAGAATCACGCAGCAAAGACGACGGTCGGTTTTCTCTTTTGATGGGAATTCAATTTGTTGGGCGTGATGATGGTTGTGTAAGAGTATGTTCTAAGGCATCCACTCTGCTAGAGGACAGTCTTGCGGAGACTATCGGACCAAATGTATGATACTGGGAAAAATCTCGCAAGAAGAAAAAGATGTTGAGAAAGCGTGTGTTACGAACCCCCCCGGGGGTCATCAAATCAGTAGAAAACGGAACCACTCGATGTTTCGAGCTGAACCTTCGTTATCTTCAAGCAGTGTAGAGCCTGCTTCTGTTCAAGCCGTTTACGAGCGAGGAAATGCTTTAAGTGGCCACATCATCAACACTTTACGGTTCAGCGGTTGTATGCACTCGAGAATCGTTCCCCTCGAGCCCCTGTTGGATTTGCGGTTTTGTGGCGTGGTAGTAAAATGGACGCCTTTATGGCATTATTAAATCGATGACGATTTGATTTTCATGCGACACTTATAGCCTATGTCGGATTGTCTTTTAATTGTGCAAATGTCTGAATCGTTGAGCTAAAGAGAGTGTATTGAAGATGTTTTGATGAGTGGAATGCAGATTATTTTAAATTCAAATCTCTGCACTGAAAACATGAAAAACAGATATAGAAAAATGTGTTTTTTTTAACTAGGTTAACGCTATTATTCCATTTAGCGCAGTTTATTCCATGAGTAGAAAGGGCAAAGGGCAATGGCTAATGCTGGCAACAATTATGCACACAAAATAAGTGGAAAATGGATGCCCCGAAGCGTCGGAAAGCAGCTCGTCCATTCGCTAAGAAATGATCAAAACGTAAGGACTCCAGTGTGTTGCTGTGCTGAATGAACGTTATAAAGAAGCAAAAAAAAAAAGAAAAGAACAAGCTAAACGTAACATAAAATAGCTCTTTCGTCGAAACAACGAAAATGAGCCGCGGGAAGACATCCGAACTGCACCCGGAAGGTATAAGCGTGATTTTCCGCGATCTCGTCTGTTTGGAAACTTAATTTCATTTTTGCCACGGATGCCTTCCGGAAATGGGAAACTTTTAGAATAATTGGAGTTTTATGCTGAGTGCCACTTATTTCATTTAGCATTGTTTTAAGGAATAATCGACACGATTTCTTGTTGCTCATGCTCCTGTACAGTTGCTCCCGGTTGGATATTTCTGTGTTGCGTGACACGAAATTGCAATGGTATAATGGTTTCAATAGGTTATGGAATTTAAAACATGTTCAGCAGGATGAATAATTGAAATTGCTCAACCAGAGAAAAGGACAACTAAATGGAATGAACATAAAATGCCTTTTTGCCACAGCTTGTCTATATGGCAATATTTTTTGCTTCAAAAGTTCTTATTTAATATCATAAAGTTATACTTTAATATCATACGTATTTAAAATATTAAAGAAATATGTGACATTTTCATCATAGTGTATGACTTAACTAGATAAAAGGGGTTGGAACCCCCTGAATTTCATATTTTCACTCACTTACTACTCATTATGGACACTTTCTTGACTCTTTCCTAAGGACGAGAGCTTTATGTGATGGGAGTTGATCTTTATAACATCTTTTTGGACAGACGAAAAGGGTGCCTTAGAGTCCAATTTCCATCATATACAGTTCGCTTCCCGATAAATTGTAATTTTCCTAAACATTTAAAGTTTTTTAATGTATTTATTTATTCGATAATAGCATATTTGAAATTTGCTATTAGGAGTTTTTGACTAGGTTAGTTGGCAAATTGATGACAAAAAATCCCACAGCCTAGCAACATAGTTTTTAAAAGGTTCATATATCTCTTCTACTTGGCCCTGTTCGGTGTTGTAAAGTGCATTCATTAAAAAAGAAAAGTTAAAGGTACCATACTTGTATACCCAACGTAGACACTCCCTTATGAAATATCTTAGAAGTAATACATTCTAGAAGCAGTAAACAAAACATTATACGTAATCCTCAGTACTGGCTAATTTTGACTCCACAACAACTTAAACAAATTGTAAACAAACGGTCATTTATTGTAAATATTGTTTAGTGGCTTTGATTAAGTGATTTAAGTTAACATTACCTTCTGATACCTCTGCGGAGGGTTTGAAGGTATGCTATATGTTCGTTTATTTGTATGGATAAAACTATCAAATACAGCTTTCAAAGCACAATCCATCTGATACTAGTAATTAAAAGAGCGTAAACCAGTTGCTATAAAGTCAATTAAGTTTGAAGCACGCTTTGAAACGTCTTGGTACAAACTCATGCTGATTCAACGATGTGAAAGAACTGTATTTGTGAAAAAGAGCTTTGGCTGCAGTAAACACACTAGCGACCTTTTTATTATATACCGGTAACATAACGAATGTTTTCCATTCGTCCAAAAAGGTGCAGAGCATTAAGGAAAATAATCACCAAAACGCTGTTTGAATACATCAGACTGAATGTCATTAGGCGTAGGAGAGTACGAATAGTTCAGTCATTAAAGCAATTTCAGTGATGATAGATGTTAAGTAAATGTGGACAATGTTTTTGTAATGTATTTAGTGTATATTGATGGCATGATCTCATGTAAGAGTACGTTCCTTGTGCAGGTTTTCTTCAACAAACAAATCAAAACATTTCTTATTAAATCTAATATCAAACCAAGAATTCGTAAGATTCGAAAGTCTCTATCACACCATCAGGACACACGAATATAGGGTGCAGTGGTTCGTATTAAATACAAGATTAAAGAATTCTCAACACTCGCCGCCAACACCTACATAGCCGGAAGTGAAGATTAAAGGGAAAAACTCGTGCAACCACAAAATATGAGGCGATATGAGGTGCACACACACACAAACACACATACACTTTTGTAGTAAACTTTTCTGCCCCTGGTAGCAGATGGTCCGTGCGACCTTCTTCCTTGGGTCGCACAATCAGCCTGAGGAAAGGCTAGCGATGAAGGTTCGGATTTGTTTCATCGGTAGCACACAGCAATCTTTCAGTAGCGAAAGCACCGTGGCTCGATGGAAAAGATGAATCAGAAAGTGTGTGCAAAAACTTTACATCTAAATGCTAATATTTCCGGTGTGTCACATCGGTGTTTCGTTCACGCTTCTGTCGACCGATCGGTCCGATGTGGTTGGAAACTCAGCACAGCACAGAGTGCAAGACACTGACACCATGCTGTCAACAGTCGCGCTACCAAGACACCGCGTCTCATACCTGCTCGCCTCGGCAGTGGAGGTGGAAAGTAGAAAGAAAAAAATCTTAATTTATATTCAATCATATTCCCATGGTGCGTTCCCGTACCGAACGGTCGTGGCACGGCATGTTGCCCCGGAAGTGGAAAGTAACTTTTAGGGAAGAAATCCCAATCCCAGCGACAGTACCCGGCGAGAAGCATTCACACTCCCACTGGAAGCTGATTTTCGATGCTCCTTGCTGTATAATTTGCTTTTAATAAAATTGTTAACAAACATGGATCGGGCTTGGCCCGATGATGAAACTGGCAACCGTCCTTGTGTGCCACGATGGTTACAGTAACTGCGGGACGGGATGGTGTGAATGTGAATGTGAATGTGTTTAGCTTTCTCTCACTTTTCCACCGGAAGAAACGCAGGAAGGAAGGAAGGAAAACATAAACCACTCCTGGGCACCACTTTGTCCCTTTGGAAGGACATTCGCTCCTTTAAATCGTATCCCATTGGTGCTGGGAAATGGGTCGTATTCAAATTTGCACACTTGTCTTGCGGGTGAATTGGGGAGCCTTCGGGGTGTGTTTTGTCGCTACGCTTGCTCAACAGTTGGTCGGATCGGACGGAGCGGGGATCGTTTTGTTCGAGTGTTATAACTGTTTGCCAGGTCATGGCTTATGCAATCGGGTGTCGAGTGCTATCGAACAATTTCCCTCTACTGTCCCCCTGGGGGGAGGTTTGTTTGATTGCACACAGTGTTTGTGGCGTTTGCTCACACTTGTTGCTCGCTGGGTGTTGTTTACTCTCGGGTTTCCATGATGTGTGTACGTTTGTGGCACATATTGTGACTGTGGAAAAGAATGTGATCGGTTCTGCCAAACGGTAGAGTATTTATTGAGAGCTTATGGTGTTGGTTTGTTTGGTTGATTTTTTTGTTTCCATGCTCCTACGTCGCCGGAACAATAATCGATTGTTAAAAAAACGAATGTTCTGCAAATTGGTTGCGAAATGCACCATATTATTGAATGCATCTTGCTGTACTAATAGAAAACAATGTATTGGAAGTTTTTATTTGTAAAATGGAACGAGTCAATGAAGTTACATATTCAAATTAAATGTTTTGAGTACACTAATTATTCGTATCAGTCGGAATGGAATTGAATAAACTCAATTACATGTGCCGGTCTCGTGGTACAGTCGTCAACTCGAACGACTTAACAACATGCCCGTCATACGTAGGACTGACTATCCTGATATCGGGGGAATCAATAAGTCACTGAAAGCCAAGCCCACAAATGGTACAGACAGGCCTTGACCGACAACGGTTGTTGAAAAGAAGGAGAAAAAGAATGACAAAGAATGTAAATGTTGATAGAAAATTTAATTGAAACAGTTTTATAGGAACCTCAACGTGTCATACTCACTTAAAATGATCAACAAATGATTCGTTTTTATAAATTTAAATTCATTATTTATGACAAAGACATTTAAGAAATGCATAAAAACATAAGAACAAACAGAAATATTACGAAAAAGTTCCAAATTCCACGTGTTTCAACTTCTGATCAACCATTCATGACTGTTGATTGTTTTAATGCCTGTGTGAGTCAAACTATAAACTCGACGAAGCCATCCAAAAGCATTGTAAAGATGCCAAAAAAAAAGACCGTACAAGTAAATGTATTCACACTATTGCGAACGGCAACAAATGTAAGGTGCTCTTTCTAATAATTCAAACCTTCTCCACCTTGCTTCAAGGAAGCTCCATTTATCATTTCTCTTTATCGTTAACGCGTTGTGGGCTGTCACTTTCGATTGGTTTCATTTATGGATATCAGTTTTTTTGCACTGCGGAAGCGCAAGCCAAAATGCAAGCAACAAAATCGTACAGCACACAAACAAATGATTTTTATCGTTGGTCCATAAAACTGTTTGACAAAAATCCACTTTCAAGCCACAGTAATCTTCCCTGTATCTTCTCAATCCGACCACTACGACACCGATTTTCTTGTCATAACCAAAAGCCACAAGGCATGAGGTTACGTTTCTCTGCTCATCGTCTCACACTCCCTTCAGCACGTTATGTTTGTGTGTGAAAAAAAACGAACGAGGAAAAAAATACACCACGACACAACTACCGGAACCTCAAACCATTGGAACGTCCAAAGCCGACATAAAAACCGTCAACCAAAGTGGCAAAATCATGGTTATTGCACTGCCGCTGCTGACGCTTTCAGCTCCCTGGCAAGGAGGAGCAGAAGTTTTTTTTGCCTTTTGGCAACACTTTCCCTCTGAGCGCTTCATGGTATTGGGGGAACAGGAATAGGGAAAGCATAAGAAATAGCCTTGAGTGTTGAGAAGCTGCAAAGGGATGGTGGCATATTCTTACGGATTTCTTTGCCACTAGTGCGTTGGGTCTAGCGCGCTGAGTAGCGTCGTGCTGTCGGCATGTTGAAGCTAATCCAGATGTATAGGAACGAGAGCATGTTGTGTCGAGTAGTTGTATTAAGAGCATCGGAACAGCGCCGGTGGTCGCACCCCAAAGGAAGGTTAGCAGCAGAACCACATCTGTCCGTAAGCCGTAACACCCGACATCCTTTGGCTTCTACAACAACTTCAACAGACTGTGTTTTTAAGTACATAAAATGTCATAATATATTTGCACTTTGGGTTTTGGAGATTTCTCGGTCGTGGCAGATTTCTCAGGACAGACACAGTCGGCAGTGGATAACGATCAGGGCGACTTTACTTTTGGTGGTGGTAATATATATATATGTGTGTGTGTGTGTGTGTGTGAGTATGTTTGGATGTGATTGTAAACATAAACACACTTCCGTTTTCGCTTACCGGCGAAGCCTTTTCACTTGACAGACAGGCTGTCGAGCAGACAGGCTTGGCAGACAGACTGAACGGGAGAGGTTGATAGCAACTTCCTTAGCTTACCACCCCCTGCCACCCGTACTCGTTGACAGGAAGGGGATATGCTGAATGAAGTTATGACGGGTTGGGACAAATATGAGTCAATTTTCGGTCTTAGCTTAGAGTAGAGCCACTTCAAGGGTAGGGCAAGATGTGAGCTGTGCGTGAAGAGTACTTGAGATATTGTTTCGGGATTAGGACAAAGTTTTGAATAATTGCTCCAACACTTCGGCACGCTTGCGAGCCGTGATTAATCTGTTGAATGTATGAGAATTAGCTTACGACCGCTGGGAGAGATATCTGCATAATGGGAATCTAATTTATGTACCTCGTGGGTTTTACAAATACGCTATCGAGAGGCTTTTGAGGTTTTGCATTTTAGCAGTTTTTTTTCGTTGTTTTTGTTTTATGTACTGATAAAAAACTTAATTTTTAACTGCTTATAATAAAAAAAGCTAGAAACATTAGATAAAGTTTCTAAGACTTTTTAAATGTTTTAACCTTTCAATTTTAAAAATGTATCATGTAGTTTATGATGCGAACTGTATTAAGTCATACCTTCTCAGAAGAATTGCGCGACGATGGAGTTTATTATCCAGTTTTCTTCCTTCATTCATTATTTTCTTCAGATGTTCGCTGCTAACGCTAACTAGGAATGTAATTAAGGGTACAGTTTGATTGGATTTGATTGCAGAAACGTTTTCTTCGGTGATAATGAGCGTCTTTCTCGGGTTGATAAGGCTGACTAGCCCAATGCCGGGTGTGTCGAGAATCTTCTAATTAAATCAACTCCATCGCCATCCGTGCGGCCCTGGGAAGGTGAATATTATTTACGTTAGCGTTCACACTCGCCGCGGGAATACAGGACCACGTACCATCATCATCATCATTCCTCCAATCGAGGTACTAAGCACGAAACTCATAGTGAAAGCTATGCACGTACCATTTCGTAGTTCGGTGGAAGCAAAAAAAAAGTTTGCACACCGGGAATATTTGCCCTTGCCAAAGGCTTAAGTTTATGTTCGGCGGTATAGCGTGGGATGGAATTGTTGTACAAGATGGAGTTTAGCCTGCCACAAGAAAAACTCGTTTTTGGCTGAAATACCGACCGAGGCAAACTATGGTATTTTCATCTGTGTGGCACTTTGTACATGGAAAATAGTATAAAAAAAAACAAACTTTTCTGTTCCAACACTTTGCGGGATGCTGAACATTATCAAACATTTTTTCCCTTGTGGACGTTCGCTGTTTCCCTTGTCATCCCCCGCCGTATGATAGGAAACTATTGTAATTCGTTGCAGATTTCTACAATCACACCATTTGTGCACATCAAAACTCCCATCAAAAACATGGGGTTGAATTGTCTGACTTTTTGTTTTTTGCCCATGTCTGGTGGTGGTACAAATCGAGGCCACTTTCCTACTGCTTTCTACTGGGCTACCATCCAGCGCCAGTGTTGTCTACACACAGTGTTGATTTTATGACTAGCATTAAAATTATTATGCGATTCATTTTACGATTATGTCTACATCGTGCAAACATTTTCGTGGTCGGATTTTGGTGCCTTCCCTCAAAACGAGGATAATGATGAGGGATGAAGGCGTGCAGCTAACAAATTTTACATTTGTTTTTGGTCAAACCATTCTTCCCTCGCTCCCATCGGTCCTCATTGTACCACTCAAACAATCCAAACCGCTTAGATGTTGCGAGTGGTCGGAATGGCCCCGGCGATGGGTTCCACCGGCTTGTTGAAAGTTGTTTTCCCTTCCACCACCGGAAGCTACTGCCACGAATTTGACTCTTCTAGCTGGTGCGTTGTTCCAACACAGGAGTGTAGAACCAAGGAGGGAAGGGATTTTTCCAACACACCCTTCCCCCACAGCAGCATGGCATGTGGGTAGGGGACAACAGACAACAGCGGTGGAGGCAATCCTCTCGGGGAGGGGGCCAAACGGGCCAAAGAGCCAAATGGAACAAATTATTGTAACGGCCATTATGTAAATTGGGGCTTAGACAGTTCGCGCTTACGACTTTGTCTGCCACTCTTTTGGACCTGGCACACTTTAGCGACCGTGTTTCATTGGTTTGTGATGGGGTGATGGCTGTTTTCGCGCTAGAACTTTGCCTTTGCAAGCTGCTCAGCCAGTTGTTGCTGCTGGTTCGGTAAAGAAGGTAATTAGTTAAGCCGATTGCAAGATAGCGCAGTCATTTGGCGGTTGGTAGAAAATCTGCACAACAGTTAATGGATGGTGCTTAGGAGTGGTATTGTTTTTTTCCCGAAGCTCAACGTGCCAATAAGCGCGAGGTGTCGTACTACACACTACCAGAAAGGGGATGTTTTGAGCGACATTAATCTTTGGTATCATTTTTTCTGTAAAAATCAAACAATGTAACAGAAGCTATTCATTGCAGATCCTTTTATTCTTGATATATTCACAGTAAGGATGATCTTTGAAGGAAATCTTGGCATAATGAATGAAGCTAAATTAATTTTCTTGTTTTTTGCGTTTTATTAAGGGATTAGGATAGCTTTTTCTTCTTTTATTTGGCGTAATGTCCTACGCATTCCTTGCTAGAGGGGGACGGTCCTTATGAGGCTTGAACCCATGACGGGCATGTTATTGAGTCGTTCGAGTTGACGACTGTACCACGGGACCCCCCGTTAGGTTAGCATTAGTACCATAATTGTAACATGGTCAATGCAGCTATGATACCTTTTTAGCTTCTTCCCGCAATTAAAAAACAATTCAATTATAGTAATTTCTTCACAATATCTATTATTGAAGATCGATACATCATTTAACAATTATGAATAAACATTGTAAGCAACTTGCATTGCAATATTTCATAGAATGTGGATTCAAAATTTATTTGCTAAGATATCTTAAGATATCTTGCATAATTTTAATGTTATTAAATGTATTCTAATTATAGTTGAAACAAGTCTTTGTGTCATAAATGTTGTGGCTTATCAACCTAACCCCTTTACTCAATAACGGCACATGTATCATTACCAACCTAGACGAGCTTCGTCGAACAAAGATGAATCGATTGACGACGTTTGAAGTGCCATTTAATGGATAGCATCAAAGCAACACTGACCATGATGGTGGTCAGCTGCTTAGATGGGTTCGCTTGCCTAATCTTGCCATATTTGTACAAGCGTACTTGAGCAGCATCATAGGCAGGCCGGTTCGATCCTCGACCTTTCTCCGGGACGAAACCCCAGCTTCTTCCAGCGGCTTGGGTTAGTTTGGGTCATCTGAAGCCGGCTGGCCAGGCGGTCAGTAAATGATGATTGTCTTCATTAGCAATAATCGTTATCCCACCGGTAGGGAGGATATGCTGCATCATCAATTACGTTGCCGGAGGTTGTCGATAGAGCAGTGGTCTGCAGGTAAGAGAAAGCAGACTAGTGCTTGGGAAATAACCTTTTCCCTAGCCGACTTCTCTGACAACCACCTCGTGTGAGAATCAATGTCCATACGTGCCACAAACCAACCGAGACATCGCAGGGGTAATTTTCGACACCATTTAACAGGTTGACTACACGATCAATGCCGGTCAACCTTTAACCATTGGACGCCGTTAGCCAACGTGTGCAATCACTATATCGGAAACATTTTAATGGATAGGGTGAACGGAAAAAAATCAATCCGTTACCCACATCGCAATGGATAAGGCGAACGGAAGAAAACTGGCAATTTATTTGATTGCAACCGGGTTTCGCCCACTGCTGTAGTCTTATTCGTGGTGGCATACCGGTGCGCCTTTCCGTGTTGCCTCTTCAGTCCTACCGATTGAGCTTGGGCTCAATCAAATGTTGCCTTAAATTGTGTAATTTAGATTATTAAGCCACTGATGTTCCCAACCAGATAACAATCCCGCTCCTCTAGCGTATTCGCACGCTGAAGAACCGGAAAAGTCTATTGGCAAAATTTGCTCCCTTGCTTGCACCGTCGTTCACGGTTTGTTATGCCATTTTCCGGCACAAATTCGTTTGGGGATAACCTGCTGGAGCACCAAAGCTTATCCGCCTACCTACATACATACATGCCTCACGTACACCTCATCGGAAGTGTCGTACTGAAATCAGGCAGGTCAAAGAAAGGCAGGACGAACGCTCCATGCGTTACAGCTCAGACAGACCCGTTCATTGTCAGTTCCTCCAGCAACGTGGCAAGAAGACAACAGAGGTTTCCTCTTCGTTTGGTCCCCTTTGTATCCATCCCCATGGCCTGAGGTTGAAGGAAAGTGTGAGGCTACGTCGCACTACGGTGCAGTTGATTTTACCTCAAATATTTATTTTTATTATTTCGTTCACACCTTCCCAATCATCCGCTCAACCGTGAATCGGACCGGAGACTTTCCGAAAAAGTGGGAATGTTCCTTTGGCCGTTAGGTTGCGGGTTGGTTGGGGATTATGGTGGCATTATTGAGTATCTTTCTTGCTGCTAACGCGAACAGAAAACGACTACCATCGAGAATTCCACCTGCTTCGCAGCAAAAGGCCCCCGGGGGTGTAGAAAATTCGGCTCCGTAGCAATCCGCACCAACTTAACGGTTGATCCTTTTCACAGAGATACTTATGCCCCGGGTGTGTTGAAGTGTTGAAGATTTTCGTAATACATCGATAGGGGAATGCGGAATGATGTGTTGCGTTCGACAGATCAATGAAGGGGGCGTTGTTCTCCCTTTGCTAGAGCCCAGCACATGTAGAGATAGCTGTTGTTGTAAGAATGCTTTCGCTTGTACATTCCGGCGTGTGCTAAGGAAGTGCAAGAAAAAAAGGAGGAAAAAAGAGCCCCGGAAGGGAAATCCCGGAACACGATCAGGCTTCAATGCTACAGACAGTGTAGCTTTAATTTTTTATCCAATCATCATGTAACATTGTCCTGTTTCCGGTTTCCACACGATGGAGTGTGTACTGGCAGTTCCGTTCTTTGGCAGCAGTTCCGCAATCCGCCCCAAGAATGCCGTCAATGAATATCGACAGTTTCCCTTTGCAAGAAAGATATCGTAACTCAGCGACTCAGTGATGTTAAATTCACTCTGCACCACCCTCGGAATGTAGGTTTCTTCACATTAAACCATTTCCCACGCGTGGTGTCTTTATGGCCTGGGAGATGTTCATGGTCGTCGTCGCTTCAGGCGCCTCTTGGTCGTGATCGATACGTTCAAATGTAAAATTGGATGGTAGTCGATGTCTCAAAAAATCGAAGCCAACACTATCGCGAGCAGACTCACAACGTCCGTGGGAATGATTCCCATTTTTCTTCGATTTTCGCTCAAAAGATTTAAATTTTCCTTTCGACATTATTCCCCTTTTTTAACATTTTCATTCCATTACCACACGAGGCAGTATAGAACATTTGCAAAAAAAGAAAAGAAGACGGTTGGATATTTAGCTTAGCAATGTGAGCACGAGAGACATTTAAAGTGAAAGTGGTGACTTTAATGCTGGAACGTTTTCATGCACCGCTGGAGATGCTTTTTACGTACTACCATTTACCGTGTGTCGTCTTTCTTAACAGTGCGTGACAGAGTTACGGGCGAAGGATATGTTATCTTTAATCACATGTAGTTTGATTGATTAAATCCATTGATTGGATGCAGGACAGCTTCAGATGGGCTCGAAAACGATAACAAAGGCGAAGCAATGTGTGAAGAAAAGCATGATGGGATAATATTGCTCATACGTCAAAGTATCGATGAAATGTATGTCACATATTGTTCATTTTGTTGAATTTAAAGCATGTTTAAATTTTGTAGCACAAAATTATTTTTGTTCTAAAAGCAACTAAAAGTATTTAATTTAAGATAAAAAAAATCTCCTTTCCTTTTTAATTGGCTAGCACGAATTGCTGAGCTGTTTCTTCTTCAATGGCTAATCAATTATGTAAACAGCAATGTAAACGATACCACTGCCGGTATGGTAATTTGCTGGACGTTCTCTCCACGAAAAAAGAATGAAGAAAACAAAAAAAAAAGTGAAGCCCGATCGCTAGTTGAAATCGCTTTCCAAACGATTGACATAAGCTACTGGAACAGCGAAATGGAAGCGCAATATAAAATTCAAATTAATCCCCGTCAAAATCACCTATCCACTCGTGGTCAACACGTCAGGGGGTGGTGGTTTGTTGGGACGCTGTTGTGCTAACAACGTGGCTGACACCTCTAATGGTTTCAAGTAGCAGCTCCTCTACCGTGTGGAAAGGAGGGAATCGCAACATTCCTTCGACCGGGCAGCGGGCAGGGTAAAATGGCCGATTAGTGTTTTTAATTTCCATACTTCGTCCAGGATTAAGGCAACCGCATTGGAATGGAATTATTTCAGAACGGTTGTTGCTTTTGCTTTTGTTTTCATTCTGTTTGCTGCATGCTATGCTTACGGCTACCAGGGAAAATCACATTCACTTCGTGTGCTTGTTTGTTCGTATTTTTGAGCTTGCGGGATGCTGGTAGGATCTCGTTTTTTGCATTGCCCGCGTTGGCTAATGTAGAAAGAAGCGTGTGTAATTTAATGGTAAATGTAAATTGGTTTTAATTTAAGCAGTTACCTCACAATACGATTCCGCAACGATCATGGCAACGGTGTGGGTAACGTATCGGACCCGAGTGTGCTTCATGTATGGCCAATCGACCATTGGGTGGGAAGTGTTTGTATGAAATTTATCTTGTGTGTGTGTGTACTTACAGTCAACGCTGACTTTAATTCGCTTTGACACCGTGGGCGGTACACCGTTCGATGCAATACAGAGGTATGCGCCCATGTCTAGGCGCGAAATTTTCGTAATTTCGATGGAATTTCCTTCCCACTCGAGTACTGCAGCCGGTAGCGTAATAGCGTAGTTTAACATCCACGGGGCGTCCAGTTTGCACAGTGGGTGTTATCGGAAGATGGAAACCATGGAATGGAAGGAAACGCGTGAAAATGGCAAGAAATTTATTAATGCAGGCGAAAGACGCTGCAGCCGATAGCAGTGCGACCAGTTTCACCGCAAGGGTTCTTGTGCTGACTCTTGCATTTATCAAAGGGTCCGTTTGGCAAGATTCTAACGGTAGGTGGTGTTCGTTTGACGTGAAATTTAACGTGTGTGCATGTGTGTGATGCTTACCGTTTAACGATCTATTAATGGCTATTTTAGAGTTGTCGTCTCGCTTCCATTTAACTGTGGGCGTTGGACTGCCCGTAGCTCTGCATTTGAGAGTCACATTGGAACCTTCCCGAACGATTACATCGCTTGAACTTAGCGAATCGTCAATGTTTGGAGGAACTGGAACGAATAGGAATAAAAAGGAAAATATTATTTAGTACAATTTATTACTTCACATGTGTATTAGTAGAAAGTTTTTAATGATGAAGTTCATCGAACGAATTAGCAACCCGTTCTTTATGGGATCAAAGGATTAAAATATGCATAGCCTAGTTAAGCCCTTGGTATTTTTGTGTAAGTTAGCTGTTTTTAACAAGCATAAGACGTTCAAAATGCGAGGTAAAGGCTCCGTATGGTGAGAGCTTGGTGTCCAACTAGTTACATTCATTTACTTTGATGCTATGATTATGTTCTTTATAGTTTTATAATTTTAAGTCTGATTGTCTAATAGTTCCGTCTCATCGTCTGATTGTTACGTTATTTATACACCACCACTTTCTTGTCTGATAATACAATCCAAGCATCGACACTATTCTCTAACCAGACGGCAATTGCTAGCAACAATGTTTAAAATTGTAACGCTCTATGTATATTAGATAATTCTTTTTTTAATAAACTGATAGTATTAAGATTACAGTGAATACCCGGGATAAGGTAACTGCAAGCAGCAAATTGCCTGCAAAGAAGATTGTTAGATGTTTACATAAGATTAAATACTTGGTTTAAAGATTCTTGCATAACGAGTAGAATCATTTGTATTGCTATAACATTTTTCGGTGCCGATGTGAATTCTGTATCACGTTCGGTTAACATGGAGCATTTCTTTATGTTTGATTATTGTTGAGTCCTATACGAGTTTTCATAATAAGTATAATTTACATGTTTTTTTTGGGGTTTTCATAATTTTGAGTCACTATAACATCCTTGTTGGACAGTCACATTGGAAATTGCAAATGTCAATTGAATTTCTCGAAAATAGGTGATATATAGTAAAATTCCCATCATATTAAGTTCATTTCTCACCGCAGTACTTTCCGAAAATGGATAACTACCTCTCGATCATATTATAGTTAGTATAGTATAGTATGGTGGCAACATCTAACAGGTCATAATATGCCTCACATTACAAAACTTACATGTTGTTTGACTAGGCCTTGGTACGACCAAACCCCTAAAATCGATTGGGCATTGCAAAAACTATGCAAAAAAGAACAACAAATAGATCAATACTTTCGAATGCTCATTGCCAACAAATACAATATTATTCTTAAAATTCATACAGATGGCTCGGTATGTAATAGTTCTGCTGGCTATGGTACAGCATCACAAAATGCTCGCTGCAGTATTAAGCTTCCTGATAGTTCGTCAATATTCTCAGCAGAGGCTATTGCGATTATGATAGCGATTGAAGAAGCCACCGTAAATGATAGACCTAACGTTATTTTCACAGATAGCACTAGTGTCCTGAAAGCTTTAGAGAAAGGATCCATGTAAGGGTTTCACATTCAATCCATCGAATCGAAAGATAGATCAATTCAATCCTGTTGGATACCAGGATATAAAGGCATCAAAGGAAATGAATAAGCTGACCGTTTTGCGAATGAAGGCAGAATGGTAGAAGATCATGTCGACTGATCCATCTCCAGAGGCGATTTGTCATTGTGGTGGAGAAGATCAACACATCAGACCTGGCAAAACACATGTAATACATCACCCATCAGTAATCTAAACAAAATAAAACAAGCCATTGCACTTCGGACCGATCCACTAGATCACAGCGATCAACGTATAATAACAAAAATGAGAATTGGACATACCCGACTAACGCATACACATCGATTAAAAAGGAATCACTTTAAATCTGCCCGTTTTGTGGAATTGATATGACGCTAGAACACATTTTAATAGACTGTTATGGTTACTCTGTCGAAATGATAATTTACAAGCTAGGAGAACATTGGGATACTGTACTATCAAACAATCTGAATGAAATAAAAAAAGTTTTGAATTTTCTGAAGGAAACTAATATTTATAAGCAAATTTAAAAATATACCACAATATACAAGTGAGATTTAACAGCAAAAGTCTTTTGTTTTCTTTTTACTTTTTCTTTTTTTATTTTATTTTATTAAAACTTTAATAATAATTAATACACCTTTTGTTGTGAACTATTACTTATCTTTCTGAACTATTATTACTCATAGAACTATATAATATATAATTCATATTACTTAACTTTTAAGGCGAGAGCCCCAGAAAAAAGCCCTGTAATATTGCCAGAAAGAAAAGTGTTCTTAGGGGATCTACTTGTTCATGAAGGTGAGAGTTGCCCCTGCCGATTGCTGCAATCTGGTAGAGTTTCGTATGACTATATACAGGGCGTTCGGGATAATTTTGACAGTTACATTTTTGTTTATAACTCGTGATCGAGTTGGCATAGGAAAACAAGCAATACGTCATTCGACAGCTAAAAGTGTACGAAACAAGCAGCGAAAACATTCCGTGATAAAAAAATGCCAAAAAAGAGTACATTGTGGAAGCGGATCACATGCATCATGCTGATCCGCGCCGGACGCGACAACCGCGACATCATGCAGTGCGTGCAGTGTTCGCTGAACACGGTGAAGGCGATCCGGAGTGAGCTGAGAGAAAACAGCGACGACGACGAAGCGGTGGCAGCACGAAAACCACATTCTCAGCGGCGGGATTGCGTGCGGACCGACGCTTTCCTGGCTGACCTCCAGGCGCGCGTGATGGAAAATCCGGGGATCGGAATTCGGTCGTTGGCACGTGAGATGGGGGTGGCACCATCCACGATAAAAATGGCCCTGAATGACGACCTTGGACATCGTCGAGAAGCCTTGGATCACGAGAGTGGCCAACGGCAGACCGTACGTGTTCCAGCAGGATTCCGCTCTGTGCCATACAGCCTCCAAAACGATAAAGTGGTTTGCGGCCAATTTCAACGACTTCACCGCGCCGAATGTGTGGCCTCCCAGCTCCCCGGATCTTAATCCAATGGATTATTTCGTGTGGGGCGCGGTGGAACGGGACACCAACAGAACCTCCAGCAACTATTTCTAAAACAACAAAAAATTCCCCGATGATTAATTTTGCCATTATTTTTTTTTCTTTCTCCGTAGGTGACTGTCAAAATTATCCCGAACGCCAATTGTACCCATTGCACTGTATATAGTGTGCAAGTGTTGTAGATTTGATGCCAATACATTTGTAGAAATCTTTGTGACCTTATTTGTGAATATTTATATAAGAATATTTACTATATATAAATATAACAATATTTACTATAGCAAAATTTTAATTTCTATGAAACTGGTTTGTTTGAAGTAAAAACAGTCTAGCAGTTACTGACAAAAATCAATAAAAAATCGTTCTGAAAGACATACAAATTATATGGAAACGAGCATCCCGTATTACGAGTTTTTCGAGCCACTGGAACGGATTAAACTCGTTATGGTGGGTTCCACTGTATTTAAAAAGCAAAAACTCGACAGAAACAATTAAGTAATCTATAATACGTCAAAATGACACACACATATTTTTTGTGGACAACCCGCAACAGTGTTCATATGCATATGCAGTAGATGCTCACAAACTGCTAGCCACATTCTCTAATGTGGCACACTCTTTCCTTAATTTGCTCACACAATAGGTGCAAAAAATGTGAAAGAAACTTTTTATGAAAGAAATATAGTCTACAGACAACTACAAGCAAACAACATGACAGCTGAGTGTGAACCATGTGTCAGAGCAGACAAAAAACCAAGTGTTGAATGTTTTCGAACAACTTCGCTGCTGGATGGTCTTTTTTGGAGGAAAGTTTCTTGTTATTTCTTCCTTTTTTACGTCGTGCAATCGTCGTGGTTTGTCAAGTGTGTGGTGGAATTGTTGAAGATTCCTGTGTTGCTTTCAGTTTTTTTTTGTGTGTGCAGATTATTGATTTCGGAAACATACGATAAACAGGGTATGCGATGAAATGGAAGGCAGCACGAAACATGCATTTTTCAAAAACATCGCCCACCTCTCGTCCTAAGCATTGTTCGCTCCTTGCATCGTGACACTTGGCAGGTTGGCGTAAGGAGCTTATGCTTACTCGCCCCTTCGACCACCTAGATTGTTTGCAGCAGCTTCACGCTCCAGGGAAATGAAAATAAATAAATGTTTATTTTAAAATTGTTTTCATTTCCTCTTTTCGCTCCCAAAACCCACACCCAACGGTTCCCCTAAAGACATCCAGTGCGCAGTGTTTGCCGTGGGGTTCCCTTCAAGCTGTTTTCGACAACAGAGGTTTCTTTTTTGGCTCTTCATGCCACCACTCCGGATTGCAGGTTTGAAGGTTATTTTTCTTGCATCAGCTACAGATTGCCTTTACTAAGCGTCTAGGTCACATCCACCAGCAATGCGTCCAGGCGGCAACCGTCGAAGCGACGAAGATAGACAGCGGCATCTTGGAGGCGTTAGGCGGCTCGTTATCCTACAACATGCCGACATGTCCTGCCACTACTACTGGAAGAACATAAACAACAAGCTCAACAATACTACCATCAGGATACGCTTGGATAGTAGGTTCCGTGTATTTTCACGTATTGGATGACGACGGCCGATGATCCTAATGTGATTTGAATTTAAATTGATTTCCGTTCCTCATTATGCCTATCGTTTTTCATCGGTGCAAACGACAAAAGTGCAAAATCGAATCACTTCCTCTTAGCCAGTTGATGCAGCACTGCCGGATGATCGGATTTACCGAGGGCTCTATTGCAAAAATGCTATGCAATAGCAAGGGAGAAAACGCTACCCCGAGAGCGTAGCGTGTATCAAAGCGAAACAATATGCAGAAAAAAAAGTGTACCGGTTTCCTTGCTTCATTGACAGAGTTTGTCGCGTAAGCGAAGAATCGAAATTGCAAAGACTCGGTGCTGTATTGTTGCTATCCAAGATACGCTGCCAACAGGAACGTGTTGCAAAGGTATGGTAACGCAGTGCAGATTCAATTTTTCATTCGATTCGAGCTTGCAGAAAAGTAGAATCATCGAACGCTGAAAGCTTTGCCGAAAGCTGATAAACGGTATTGTTCACGTTGACTCTGCAATAGTTGTCTATTTATTCTGCAGAGGGGATTATTTTCACAATTACTCTTCGGAACAATCCGTCTGTAATGCTGGATTTTGTTTTAACAAGTCATTTCCTTCGCGAAATCTTTGGTGCGGCAACTCTTTCACAAATGATTAACTTGTTTGTTATTTTGTTATTTTCTTTCTAAGAACAAAAAATCACCTAAAAGTGATGGTAGAATAAGTTAATTATCGTCATTTTATCGCACGCCAGTGATCGTTACTTTCAAGCACGGTAAAGGCAATATATTTCAGAGCGACAGAGGGAAATTAAATTTTTCCCATGTAACGCCTCACCAGAGACCGATTTTTGCAGGTGATAACGAAGCTACAGCTCCCTTTCTTTGAATATCCTGGCATCTAATTTGATTCTAAAGGCGCCACCATGCAATACCTGCTGATGGATTATAGATACGACTGAAGATATCGATTTCCAAGAGGGTGTTGGCTTGCAGTACTAAATGGCTTTCTTGTGGCCGTGCCGACGAGATTTCGCGCAACACTCGTTCGAAATGTGATTACGTTCAACAGAGCAAAATTAGAGCAGTAGGTTCAGAAAATTAAGGTTTATAGCGCGTGTGAGTGTGAGTAAAAAGTCATTAGAGTTTGGTAGTGTTGTAGAAAGCGAGCGGTTTGTGCAAATAAATCTTTTCAGCAGACAGCGACAATGTACTTACCCACCACATGAAGATAGCCAAACTGCGTCTTCGCAGTGACTGTGTTGATTTGGCACATGTACCGGCCCTTGTCCTCTTCCTGGACGTTTGATATGTGTAAGAACCAGGTTTTGTGTTTGTCATGCTTGTCGTGCGTGACACTGATGCGAGGATTCCTTGTGATTACATGATTATGTACAGTAAGGATTGCGGACTGCTCGAAGTGCATCCACGCTACCTGTAAAAAAAAAGTTGATACAAAAAAAATTATAATTTCTTAAATCATATCAAAAGAAAATTTTACTGAAGAAACGGTATAAAAATCGACATGTATGATAGTATGCTTTCTACATGTACAGATTTGGCATTTGGTTTGTATATACAAAAACACATCAATAATGATAGATGAAACGGCTTGGTAGTCTATTGTAGACATTTCCAATATTTTTGAGTGGTGCTTAATTATTATCATAGATAAATGAGTAATAAAAATCAAACGCAGAAGCACAATGACCAAAAGGGCTGTAGGTCTGATAATTAGATTATAACTAATATAGATTATAGTATGAATAAGAAGGAAAACTCCAAGAAAGTTCTGATTAGTCATTCGTCATCAAACATTTAAATAATTATTCAAAAAATAATCTTTAATATCTTTCATCATGAAAATATATTGATTACTCAATACCCTTAAAACATTTACCTAACACATATAAGAATGTTGTGTTGTGAAATATGTTTGCTCTTAATAATTATAGTATCAATTGCAATTGAAAATTTACAGTATTTACACTCAAGCAATGGAGATTCGGTGGTAAAGCCGTAAATTGCCGTAATAAGTAAAAAAACACGTCACTTAGGGGTTGTAAACACGTTTGGTGCAAAGCATTCCATGCTCATTGACTTTTGCGTTCGAGGTATTCTATTTGATCACTAACAACCAAACTTTTTAGGCTAGTTTTGATAGATTACTGTAGTTTAACTAAAAGAAGAAGACATTACTTTGAAAGTGTATTGCTCTAGACCCTAAAATGCACTCTGAAAGCAAAAATACATTGAATGCATAATATCCATAGACAACGGAAAGGTTTCCCATTGTTTGCTTCTGGATTTTTTCAAACAATGAATTAAACATGATCGTGTACAATGGTTTCGTCCAGTTTAAATGAATATATTGCTGCGATATAAATTGAGTCGTATTTGCTACGACGATGGATGATATCACAAAAAGCGACTCCTTTTCGTACATTTGCACACTTTGTAAGTCGGTCCACCTTTGCGGAATGTTTTCTCAGCTGGTTCTTTGATTATTGACAAATTTGGTCTTCATTTGTGCCAAGTCGTTTTCTACCAGACGATAGTCCTCAACCAAACTCTCGCTAGAGCAGAACGAATCTCGTATGAATGGTCTCCAATCGCTTTGTTTGCCATCCAATTTGGTATATATTCTCGGAACAAGCGTTTTACCCAATCCATACTCTGATGTGTAGCTGCCAAAGGGCGTATTTGTAGACAAAGTTGGTATTTGACCATAGGATGTTATCGCTTATGAAGGTTATGATTCGAAGGTGTTGATCCCCAGGGATGGAGACAAAACGGCATGAGTACAAACAGTGTATATAATTTATTCGGTAGAACTGTCTGTATAACTTTTTACTGACGTAATTTAAATGTTCGCGTTATACATCGAGTTTATTTTTTGGTTTGGTTTGAAACTGTTTACCATTTTCGCGATGAACTATACCACCCGTGGGTATTTAATCATTTGGGAGAAATATACAATATTCCCAGACTATGCATATAACGCGCCATATGTTAAAGTGAATGGAAGCTGTTTAAGTTGTCTTCTGATCTTCCAGCGCTTTAGGCCAGTATCCTAAAAACAATGCCGTCCTTCGTAAAGGCGTAACGCAGCCGAAGGGATCATGGTTTTGTTTCAGTGAGGCGTATAATTTACTTTCACCTTGATTTTTGGTCTTTGGAGAAATTCCCGAATCGATACTCTTTCACAAGGCAGGCGTTCGCTGAATCTGTTCCTATCTTTTAGCCTACCCTGGAAAGGCTGTGTACGTGATATCATGTGGCGAAACAAGATTCTGTTCAGCAAGAAGAAACTCCTGATGTTCCATATGAACCGACCGAAAGATGAAAATGCACTCCTTCGTGGAGGAATTTGTTTTTTTTTCTTATACTTATCCATCGCTCTGTGTTGAGGATGTATGTGTAGTATGGTATGTTATGGCATTCGTATGTATACTTACAACGCGCCCTTTTCCGTTTCCCGACATTAACCAGAAAGATAAGATGATCCTTTCGGAAAAGTTTTACCTTTATCGTAATAAGGTAATCCGACAGTGTTTTCATCTTCAACGAATAAATAAAAACACGTTCTTTATCGCTTAGGGAAAGGAATAAGCGTAAAGAAACATTTATCCTCAAGTTCAATGCAATGTTATTTGCAGATGTTTTTAGATATTTGATAAAAAGTTAGACAATTATCAAGGATTGATTTTTCAGCGTATGATATCAGTCATATGAATGATAAAGAATATTGTTGTGCTTATCTGTACTTATGATGTCTCGACTGTACTTATCAAATTATTTCCTTCAAATTCATTAGGATACAAATGGATCACTACGCATATCGTTGTTCAATAAATACAAAATTTTAGACAACATGTATTTCATACGTAAACTGAGACAAAATCACAAAAAAGATATTTCTTAAAATCATTCATTCAAACAGTACAACTCAACAATCACGTATCATCTTCCGTGTACCCTGTACCATACTAACGTACGGCTATTTGAGGTGCACCCCTTCACAAATGATATCTTTAGAGATTCCTACAATATGTAAAGCAGCAGGAACATATTGCCAACGTTCCGGCTGGGAAGAAAGATGGAATCTCCAGGCTGGTAGAATGCGAATAAATGTGAATTTTTATTAGTAAAATATTCATGATTGCGTACGTTTAGTCTACATCAAGATGATGCTCTTAGAAAAAACACAAAAACACGTTATAGTACCATGCCAAACGTTGGATTGCTTGTGAGTTGCGTGCAGCGATGGCAATGGGCACGATTAGGAACGATATCTTTTTATTAAAAGATAACAATTTTAATAAAACCAGATTTGCACACGTTCCGTGACTCCGATTGAAGCGTGATGAACGGCGCGAATTCGTGTTTGCAAACATGGTTGTTTGGCGTGGGGTGTCGTGTTTTTTAGCTGCATCGTGGGCGAGATAAACAAATTCATGTAGAACACGTGCGAAGCATAAATCGCAGTAATTTCTACGACCGTGCTGCACAACGATACATTTATTTGATGGGCGCTGTACTAAATGATGATCAGCGTCAATGAGCTTCGTAATGTTCATTGTAATGCGATGTCTGATTGCGCCCAATTGTACTTACTTTGTATGATCCTAGGTTTTTGACGGAACAAGCCAGTTTGACGTTCCGCCCGGCAGGCACTGTAACATTTTCTATAACATCTGTAAACTCTGGTTCCTCGACGACGACTGGAAAGAGATTGTAAAATATATATAGGTAAGATAACACATTTTATTAAATAAAGCATATTTGTATATATTATTTGAATTATTAAAAATGTTTGTAATTATTATTTTTTGCATTTAATTTAAATAATTTTGTTTCATTTGTATCCATAGTATATTGTCATAGAAGTTTAAAAAAAAAAATACAATTTCGTTGTAGACATAATTTTTGTGGTACAAATAATTTTTCTATTTCATTTATTCTATTTTTTTGTGCAAGATTTTTGAAGCTGACAAAAACGTTAATGTTATGCTATACAGTAGTTGCTTTGGGATGATAATTTCAAAAAAAAAACATTGTTGTTTTTAATAGTGGAAAGATCATAAACAATTTGTCACTGGCGATAAAAACTAATTAAATTTATGTCATTTACTATGTCGCCACAATCATCCGTTCGATCGAAATTGTTAGCAAATAAAAATCAATGAAACAATCACGTATCCGATTCGTGGCCGATCGGCATGTTGACGACGCAGCATTTTTAGGAAGTAAGAACAAAACAAATGTTTTTTATTGAGTTTAAAAAGAACTATTATAGAAAAAAGTAAGTGTTAAAACCTAAGCCTAGGATCAACCACCAATTCCTTCGAAGCTAGTTTCGTCTCTAACACAATCAAACGTATAAATTAGTGCATTATTCACAAAAGATTATACATCAAACAGGAAATTAACGTGTGCCGAAACATTTACAATCGTAAAAAAATTGTCTCGTCTAGTCCAAGAAAAGTAAAGCTTAAAGAAAAGATACATATACCTCGCACTTGGCTGAGTGTAAAATATCGAATGACTTTTTTAGGAGTTTTTTTTTATCTTTTCGATTTGCTCTTGTTCATGAGCTGATTATTATATTTTAAAAATTTTCCCGTTTTAATGCAGAAGCTAATAAAAAAAAACTATTTTTGTAATAGATTTTTTTTCATCAGATATGTTTTTATGTTTGATTCAAATTCATCTGAATGTCATCTGAATGACTGTTGTAACTCATGCATGACATTCTTGCAAGAGCTTGGCACCTAATAAAAGATAGTAAAACTATTATATATATTGTTCGTTCCCCGCAGTAGGAACTGACTATCTGGCTGTGGTACTTAATAACCAAAGCCATAAGTCTCGAAAGCCTGTATAGGCCGGCCCGGTTGCGCCAAACAGAAGAAGAAGAATACATACATACATACATGTGAAGACATACATACTAGACATGTGAAGATAAGTGATAAAAATAAAACAAAATTGCTGAACAATATTTTTACCTTTGAGTATTTGATATTCGGATGTTTAGTTCCACAAATGTTTTGCTTAATAACACATCAACAAATCACGGATTCAACTTGTACAGGAACAAAGTCCATATGAAAAGTGTAGCTTCCAATCAATACATCAACTCATATCTGAATCAAATATTAGCAACTATTAAGTTCGTTGCGTTCGATTTCAAAGTTTATTCATTTTGTTTCTGTCACGCCAGATAGCATCTTTTTGGAAGTTTAATCTCGCGAAGACACTTTGTCGTTTGCAAAACAATTCATTTTACTTTATCACAAACAGCTCGTTCGTTTTGACTCTTTTTCATATAATCTTTTCTTCTATCGTTAGTAGAAACGGGTGTTTGTTGACTGAATTTTTGGGTGGCCAGCATCCACCATCCACCATGGTCTTTCTTACCTTCGAACAATCAATTCGAAGGGTGCGCTTGAACGCTTGCCAACCGGCTCAGTGTTTCCGGCGTTTTGTCTTTTGTCGTCGTCGGCGTTGGGTGGTTGTCGAAACCGCATTGCCGAAGATAAATGGCTACAATGGTTATCAATTTCTAGAAACCCGGTACAGACGGTTCTTCTTCCACTGGGTAAAAGATGGTGAAGGTGGCGCTAGATGGCGCCATGCATTGGGTTTCTTTGCTTCGGAGACATCCGGAGGGTGCAGCATCGCGGTTCAAGATCCTGTCGCCGATGGCGATACACCATCGAGCTAGCAAGGAAATACGGACGACACTCCGACTCCTCTGCCTTTTTTCCGAATGGAAGTTTAAAAGTGCTGATGCCAGACGTACGATAGTGAAAAACATGGTCTTTAGTGTACGCAGACACTTTTTGGGTCGAGTAATTCGGGAGAAAAACAAAACTAATAGCAAAAGTGCAACCTCTACTTCCGTTCTCCCGATCATGGTCGTGTGGTGATCCCGTCCGTGCCAAAAGTCAGAAGGCTTGAATTCTTGTATCGACCGCATGCACACTAACCTAGCGCGGGAAACGAGTCGGAGCAAAGTTTTAAAAAAGCTGCTTCCGAACAACGACAGTGACAATAAAATATGTACAAATAAATATTCACCGAGTGATAAACAAGTGCGAAGGTCGAAGTTGTCGCGTTTTTCACCGGTAGTGAAGTGTAGGATCCGTTTTTCGTGTTTCATTTTGAACTCATTCAAAGTAAAATCGATTGCAAGTGGTCCCAGGGTGTGAGTGGTACGAATCGCGGGTGCATGTATTTATATTCATTTAGTATTCGACACACGATCTTACGATTCGTTACACATTGCTTAAAGCCGTATGCAAGAGCAAGAGAGCGGTAGAGCGAGATAGATACAGAAGGAGTGAAACAGAATGTGAGCAAAAAGTTGCTGATGGAGTCAAGCGCTCTAGTAGTTCATGTTAAAGTGTAACATCCATAGAACTTACATTTTGACATAAATGATATGGTTTTGATATGGTCACACCTTAAACTACTATTGCTTACGATATTTTTGAGACCAATTGATTTGTTTTGGAAATCATTTGTTCAGTGCTATAATATTCGGTTTGTACAACATCCATTTACCCATCTCTTTATTAGTTGATGGTAATTGAAATTAAGGTTAGGACGCATGACAAAAAACCCATAGTGAATGTGCCTTAATAAAGAATAGTTTTCAAAGAACTTTGGGCAATATTTTGGTTGTTAGCGTCACGTCGAACCAAGTTCGAATGTCTGTTGTCTAGTTCGACAAGACAGGAAACAGCTTCTCCTTCGTGATCTAACAAACTTCGTGCCGTCGCTCAGCAGTAGCTGCCGGTGCGTTGTCAGTTGGTTAGGCAGGAGTGGGTCTTTGCGTTCATGCCGGAAGGACATCGTTGAAAGGGTACGGTACGGATCAAACCAACCCGCAATATGGTACGATACACTGACGAAATCGAGGCCGTCAGGAGAGGTTTTCCTTTTTCATCCCACGATGCATCCGCTCGGGATGGGTAGTTCGGCATGAGGTGGCTTTTTCTGAAGACATTTCAGAAGACGCTCTACT
This sequence comes from Anopheles gambiae, assembly GCF_943734735.2. NCBI lineage: Eukaryota > Metazoa > Arthropoda > Insecta > Diptera > Culicidae > Anopheles > Anopheles gambiae. The sequence continues at coordinate 46,290,844 of NC_064602.1, read as the reverse complement.
GCGCTAGGTTATTGCGAGTGAAAGACGGCAGGAAAGCCATCGACAGAAGAAGTACTGTGATGAAATGTGGTACGTGCTTCGTTTGTGCTGTGTCGGTGTCGATTGTGCTGTGATGCCAGGCCGACCTTCACCAGTGGACCCTTTTCCGTATTCGGCGTATGCGGGAACGCACACCGACAAAACCTACACGGAGTTGAAATTGAATTAACGGTGTTTTATCGCTGTTGCCAATTGATTGTTGTTGATAAACTTGACTTTTGGCTGATTTTAAATGAAATTTCACCGACAGTCAGTCAGTCAGCGAAAGCGATGACGCCCATCGGGTTTGTTGCAGCAGCGGCAACGTCGAAGTGTCTCTGGGGGACTCTCGTTTGCAACTCGTTTTGGTTCTCTCTCTATCCACCTACGCGTGTGGCAAAAAGTTTACCTCAATTGACGAGTTTATCGAAACTTTTGGGTGAACCAACTCCACCGCGAATGAATACCAATGAATGTTATCCAAATACGAGCGATTACGTGCTACAGTAGTAAAGTATCAAGATAAAGGAGCAACCACACGCCCGTGTGGAAAGCGTTGTAATTCAAATGTGCGAGACAGTTGCAACAAATTTGTATTGTAGCAAAACCTCTTGATTGAGGGGTTTGTTTGACTTTTAATGTTGCTTTGAGTTTAATGATGTTTAAAAAAAGTTCCAGAAGCGTACAAATACTTTAAAGCAATTTAAAACATAAAAAGGGATATTTAAAAACTACCACCGTAATTTAAGTTTTTGTTTTCTACCAGTTAATACAATTATATTTTGTTAATTTTTAGTTAAACTAATATTTTAAAGCAAAAAGTGTAGCCAGTATTGAGCAAGTGATTTATCAACAACATTGCAAACCAATACATTTCTGTAATAAATTGCATAGAAACATATTTTTGCAACGATAATGGCCGTGATGCCAAGTCGCTTCATTGCAACATTAATTAATCGCTTTGAATGTACCTCACAAATCCTCAGCAACGTAAAACAAAACCAAAAAAATCCGCGCAAAACTCACAACAAAAGAATAAATTTGCTACCGTACTTCCTGTTTACTTTGACTCGCCCCCCCCCCCCTCCCCAGTGAGGTGTTCGATAATTATAACAGGAAGTCCCATTTCTATTCATCAGTTGAGCGGTGACGTTGACGTACTAATTAACCAATTAAATCTTAATTACATAAAGCACGATAATCACGTCAACGTAACGCGGATAAAAGCCGCGTCGAAAAATGATCCCAGCGTCGGTGTGGGGAATAGTGGTTTCCGTTTCGACGTAGCACTTCTGTTGTCTTGATGTTCTCCGTCTACCCTTTGCTGTGCAACATCAAGCGTGCCACAAAACCGACAGCGACTGCTTTGGAAATCAGGATATCCGTTCCATCCGCTCCTGCCCGTGCTCTCCCTTCCGGGAGGGCTGCCGTCAGGAAATACGCTTTATGGGTTTCTTGTGTCACAAAATGATACGCTCGTGACTCGTGGCGTCCCTTGTTACAGCTGAGTCGCATCGAAGTAATGTTTGCTGTGGCTTAGCGGATTGACACGCTTTTTCCTTTGGTACGGCTGCTGGTAGAAAGTGGTGTGGTTGCAATCGACGTGGGAGGTGCGATTCGCGAAACAAAAACAAACTAATTGAATGTGCATAAAAAGTGAAACCTAATTCCCTACAAGCACCTTCACACCCCGTCTTTGAGAGGGATCCCACGCTCAGGGGGAGCAGGCAGAAAAATGAACCTTAACCCGGGTCAGGCGCCGTGTTAAACGGGAATATTTCTGAAAGGTTCCCTCGGGGGGCCACCAATCCTGAGTGTGGGCGGGCAGCATTAAGATAAATGGTTTCCTGTTTCCGTACAAAACGATAAACAAGCAGATTAGGCGAGGCTCATTTGGTGGTTTTTTGGTCGATTCTGTAGACAAGCTTTTCTCAGCGAAGGTTGTTGTTGATGCTTTTTGTCGTGGTCAGCTATTAGTTCCGGGCGCAATTTGAGATGGAGATGGAGCTTCTGCGATAGGCGTGGGAAATTATACGGTTTGTTGATTAATTCGGAATTATACTGGTGTCAGAAAAGTATCATTAAGTGTAATGGGATCTCAGCGTTGAACGATGAAATGTGACTTTTTGTGACAGTTTAAATCACAGATGTAACAGCTAAATGGCTGGAGGGCGCCGATCGCCGCCGTCGGCGTCAACTCACACTAATTAACAACATGAACTCGTCATGGGTTCAAGCCCCGTATGGATCGCGCTTCCGTACACAGAATTGAGTATCCTGCTATGAACACACAAACAAGTTACAAACACCAAGCTCATTAGTAGCTTAGGCAAGGTCTAGGCCGACCGTGTTATGCCAAATAGTATAAAGAGGAACGGCTGCATATAATAATTAAGCATTATTTGACTGATTGGACTCACTATTAGTTATTTTGATCGTTGAATTTGACGTTTGTTTTAGCGAGATTTTGTAAATTGTTATACTATATCTCGTAAGATGTATCTTCTATTTGGCGTAGAAGATACATCTTACGAGATATAGTTTGACAATTTACAAAATCTTGCTAAAACAACCGTCAAATTCAACGAGGGTAAGATGTATTCACTCAGCGTATATTGTGCTAAAAAATATCAGACAAAAGAGATGTTTCTACGCAACGATGCCTGCTAGAAAATTCCTGTCAAAATCATATAATCACCTAACTAAGGAAAATCGAGCAGAGCTTAGTGAATCTATCTCAAGCGGTTTCGCCATTCCCTGGTACATATCTATGCTTGTCCTGTTGACAGGTGCAGCGAAATGTTTTTTTTTTTTGTATTTTAAGTAAATTTTGGGATAATCTAACTGATTTAGTGAAAGATTCAGCAACAATGATGTGAGCTGTGCGAATGCACCTGTTTCAAATGATTTTACCGTAGGCAATAACAATAAAACATGATTTTTTATGTAAATAAGCTTCATGCAAAAATCGACGTTGGGAATGCAAAAGATGGCCATGGGTTGGGCTGGGAAACCTTCACGAATCTTTGTATGTAGGTACAATAGTTATGATGATGTGACAAACTATAGCTGATATAAACGTAACGTAACGTAGTAACGTAACAGTAGTAACGTTAATATAGAACATGCTCAGTATATGCTGAATCAAACAAACATGAATAAAATAACGATTTTTTTGCTTTATATTCAACTCGTTCAAAAATTGTTAAATGATGCATTAATAAAACCCAGCGCCTTAATGGGCCGGTCCTGTGGTACGGTCGTAAACTCGTCCCATAGGCACCGTGCCTCCCCCATACGTACGACTGACTATCTTGCTATGCGTAACCAATAAATCAGTGATAGTCAAGCCCATTGGCCTTGAGCGATAAAGTGCCAAAAATGAATCACCTACTAAAACTAGCTGATCAAATTCAAATCAAATCAAATCAAATTAAAAGAAATGCATCAACATATTATAATGTTTTGCGATACAAATATTAACAAACAATAAAAATGTTCATTCTTGAGATTGATTATGCACACTTTACAGTTCCTCATTACAAGAAAGAACATGAAATGGACTACAAATGTGATAGACCGAGCTGTTCTTACTTACCATAAATAGTGAAAAAGTACTATTATAAAATACTAGGACTTTACTATCAATAGTTACTGGATCTACTTGTTCATGAAGACGAGAGTTGGAGGACATATGTGGTGTGCAAGTGTATTGTAGATTTTGTGCCAAGGAATTTATCAAAATCAAATTTATCAAAGGAATAAAGACTTTGAATATTTGTTCTGATATTATTTGTTGGTAAATATTCTTACCAAAATAAATTTTGAATAGTTCAACAATAGTATAACTGTCTTTTTCCAGACACAAACTTATTAAATATCATTTAATTATTTAAAGATTTAAAGAAATATTAAAGAAAACACCGTAATCAATCGACCAATCTTTCAACCAAATGGATCGATAATAATGTCAAGAAAACAGTTTACTACAAATAGCTTCTACATCATTAGTATTATGAAGATATTTTACATGTTTTCAAATTGGTATTTGCCCTTATACTCTTACACTCTTACTGTCCTGGAACCAATTGTTGCACTTTTAAAGCAAAATATATGGCAAACAACCTCCCGCATAACGAGTTTTTAAAATAACGAGTGAGTCACTGGAACGTATTAAACTCGTTATGAGCGGTTCTCCTGTATTCAGTATCACACCTTAAGCTTATAATGGTATATTAACGGGGCTATAATGGTCTATGAATCACTAAGAAACACCCTAGAACTAAACATAAAAAATAAAGTTATTCAATGTCAGCTCTGAACATCAAATATAAAAAAGGCTATTGATCTGAACACGGTCTCGTAGTACAGTCGTCAACTCGTACGACTTAACAACATGCCCGTCATGGGTTCAATCCCCAAATGGACCGTGCCGCCATACGTAGGACTGACTATCCTGCTATGGGGGGAATTAAATTAGTCACTGAAAGCCAAGCCCACAAGTGGTACAGGCAGGCCTTGACCGACAACGGTTGGTTGAGCCAAAGAAGAAGAAGAAGATTGATCTGATGTTTTATTTTAATGTAAAAAGTTATTTTTAATAAAATATCATAAAAAGTGTCGATTAAATTTGTACACTCCAAGCTCACGAGATGGCACTTACCTCGAGACAGATATAAGAAAGATTAAAGTATACTCAAAATATTTCTGTTTTCTTCTTCTTTTTTCTATGGGGGACGATTCATAAGATGATTGAACCAGCGATGAGCATGTTTTTAAGATATGCCAGTTGACCACGGTACCGACCCTAATTCTACTTATATGATTTAATATATACTGTTAATGTATACTATTCTGTAAATTCAATCAAATAGGGACATTCAAAGATAATTCACAAATTTACACTTTTCAAACACAACTCTTGTGACAACTTAATCCAAAATAATTTGAATAACACAAATTAAGCTACAACAGTTTGATTCCGATGTGTTAGAATAAATGTACTAGAAATGTAGAATATCTTTCATTTCGGTAATAAATAAAGATGGGATTTTGCTGTTGTTTAGGATGCTTCCATTAAAGTTCGTGAATTGTCCTATGCAGATGCTAAGTCAATTTTTATAACGCAACGTGCAGCTGGCTTTCATTGGGCTGCATTTGTCTGAAGTTGGCAGAGCAAACGACCGGTTCGTGGCAGTGCTAAAAGGCATATATGCTAAGTTCATTCATTACTCTAAATGACTGGCTACACACAAAAGCAATACACTCGACGTCCTGCTAGCCGAGAACACAACAAATCCATCGTTGGCTATCAATTTATTGCTCCTCTATCATTGTCCAATCTGCAGTGACGTACTATTTCATTAAAATATCCCAACGCCCCAACGCAAGCACCAACGCGGGGTTTGAAAGGAACTCTATGCCGATCCAATGGCACAAAACGCTCAACGGCCGAAAAGTGTTGGAAAATCGTTGCTCTTTTGTTGACGCAGGATTCAAATTTCTTGCACCGCGTGGCCGGTTTCTAGCCGACTGCGGCTTGTCGTTCGATGTCATTTGAAATCAATTACCAAGTTCGTCCCTCGCCGACGTCAAACCATCCTCAAAAAAAGGCCCCTGCAGTGATGATGGCTGTGAAACACTCGACTGACATTGACACTTGTGCCTGTTGTCATGTCGCGGGAGGATGAGATTGAGCCACCCGGGCTCGGTTCACACATTGGACAAAGTTCATATTCGTTCATTAAGTTTGTCCTGGTTTTCCCGTCGGAGTCAATTTTGTCGCCCGATTTCCGCCCATAGCTGCTGCCACCAGTTGCTGTTGTAGCTTTTGATTCGCGACAGGGGAAAAAAAACAGGAAAATCACCGAGGGCGACTGGGGACTGTTTGTGCCAACGCAGCCCTACCGGCGAATGGTGGGCGGGAAAAACAATTTACGGACGCCAAATTAAAAGCCACTCCTGTGAATGGTTTTAATCATTTAATACTCCTGGCTGTAAAATTTAATATTTTATTAAAGAACGAATGCATCGCCCACAGTAGACGCGTTGTGGATGAAAATGCACATGACTGTTCGGTTGATATGTTGGTGTTTTTTAAACATTTTGTTGTCGTTATAGGATGTTACGTTTCACATGTGAGCTTATGTTCTATCGGTGGAAAGATAAATGGCATTGTTGGTGGATATAAGGTTTCCTGTGTCGGGAGCAGGATGATAATAATGCGTTTTATTTTTGAACCGTGCTTCAATTGAGAGTTTGTATGTGTGCGTATGTGTCTTTTGTACTTTTTTTTAAAACGAATTTCATTCACTAGCTGAAATAATCCCTCAATTTGCAGAAACTATGATAAAGGTAAAAAAAGAACAGTAACAACCGAATTACTTAAAGTTCGTAATGTAGATAAAATAGTATTGTTTAAGATAATATTTAATTGTCTAAAAATAAACGTTTCTAATTAATAAATAACATGTTTAGTGAGTATATAGATTAAATTAAATAATCAAAGAATTTTTAATTATAAATTTGATATGATTGATAATGACATAAAATATTACTAAAAAAAGAAATAAAAAATTTATCAACAAGTCAATATAAATAAATAAATAAAATATTAATAAATAAACAGTAAAATAAGAAAACGTATGAACTAATTCATTGTAAATTTAAAATGGACTTTCATGATTATGAGTTCTTTTTCTCAAGCAAGAGCAAACACATGCTATTAAAGCAGTTGCAGTATTAGTGAACAGCAAATATTCGAATCATAAGTAAAAGCCATAAGTTTAAAGTTGATTATAAGGTATCTTATTTAGTTGAGCCCTTTCTAAGTACATGCCAATTTCAACAATAGCCGGCTCACAATTATCCTGCTACAATTATCCTACATACCGTGTTACAAATTATTACAAACCCCCAACACATGAATAACATGGATTTGCTCTCATTCCACACAGACGTTGTGTGTACATCATGTAGAGTTATTTAAAAGCAGGGAAAGGAAGAGCAACTCTTCTTCACAGCGAACAAAAAGCATGGGAGGCTGAAGACATGCATTATGAATTTAATTCAACTCATTCAGGATCGTTTTTGGGAATTGTGAAAACTCATTAGAGATTTATGGGACGTGATAATAGATAATCAAAGTTATGAATAAAGCATATTAAAACAAGCTGAACCCATGAGCAAACAGCAAGCCCCAGTAGAAACTGCTGACAATTGCCATGAAGCGCGGAGGGAAGTTCAGATGGAAAACAGATGATCCAATTATGCTTATCTCGGGTGTTATATCATCATCCATTGTTTTGGGTGGTGTTACCAACAGAGATGTGTGATACCGTTTGCAAAAACCGTTTCCAGATTTCTCACTAGTCAATCAACAGCGAGTTCAGAACTCCAAGGCTATAAGTATGCGAAGAACGATGTAGCATGGGATATGCATGAAGCATTAATTATTTACGGGGCTTTGGGAAAAATCAGTCAATGATATAAGTACATTTACAGAAATTTGATTTATTTGGTTTGAAGGCGATACAAAAATCTTACTGTGGAACTTATTTTGTGATGCAATGAGAGTTACTTTTATCACAACATTTCTTTGCACAGTTTTACGTTTTACTAAATAAAAATATTTAAAGATAACAACAATTAATCGTCATTCATATCGATTGATCATGTAGACTTATTAGTTTCTACGTTGAGAACGGCAATGGTAGTTGTCGATGGAAGCCGAGCTATGCCAACACGAGAAATTTGTATTGTATTTTAAATGTATATAAATGTATGCAATAAATTTTACTGATATTTTTGAGTGACTACACATTACAGAACGCGCCAATCAATATTTATTTATTTATTTAATTACTAGTCTGGCCTACATAACTATTCTCGATTTTTCACTGAAATTGAACTGAAACTGAAATTAACATCATACAAAACATGGTGATAATGAATTACAAACAGGTAGCTATGACGAAAGTGAAAACGGTAAATAAATACATAAATACATAACTTAATGCTTCTGATCATCAATTGTGCCTCGAAGAATCATTTTAAGATTGTTTACACTAACGTTAAAATCGACAATATTGTATAAAGCGCTATATGCATTAACCATTAGAAGTAAAGGGTCTTTAAAGCCAAATTCCGTCGTCCTGAAATCAGTACTAAATAGAGCTTGTGGCCTGAAACTCCTGCTAGGGGCCTGAAAATGATTTTTTTAGAGAATGGACGGGGCGTCAATGACCTTATGTAAGAAAGTGCACTGAGCCGTAATTCACCTGTGTTCGAGGGTTTCCAGTTCAGAAAGTAAGCACCTGCTTCGGCAAATTCAGACTACCACAGGACGCGTGTGAATTTTCTTTGGATTGATTCTAGCCGTTCAATTCTGTATTTTTGAGTTGGTATCCATATTATTAAAACAAACTCTATATAGTAAATTAATTGCATTGTTTAGTATTAATTATGCGTTCTGAATTGGATAACAGTCTATACAATGACGATATTGATTAACTTTTCTCATTTAGCTGCTACTTTAATGATCCGTTTGACCCTCTTCTTATTGAATAAATTTTTAATATATGTTGGTATAAACATGAATGATGGGATCACTATTTATGTGTGGAGTACAAACATTTAATAGTTATTTACTATGTCACTTTCAGATTCCAAAATTCTTTAAATTTGTTTACAAAATTTTTGTTTTTATTTATAAACTGACTTTTGTCATTTTGTTTTATATTTCATGAAACTCGATTACAGACTTGTTATGGTTTTATCACATTGCACATAAAAATGATTGTTTAGAAAATGTTTTCATCCAATTGACCAAGATAGTGTTTGTTTAATGATCTTGTAATTGCATGGCACTACAATATCGTAGCGAAATGCAAACAAAATGGTTTACCAAATCCCATTACACCAGCTTGTAGGTGATTGTGGTTATTTGAAGATTGCAAGGAATTTTCTTCATTACCATACCACTCGAAGAGTATTGTTGAAAATCGAGAAGCAACCACGAGAGGATGATTAAGCTGGGGTGCGCCTCCAACCCGCAGTCTGCCATTTTGCCGTTCGATTACTGAATGTGACCACAAGAATGGGGTTGATTGAATCATCGTCTCTTGTCGCTCTACGCTAGTGCGTCGGGCGTAGCGTGCAAGGGCACTGAAAGCAAGCAAGCATATCCTAACGTTACGGCGAACGTTAACATCTGTCGAGCATAAGTAGTAAAATCAACTCTTAAAAGCAACACTGCACGGATGCAACGTATCATTTTACACCAGCAACCAAGCTAAACGGCTGCAAGTGGACGTTCTGCTAGCAATATAAAGTGCTTTAAGGGTACTCCGGTGCAGAACGATACTCAACGAACCAAAATTCATTCGAAAGAAAAACGATGCGCTGGCCACCGTAACCACGAGAGTGTGTGTGTTCGTGCCGTCTACAGATTTCGATGTTTCGTAACAGAAGCCAGCACCCGGCGGATCACCCCAAGAGCTTCCAAAAAAGCCACATGTTGGTGTGTCGTATTTATGTAAAACATGACCGCATAGCATCGTGATAATGCCACCGCACACCGTGGACTAAGTAAGGGTGCTGGCGCACAGCCGAAGTGTAGTACGTGTCCTGTTCAGCATGGGATTTTGGTCGAAGTTGGTGCTATCGTGGGGCAACACATCAGACTAGTATGTCTTTGCATCAAAGGACACAACGTGCAAGAACACGTCATCATCGATTGAGTGAACGCAACGTATGTTACCGAAGAGTGGTATGGATTTTGTTTGCGCCTGTTCTTTGTGCCAGTGCAGTGTGAGCATAATATCCAAGGACATATGCCTACGGTCAAGTGGATGTCTACCGGTGTCGCCTATGTAAGAAAAACCAATTGAAGATACTGTGGTTCTAAATCATCAATGCAAAACTCGTGATACAAACGTGACTTAGTATGGTGGGTTTTTTTTACATCGCAACACTGTTTTTGCCTCACTACAATTTATACAGGGAAAAGAAGCACAGCAGCGCCACATATCGTCGGCTGTGTCTGATGACTTTTCCATCGACATGACGATTTCAAGAATCGGTATCGTTAAGGTCAGCTGATGGGCAACCGAATGCTTTTGATTGACGAAGCGTGATAGGATTGAGTTTAGCAGTGTAAAAGGATAATTTCCAAAAAAAGGGTAACCTGGTTGTGGTGTACGGCTTATGTGGCATGCGTATCGTACCATACAAACGGCATCATGCGTAGCAAGTGGGGCGATGCGCTATATTGACCGTCACATCTGATTATTATCTTTTGTGACAAGTGGCCACGTAGCGATGCCCTTCATCGGGGTTGGTAGTGTTAGTAAATATGGGATTTTGCTACCATCGTTCGTGATGCCGATATACTGAACAAGCTAGAGCGATGGTAGCTACTGCGTAAGGAACAGCTGGTTATGATGGCATATAAGCGGTCATCGTTTTTAGAGGCATCTACTTTGAGTCTGGTGTAGTGGGGGTTTGCGGTCATCGTTTTTAGAGGCATCTACTTTGAGTCTGGTGTAGTGGGGGTTTGCGGTCATCGTTTTTAGAGGCATCTACTTTGAGTCTGGTGTAGTGGGGGTTTGCAATGAGTAAATTTTTGAAGGACATTAAAGGTATGACGGAAAGCAACGTGCATTAAACAAACATTGGGGCCCTTCACGATTCTAGTTAGGTTTTTTATATGGAGTTTGACAGTTGGAGGCTGAAATCATGTACACACTCCATACAAAACCACATACAAAACTACCTGCAATTTTCAGTCCAGATTATTTTAGCCTTAAGGCTAGAATTAGATTCGAGTGCCTTCTCGAAAAAATGGCAAAACAAGGTGGTGTTTACATTTATTCCAAGGTGCACTAAAGAGATCTGGTGATGGAATCCAGAATCAAAGTGTATGTAGTACAGGTTGTTTCATAGCATGTTTTTATAACCAAATTTGAATATCACTTTTTGACAGGATGGGTGAATTTTTTTGTTCAAACAAGCTTTCGGGAGGCAGAAACAAAAGCGATAAAAATCAGGCTTCTGAATTCATACACCTTGGGATAAGCCCACCTGTATATTATTCCCACTTGGATAGCTACTCGAAAACTGCTATACAATCAGTGTGATCAGAAATACCGATATTTGATATGCCTACTGACTCACATATGAGTCTCCAAAAACTACCGGTTTTTCATTTATTCTACCCAAAATCACAGATTTCTTTGTAATACTGACCAAAAAGTACGTACTTCATGAGATGCGATGATATCGGACGCGCCGGTTTGATTTGATTTTGATAGATAATGGAAGACGTGCGATTTGTTTCATACGATGGAATCAATTCAGGAGTCAATTATACAGGATTTGTAGAAACAATCTCTAATGTATGTTTTTTTTACCATTAAACTTACCAATTCATCCAAATAATCGAAATAGCTGCTGTCAGCTCATTCTATTTAGCACTGTCCTTCTATTTAGCACTGTGTCCAGAAACAAATGTGCATCTCAATCATTCGTTGGGTTAGAATCCCTAGTACAATTTTCAGATCGACACTTCAGAAAGGCCTCATGTGACTGCTATGAAACAAATCTAAAATCTCCTTGAAATAGATAAAGGATGTATTTTCTTGTGCTACTGAACTTTAGTTGGGCAGAAATTCCTCCCCCCCCCCCCCCAACAACCTACCGAACACTTTATGACCTCAACACTTCAAAACCTACCGAAAACTTCCGAAATAATCTTAAACGGTAAAAATTTGATGCGCCTACCGAAAACCGACAAAATAATCTGGCCACACTGGATAAAATGCAAACAGCAGCCAGGCTGAAATTTCAGCCAACGAACTTAAAACGGAAAGCGCCCCATTGTCTTGTCTTATTTGATGAATAACGATTTCCAAATAAACAATTGTATGTGCAATGTGATTTGCACTACAGAAAAATTTATGGTTTTAAAGGCTGTTTTTTGTGTATTTCGTTTATCAAGCGAGTTGGTTTTTCAAATACGCTGGATTATGTTACATATGTTAAAAGTTAAAGACGGTGATTCAGGATGATAGTCTCTTGATATAGGCGTGATAGAAGCGACTACTATTAGTGATCAAACGTTATTCGATGAACATAAATGATATAATATTGAAATGATAATTATCTCTTTTTTTAATTCAGCAATACTCCCTGTTAAATGAGAAAATGTATGAATCTTAAGGCCGGGCTACATTGATCGTACTCCGTGGCGTAATTTTTATATTCACTAGCGCATCTGGCGGCGGCTGGTGGAAGCTTTTTTTGGTCGTCGGGGGAAGGGTCGTGCCGGATCTCAAAATTAAGTAGTTTTTTCACCGTTTTTTGATGCGAAAACGGCTGAAATACTTGCACAACATATTTATGTATCAATAACAAAGCTTTTCCAGTCCAGTTAAAGTGAAAAACATGGAAAAATAACGTATTTTCTGGAGCATCCCCAAATTGTTTGGCAAAATGCTTCGGTCAGCCGCCGCCAGATGCGCTAGTGAAAATCAAAATTACGCTTGCGAGTACGATCAATGTAGCCCGGCCTTTACACTTCTTCAAGCGTATATTAGCGCTTATTCGCTAATATGCCGAAAAAAAAGACCTATCTTATGTTAGCTGATGGTTTCTATAGCCTACGGCAAATTTTGAACTTATATTTGTTTTCTATAAGCCCAACTGTTTACAAATCTTTACGCTTGATTAGTGATTTTAATGAGCATCGCGCTTAAACAGCCATTTCTCGGCATAATTATGTAGCAATTATTATGCAGGCGATAATTTCGGTGGCTTCACAAGCGAAGTTACAAATTAATGTAGATTACATTCGAAACGGTTCCCAAATGCGTCGGTATAATCGAGCCCGCACACATTGACTGTCGGGGTGTCTTCAAGTGACAGTAGTACAGTTTGTATGAATATCAAATGAGGTTCTCTTGTGGGGTTACGGATGCGGTGCTGGTAGACAGATTTCCAGTTTTTCCGGAACGTAGCGCCACCGTCTGCTCCCAGCAGAATAATTACAATTTTGATATCGTTACACGGGGTATGTGTCGGGGAAAAAGGCGTCTCGCCGCAGGGGAAACTTGTCGAATATTACAACACACTCGTGCGCCTTCCGGGTCACTTACCGTTAGTTGCAGGTGCCGTCCCTGTTTTGCTCGTAGTGTTAGAAGAGACCCCCGACGTTGCTAGAAGCATGAGGAAGAGGGCCTCGAATGTTTGTAGGCCGCTCATCAGCTGTTCAGTGGTAGTGCCCTTCTCATAGCACGATGCTATCGATCGCACCTCGAGCCGGTTGTACCGCTAGTGTCGCTAAACTTTGCACAGATTTCACGCACGGAGCTCTTTAAAATATTCGTTTGCTAAGGTTTGTTAAATTTGCCGACTACGGTCACCTCACTTTGTAGGGCAGGAATTTAAACTGGCCCTCAAAACATGCTGAAACACTTTAACTGAGCCACTGAACGAGCACTTCCCAACGCAATTAGTATTAAACAGCTTAGGTGAAAACTGACAGGTACAAGGTGTTACAAGAACGGCATTAGCATCTTTCGTTCATCAACGATAGAGACGATGGAAGTGAAGTATGAAATGAAGCTAATTTTGGTAAAATGAATGTTCATTAGCATGGCTTAATACTCTGTCAATTTGTCATTATAGAGGCAACGTTATAGAGAGTGTTTGGAAAACATGGGATGTTGGTTTAAATTTTAATGTTTCTGATATAATAATTTGAATTTTGAGATGAGTTTTCATACTGAATTTCTTATTACATCTACAAACTTTGAATTTTTCAAATCTTCTTAAAAACATTGAAAATCTTATCTCTTCAAGTTAGGTTTGTGTTTGATCTGTGAGATAATTTAGAATGTAAATAGGATTCAAATGCATTCCTGTTTTTTTAAAACACAACATCAATTTACAATTCGTTAAATTGTATAACTTAATTGACCAAGGACACATAATATTGTTGTTGGTTTATGTTTCAACGCGATATATCAGTAATTTAGGTTTAAGAGGAACATGCTCCAAAGCAACGATAATAAACACTCAAAGCAATTCAATGTTGGTCTATTCTTTTTTTAAAATTTTTCTAAAAAACACTTTCATTTCATAACTAATACCAAACAGTAGTTCTCAAAGCACAATAAAAAAAGGAACGAAAACATTTTGTGATCACGATGCCAATTTCATCTAACAAACGCTCCTCCAAATCCACTAGCCGTCCACAATGATGTACATTAGTTTGGTATAATTTATTTCAATTTACTGCCACATGTCGTCTGATGCAACAATAAAAATAAAGAATTAATTGCTACGCTTAATTGTTTGCTTCTCGTCTGCCACTGTTCACCGTGCCGCCAGTGTAGCTGTCAACATGGCCACAAACCACGGCCAAACCGAAACGGCGCAATTAGGTTTTACAACAAATTTTACACACATTTCTCCACCTTGTACGCACACTCATTTCCGGGAGCGCATTTCCGTTCGCGCACTGTTCCCGTATCGGCTCGTATACGTGGATTAATTAGTTCAGATGCAATTGCCCCAACCCGGTGGCTAACGTTGACGTGCGACCGGTAACCGTTGCGGGCTGACGCTGTGGTCTGCGTTGCTAACGTGCCTGCCACATTGTATCGTTTGCTGTTTTGGTTCCGATCGGTAGCAATGACGGTTTTGGGGTTTTTTTTTGCAAGGGAAATACACACTCCCTTCAGAATGCGAACGAAAATTGCTGTACATTTTAAGTTTCGTATGTTTTAATTCACACAGACACACGTTCTCATATATACACACACCCTCATTTACACTTGAGCACACACACGCGCACACTGATAGAACTGGTAAATATTTTACCAACACCCGTTCATTAGCCTAAATTTAGATCCATCGTTGCGGGAAACCCGCGTTGGCTGTTGTGTTAAATATTTACTTAAAAACTTAATTAATTACTACCGATACCGTAGCCGCAAAAGCGATCGATTATGATGGAATGGTTTCCGGTTTCTAAATGACGGTAGATGCAAAAGATATGTGTTTCAGCTAATCGGATGGCCTTGTTGCCGCACTATAAACTTCAGGCTTTGCACGAATCACTTAGTTCAAGGCAAAGTGAACACAACGGTAACAACTACGGGGTATGATGTTTTTGTAACGTAATGCGATACCCTCGAATAAACTAAGGTGCGTTCTGCACGATGAGTTCATTAGGATAATTAGAAAGAACTTTTTATAGATTTTGTTTCTCCCATCCACTAGCTTAGATAAAACTAGAGTAACAGAGAAGCACTTCCGATGCTTTCAAATCAGCTACGTTGTTGCGGTTTTTCGCGGCGCTTGGTAAATCATCTGATTGCGTGGCTTCGATTTGAGGTGCGTCTGACGCCACAAGCAACGAACCCTAGGTGCGGTTATGACGAGGCAACTTCTGCTCTTTCCAAGCGGAACTTCCGGACAGCGCAACGTTTTACGAAGTGTTGCCGTTTGAATCTTGCTGAGTACTGAACACGCCAAACCAAGTCACCAGCCGCTTTGCGTTAGTTGCTCCATCTGGTAGCGTGCCACCAGCTGAATGCACTGCATCCTTGCAGTGAGCGAGAACGAAAGGGTGGAGGTTGCAGACGTACCTTTGGTCGCATTTCCCGTCGAACGCGTTTGCAGCGGGGGGAAATTTATGTCGTGGAGGAAAATTTCCCCATGCTCCGGCGAGAGGAAAATCCGGCTCGGCTCGTTTTTGCAATGCTGCTGGAAGGGATGATTTCAGTGTAGTGGGGGTTGTTAGCACGACCATTGCCGAACCATACGGGATTTCCCCTCTGCTTGGATCGGACGATGTTCGGTGGAGTTCGTTGACATTCGGAATTCAGCTGACGGTACTGATGCCGTCCACTGATGATGATAGAAATGATCACGAACGGCACTGATGATGATTTCACCGAAAATGATAAGGATTCTCTTCTGATGTCTGACTGAGTCACGAGCCTTCGGGTGTTTTAGTAGGATAAGTTGTTTACAAGCGAGTGGTTCGACATTACGAGAGCATCGTTTCTAACACGAATGTTGGTTTGACCGTTGCATCAGCAATCCTTCATGATCATTCAAATTTGTAGAAGTTTTGTTCCTCTTTGCAATGAAAATATTTTAGTAATAAACAAACAAAACTCATGATGTTTAAATATGGTCTCTATTAAAGTGTATCAAATGTATGCTTTATCGAGCTATAGTTTAAACTCAATTAAACGTTATACCGGACCGGACTATAGTATATCACAAGTCCTAGATTGCAGTATTATTTCCCTATGTGCACTTTCGTGACAAGTCTTTGCACCTGTCTATTATACACAAGAATCCTATGTTCGTAAAAAATGACTATACTTGTTTGTACCACGCAAAATAACAGTTACTCTTCGCTACGGAGAGACGGTTCACGGGTGGAAATTTTTCTGTTATGATTTTTAATGGTTTAACATACAATGAAATGAAGCTGTTGTTTTTGAGTATACAAAAGATAATGGCATACATTATAAAATATGTTGAAAAAAAATACGGGCTTGTATTTGGTGAATTTGTGAAACTAGTTAAGAAAGGATACGAGAAGCCTTGAGGTATATCAGATAGGACAATAAGTTATTTTATACATGGCTTAGTCCTTTATCATATTCCAGCTTGTATTTCAAATCTATATTTATTAATATTGTTTAAGTAATGACGTGTATCATGTTGATTACGAGTATGTACTAGCGTTGTTTAGCTTGAATTGTATTTGGAGATATATGTTACAAGTAAAACAACCATTCACATTTTATAGGAACAAATGCTAGCTAATACAATTGCTTTAAAATCGAAAAATGTAGTAAATAAGAATTTCTTCTTCTTCTTTGGCTCAACAACCGTTGTCGGTCAAGGCCTGCCTGTACCACTTGTGGGCTTGGCTTTCAGTGACTAATTGATTTCCACCCATAGCAGCATAGTCAATCCTACGTATGGTGGCACGGTCTATTTGGAGATTGAACCCATGACGGGCATGTTGTTAATTCGTACGAGTTGACGACTGTACTACGAGACCGGCTCAAATAAGAACATTTACCAATTAATCGAAATTTATCCATTTCGTAAAATGATACAGCACTTTAATACATGAAGAGCTCGTTTCACACAGATAAAATGAAAGATACCGTAAAGGTTAGTTTCATGTACTTGAGAATATAACCATATGACATAATCAAAGTTTTGATCTCGGTTGATCGATGATAAATTATTGAGATGGTGATGAATATGTGAAAAAATAATTTCGATATCAGTTCTATGCAAAGCTGTCATATTTCAATCATGCATAAATAAATAAACAAATAAATACATAAATAAATAAATAAACAAATATAAATAAATAAATAATTGTATAAATAAATGTATAAATACAAAAATATATGAATAAATGAATAAATAATTGAATGAATAAATAAGGAAAAACATTGTTCAATTTATATCAGATTATCAGTTTCAGAATAATTGTCGAATATTTAGCTTCGAGAATTGTCCAAGTTTGCAGTTATGTTTAAAAAAATCAACGAAAATCAATAAAAAATACCGTATATTCAAATGTATTTTAGCTGAAAACATGAAATTAAACTCACGCATATTCCTCCGGAACGCATAAACCGCGTATCTCGCGAACGGACAGTATATCTTACCTTAACAATTACCAGTACCCGCAATAATGAATAAAATTAGCTATACAGGTGTCCCCCGAGATACGACTGTATTTGGGACCGAAAAACTGTCCAAAACCAAGACGTAAGTCGAAATAGTCGTATGTCGAATATCTGTGAATATAAAGTTTATAACCAAAATTGAAGAGTCGGAATCGTATGAAATCGTGTATTTTATTCAAAATAATGTTTGATAATTTAATAATTTTACTCCATAATCCGTTTACACGATAGAGACATTCAAGATCGCGTAGTTGTGGAATCTTTGGAAATGTGTTTGTAACGGTTATCAGCACAGAAATTAAAAAAAATATATATCAAATTCCTCTCAATGACAACTTTAAACTGTCAAAATCAAAATCGTCGTATCTGCGAATCGTCGTAACTCGAGGAGGTCGTAACTCGGGGGACGCCTGTAATTTAATTTTTCCACTAGCAGGCAAAGAAGATTTTTATTATTATTATTGTTATTATTATTATCATTATTATTATTATTATTATTATTATTATTATTATTATTATTATTATTATTATTATTATTATTATTTTACTATCAACACTCCCCCGCTACGCGGGCTTAACGAGCTGCTTTGAAAACTAAGTACATATCTAATACAATGTTAACCTTAATAATAGTGTAGGAAATGTGGACAAACATTAGAAACATAATATCACAAATTGTTTCCTTTTCCGTGATTAGCTAGACCCTTGGAAGACTTTGTTTGTATGAGTTGAGACTCGTATTGAAATCAAAATACCTGGAAAACGTATGAAATTGTCGTATCATGGCCCGTAAAGGAGCGTTGACACCATATATTGTGTTGTGTCGACGTTGGTTGGCAGTTGGCAGCCGGTTGGTTGGCCGTTGGCAGCCGGTCTCGTAGTACAGTCGTCAACTCGTACGATTTAACAACATGCCCGTCATGGGTTCAATCCCCAAATAAACCGCGCCGCCATACGTGTAGGACTGACTATCCTGCTATGGGGGGGAATCAATTAGTCACTGAAAGCTAAACCCACAAGTGGGTACAGGCAGCAGGCCTTGACCGACATCGGTTGTTGAGCCAAAGAAGAAGAAGTCGACGTTGGTATAAGATTTGCGACTGTCTCGATATTTGGCGAGGTACGAGGAAACTAAGTTTTTCAAGAATTGATGGTGCATCAATCGTGTTTAATAATAAGCCAGCAATCAAACTAGTCAGAGGATTTCTACGCCTTACTTCCAACTTCTCGAGGCCTAGTAGTAAACGGCGTGCTGAGTAGGGTGATAAATTATTTCTGTCCCTCGAATGTAGTCGTTCAATGGCGTACCTTGTAAATTTTATCTGCACTGCTTCGATGCTCTTAGTACATGTATGACTGTAAGGGCACCATACGATAGAGCAATATTCTAACAAAGGTCTCACAAGGCTTCAGAATAAGGATGTAAGGCACATTGGATCGTCAAAGTCCTTCGTCATTTTAAATAGTAATCTTGAGGCTCCATTTACACGTCCAATCATTTCTTCGAATTGTTGCCTGAAGTCTAATTTAGTGTCCATTATCACCCCTAGATCACGTATGCTCTCCGTTCTTTTGATACTAGTATTGTCAATTTTGTAAACAAATTTTTACTGATTTTTACAGTGTACATCAGATAGCAGTTGTCCGGTAGCATTTCCGTTAAATCGTTCACAAAAAGTATAAACAACAAGGGCCCTAAGTTGCTGCCCTTCGGAGCGACTTGTTAATAGGCTAGATATGCACTAGATAGCCTTTGGAGTTGCATCAACAGTAAGTTATCAACAGTAAAGACCGGTCAGGTGTTACAGTTGTCAACTCGTACGACTTAACAACATGCCCTCATGGGTTCAAGCTCCGAATAGACTGTGCCCCCATACGTAGGACTATGACTATCCTACTATGGTAACAATAAGTCACTGAAAGCCAAGCTCACTTCACCAGTGGGTACAGGCAGGCGTTGACCGACAACGGTTGTTGTGCCAAAGAAGAAGAAGAATAAGAAGTTATGAAAAATGCTGTCGAAGGCCACCTTGAAGTCAGTGTAGATGCAATCTACCTGATCCATGCTGCTCACACAATGGAAAACCAATTGGACCAGATTTTTTGCTGTAGATCATCTCGGCATAATACCACGTTGGAACTCGGTTGATGTAGTAAGTGCATGCGTGTAAAAGTGACTGATGTAAGTTATCGAGTCGAGTCGCTTCTCTTCGGAGGTTGCTTACAGACTGAGTTTATTCTACCAAAAATATCCATTACATATGTGTTTCACGCATACTTCTAATTAGATCTAACACTATCAACGCAATACTACTTAACGCTATATCTAATAACCTATACAAATAATAATAAGATATTTACAACGTGGTAACTTGTATAATCAGTTCCATGACTTTGGAAATGGCTCACAATGAGGTAATTCCACGGTAATTTACTGCTTTATTCCTGTCTCCTTTTTTGAACAGCGGAATCATCCATGATGATTACCAGATATCAGGTATTTTTCTTTGAGATAGCGATAGTTGAAATAGAGCAGATGTGGGAATAAAGCGTTGATGCATTTCTTTGAAATGACCGAAGGAAATCCATCCGGAACGGGATTATATCCCAATTTAAGTTTATTTAATGCTGTTTTGACACTGTTTAAGGTAACAGATATATGTTACATATTGATAGCGTTCTGTGGTGTATTGTCTAAGGCGCGTTTTATAGTATTTTTCTTAGAAACTATATTACTGTATACGTCTCGAAATCTTGATGCAAATATTTCGCAAATGTCGTTATCGTGATCGGCCATGTCGCCTATATTTTAAAAGAGGAACACGTGATCTTGTCTTCACGCATTGAATTTAGGAATAATATCTGAACGCCCACGGACTTAGCTGAAGATGTTGTTAGATGCGTTTGACATACTCGTCGTGCAATAATTGATTGTACGTTTTATATTGGCGGAGAAGCTGAGTGACACAATGTTTTTTTGTTAAGTCAAAGTTCAAAGTTGCGCATAGCCTGATTTTTACGTCGTTTCAAACCCAGCAAAGCGCTGTTCTTTCAGGGTTGTCATTATTCACTGGTTTGCACTGATGTACATGAGTATTTAAAATATCAGTCAATATTTTTTGGTAAATGAATTTACCACTGCGTCTATAGATGTGTTTTTATTATATATGACCTCCCAATTCATGTTTTGTATGGCGTCACTTCTTATTCTTCTTCTTTGGCACAACAACCGCTGTCGGTCAAGGCCTGCCTGTACCCACTAGTAAAGTGAGCTTGGCTTTCAGTGACTTATTGTTACCATAACAGGAGAGTCAGTCCTACGTATGGGGGCACGGTCTATTCGGGGCTTGAACCCATGATGGGCATGTTGTTATGTCGTACGAGTTAACGACTGTACCACCAGACCGGCCTCATGGTATGGCGTCACTAATGGCAGAGAAATTGGCTCGTCTAAAATGCAGGTGCAGTAACGGAAATCATGAACGGCGGGTGGAAAGTGTCCATTGGCATGAGGTGTTCATCAATGAAGCAATGAACTTACAGTTGTAGACTGTGCTGCTGTGAACGTTCACAAGAACAAGGTCGAGTATTTTCCAAAAAGTGTTTTCTATATTACTCATTTGCTTTAGTGAAAACATCTGTGTAATATCTACAAACATGTTGTAACAAGAGGGAGCTGGTTGCGGGCAATGATGTACTTTTATTTGGTGGAATATAAATATTGCCGAGATAGAGAACCCCCTTAGCCATGTTTATTTTTACCCATACGCATTCCAACGTGTTATCCTTAATCTAACACTCGCACGAACGCAGGTTCCGCGTGTGTGCGTGCTGTTAGCTGCGTTGCGATCAGTTGTCAAATGTAACAGTTTGCACAAATTTTGCTGTGTTTACTTCCTTCTAATACTACTAGTTATAATCACATTTTCATACAAATAGACAAGAAGAACTACTAGTTTGCACGAATATTATTTGGTTAATGACCGTATTGTAAGAAACAAGAATAGTAGTAAGGTACATGCGAATCGAAGAAGCGTTTACTTCCATTCCACTAATGAAATCTTATAGAAAACACTTGAAGATGCTTCATTTTCATGACGCATGATTAAACAGATAAATTTCACGTAACATAACGTTTATCTTACAATATATATTAAAATGTTAACATATTGCCTATCATTCAAACTGACCAATTGTAGGGGCATTCTACGTAAAAATGACATAGATTATGTAGTACATTTTCACTTTCGCTCCTGTATCCACCCGTTTTTTGCTCCGAACGTTCCACACTTAATGCTATGTTTATACACAATTTGTCAAAATCATAACAGAATTTATTATCTCATGGAGCACACCCTCGGAAGCCGTGGTTCGTCGGCGTGCTCCATCGATAGCGAAGCGGTGCTCAAGCGAATAAAAACATTCTCAAGCAGGGAGGGAAGGGGAGGTACAGGAATAGAATGCCGAAAAGAACAACTATAAATCAAATTCAACCAGCATCGGCTTCTTGGAAGCAGTTTTCCATTCGGATGGAAAGCACACTTGTGGTACACGTACGGTGGGTGGGCTTTCGTTTCCCGACTTATGCCAGGCTAAGTCCGGTATCGGCGTATCTGCGCATTGTGACTGCAAAAGAAAATTGTTTGACTGTTGGTGGAAACGGAAAAACCGGAACGGAACGGAACCGGATCGTGCAGGTGGTCAAACCGGTGGGAAAATATTCGCAAACATACAGCAAAAATGTTCACCCGGGTGAAACAAGACCAACTTCTGGCGATATGACTAGAGATGGTTATGCTACTCGCCTCATCAAACGGCGTGTCCATTCGATCGTGTACACGTGCTTCCACAATAGAACAGAACGTCTTCAGTTTGCTGTTGCCACAACCTTTGCCGACTGTTATCCAAATGGGCTCTGTTTGGTTTTTTTCTTCTTCCCCCCCCCCCCAAAAACCAATGTTATTGCACGTCTCCATGCGTTCGTTCATCCGTTCACTTTGCGTCAGAAGAAGGTCAGCATAAAGTCAACCTACCCTCTGGGCCAAACGTGTGTGGGATACGCATGTTTTCGCTGAAGGAGACGTTTTCCGTCAAAACGACATCATTCATTTTATAGAGCCACCCGCTGTAGTCTGGAAGCTCATCAAAAAGCTACAAAGAATGGAAATCGAGTATGAAGTAACAAAACTCGGATTCTCAGACGATAGGTTCAGTAAAAAAAAAACGAACCAACATCCCATACCTCTACTCTTCCATGTATTTTGCTTCTTCGCTATGAATGCTCCATTTTCGGTCGGTTTGGGATATTTGATCCAGAAAAGCGACCGGAAAGAATAAAAGGTTAAATTTAAGATTCATCCAAAAGATTAGATTACTAATGTGATTCAAATCAAACGCGCACAAAAACGGCCAAACGAAGGTCCCCGTTTCCGGTTAACGCTTGGGACGACGCTGTTGTTGTCGGTGCTTGTGGATGGGGAAAGTTTTTATTAGTTTATTTGTTTCTTATTAGTGTTGCACATTTGCAAACCTTCTTCGTCAGCTTTATTTGCCAGATTGATGGAATAACAAACCGTGGCTTCTTAGTTAAATTAATAAAAAACTATAAACTTTTATATGCTAAGTCTATGTTGAGAACATTAGTAAGCTTAGCAATTTGACGTCATTGAACTATGGAAATGTTTGTGTATTCTACACACTCAAGATTTTCCTACTGTTTGTTATCTGTCATCAAAATCTTAATGGCCACGAATGGCGGAAAACTATACAAAACAGCAATTATGGAGGAATTTGATTCCTTGCCCTGAAATGCCTTTATCATGATATATTCTGATTATAGGTTTGATTAAAAGATATGTGAAGCACAAGGGATTGCTTCGCTAAAGAATCGATAAAACTTTTGAATGGTTCTGTTCCGTATGATGTTTGGAAAAGATTTGGGGAGTTAAAATTTATTAGACCTTTATTTTATTAGTAAGTTATTAAAGCCTTACCTGATTTGTTATATACTGCTATGAATTAAATACTGCATCATTCTGCGGCCAAGGGTATCAGGACACGGATTTTCATTTGTTTGTGTCAACAACAAACGGACCCGTTCGCTCACATGTGTTGACCAACTAACTATCCAACCCCCGTCGCGCGTCGTCCCGAATGGTCAAAGTTTTGTTTCATTTCATCATTAAATGGCATGTGATAAATAAGTTTTTGTCATTAGGATTGGTCTACTTTAGCAAAGTTTCCCACCCTGCAGCATAAACTTCGCCTTGCTGGAGTGTTTAAGCAGTGCCGCTGTCACACATCCACTTGTGACGCCAAATCGAACGAACCGGCATGATATAAAACGAAGAATTTTATAAATTAATGATACTGATTTCGAATAATTCCTGTTATATAATTGGTATTTTGTTTAACTTTTGGATAATTTAACAAGCTTTATTTTAGTTAAACATCAATATATCGAAGAACAGAATTTCTATCTGGATGGAAGGTAGTTTGAAAACGTTTAATAATATATTTTTTGCAACAAGCACATTGTTAGTAATGATCAATGTTGTGTAGCTATCATATATCTGTAAAAAAAATAATAATAAAAAAATCCAGGTGAACCGATGACCTAAAATTGCTATTCCCGTTAGTTTTTATTAAATGCTTTGCTTGGTCAGTCAGAAACATTTCCATTCCATCATTTTCTTAGCAAAAGAAGCCTTTTTTCTATTCGGGTCTGGTTTCTTTGAAAAAATATTATTCCACTTGAATGGATGTGTTAAACAAGGTTAATTTGTAGCAAACATTGGATTATTCATGATAACATGCATGTTAGTTTGTTTACACAATTTAAAATAAAATTCTATCGTTTAACTGTATACAGCATAGTGAACAATGCATTTTCTAATAATACTATTACTACTTGACACAACGACATAAGCGGATATGGCGACTTATACAAGCATTCGAGACTTCATTTCATTAGCATTCATTAGCATGCTGCCAGATAGTAGGTCTCGAACCCACAACGGGCATGTTATTAACAGGACGACTATACTGGACTGTCCTATTTTAATTATATTTATTGCATTTGAAGCATTCAAACTTGTATTTAATTTGCCAACTTTAAAATTTAAATCCTTTATTTGACAATCTATTAAAAAAAGAAAGTTGAAGGTTGTTGTATCCAACAGAGAGAAAAAAAGGTGAATTCTCACAGTAATGCATCAGTTCAAATAGTCTAATCTTTCATTCCTGAACAAATTTGACTCAACATCCCTAGAAAAAGTTGACAAAGCACAGCCAAGGAAGTTGATAAAGCATATTTTGCAGGTACTACGTTTACCGAGAAAGAATGTACGTCCAAAAAGACACCTCAAACTTAACCGGAAAGCGGAAAACCTGTACAAAAAATACAGCGGAACAGTAAAGCAGAAGTATTTTTCTTTCCTTCTGTGCCGGTTTGCAAGTAGCTTTGATTAGAAGGGCAAGCTTGAGCTACAATGAATATAATATGAAAAGGTGGTGTGATGTTTCGACGCGTGCATTCAAATAAAAAACAACATTTGCTGAATCAAGCACCGTGTTTGTTCCGGAAGTCGGAGTTATCGTTCCTCTCCGGCGAGTTTTATACAAAATAGCGATAAACAGCTAACAAAGAATGTCAAATGCGTATTAACAATGCCGCAGCACTGCCTAGCAAACGACGCTGTCAAAATGTTTAGTAAAAGGCAATGGCAGGAAGAAAAGAGTGATTGTTAACGTATATCGTTAGTTGTATAATATAATTTTTATAAACACACAAGCTGAAATATGAATCATGATTTAGATAAAGTTTCCGGGAAAATATGGGGAAAAACATACAATTTAGAAGAAAGTGTGTTGAATACAAACACTTTGGCAATCTATCGTTGATATATCACTAGCCATGGAAAAGTATGATCGTATTGATCTTTGATGGTCGACTATGATTTACAATACCGTGCATTTTTTATTATTGCTGACAATTAGTATTACTAGAAACTTATATTACTTAGTATTACTAAATGACAAATTATTTTACGGGTTACCCATTTTTTGTTTTTTTTAAATTATATTATTTGTTAATATTCATCTTTCGATTTGTCATCCGTCATAGTGTTTACTTCGTGCTAGTGTAACGCAAATCGTTCGAATTGGTTTTGGGATTGCACTTAATGTAAAAGATTTATGATTCCCATTCGAGGGACTCAGATTTGTATAATGGGACTATATTTTCATGAAACATCTAAAGAATCGAAAATACCTTAAAATTTTTATACTTTTTTATGGTGTTAATGTTATGCTCTAATCGAAATTTGTGGAGTCAGTGCAATCTAATGGTCTAAATAGCTTTAGGTATAATGAGGTGCGTATAGCCCGACATGATTCAATTTTCACCGGTTCGTCACACCGTGACTATTTCATTGCCTGTGGTACAAACACCTATAATTGTGACAACCAACTACGGAGTAAAAACGAAGCGCTCCAAAGAGCTAGAACATCCCCTGCCTCTAGACCCCTCGCGGGACACATCTTGGGGTTGAGAAAAAATGTGATTGGATAAATAAACTATCCAGATTGTTTAAAACAAAACAAAATAAGAAAAGATACAAATAGCTACAGTAATCCTAACACTTCAAAACATTATTGATAAAATCAATTCAACGAAAGATTGTGGAGTGCTTTATTGATACCTTTCAATGAAATAATAGAATATATTCATCGTTCATTTACACTTCGCTTGGCCCTTTCGGCAAAAGCAATGACCGCTGTGTAAACAGTTGATTGCGAAAAATCTACCAGACACTTCAAACCTTAATGTTGGCCCTGAGGCGTCATTGAAGCATCAAGAGCATTATTAAAAAGCTCATCAGTAAATCGCAACAATGGTACGTCGTCATTGCAGCATTTTATGCCAAGCAACCATTCCTGCGTGTTTCATTCGGGAAAGCGATGGCCTACTGCGGAAAGAGTCATTATAGATGCTCCAGGAGCAGGGTCGTGTACTGTGGAGATGGTTTGCTGAAGATGTTACCACGATGCGGTACTACTAGGGTGCTAGTGGAAAGCATAATTTAGTACTTGCATTGAGCGTAGTCACACGGGCACGAGTCACAATCTTCTGGCGATGGGGTGAGAAAACGGGAAAGAAGATAAGCAGACAAGAAGACACATAAGAGTGCAGTTTCGTAGCTGGATCATTGCCAAAGGCAGCCGGCACCAGGAAGGCCACCTGAGAGTTTTTTGTGAGCAGAAACAGGCTAAAGGCGACCGATGCATTTGGGAGACAAGTGAAGAATCCTTGCAGGCGTTCGGGACCCAGCGGGTAGCAATTGGCTTCGAGTGCTTAAGGGCGTTTCGCTTCATCGATGGCAATGAAGCTTATTCTATCACTACACACTCACACAAACAAGACATACCTGATTGTTATTCAATAAGCAACTTCGATGTCTGATCTGCTACTGCTTCCGCTCGAGCAAACAGCTGGAACTTCTCAGCAACTGGAGCTCCCAAGCCCTGCACCATTCCTGAGAGATCATCGCAGAATGCGGCTGTATCGTGACATAACCGCAATCAAATGGCCGGCGGCTTTTTGAAGTACTTCGCGAGTCGCGAAATTCGACTAATATTGTCCCGTTTACGCTCTGCCCCTGGAAAAGTGAAGCTATCCTTCCGGATCGTAGCACAACTGCAAGATTTAGACGTTATTAGGAATCGAACGGGTGAACTAGCTACCACGAATCATGTTATTTCACTGCAGTGATCGGAGTGGAAAGGTTAGCCAAAAGTCAATCGGTTGCATCGGGCAGAACTGCATGCTGAGGGTAATTGCATTAACAAAGGAGGGCCGTGACGTGCTTTCTCGGGTAGGACGACGGGCAGTCGTAAAACCCCGCCGTGTGTTCGTGATTATCTCATACATAATTCATCAAGACTGCAATAAAATTGGTAATGTACTGTTTTGTTTTATTTTTTACGAGTTGCTAATAGGCACAAACGAGCCAGGTTCTACGTGACTAGCGTCTACTTGCTATGAGCGTGCTGGACTAACATACGCAGCGGGTAACATTTGTCGATGTTTAAAAAAGCAATTGAATTAAACGTATGTCAAGATATTAGAAAAAAAGATGGTTTCTCTGCATTACGATTATGGCAGATGCATTGATGAAGCAGAATAATAAAATGATAAATAAGATTTTTTTCTTCTATACATTAGTTTAAAACCAAGTTTTTGTTAAAAAAAAAAACAATGTACCCTGTAAAACAAAAAAAAAACCTGTAAGCTTACAAGTTAGTATTAATGTCGATTCAATAACATTGCGACGGATCTTATCGAATAATGATTTTTTAATTATATAATAAATTAATAAATAAATATAAACGTATATAAAGACAACAACAAATAAACAAATCAATGAGTATATAACTAAAAACTATTTATGCTTTGTAGCCATTACCTTTGCACACATCACCTCATTACCTAGTGAGGTTCATTTCTAGGCTAAAAAGAGGCCATTCCAACGGTTTGATTAGACAAAAACCTTATTGCTATATTGTCGGAAATACGTCAATACGGGTACTTCTCTTTGCTTTCATAGCTAGCAATAAGTGCTACAGAAATTTTGAAAAAGAAAGACTTTAAAGACCAGTCACGAGCAACAGCACCGATCGGGGAACTATTTCATTCTGAACATTCTGATTTTATTTCATTATAATAAAAAAAATCAGCGCGAACACTTTGGGAATGGCTGCAATAAACAATACAATACAATGTTTACAGTGCGTTAAGACATACAGCGAAACGCCGTATGAAGTTAAAATCGATGATATTGAAATAATAATCTTATAATAAAAAAAAACCGGTCATTCTGTGAAAAAAATATAATTTTCGCAAATTTCATCAAACATCTACCAAACATTTGGTTAATATTCTATTAATTTGGTTAATAATCGTTTATTTATGAAATATTTATAACAAACTATGCTACTGCCTAGTCAATAGGAACCATACCCATAGTTTATGTGATATTGTATTTAAATTTTGGATTATTGTCGTTACACACTGAATTTACAGAGTACTGATCTATTCAAATTCGAAGACCTTGAAGAAAGAGGCCTAATTGATAATGAGTCTAATTTGGTTGAAATGTAAAACATATTAATAATAACCACAGCAAACAACATTAGCAGAGGACATCAAGCACTAAAGCTTTGCTTCTCAATCACAATAGCTTAAAAACATAATTAATACCATTTGTTCAGTGTAAACAGCGCAAACCATCATCATCAGTGCGTAAGGAAAAACTTGATGCAAAATTAATTCCAAACGCGTTTAGATAAATTAGCTCAATTAATTTGACCATCTTTGTGTTGCTTGTAAAAAGTCTTTCTTCCATATTTTCTATAAAGGGAAAAAAAGAAAAAATATGTTTTGGCTTTCAAAAAACCTTTTCGCCCGAAGTTAAAATACCATGAGCTTTAAAGCATCATTAAACTTTGCAACTGAAGCAGCACTCCTCACAAAATCGTGTTAAGAATGTATTCCCTTTCCTTCGTCTCGGAAGCGCTAGTACATACATAAGTGCAAATTTATAATCCAAGCATCATTTACTTTACACCCTAGGGCAAACCGTACCACCGAACTTCTTAGATGTATCGTGATGCGGCACTCATCTAAGCGCAATCTGCATTTCTAACGCAAATTCTCATGTGTAGTGTGCTTCTTATCGTATTGAGCTTGATATTTTCCCCCACAGGCATATGCTCTGGTACTGTAATAGAACACATTAGAAATAGTCATGTTTCTTTCTTTTTACCCTCACTGGCAGCTGGTAAAAGCCAAGTTTAGAAGCCAAAGTGTGCACACTGTATGTGTGTGTGTTGTAGCTCATTTGCAACGAACCGTAACTAATGATGCTCAAGCGCGATCCTCACGGTACGGTGGAAAACTTACGCGGTCACGCAAAGCACAAGATATGGCCAAACTGGTAGAGAAGGCTAAAGATATCGTCACTGTCAAAGGAAGGGGGAATTTGCGACAGAGCCTCGAGCCATTGCTCGCTTTTTCACGACCCAACAGCTTTTGGCCGTTGGAAACATAAGCTTCTTCCAGCTGGATTTAATTTACAGCGCACCGTTACGCATTAAGATCGCGCCGTGACAAGCGCAAGGACAACTCGGTAGCCTATCACGATTCGACGCTCCCACGACCACGATTTCCACAGAGAAAACAGTTCTGCCGAAAAACCAAGCACCATGCTTCTGCTTCGTTCCTTACGTTTGTGGTAAGCAAAGTCTCGATTTTTAAATCTGTATTCAGAAATCGTGCCTATATCCCGAGGCGATCGCAAACCAAATGGTAAAACTTCACTCGCTCATCAGCAATGTCCCACCAGCGATGAGACATGGCCCGTGTGCCCCTCGACCGTATGCAGCCCGGTAGGTGTGGTATTTTAATCTGTTTTTGTGGGACACATTTTAAGAGCGATGTTTAAACAACCATAAAAATTCAAACCAAGTTCATGGGAGGGTGTGTACAGGTACCCTTTCGATCATGAGATGTTATCGCATGGTTATTGCGGTTCCTGTACACAACCATCGATCCAGATAGCGGCCCCGTAGACCGGGTAACAAATTGGTAGCTGTCGATATGAACTCCATGAAAGTTTTAAACGGTTGATATCAGTTTTCTGATCAGTTTATGTTCATAAAAATGGTTCAGGGCAATTAGCAGCCCTGTCCACCGGTACCCATTCTACTGTACTTTTTTCACAATAAGGCAGGGTGAGCAGGATACTGTAAAATTTACCATATTGCTTGTTTTTTTTAATATTGTATTTACTTAAAACATCTCCTACCTGAATAGTTGCACAGGAAAACATTATAAAATGGTTTGTTTTGGCTGCTTTATATGTATTGCCCATGTTTTGGTTACACTTTCGTCGCAGCGTTGAATTAACCTCAGAAGTCATTCGTCACACGCCGACCAACTTTGCGACACCCTGTCAGGGCCCATGCTGCTGCGGAAGCTATCAAATCTCCTCTCTTTCAATCTCTACCAGCCAAGCTCGTCCTCGGAACCTTCGTCCCCCTCGTGCGTCCCTAGTCTTCGTTGCGCGCCATTCACCTTTTCCCGGGTGAGGGCAGATCCTGAAGCGTCCGGGTTGCGCTACCGTAATGAAATTCAAGAACATGTTTCGGTTGAAAAATGAAAAATACGATTAGATGTAGATAAGGCAGAAACTCTATATTATAATAAAATATTTTGTCGGTCGCCCGTAGGCGCTTTTATAACACGAAAATATTATAATTTTTCGGCATTGGCCCGCTGGCTGGAACCGTCGGAAGCTTACCCCGAAGCAGGGTAGGAGAAGCGGAAGGTAGGTTGTCCCACTGTATTCCGGTTTCCCAGCTCTTCCTACCATGCCAAGGGCAATTGTTGGTACATCGGAACCGATGGCTCTTGCGTTTCCCCAGGTCGCACGTTGTACGACGGGTCTTGTGCACGGTCTACGGCAATGAGTGTCCCACATTTTAGCTCTCTTTTGGCCATTGGAAAGCTGCACCAAGCAAATGGGTAGTGAGATGTTTTCGAGGACGATACCGGCATTCCAACGATGCCGAAAAAGGTGACGATAGACAGATTCACTTCGGCGGGCACCCACTTCCCGGCACACCTTGAGCTAGCCGAGAGTTTGGTACATTAAATCGAGGATGTGCTTGTGTGTGTGTGTGTGTGTTGGGAATGTTTTGGAGTTCATCCAGCTGGGTTTAGTGTTTGTTCTCCTTAATGGTATCCAGGTGGTATCGCAACATTTTTGCAACTGGCATCGTGTAAAGTTTGCGGTGAATTCGTGTTTGGTGCTTGCTAGTGTTAACCGAACCTTACTTTACAGCATTAACGGGAAGCCGCCGGTGTGTTTCGTCAACCTCGTACATGTATCTTGGTATGGTGAGGGATGCATTGAAAAGTTAAACACAATTTTGGGGAAGTAATAAAAACCAAACTGAAATATAATATTTTCACTAACCATTGCTGGTGGTGCTGTTTTAAGGCGAAAACTAATGCTAGCTAATTTGACCGGCACTTGAGTGTTGCGTATTATGCGAACAAACCTGCGTATAGAAACATATTAACGCATGCAAATATACCTCAATCGGAGTACTGTAAAAAGTAAAACAAAAAGGGAGAAACTTTATGTAAACACAGATGTAGATTGTTGCAACAATTGTTTAATGAAAACGTACATTAGGTTTTTGAGCGGT
Organism: Anopheles gambiae; assembly: GCF_943734735.2. Classification (NCBI taxonomy): domain Eukaryota; kingdom Metazoa; phylum Arthropoda; class Insecta; order Diptera; family Culicidae; genus Anopheles; species Anopheles gambiae. Next base: position 46,258,814 of record NC_064602.1, on the reverse strand, counting down.
TGGTATGAGAGGAAATGGGAGGCATAACTGTGTTTTAGAGTTTTTGAGCATCAACTACAACATTGCTTCTACTTGACTACATATTGTATAAGACAAGGCGATGTTATTTGAATGCAAAAGGATACTAATATCACAGTATTTAAAATAGAGAGAAAGACAAATAAGCTAAACACGAATAAATAATTCTAAAAGAGTCCCTACTTACTGATTGACGTGTCTGATAAAGTAATTCAATTGTTGCATTTCCAATACAATAAGCACAACAGCATTCTTTAACTTTTATTGAACCTTACTCGCGGAGTACCAATTTTGAAATTTTGGTAGACTTACTGGCTGTTTAGCTGACTGACTCCGTGGCTGGTTGGTTGGGTTGACTAGTTTGCTCACCGGATTCGCGAGGCCACATGCCGGATTCATATTGCTGTGGCAGGTTGTATCGCGTTGAGTTACTGCTGATGGGTCGAGAGAACGAGTTCACGTGGCAGTAACCATGGGCACCATATGCTAATCGTCCATCTAGCTGACGACAGAATGAGTTAACTGACAAAACCTCTCTAGACTGAATATCGCATTAGTGGCTGAGACAGAGGGCATTGAGATTTGTTAAAAAATCAATAAAAAAGATAAGCTGGATTAGTTTGATCAGCTGATTCAACGGTTAAAAACAGTACCAAATTTATTCGGCGAACGAAAACAACAACTTCCTTTAAATACCTGACACCTGAAAAAGGTTTTAATAATAACTACTTTCAAATACATTGTTTCCAGAGACAACAATATGCACTTTGTTTTCATGTTGAACTCATGCTCTTCATTATGTTTTTTTATATGAGAGTATATTATTTTAGCCTGTCTGATAGCCTCCCTTTCCTAATACATAGATCGACCCTACACAATTAGCACAAAAATGCTACATTATTAGCACAGGAACAAACATATGTAGAATTGGTTAAAATCATCATATTCAGTACAGGTAAAATTCACGAAACACAAAGAGGCACAACAAAAGAGATGCAAGATTATTGTTTCATCTAATATAATACGTTTGGCAACATAGTGATTTGCTTTATACACAGAATTCTATAGAATCCACTGAGGTAGTTGTTTGCACAAAATCTGGTTTCTGCTGAATCTCTCCAAACTCCTTCGCAAAATGATGCGTCGGTCACGGCAAGTAATCTGATATTTAAGTGGTCCGTGCAGGGATGAAAATACGGCGAATGGAGATTTTAATCTGAAATTTCATAGAATCTCCGTGTGCCACACACTGCACAAACAATTACTTAGAATAACAAACATATGCAGTAGTTTGGTGGAATATTTTCTCGCATCTTGCTCGGTTAGATGGTACGCTGACGCCACGGCGGCTAACACGTTCTCACATCAATTTCGTGTCTACATGAGCACCAGTAGGGCGGCCCGTGCGCTAGTTTAAGCTTCGAAACGATTGATTTAAATCGATCCGGCTATCGAGCATCGGGGATGAGACTGTAAACTCATCTGGACTGGTATGCTCGGTCAGTTGATTGCAAAACCCACGACCGCGGGCCCTAACAGGGAAATGATTATTATTGCAGTGAAGTGCAGCGTGCAGGCGGTCAGATTGCGTGACCGAAGCGCGCGGGATTAAAACAATATATACTTTGCAGTACCTGTAATCGTTTGCAGACTATGATAATCCCTAGTAGTAACTGGTTGTCTAATGATAGAATAATATTATCGTGTGTACTTCGTGTTTTACCATCAATTTTTGTGGCATGCTTGCATGTGCGCTCCTCGGATCATTTTACGTATTGGTGCTCAGATGTGTATGATTAGTTGGGTACACCCTTTATAGAGTAGACAATAAAAATAAAAATCTTTTAACACTTACTGGAACCATGATACTGGAAGGTTTTATATGTTTACCCGATGTTCTGAAGGTAGACAAAAATCGGATGAGTGCAATGCCCCTTTGTTTAGTTTTATTTACAAGGTTATTGAGCATGATTTGATTTCATTTCTTGTAACTTTGTGTTTTTTCAGCAGAAAGTATTTTCTAAAAATTTTCAATTGATTCGCCAGTCTTGGGGCCCACACTTCCATCCTTCTGGGGGCCCTAGTAGCTAGTAATTCGTATCATATACACTATCGATCTACGGACAGCCTTCAGTCCAAAGTGTTGACATGATTCTGCCACCAAATTTCAAACTACTGTAGCATATCTGCTATACAGAACATATTGTAATACACACTATCAGCCATAGACACATAGTAACATACTTTGGAAAGCCAAGTCACACCATTGTAACACATTCATTATAACACATTCAGTAAATCAGATCATACCATACACACCCGGAAGAGCTCAGGCCACACCGTTCATTTAAAAACAATTGTGACACACTTTCCAGAACCAACCGAAACGTACAACATAAGCAGGAACAGTTAATGCATTATAACCCAAAGCAGGAACAGTAGAAGCATTAAACTCAAAACAGGAACTTAGTGACAAGAACCATCGTTCTTGTCAACAAAAGACAAACGTAACTAGCTTAGTGAAAACAATAACTTTCCAACATACAACCCGGAACCAAATGTGAGAAACCCTTAACTTCATTTGAGTATAAATAAAACCAACTCCGATCATGGCAAGTCAGATTCGTTCGGACTGTCAGGATAGGACTATGCCCATCCAACATCTATCGATTTCTCATTTAAAGAGTTTAGTTATGTCCCCCTACCCAAGGTAAGGCCTCTAAACTCCAACGTTTCCAGTAAGGGAAACCTCCTAAAGGTCTCTATGATCGCCTGGACGATCAAGTGTCGAAAGTCCGCTTCGGAACAGTATCCACCTCAGTTCTGCTTAAATTTGGCAAACGATGACGAAGGCCACCCTGGTCAACGCGAGTTCAAAGTTACTACATTACGATCGACCCAAAATCGAACATACCGTGACCATCTCAAAACATACCACACTACACACAAACACAAACACTACACAAAAAAAGCTATTATCGTGAAACCCCTCATCGGTTAACATTTGTTGATTATTTTTTGGCGTGTTACCCGTGTTACCGTAAATGTGTTATGTCTTATTTGTAACACATAACATCTTGTTGAAAATCAGTTGCTGGCACACAATGTCCCGATTTTCACCATGCCCTGATGATGCGTATAAGTACACATGTTGATTGATCAGTATTATGAACAATTGTGGTACATAGATTCTTGAATGTGTACATGCGTATGCATTTTGTGATGTTCAAAATTATTTCGCCATAAAATAGCTTTGACCAAGTGCATGCTGAATGTGGATCAGTCCTTAAGTGATCGTTTTGATTTTCATTTAAAGTTAATTCATTGTATGTTACAGACTAATAAAAGCATAACTAAACTTATGCTAGAAACCGTCATACTTTGTATATATGTAGCTAAAAAAAAATCTGTAATAATGTTTCTATCCGATTGTTGAATGCTTTCACGTGCTGCAACTGTAAGTAAGAAATAAAAAACGGCTTGTTCGAACGACTGTTCAAGTCGGTGCCATTAACTGAATAGCCACCGGATGCTGAGCATTCTACCATTCTTCGATTGGCTCTTTAGCTAACGCGAGTTTTCCCTGCGGTTTGCTTTGCCTTCAGTTCTTCCGTTCCTACCGCCCGACTGGCCATTTATAAGCATTCGCCTCGGGGGCAAAGTTTAACTCATTTTCGATAATAATAATAATTACATTCCCGTTGCCGTGTGCCGTCCCGTCAAAGTTATCTTTTTCCAAAGGAAACATAACTAATTATGCTATAATTTCTTTCCGCCACTGTGGATGGCACAGTTTGATGTTTGCAGTGCTACTCTACCCTGGACCTTTGCACAGCCGAATCAGTATCATTTCGCGAGTAACGAAGCGTTCACCGTTTACGTGCCTAGTACCCTTGCTTTACGCAGTGCAAACCGTTTTTTTTTCATTTTGCTGGGTGAAAACGGTCTGGCGGGAGACATTTCACAAAGTTGAAGCTTTACAGGAATTGTAAGAAAAAATTGTACCATGCACGCCCAAAACCTGTGCCTGGTAAAAACTTTAATCATTAATTAAATTTTTTATCTTAGAGTTTTCCTCGTGAGCTGCGTGAGAAAACGATTTAAAGTAGTAAAAAGGCGCGATAGTGTTACTACCAAGCGAGTTGGTGTGCATTAAGTGGCAAATCAAATTGGCACAGAGCATGAGCTGAGTCATTCGCCAATAGCAGCACACTCCTAGGGCAGTTTAATGATGTCGTCTTTCTTCCTCGTTCGACAACCTCTTGGTTAATCTCTTTGCATCCTTTCACTCATCGCTCTCTTTGTGGTTTGAAACTGGTAGTTTCCAGCGCCCTGTGCTATGCGATTACAAGTCTAATAATTTTATAATTTTTAAAAACATTCACAACAAAACTGATTTACGAACTTTTCGCGTTTGCAAAAATTAAGCACTCCGCCCGCAGCCGTTGAGACATTAACGGTATCGTCTGGGAGAAAGTACTTGGTTGAAAATGCCTTCGAGCATGTACTGCGAACGATAGGACCTATCGTAGCGTGGGGCTACTTTGCTACTACACATTAACTTACTTCGGTGGTTGGTTGGCCATAACCAGCGCGGTATGGTGACTTTTAAATTTGTGAAAGTGAGAGGCCATCGGTTCTCCGGCAGCATAATGGACAGTTGCGAAGGTTGGTGGATGGTGGTGCTATTTTCTTCGAACATCTTGTCAGAACAATCTTAACGACACAGCGCAAGACAAGCAAAGGGTTAATTTGGGCCATTAACATTTTGTAGTAAAGGCCAAATGGAATGAGGTTTTTATGTGCTGTGGGATGAGTTGAAGTTTCAGTAAATTTTAGCATTGATGTTATAGCAGAAATAAGCCAAATTGGTGGTGTTGATTAGTTTATACGTGCCATTTTAACCATCGGTCAATTCGTGTTTAAATTAATGAATACAAAATAGATTTGTTGTCTTGATGGATTAGATATTATTTTCTTTTTTGACACGACAACCGTTGTCGGTCAAGTTCGAGTTGAACACTGTCAGGTCCGGTTTGATGTTACAATGCTTAATAATTTATACACTAGTGCAAGCTTATAATCATTAAACTATCGAGCATTGATAACTTGCCATTCTTATAACATGTTTTTGGATCTTCATACATTTCAAATCGTAAACATTGGCAGCTTTTACGCTATACGTTCTATTTTATGCTTGTTGGATTAAATGGTGCCATCTTTTTGTTTATTATGAATGTTTTAAAAATTTGGAAAATAAAGAAACCGTATTTTAAGCGCACTAATGAACTCAATGAACTAAAAAATCTTTAAGATGTGAACTGTATCTCTGTTCTCCCTGTCACCATTTTTAGTATAAAAATCTTTTGAAAATTTAAACTGTGTTTTTATCCATATTTTTACTTATATGTATGCTTCTAAACAATGCTTTAGAATAGATATGAACAACTTTAGGCTCGTCTATGCAGTCCGCTGAACAATTTTCTATATCGACTTTATGTATATATTTGCTTATGTCTGAAACAGTGTGAAGATTTATTCATTTTAAGTTTAAGTTTAAGTTTAAGTAATTTTTAATTTAATCTATTTAATTTAAAATATAAAAATTGTTATGCTTAGTTTAAAAGATGTAAAAAACAAAACTGATATTGGGAGTGAAAAAACGGCATATTTTTTCGGGAGAAATATCTTGAGAACTTATATTAACTTAAAAAGAAGAATTTAAATTTAATTATAATTTTCTCAATAAAAAATCTGATTGCAAGATTTTATAGTGTTTTTGTAATGTAAAATTACAATTAAATAACATAAATATCCTCAAAGACCTTGTGAGATTATCATAATTTTTTCAAAAGCCAAAAATACTTCATCCAAGAGCCAAAAACAGACAAAAAAGGTGCGTTTAAGTCAAAAATTATTGCGGACTGTCAAAAATGAATGCCTTAGAGCCAAATTTTGAGCAAATTAGCGACTGTATGAGACTTCCCTAAAACGAATTATCACAGTGGTTAACGATTTATCAGACTTCAAAATAAATTAAACTTTTATTTTGTTAGATATAATAGTCATATTAGTTGTTCTTTCAACATTTAAAATTGATAGCATACCATCATCAGCAATGTTCAAAGTAATAATTCCAATACTGATACTGTTTTTGTCGGTCAAACTTTTCGTATTTAGTATGTCAACTTGTACCTCTTGTTCGTATGGTTTGCCTTCCACAACCCTGCGTTATATCTACTGTTCAACAATGAATCTTAAAAGCGCAATGTTTGGTTCTGTCTGGTCAGGGTGAAAGTTTGACCAAAAGTTGACACCGTATCCCTTCCGGATGTGCAAATAAATGCTAAACTTCTTCCAGCCTACCATACCCGGTCTGTCCGTGCCCTCACTGTGAAACCAATTCTGAATCGTTCACACCATAACAAATCCTCAACCAGGAGCAGGAGCCATTTCGTGCTAGCCGTAACAAAACCACAAATTGGCCACCCGTATTTGTAGCATTTTGTAGCCGAGCTTGCTTGGTGTATCTGTGTCGCTTCCAGTAGGGAACAGGTTTTGTTTGCTGGCCAACCAAAGGCTGCAGGGACTAAGTGCATATATATATGTGTGTGTGTGTGTGTGTGTGTGTGTGTGTGTGTGTGTGTTTGTGTCTCTGGATTGAGTTGATGGCACCAAAACTATCCGTCAGACTATGTAGTGGCTTTCAGAGATTTTGTCCGAAAGATGGTCAGTTGCTGTTTTGGCCGGAACGTATCTGGCTTGTTCCATGCTGTCCGAGTCATAACGTTCGTTTGTCGCCCTAGGACGAATTTGATTTGGTACGTTGTACGTTGTCTCGATTGGTATGGTTTGAAAGTGACACCAAAGTGACTTTTAAGATGCTGACTTGCGGTTGTTTGTTGGTATTCTAAAGGCTGCAGTAGATTTAGCTGTGTCTGTGTGTTTGTATGTACATAGATAAGTCATGGAGGCGCCTGGTAGTTGATACAATTGCGCCGTGCACAGATCTGGCATTTTGGTGATTTCTTTTTCAATTTTAGTTGGTTCCAGCTTTGCGTAAATGAGAACAACTGTTGTTAAATGCATGAAAAAACTGTGTAGGATAGGAAAGTATAAGGATCCTATTTCCTATATTCCTAAATCCATGAAAATTTTGCATTAACATTTAATGCAAAATATTGTTTATTTGAGACGTATTATTGCATTGAAAATAGAAATTAAAACAATATGACATTTATTAATTTTCTCTAGGCGATAATTTGATAATTTAAATTGGTTGTACAACAATGAATCACATAATATCATTTGTCATTAATTCGTAAGCTGCATATATTATGCCCCCTGATATCCATTCTGTGCTACGGTAGAACGATCACGATAGATACTTGTGGGAGCTCAGGGAGTCGAATAGTGCTGAATAGGAATGAGGGAGCAATCACGTCTGTCGAATAGACCACTAGAACTGACAAATGAATATATTTTTACTACAAACAATTATTTTTAAATGTTCACTATACCATGTTTTTTTATGTACAAAAAGCTTTAAAATACAATTATTTTTCAATTGAATTCAATTTTAACGATTTCATCAGAACTATAAATACAAGTCCTTTACCATGCTACGACTCATTGCATCATAATAAGCATACCAGAACTGTAAAAATGACATTTTACAAACGGAACATTCACAGAAGGATTCTTAATTTTCTTAAGCGTCGTTCATAGCGGACAGATTCTATCACCTGAAAATATGCTTTTCATCACCGTAATGTACTCAAGATCAACCCACATTTTTTGCCCACCCTGACCCTAGTCCCTTTCCAAGAGGGTGCCTTCAAGCTTCTACAAAGGTACATTCGCTCTCAAACACACTCACACACATACCTTTACCTGTTTGCCCATACAATAAGTCAACTTCATTTCCTGCCGTGCGAAAGAATGTATCATCAGCCAGTGAAACGATGTTATTTTGCCACCCCGATTCACGAACGATTTCCGCTCCAGCTATCCACAGCATGTCGCAGCTTGTAGCCGTATTTAGTTAGCGAAGATGTTAAAGAAATTATATTCCGTGCGATGGCGACGTCTTGCTAGCTATACATTGGGTCAGACGGTATAAGGAAGGTATAGGAAACGTGCCGTAACGGGCTAACGCCAGCGTCAAGCGGAGTCGATCGTACCTTGATTAGACTTCTTGACAGCTACGCAGTGCACCAATCTAGGCGAACAGAGGCAGGAGAAATCTGAACTGGAAATCGAATTTTCTTGGTATTCCAAACCGCCGGGAGATATGTTTATTTTAAGGACGGTGTTTTTTTATTCTTGTTTGACGATGCATACAGAAAAAGATACAAGTAACGAATAAATGTAATCGAAAAATACGGTCTTTTAACATAATGGCTTACTTTAGTAGTGTAACTCACGTTTTTTTTTGTTATCCGGAAACCTCTATTGTCAGCCGGTCTTTTATCTTAGCCCATATTTCTAGAGAATAAATATTACACAATGATCTGATCGTAATGCCATGGAGTAAATTTAAACAGTCAAAATCACTTATCACTAAAGGTGTGTGGAAATTATCTGTAACTAGCTATGAAAACATAACGATAAGTAACTAACTAACTAACTAGAAAGTAGTCAATGGTATAAAGGTTAAAAATGGAAATTTTCCAGAAGAAAAAAGGGTTTATTCAGTAGCGTACAAAGTTTTCTTCTTAATTCCATTACATAATTGGAAGTAAGATTAACAAAGTAAAACATAACGGTTTCATTCAGTATAATCAATTTGGGAAAATTTGCATCATTAAGTTGGAGAAAGAAAGGCAGTAATATCTGCTTTATTTTTAACCACAACAAAAGATGGTTGTTGATTGTTGATTGTGTTTTGTCATTGTTTGTTTGCTTCCCGCGAACTATACGCTTATCTGTTGCTTGATACTCTGCGTAGCAGAAACCCGCTCGGTTTTTCGCAATTGCCAGCCAGAAGGAGGATGGTAGCGCAGCAGTAGTGTATAATTTATTTCAGTCACATTTTCCACCCCGATATCGCATTCTACTATGACGCGTGGTGTACGGTGTGGTTTTACTTTCATAGTCGTAAATTTTCCTTTGCAAACTTCCACACTGGTCCGAGTGCGTCGGTTTTCAACACTCGCTAAAAATCAACATCCTAACAACAAAAACAAGAAATAAACCGTCGAAAACGTAATACCAAAAGCATATCCGCATGCGGCTACGAGGCTGCCTGCTTCTGTGTTGGTTTGGTCTTGAACTAACTCGAAGAGAGTAATTAAATTTTGGAACTTTGGCAAAAGAAAACAGAAGTTCTGTAAAGGTGTAGCATTTGTGGAGCGCTGTCCTATCCACTTGGCTGTTACCATCTTGGGGTGGCCTTTGAATGCAGCAAGTTACTTCCTACTGCCGGTTGTTAACGTTGTCTGAATGTCGTGAATATTCTCTGCCAGCTGTTTTGGTGCACCATGCTTTTTTGCCCTGCCCTACAAGAAGCAACAAACATGGCCAAAGTAAAAAAGCAAACGAGTTAATTTTAATTTCCAACTTTCAGCTCAAGCTTTGCCATTGTCGCTGGTGACAATTGCATCAAATGGTATAACTACAAAAGTTGACCTGAAAATAATGTATAAAACAATAAAGAGTGGTGTTGCGGTAGGGCAAAACTGCAAAGGATTTAATACGAAACATAATTTATTTAGTCATGATTGCATGCTTTAAAGTATTAATGAGCTCAAGATCACGCAATGAAAACAGGACGCCAATTGGGGCTTTTAATGCTTCGAATATTCATTGCTTTTTTAATTGAGGATATTTATTGTTTAATTGTTTTATAGTGCTATGTTGCTATTTTTATTATTATTGTAATTTCATTTTAAGACATGTATCAAAATTAATGGCAGCTTTTCGAATTAATAAATTAGATGTAAGCTTTAGTCGAATTTATTGTTTTATCTTTTGCTCATTAAAGCAATCTTATAAGATGAACCCATAGCATAGCGTTTATCAAGCACTATTGTGGGTTTAACTGTGTATCTCGATTCTGAGACTAAAACGTCATCCAATACTGACGATAAAAAATCATTCAAAAGAACATACATTCATCTGCAAAAAAAGAGAAAAAAGCATCGTATTGAAACTTGTGTGCGACACAAGAAACTCTTCTAATCTTCCACCACATCACAAACACACTTGCTTCATCGCCGTACCTATGTGCTGCTTCGTTGCTCAAACCTCTTGTTGATCCTGCCCAGCGAAGAAAGCTTCGTTACGGGCGTTGGCCAACTCCTTCGCAATTTCGAGGTATGTTTTATTTTTGGCCACCAACAAGGCTGTGGCATTGAGAGGAAAGTCAAAAGAAGTCAAACTACCGCCGTCCGTGCTGATGGTGCGTTGGAGGGTGTTGATCTGCGTCGGGGCAGGAGGTAGACGGAAATGCGCGGCGACGTTTTTCTTTAGTTCCTTCACCTTCTCTACAGAGAGAGAGAGAGAGCGAATAGGAAACGGGGAAATGACAACCAAACAACCGTATCCCGGGGTAGAGCACTCTGCACATTTAGCACATATGAATTCCGGTCATGATTTTACTCTAACGAGCCTAGACCACGTATTAATTTGTTTTGTTTTTTGTTGCTTCGTTTCATTTTCTGTTTCGCTCTAGCATTCCGGATCGGAAGGGTCGTGCTGTTTCGGGGTTTCCATCAATTTGAGCATCTTGTCGCTGTTCCATCTGTTGAAATTATGCTTTCCGGCCATGTTTGTGTCAGCTTAGCGCTCAGTTGTCACATTTTTCTGACACAGACCTCTAAACACACATACATGCGCACATACCAGAACGCGTATGTGTGGACCGTTGCCTTGGCAGGTCTAGCTTTACCGTGCTGCCGGAAAACGAGCGCTGGTTGTGAAGGAAACCATGCAAGCCACGTGCCAGTAGTAGCACGCCTTCCCAACAGTAGTTTGCGTAAGTTTGATCAAAAGATCACGAAAAGTTGGAAGGGAAAGGGGCAGAAAAAAACGACCTGGTGGTGTGGGGGTTTCTTGATGCGAAGTACACTTGTCACGGCCCGCCAGTATAAGCACAGGTAATTGAAATCATTCTGGAAATATGATTTATTCATATAGATTGTGTTCGTTAACGAGACGGTTTTCAGTGGGAAATGGAAATAGTTCCTCTGGGATTTAAGTTGTTTAGTTAACTCATAAAAAGAAACAAAACAGATATTTTCATTTCATATGTATTAATCAAGAATCTTTAGAGTAAAATGTAGAACATTTGATCATTTTCTTGACTCTTTGTGGTTTAGAATATAAGAAATTTGTTCAACCATTGACTTCGATACAAGAAACGTCAGAAGCAGCACGGTTTGTTTCAAATCATGAAACTTTACAAAAGTAATGTAATCGAAAATCTTTTCAATGGTTGAAAAATATGTTTATTAAATTTTGTAAGCCAACATTGCATCTATCTTTAAAATCTTTGTACATGATCTCTAATCACCTTCATATAAAATAACAAACTGATTTTATTATCTTGATGAAGTCCATTAAATCGTTTTCGATCTTTTTTATACTTTTTATAGGTTTTTGTTGGAGTTTCCACGATTTTTTGGGTGTTTCTCATAATTTTTTGGTTCAATTGTATTGATATCCAACCGGACGATACCAATAAATTATGGGACCGAACCAAAAATCGAGCCAAAACGAGCCCATAAAAGTATGGGAACTGACCAATAAATCGTGGTAAACCCTGTAATTCGTGTTACGATGATGATAATTCTCACTTTTTACTCTAGTGATATGAGAAAGTCTGAAAGATATTTACGATTATATTACTTAAATGGTAGATTATAATCAATAAAAATATACGAACAAGTGGTGGTATCAGAAGAGCTAACTTGGTCATACACACTCCTATTACATTATTTAACGAAACCAGTTCCTTTTTTATCATCAGTGAAAGGTCATACACACTCCCAAGACGACCGATATAACTTAATCAAGAATAAAAGTATCTTCTTCTTCTTCTTTGGCTCAACAACCGTTGCCGGTCAAGGCCTGCCTGTAACCACTTGTTAGATTAGCTTTCAGTAACTTATGGATTATCCTCTCCAATGAACAAATGTTTTGAATCAAATGGTAAAATTTGTTTGGAAAACAATAATCTCTTTGCATGACATAATCGTCTACCATACTTTGGATAGTGTGAGTATAAAGGTAATATGTGTAGCTGCATTTCGCTATTGTCATTTAACATGTTTGATATCTAAAAGGGTTTTTAAGGGTAACTGATCGCTCTGACTCGATCCTTGTGTAAAGATCCTGGGTTGCAGGCAAGTTTAAAAGGTGAAATAATAGAGTATTGTAAGATGTATCAAATAATCCGTGTACGATGGGCTAAAATGTTCTTCCTACGCAGTCCTAAATAAAATATCAATAAGGGAAAAACAATTGGCAAATACAAAACAAAATCCCTGTTCGCAACATACACTTCACTCAAGATAAATCATCAAATCGTTTTTTTTATTCTTGCAAACGATTATGACCGTTCTTCCTAGGGAGTAGAAGTTTGACGAACCAAAATGAACACCATTCATCTGTTTAAAACTCTATAGAACTGAATCAACTTGTATACAAAATTACCCCACACATACACACACTCATAGCACACTACCAGCTCAAGGGGTCTTTGGGTTGATGAGGAAAATTATACTTGCCACGAGTTTTTTCCCCGAAGAAATTCACCTTCCCTGGTGAGGTTTGTGACCGGCGGGTAATAGAGAAAGAGAAAGAGAGAGAAAAAAATTGCTACCATCGTCATCTATCGTTGACTCGTGGCTTAAGCAAGCAGCGATTACAAATATTTAATGCAGGTAGAGCCATTTGAGGCCTTTTATTTATTAAAGATTACTAGAACTGTGACGCTAGTACTTGTTCAGCTGGCGACAGCACATTTTTCTCCTTATTTCCGTTCTTTCCGTTGATGTTTTTGATTTTTTTTCAACATGAAAAGAAAACCTCCATCTTCAATCAGCATCAACTTGAGCGGGTGACTAAGAAGGTGCCGTTAGAAACAATATTTGAGCTAGTGACCTGAACAATAGAAATCACAGAGGAGGACAAACTGTGATAAGAAAACATAGAAAATAACCGAGAACTGAAATGGGCGGCGTTGGTGTGTGCGTGTGTTTGTATGTGTGAGTGAGGGCGCGCGTAGGGAAAATGCTAGAAAATACAGCATTGTGAATGTGATCCGGCATGGAAAGTGCCTCGGAGGCGTATACGAAACGGTAAAGTGAGCGTTGATGAAATTGAAAATAAATTTTTAATTTCTCAATTCAACATTGGCATGGCGGTGGTCAAATATCGTTCAATCTTGACAGAAAAAGGTCCAAAGAAGCGGTCCGTGTTTTAGATGGTGGAAAAATCAGCCCGGGGTAGAGCAGGGAAAGGGTCGTCGTTGGTCAATTATTGGGAGGCCTCGTGGGAGCTGCTGCTGATTTTATTAGAAATAACAAAAGGATACAAGGTAGTACAGTGTATGAAAGGTTGTATTGTTTCTTGCATTACTTAACGGTTGATGATTAAAGACATGTTTTTACTTTCTATTTGTTCAATCTTAGCCTGATAAAAAATTTGTTTAATTGTTTTATTTTTTTTCTTTATTTATTAACAAGACGGTAACGGCTTATCATTTAACATAGCTGTTCTAATTAAATTACTAAGTTACCAAGTAAATAATGTGAATAATGTAATTTACAGATAATTGTTATATATTTTTTCGTTCGATACATAAGCCTAATAATGATGGACTCTTAATGCAGAAATCTATAACAATCAAAGGTGAATGTGTAATTTTTTCGAGAAAACCACCATAGACATAATTTTTTCAACTTTCCTAAAAAAACTATTGAATAACAGTAAATTGTTAGACTTTTTTCATTTAATCATTAAATTAATTTAATTTGATTTAATTAATTTATAATTTAATTTAATTTAATTTAACATTAAATCTAGTTTTTTTGTTAATTGTAATACATTAACCTAGAAAAAGTTAGTTATTCAAGGAAAACACATTTCCTACTGAATATTTGTAGTATAGTATTATAATTAATAACTCGATATTATTTATTTGAATTATTGTCAATTAGTTTATGCTATGTATTCCACAAAAATGTTGCTACGAAAAAATTAAAAATTAAACTTATTGTTAATTTAACGAAGTGAACTGAAGCAACCAGTAAACCCGTTGCGTTAATTGCTCTCCGCGCACATTGTGGTACGGTACCGTCTTTGAGATATTCCCACCGAAAGTAGTTCACAAGTGCTCGAAACGAAACATAAGTGGTGTGCTGGCGTCCAAAAATGAACAAAAGCAGGAGAGAATTGTGTTGCTGATTTCGTGCTAAGTGCTGCTGCAGTGGTTCGACAATTTTTGCACTCCCGGACCAAATACGGTCCATTTCTCAGGCGATCCAAACAGCGATGAAAAGAAGCGCTCATTGAATGGATTCTCCAGGGATTGCAAGCTTCCCGTTTGCGGGGCTCTCTTGAAACTGGGCCGTATTTATACAGGCTTTGGAAACCGGGCAAAATGTTCCGTCCCCAGGACGGGTTGGGAATTTGGGGTTTTCTAGTGTATGAAGTGGTTTATTACTCTGCAAGAAAATGTTTAATAGAGTTCAGCTGTCAGTGAAGCATAAATCGGCCCGAACGGAAATCTCTGATGGTGCGTTCGAGTGACGTGACCGTGGCGCAACGGCTACGGTTGCACAGACTCGCGAAGGATTTATGGTGCTCGTTGGAAATTTCGATAATTGAAAAGATAATTCTTTACATCGGTGGAACCCAATGTCGGAGTCAGGTACTTGAATGGGCTTTACTCCGATTGGTGGATGGTGGAGGGTGAGGGGGGGGGGGGGCTGAATGTTACGCAATTTGGACGCGATTTGAAAGAGTTCCGCGGGGAGAATAGGGGAAACATAAATTAAAGCAAATTATACAATGTGCCGCTTGATTTATGCCTCGGTGTAGTCATTTACAGTCAAAATAGATTTGCAAGACGTAATACTGCGATTTTAAACATGTATATTGCATTATCTATTCCTATTCTGTAGTACATGAACAAATGAGACAAAAATAATGAAATTTTCTATTTACAACTTGTGGTTAATTGAATCTTTCGCTTGAATGGTCAAACCATCACGAAATCCAACATATTTCTTTGTTTATGTTTATGTTCTGTTCCTAAAAGCAAACGTTTGAAGGTATCATTTTTCCTGCGCTAAGCATATGGATTACTGTTTTCTCTGCGTACTTTCAGTTGACATGGTATATACAGCTTTTTTTTATTGCTCATCCTTCAGCAGAGGGTCAGTCCGCGGCGCAAGAGAAGCTTTCTTTCAAAGCTCTTCCGGCATGATTAATGTTTCAGGCCTTTCAACATTTAAGTATGCACACAAAGGCAAGAAAGAACAAACAAACAAAAACCTACGCTTCTTTTCATCCTTACGCCAGGACGTTTCCCCCACCATTTTGGGTGCAGAAAATCAAACAAACAATGTTTGGCGGCACTCGTGTTGCGTACAACCGTGCTACCTCCAGCACATCACTCCTCCAGTGGATTTAGTTTTGATTTTATTTGCATGCACCAGATGACGGAAGTACACGCTAAACCCGACCCGAATGACCTGAAGAAAAGACATTTGATGTGTTTGTGTTTTAAAGTAAAAAAAAAACACACTCAATAATAGCAGCACAACAACGAAAGGAAAAAAAAAAATGGTTTGCTATCATTAAAAGATGTGTGCTTCTGCAAATAAATCAGAAAAGATCTTGGAGCAATCGAGAGTACAAAAGCATCACATTCTGTCGCTTTCGGTTCTTTCCATGGGAGCAATCGTGCTGCTCTATACATTCGGACAGGAGACCGCCCGCAGTTACAGTAAGCGAGAAATCATCATTAATTATAACGACTTAAGCCATCACACGGTATGGGGTCGGTCCAGGAGGGCGAGACAAGCATAAAGTAGCAACACAAGTTCTTGCTTTTCCAATCGGCAAAGCGGGTTTTTATGCTGTTTTAGAATGTTTTGCAAGATATAAAAAATGTCCTGATAAAAGCAGGAAGAAACCGGTCGCTACCTTTACAGGTGCAAAACGTTCGGTACGGATGGTACCGGCCATCAGGGGGTAAATGGGTGAGTGCATTTTTCCAAAGCTGCCTTCGTTCTGCTGCTTGAATGTGCTCGAAGAGAATCACGATTGTCGCGACTTTCAAGTGCGAACCCATAAATCTTGTGGCCGAC
Source organism: Anopheles gambiae (assembly GCF_943734735.2). Classification (NCBI taxonomy): domain Eukaryota; kingdom Metazoa; phylum Arthropoda; class Insecta; order Diptera; family Culicidae; genus Anopheles; species Anopheles gambiae. The sequence continues at coordinate 46,242,474 of NC_064602.1, read as the reverse complement.
TTGGATGACACGTGGGTTTGCGCAAGTAGCAAAAAGCGCTGTCAAGACACGCACACAAAAGAAGGTTTGATTTTTTTTCTAACAAAATATGGGTTAATATATTTAAAAATATCCGTTTTGAGAATGAAGTGATTGTGAATTAATAACTAGATACACTTGTTGATAGATTTCATAATAAAAAGCAATAGCATGAGTGGGATTTAAAAGGCACGACAAACTTTCATTTAATTAAATATAATACATTAACTAGTAAACTTTCATCCTGTCCCAATATTTGCTTGAAATTGAATAATTAACCCTGAACTGCACCAGTGCCCTCCAATTAGGCGCTTTGATTGCTCGCCTACACTAACGACCACACATTTATCAAATCGTCCCATTCTGTTCCCTGCATCATACAGCTTCTATCTGTGCACCATCATAAGGACCTCTCAACTAGCCTTGTCGTTCCACTGTGCTCTCACTCTGTACTTATTCACACCAAAGACCATTAGAGAACGTTGGCGTCTTGAGCGTTATTGAACATTCTTGGACCAGTACGATGGACATGTTAATGCATCCGGAAAACACTTCAATCATCGTACGAGTTGATTCCACACTGCCATCGGCGTTAAGTTATCCGTAAATATATCCATCCCCAAATTGAGCTCATCGTCGAGCTGAGTGTGTATGTGCGCGTGTTTGTGTATTGGGTCCCGTGCCGGGAGGAGCCGTCAATGTGCAGTTTGGTTGAGCACCGGGACGCCCGCCATTCAACATTCGATGCATAGCAATCCCGGGAAAGATTTATGTTCTCTATCGGAAAGCCATTATTCATTCGCCCTGGTCAATGGGAAGCCAAACGAGAATATAGTTGAGACTAATAGTGGACGGAATTTTCGTACAATGTGTCAAGTTGTTTACTGTCAAAAGTACCGACACTGGGAGCGATATTCCGGTGGTAGAAATGTAGCCAAGCCAAGAAAGAAATGTCGCCCATTCACGAACCAACCATACCGTTTGAGTTGGATTTCTTTCGCATTCATTTTACGCTAGCACCCAGAGGAGCCTGCTCGTGTTGAAAAGAAGGCAAGCAAATGTAGGAAAATATCCCCAATCCTACTTCCGAAGGCGTTGCCTCTTGGACGGCCGTCAAGGCACATGTTGGTTTTCCTAACCTTCTTCACAAACTTCCTACATTCACTCCGGATGTCCGGAAGAACCTCCACGGAGTAAGGATTGGAAGTGCCGATAGTGTTTCTTTCTTTAAACCATTCTCGCCGCTCGAAACCAGGTCCCTAGCGGATGAAGTGTCCCTATTCACCTGCAAGTTGTATTTGAGAGTGTATGAGCTGTTTTTGTTGTTGTTGTTGGTTTGTTTCCACACCATCGCTAAAAAGATGTTTGTGAGTGTGTTGTCAATGAGTATTACACCTGTGATTGGCAACAGGAAATGATATTTTCACCGTGACCATCGTGCTGCTGTCGAAAATCTCACATTACCGCACAGGACACCCGCCATTCGGATGATTCGATTTCCGAGGGACTTTCGGGGCGGCGGCCCCGAGAATCGATGTGAATAGAGATACGGTGGGCGTAATGGTGTAACACAATCGTAATTAAATTTCTGTCACCATTTACGTGATATGAAGCACCATGATACACGGCGAACGACGCGGGGACAATGTTGAAAATTAGTTTCGAAAATGGAAATGGATGTGTGATTAGTTATACGCATCGTTAATCGGCTTTGAAGTGATATGTTTTCTAGTAATGGGAATAGTCTACATGTGATCCTGTTAACAGTTAACACCAGGTAGGAGGCATGTCGCATTCACAGTAACATGTGCTGGTGGAACTAGTTCAGCAGCGGTGATATTTGTTAGCAAAAAATGTTATTTGCATTAGTATTGTACAATTTACGTGTAATAAGCTATTTCAGTTATTTGTTTTGTTGTGGAAATTAAGATAAGATCAGAAAATTTAAAGTATCAATAGCAACAGAAAGTAAAAATAAATTGATTTAATACTTTTATATGGAGTTTGGCACTTAGTGACTGAAATCATGTCAACACTTCATACATAACCATACATACATAACCAAAACTAGCCTCAGTATTTCAGCCTAGATCATTTCCGCCTTAAAAATATGTAAACAAACGATAATCCGTCGTAAACGCGATCATGTTAGCTAATGAAGGATTGAATTTTTTTGCTGAAGGATAAATATTGCGCCAAAAAAGGATAAACATTATTTGGATCGGGTTTTTTAGATTTAATTACTTATATGAAATAGAGAAAACAAATACAAATCCAATTTAAAATGCATTTTTGTACACAATTTCTGAAATCCAATATGGCAAACTGTAACTGTCACATGGATACTACCCTAATGATGTTTATTGGTCCACTGATAGGCTAAAATTGCAGCTCGTTGGTTGGAAAACGAAAAAAAAATCTTATTAAGAAATAATCTTCTGGCATGATAAAATACCTAATTGATACTTGTACTTGAACTTGTACTATTTTGCAATACTGAATATAGCATAAATATAGTAAAATCTGCTACAAATAAATAAGTCTAAAAAGTTTGAGCTACGTAGTGTTCCCATCATTCGAGCCTTTATTCTATTGAACGAAATAATTACTCTCGCATGAAAACAGTCACAATCGTCCTGGAAGTAATCAACAGTTTGCCACCCAAACGATACTTGCAGCAAAAACATCTCCTAAGCGAAATCATAATGTTGCGGATAAACTGTTCGCCAAGAAAGGGAGAAAAAACTTTCCCATCGTATAGTTCGTACGAATGCTGCCACGTAAAATGATACGACCACATGAATATTACTAACTCTGCTTCTTATCGACGCTATGTGCTTGGAATAAGTAAAAACAAAACTGTCTCCAAAGCGCAGTAGTCCCGGCCCGCCTGCCATCGGAAGATATGCCTTTTCATCCTGACGCAACACAGTCCCTTTTGGGTGCCAGCCCCAAATCAGCATGGCAAGTGTTGCTCTTGTGTGCGCATATAAAACCAAAAGGACGATCCGAATCCTCAGCGTGTGTGTGTGTTTGCGTGTGGTGAATGGAGGAAAAAATGCCACATATGCGCCGAATGACTTTTCACTTTTTAACTGTTATGATTCTTTGATGGCAAATAATATGCAGCACTCGTCCTTGAGCTGTGACTCAAGTGATCGTCCAAGTAACCCATAGCGGGTAGTTTCTTTTGTTTGTCTGTTGGTGCTTTGCTCACTCTGCGAAACTGGTGCTTGCTTGAATGCTACGTTACAACTCACTTTCTGATCACTTTTTTGCGTTTTTTATTTAACATTCTATGAACGTCTTAGCCTAGGAGAAGGCTTTTCTCAAGAAAAAAAACCCCTTAAAGTGTTGAGTTTCGGAATACTTAAGGGGGGAATTTAACAAAAGGGGTGCATTTTTAAAATAGTACACAAAAAAACCTATCATTGAAGAATAAGAATAACAGTATACATGACTGTCTCTTTTTAATTGGAATAATGTTATTCCTCACTTACATACAAAATTGGATGACAAAACAAAAGTGAATTGCATACAAAGGACGACAAAAGGAAGCACATATTGTTTTCCTTTCTTCTCGTGTTTAGTGGAATTGAATTTAACCATGTATTTTAGCTATCGCAGAAGTTGTAGTATGCACAGTATGCAGGTGTTTCTAAAAACGTGCATCGGTACTATAACTTATTTAGCTCTATACACTTATACATTTACTCAATGAAGCTGTAGCTGATTAATTTACAATGCAGCTACACTTTATTGGTGATGTATAAGATAAAATAAAATAAAATAAATTCTTCTAATTTGATAACATGAATATTTCGTATCGCATTTAAATGTTACAGGTTACGTTACTGGTAGTTTTAGTTAGTTTAAGCATGAATCAGTGTATTGCTTCTAAGCTAATTGCTACCTGTTTATTTATTGTAAATAAAGGATGCATGATATAATGTTTAACACTCCAGGCATTTTGTAAAGTGATTTTTCTTCTTCTTAAAATGGATGTTTTTCTAAGCTGACATCTCTCCAGCTGGAACCTGAGGATAGCTTATAGCAAAAATAACACGAACTTATTCGAGTCCAAAAGTTTGCTGTCATTGATTTGCACTCAATTGAATCAATATATAAAATGAAAGTTCAGATATGAGATCAAAACAAACATAGTATTATAGGTTGGTGAAAGTTTCACTCGGACATATATCATTCTTTTCGTACGGGAGGTACTTTTTATCATTCATTTCAATGAACGCCAAGCTGAAACCAACTAAGTTTAAAATGAGTCAATAGTAGCAGCATTGCAATTATGGATATTAAAATCGTGTGCGTTTGTCACCTTCGATGGCACCAGAAGTCAATATTTGCATATTTGCAGTTGGTAATAGACTAGCAATGGAGCAATGGTCCTGCTGGTCAACAATTCAGGCAGGTGTTGTAGACAGTCACTTTCAGTGGGTGGACCGAGCGAGGAGAGGTAGGTTAATTAAAGAAATTGATATAATAAATTAGCGCTCGGGCTCAAACCACAAAGGAACGATGATCAATTTATGGCACGAAAAGTGTTGCAAAACATTTAAACCAATTCAAACGCGGCGCAATTGCGGTTTTCCTTTCAGCAGCTATGCAATAGACGAGCTGTTGGTTTGGTAGGTGCTGGAAACCTTTTAATTTGAGTGCAGCTGCTTTTTCAATGTACTGGTTTATGGGCATGAATGGGTAAGTTTATATTGCAAAAACTTTTTCTGACATGTTTACTATGCTATTTGTTTCAAAAATCTAGGTTAGCTTACCTGAAACAAACGTGGATAACAATCGAGTATAATTTATGTATCTACATACAGAGTACTATTTTGTAAGTTTTATGATCTCTTTATCAAATTGATATTTTTTTCTTGTGTAATGAATACTCAAAAAACACAGGCAAAACTCGAAATAATCTTATATTTTAAGGCAATACTTAAAGTAAAGAAATATGTTTAGCTATTGATTTGCCTCAGAAGTGAATTACTGGATAAATTTACCACACTCTGGGTTACTTTTCATTTAAAAAAATAAAATAAAATACATAAAAATAATAAAGTACATGAAAAATGATTAATAATAAAGTACTGATTTAGATTGTATGACAACGTATAGAATCAATTATTGAATTGTTGATAAATACGACGAAGACGAAGTATTTGTTAGAAGAATATTGCTCGTATTGGACTAGGTTGGGAAGCAGTGCAATCGTGCACAACATCATCCTTGAGGTCGGAAAGAATTTTTGATATCTTCGAACGATAGTAGCTTCGAACAAACGATTTTAACATCAATAAACGGAGACATATTTTTGGAAATCGAGCCTTATTGGGGCTCAACAGTAGTGATGACAAAAACAAACAAAGTGAAAGATAAAAAAACACAACAAAATGAAATCGGATTGGAGTCGTGGGTGCACTCCAAAGACTACTCCACAGTCTGTGAAATCGCTAAAAACTTGATGAACGAATGTGAGATATATTGAATTAAAAAAGTTTTTTTTTTAATATAGAAATAGAGCCGATAAAAATAAAACAGTGATGTAGTTGTTGCTGAGCATTCAATACGCTATACTAACTGTCCTGATATGAGTAAATCAATAAAGTCACTAATAGCAAAACGTTAAAGTTTTCTGTTGTACTTTAGCTGTTGTTAAAAAATAGGTATTTTTATGCCATCAATTCGTTTGTAATAAACTCTCTGGTTTGTCTTGTGAGTCCTATTGTTCAACCTATTGAGTTGTTTTAACCTCTTTTCTTACGACTTTTCTCTCCTTTTGTAAGGAGTCAACAGTATCAGTTGCTTAAACAAACATTGCAAAATCGTGGAGTCAAATAAGAAGAAAATTTCAAGATCTTTTTGCTACATGAGCCCTGGATCTTGAGTTTGTTTGGCCAAATAAACGAACAATAAGCAATGAACTAGTGATGTGCTGTATGGAGCGCACCCACGGCTCCGATCCGACTCCGACTATTGTTAGTTCGATTCCGACTCCGGCAAAATGGAACCACTAGATCCGCCCGGAGTCGGAGTCGTTCGGAGTCGTCCTGAGTCGACCGGAGTCGACGACTCCGAACGACTCCGAACGACTCCGACTCCGAACGACTCCGCGCGACTCCGGACGACTCCGAATGACTCCGAACGACTCCGAACGACTACGAACGACTCCGGACGACTCCGACTCCGGGCGACTCCGGACGACTCCAAACGACTCCGACGACTCCGAACGACTCCGACGACTTCGAACGACTCCCACTCCGGACGACTCCGAACGACTCCGAACGACTCCGAACGACTCCGAACGACTCCGGATGACTCCGACTCCGGGCGACTCCGGGCGACTCCGGACGACTCCGGACGATTCCAAACGACTCGGGATATTGCAGCGCGGACCTACCTTCCGGAGTCGATTCCGAATTTATCGGAGTCGGATCGGAGTCGACTCCGGATTTTTGCCAACTTTACCCATCACTATCAATGAACTTTCTGAGCTATAAAGCGAACTGGTAATTCCTGACAGTGTCGTTACGGGAGGTTCAAAGAAACCAAGCAGTGACGTGGGGCCACAGTGCAAAAACCAGGTTTCGGGGTTGGTATAAAATTCCTCCATATTTCTATTGAGGCTACCTCCGATTTATCGCTACGAAAGATCGCTTAGAGCTTTCACTCGTGCTAATCCGTCACTGTATGTTGCAACAGGTTTTTCTCAAATCCAAGTCCGTTGATTCAAACGCCAAAGTTCTTTTAATATTGTTTATATAATTAAGATTAGGAAATTATGATCGCGTATAAAAGAGGGTTTTCGTGAGCGTTCTGTCCTTACGTTACTTTTTTCTTTTTACTTCGGCACAGCGTTCATCGATCCTATTTCATCGGTCTAATTGAAGCCGATGGCCGTTCCTAGACTCATTCAATTTTACCATTTATTATCTAAAAACGCTTTTGTCGCCTTCTATCCCTCAGTATTGTGGAAATTGACTTAATTCAATCGATGCAGGACACAATTGCAAGATTGGTTTGATCGTCGAGCACAAACGTGTAGCGGATGTTGGCCTATGCAGACTTTCAATGCTAATTACTTATCACATGCAGCCGAGTTTTTACAGATGATGTCTGTACCACGGGAAAGAGAGCATTACTTTGGCATGACCTTTGATTTATTTATATTTTTTCATCATCTTCTGGGTGTTCCAAAAATAAGTGGAATTTAAAATTTGGAAACATGAAAGAGAATGAAGGCGAAAGAGAATGAAATTTGAGAAAGAGTAGTGGTTCCGACTAAAATATAAAAATTAACAAAATGAAGCTCCTAATGATAGAGACGAAATATAAATATCATGGCTTAAATTATGGAAACATACATGTACAACTGTTTTGACGTACATAAATATAAATCCTTCTAATCGTTTTGGAATTTGGTTTAAAATTTAAGTAAATTTTCGAATGCTCTATTCAACTGGTTTTGTAATGTATATTATCAGCCTCTTTTATAACGTTGCTGAATTAAAAGCGCTTCCATGACATCGAGTTATGTCGAATAAAACCACGAAAATTCTAATGTTAATACAATTGAGTGCCGTTGACTAACGCATTGTACATTTGTAATACAAAATAAAAAATAATAAGTAGAAGTAACGAAAAACTTTTACACACCACAAGTAGCACCACTCGAGAATCAGTGCGGGCATCCAATTATGGCAATGGCAGAGAGAACCACTCAGAGTTTTGAATCCCCCGAACGTTTGCCCTTTTCGTGGTCGAACCAGCTCCCGTTGACTGTAGCCGTAAGATCTGTGCGTTAGAGACTGCCGAAGATGCTTTCTGTGCTGCACCGGCACAACACAATCACGGATGCACCGGGGGGCAAGAATTGTACATCCAAACCCCGATATGCTTGGGTCCGATTGGTACGAGCTGCTGGACGGTGAATGTCTCGATTGCGTTCCCTGAAGTCTCTGGGTTTTTTTCCTTCTTCATAGAACTGCAGCCGCTCAGCTGTCGACAAAGTCAGACAAATTTCGAACCCTGTTCACAGATCGGTGCGTTGAACGAACCACAGTCTCTTGAGAAGTCTCAAAGAACGTTCTCAAGTATCTCATTATAATTTTCATACAATATTCCCACCGGAAAGGTAGATTCCAAGCTAGACATTCGAATGACCGTGCCAAGCGAGTTGAAGATGATACTGACCGCATTCATATTGATGAAAAGTTATGTCGGGGGTTTTTTTGTACGCATTTGTAGGTTTGTCCTGAGAGAGCAATGTTTATTCGGGATTTCGTCACTCAATAGAGTTTTGAAGCTGGTAGACGTGTGCAGGTATTTATTGGAAATGTTCAGTGCGAGTGCAGAGTATAAAATAAAACTTTACAAAACGATCTAAATGGCGTGTTTTAGACTTCTTAAATTTATTTGAATATACCACTTTCTCAATAATAATCATTCCCGCAATAATTGTACAGTATGCTTCCACTCGTGGTAACAACTTGAAACAAAAAATGTAGTCTGTTACTGTATTCAACTGTTTTTTAAAAGTAACACACTGTACACGCAATGCTTCGTCTAATGATATCCGGAGCATCGTTTTCCAACAACATGTGCTCATTATTTGACGCGCTGCTAACGTGGAAATTGCATTAACAGTTCATACTAATTATTTTAACGAGATCCACAAGCCCAACAGGGATACCGCCGAAATGCGAACTGTATGGACGTATGGGTACGTTCCGTGAAACACGCACAAATTACTCCGAAAATGCGGAAATATATTGCTTGCACACGGAAAATGGCGCATGGTATGGGATGCGGCCCCCCTCCCCACGGTTGATCTACGCAGTGATACGCGTGGAAATCGGTGTTTTCCGACGTTTCTCTGCCGAGCATCCGGACAAAGCGGTAATTGCATCGTGCTTATCGAGTCGTGAAATAATGAACGTTTATTTTACATCGATTAAACTCCATTTCCATTATCAAAAGATAACAAAACAAAGGCCCAGCGTCATAGCCATCGACGTCGTCAGTGCGGTCCTGTTGTGCGCACACGTTTTGGATGATACGTTCGCCAAAAAGGGGCTCCCCCACAAAGGAAGCACGATCCAGGACAAGTCGAGGCGGTGTCGAGTGAGTGGTTGTTGTATGCAACGATCAGCACAGAAGTGGGTCTCTTAGTGGTCGTAAGTATAGAGTGCGATTGGTACATAAATGGTGTTGGTTTAGGAGGGATAACCTCCGAGGAATATGGGACCAATTTACGATCAACGGAATTTTATTGTATTAAAACAAGCAACGGGAATTATAACCTAATACTACCCCTCAGTATAATGTTCGCAGGCATTAGGTAAAATTTTACAGTTAATATTTAAAATGCAAATTCAGTAATGATTTCAGTACAAGCATGCTAACAACATCATTTTAAGATTCTACTGTTTTCAATAATTGGTAGCGCCTAAACAGGGACGAACGTGATTTCGAAACGTAGTTATTTGTTGGTACGGAGAGAGAACACCACTCCCTTCTGCTCAGAATATATATTTTTTAAACATTTTACAGTTTTTCTACTGTTTGTAGTCGAAAAGAGTTTGATTTGGCTAACAGAAGCTACAAGAATACATAAAATAATTGTTCTTGTGCTGTGCTTCTAAGCTGAGTATTTCTTGAAACATGGGGATAAAGGGCTCCCGAGCCTGGACAGCAATAACAGCATAATACTTAATGGCATGCATTAATACGCTACGCAGTTATCATTTTAAAACAACAATGATGTTAATAACTACTTTATTATTAGATCTACTAATAGATTTTGGTGATGAAAGTAAACTATAATGTTGTTTACAATTGTTTAGTTCATATTTTATATCGAGTATTTTAAAATTATCAAAACTTTCCTGTTCAATGTGGAATGTAATAAAATGTCTAAGAGACGTCTTCCATTTCTGAACATAATAAAAAATGAAATTATTTTTACTGTTATACGTTTTGTTAATAGTAACCTCCTACCTTGAATCATTATAACATTCGCTGAATGATTTCTTAATGTCACTATTGCCTGGTCATCCTAACCAGTATCTGAACTTTAAACCCACGCAATACACTGATTAAGGACATTTGGTTTGGGTGAAGTTTAAATATGTAAGCCCATTATCAGTTAAACTCTTCACCCTACCAAAACCTTCGCTTGATCACGCCCCGTCGATGTCAGGCAATGCACGAATCCAAACAAATGACCGGGACGTAGAGTAAGATGAGTAATTATGCTGTTTAAATGATTTCATTGGTTTCATAGCGGCAGCATTGTTGTCATTATTGCCTGTTATCTTTTCGGCGTGGTTCCCGCTTCATCCAGCATTTTTTGTGTCGTTCGAATTTTAAGCAACTTGCCATTTTTGCAATTTAAATTGTGCACTAACATTGTACCGTCGCGTTGCAAATTATCGTGCATATGATAAATAAGGTAAGGTCGGTATTAAAGTTGACGGCAACACACATCGTTTTCTGCACAAGCATATTCTAATTGAACAGGTTATATACCGTGTGCTTTACAAATTGAAAAAAAAACACAAATCAATATGCATCATAAAAAGATTAAAAGGTCAAATAACTATTTTATAAACATAGTTAAAACTAATTATGAATATTGCAAAGTAATGAAAAAGATAAACATAACATTTATCTAACATGTTGCTGCATGAACCATGTGTTGTCAACCGACTGTAAAGGTGTACCTGCATAACTAACGTGCGTGTAAGGCTCCGGTTCTTCATAACACGCACCACCCCGCATTCACCCATCACACCAATTGCCACAATCTCTTCTGACCACAAAAACCTGCCCGTGACAGATACTGTTGCCCATTGTTGCCCAGTGTGCCGGTCCGGAAACACTACCCGTCCCGTCTATTGTTTCAACTCTCAATGATTTCGTTCGTTTGCTTCATTGACGTTGGTCGAGTCTGGTCGAGGGATGGGGTGGATCGGTTGGTCAGTTTTTTGGACTTGGTTTGGGGTAATTTGGTGTGTTTGGAATTCAACGATGCACACAAAAACCAACATTCTGTTCCGCATCATGCACCGACTCTTCTTAGATCGCGGCTCAACCCGTACATGCGCCTGTTCGTTTGCTGCAGCGGGATGAGTTGCGTGCATCGAAGTAGCGCTACTGACAAATGGGCCGTTGACAGGCCGGCCAACCGACCGGCGGAGAAAGGTGCCGAGGCAATGGTGACGGCAATGTGGTCATGATGATGTTAAAAGCTGAAATCCTTGATCCTGTTCATCCTTGCTTCACACGCAACGTGTACGGGTGTTTTGGGGCTGCAATGCAAATACGTTTACATCATAACAAAATGTGCAATGAGGCGTAAAGTGGGAATCAAACGGTTCAACTGCAGAACAATGTTCCGTAAGCCATCCGAAACCAATACCACAGAAGGCTTTAACAAACAGTAGTACAGCCAGTCAAATGGGCGAATAAATGGTAGGGTTTATCTAATGCCACAGCAAAGATTTGCCGCAGCAAAGCGTTGAGTTTGCGGTATGATACAAATTTACTGAAAATTGTATTACACACAATGCGTAATTTTTTGACAGAACTGCATAAAAGATTTGAATGTAATGTTATGAGATATTTTATTTACAGCATGAAATGTAAATCTTTGTCTGTCCTTCTTAGCTCAGACGAGAAGCATTGCAATACAAAACATGATAGTATTTTTTTTAAGGATTAGATCATTTATAATCCAAGCTAAAACTTAAACGTTTAACAAAAAATCATAATTACAGAGTCATGTCTACAACATTCTAGGGTCATTCAATGTCTACAACTCTTTTCATTGATTGCAAATTTTTTTAATGCTTGCAAATGTTGTATGTGCATCACAATAATGTTTCAGTTCTTCCGCATGCTTTTCAACCTGTCTCAAGCTGGATTGAGTTTGACAGTTCTTTGTGGTGTGTTGAAAATCCATGTGTAAGAACTGAAATCGTATGATGATGCAAATACACCATTTGAAAACTGTTGAAAAACATCTTAGAGGTGAATAATGATGTGCACATTCGAAAGTGATTTGGTAACCTCCGTAAAGAAATTGTAATAAAACTCGGCGGAGTAAATTTTGAATATAATTTTGACATAGTGGTCGTCGTCCTTGTGAGACTAACTATAGATTCTAATTAAATTTTGAATTTTAGTGATGAGATTGTTTTCTCTTCTATAGGTTTTCTACATACAGCCAGTTATGTGCTTACTTTTTTATTTATTTTTACTTATTTATTTTTATATTCAATAAGGTTCAATGAAATACAGCTGAATCTAAGAAATAAAAAAAATACTATATTAAAAAGAACTAAAAATATATCTATGTTTTCATTCATATAATAATTTAAATTAAGTTTATAAATTTAACATACATCATCATCATTACTATACAAATTCTACTAAAATTCCTGCGCTATTTCTACGTTGCATATGCACTCCCAGCTATTGTTTAGCGACCAACAAAAACAGTCACACGATTATAAATTGGAACTGTTTCGGTTTCAGACCTGGACCGAATCCGGAACAGGTACAGATTTAGTTCCAAGAATGGAATAAAATCTAGAATTCTTTCTGAACCGTTATGGCTTCATGATTGGTTCCAGGACCGTTATGGGCTCTAGGACCCGTATAGGTTCAGTATTGGTGCCAGAACCGGTAGAGGTTCAGTATCAGGTCCAGGACCGGCATAAAATACTGATCAGTTTCTGAAGCAGTATAGGCACTGTTCGGCTTCAGGACTGGGAAGGGTTTGTTTTTTGTTATCTTAATGAGTCGTCTTCAGTTCTTCATTTGAATTCTGTTTCGAAGCCAATAATTTCGGCGTGAACCTTATAGTCAAGGGAATCCTTTAAATTTCGTTGCGCTGCCCTGTAAGCGAGCCTAAATAACTAGTGTGTAGAATATGTATTTATTCATTTAGTTGTGATTTGTTTTTGTCTTATGTTTTTATTGTATTATTTAATATAATTTATGTTTCTAGTTGTTCCTATGATTTTAATGTTTTACACACGTGTTATTTAATTTCAAAATACTTATCTACTTGTCTACTTGATATTTCTGTTTTAAATAAGAAAATTTAAACATTTTAACTACAAATGTAAGTATTGTAAAAAATACTTTTACAAAACCTGCGATATCGATTATTCTTGCCTATGTTAGTTAGTCCTTAATTCGAGTGGACGGATTAGAAAGGAATAGAGAACTTGAATTGTAATTAATCAGTATATCATTAGAAATATCAAAGCATGTATGGATCAGTAAACGTTTAAAAACAATGGGTCCAACCATTGATCATAACAAAAGGATTAGTGTAAAAAAATATGCATGTCGGGTGCCTTTGTAGCGATCTACGAGAACATCGATGGTGAAAGGGGTGGTGGGAGCAAAAAACATCAGGTTATGATTACAATTCTTCACTATGTATGAAAGAACAGCAATCGTTTGGATTCTGCTAATAAATCGCTGTTGAGTTTTTTGCGTCGCATTTGTTTGATCGGATCAGTTTTGTGCCGTTATTTACTAAATTGATCAGGCTCTCATGGCTATTTAAAATTATGTTTTGAAAATCTTGTAACATACTTTGGTTTGAATTTTCAAAACAATCATTAACTGCAGTTTTTTGGAAAATGTTTGAAGTTGTTTTAACCAGTTGCCAAACTTTCTAGACTCTAAATGACATACATTCTTTCTGTGTTATCTTCATGACGGATTACGGTATCACATAACAGGCACGAGAATAGAGAAATCGTGTAAACATTATCAGCGCCACGGGCAAACTCTGTATTAATAACTCATGCACTCGATGCATTTGCAAGCAATCGATTGTCCAAAGGGTAGGCCATTGTTGCATGGTTCATTCGGTTGTCTTTAATGTAAACTAGACATAAGACCGCCATAAACACCAGCTATCAGGTGTATAGGTCGACTAGGCTTGATAATCCTCGTCCTAGGCCTGATTTGGTAAAGATGATGAGCATGAAAAGCTGGCGAGGCAACTAACCCCTGAATCCACCCCTCCCCCGCTTCTGCACTCATCGTGTGACGAGAGTTGGCCGCAAGATGTTTGAAACTTACGGCAGGCTGTATCCGCCGTATTGCATGCATTCATCGCATCGATCTAGAGTTGATGTATCTCTATTGTGCTGTAGAAACATACATCAGCTCGGGCCATGTATGGTTTGCGAGAAAAACAAGACCTATCGATATCGAACCAAATGAATATTCATTAAGCAAGACTACACCCAGCAAGGTTGCATATTTCAATTAAGTTCAAATCAAATTAAGTTCTCAACACCGCTACTAGCTATAAGTTGCTCTTCATCAGCAGACACATAAGAACACTTGCTTAGGTAGGAGTATCACAATCACAACATCAACATCAACAACAACACGTTGCGATGCAGTCGAACATTCTCGCTCATCGTTGTGTTAGTGGTGGTCTACACCTTGAAGGTATTATGATTGTTATTAGATTTAAAATGAATTATAAATGCAGGCGCCTTTGTTTGCGATATCTTGCGATGCTTCTGTCTCGGGCAAGCCTTCGCACTGCTTACCAAGTTTCTCTGCGTGTGCGTTGGGGACTTAAATGCGTTTTAGAACGAAAGTTTGACAGAGTGAGGAATAAGTAAAACAAAATAAGGAACAATGCTTTTCAGTCAGTGTCAGGTGCTATAAAACAATTGTATGAAAGCAAAATATACAATAAAATGTGGGGTTTTTTTCACAACAACGCATCCATATAGTCTTAAGATTCCAATCTAGATTACTTGAGGTTAAAAATGTAAAAAAAACTTGTTTGTTGTTTCCCTAACCATATTTTTTCATGCTTGAATTATGTTTTCTGAAACACAAGTATTTTGTCAAGAAACGTAAACAAATAATGTGATACTAAGAACAAAAATAACCTTGCAATGAAATAAATGTGTTGCTAAATTCTAATAGTTTGCTAACAAATGTCGAAATCAAATATGGTACAACAATATTATTAATGTACTTACATTGAAGCCAGTTTAAGCGTACTGTTGAAGGATAGTGTACATATCTTATACCAGTACTCATGTCCACGCTTCTATATTTTAACTGTATTGTTGTAACAATTCACGAATGTTTTCAATATACAAACATTTCCTGATGCACGCTCGCGAAGCCGATTGTAGCGCGCTAGCACTAATTTATGTTTTTACTTGATGCATGAATCAGCTCCAGCAAAAAAAATAAATTCAAAATCGTATAATTAGTCCGTTCACCCTGTATTTTCAGTCCGTACAATGTTTCGAGCTATAGCGAATTTCTAGGCTGCATTTCAATACTTGATAATAACACAAAATTCAGTGCATCTATCATCCTGTATGTACTTTTATCTCCATCTATAATTTCCACAAATGTAATGATAAGATACACATTAATTCAATAAAAAATAGGGGGTTTCTTCTGCCCGCTAAATAAGCACAACACGGATGCCACAACAATTCCATGAGGATATAGAAGCAATAGGATCGGTAGGATCAACAAACCTTGTAAATCCAACCTAACCTAATACTGGCAATAGATCATGTGTTTGTTTAAAGCATCTGTTCCGGCTAATCAGCCGGAAGAAGACTTGGAGTCGACTTAGTCCCTGGGTCAATAGACTAACGATTGACATCGTACAATAGGAGCAATGAATGAGAGAAGATAGAAATTGCGATGGCGGAGGCAGTGACTTGTAAAATGTGGATAAATACAGTGACCGAAAAAAAAAACAAAATCATTTTTACTATTTAACCTAAACAGTTTTGAAACTATCTAAACTATCCATACGAATGCTCCAAATATTTCAAAAGGGATGTCAAATTCAAACTAGTTATTTTTTAACGAAATAAAACAATGTCATGGTAAACATTGAAGAAGTCAACACTATTCAAGTTTATCGAACGACTATACATCGAAAACTTGAATGAATAGGAAGATACATTTTTTTGCTAGTAATTTTGATTAATATTTTTGTATGTTGTTTTGTAACGGCCTGGCCCTTTTAATACTATTCAAGTCATTTTCAAGAATGGTTTCGACACAATGAGCTTATTTCAGATATTTAATTGCTATCAGTGTTTAATATGATGACATACATGTAGAATAATCGTTACAATGAATCTCGCTAACGAATAAAAACAAATATATATGTTGTATGATTAACAAAATGTACTGTAAAAATGTATCACAAATTTAAACAATAAAAAATATAATAAAAATCATGAAATTAAAAAAAAACCTTTAACTAGTTATATATCGGTGCACTACAGTTTAGAGGTGGCTACACTGGTCGAACCAGCGAAACAAAACACCACCACTAAGTCTGCTGGATTGGCTTTTCCACGGTAAGGCGCGTAAAGTGATCGAATACAGGTAACCAACAATACGAGTTTCCGGGTTCCACGCCGTCAATTAACTTAGTTTACCTTCTGTCTGTCCGCTTGTCTGTCGGTCGGTCTGTCTGTCTATCTATCTTACTGACACCACGTTCTGTCTGGCTGGCAGTTTGTCGCTCTGTTTGTCTATAGCTGCAGATTCTTCTATTCTCCCACAATCGAAGCCGCATGCATATTTCAAGCACGATCTTAGAAATGGTGAAAGTGAACCTACCCATTCAAAGCCCCGAAACCCGCGTCGAGTCCGTTGTCCCCGGTGGTTAATTCCGCACCGGCTGTCTCTGATAGTGTCGCGTGGTCAGGTGAGATGAGCCGGTATTTGCGCTAGTTTAGATTCAAATCGTTTCTTTTATGACAGCGAAAAAACGAGGAGGAGTATGTGTACGTGCGCTGCATTCGAATGGGTGCATTCACATTTTTTTAAGTTCATTCTATTCCGCCAGCACCAGATACGATGGTCGACAATTTATGAAATAGAGCTTTGTTGAAAATAAACGGGTGCTTTAGTTTTTCACATTTTGCACATGCACAGTACGGGACATTGCTCATTGTGTAGAAAATGCTTAGGCTAGGTTATGCAGCACCGACCAAGGAGGGAGACATTTTTCAAATTTGCTGCCTGGAAAAACATTGATTGTAAAATTAGAAAGACGTACAACGTTATTGATGTGAAATGAGTATGATGAAAAAATCCGTGTCCGTGTCCGTGCTTTGTTCCTTGTTTGAAGGACTTTCGAATGAATTCCAAAAGCAGAAAACCAAATCGGATCGCCTAACCTTTAAAACGCACTTTACATCCAACCAGCAACATTAATCCGAGTTCAAACAGATGGAATTGTACTGCATCATATCTTCCCCAGTTGGACGCCCGGTTTTCCACTACGGCCGCTACAGAAACAGCCCCACAGTATCGGGTTCCAAATTTTCGTATCCGTTTCACCGTTTTTCTCTCCATTCATTATGCAACGCCCATCGCTCCAACGGCCAAAGGCCGTGAGCGGAAGGCGGAAGTGTATGAATTTTAGAGCACAATCATTAGCACCGGCCCAGGCTCGGCGCTGGCTAGCCTTTCCGTTTGGGCCAGCACTGCTGGACGTTTGCAAAATGTCAGCGGAAAGCTCTCGGGTTTCTCACGAGCGTATTGCACCCAGGGAAACGTACGCTCAATGGACGATCTGGGCTGGAAACGCACAACCATCTGGAATGGATTGGACTCCATTTTTTTTGTGTGTGTGTTACCGTTCGCTGTTTGCGTTATTGCTGTTTTATCAATTGTGGGCGGAATGTATTTGTTGGGGTTTTTTGTTGAATTCAGGGAATTAAAGGACTTGTGGGGAAGAATGATCTATTGCGGGGTCGGCTCGTGTTTTATCATTTACGACGAGGACCGTCGAGCGAGATCGAGTGGTTGGCTGGCGAAGGGTAGAATAAAATTTCCCCAAAAGCCATACAAAACGGTTCGGACCGTGTTGGGACCGTGGGTAAGATCTGCAAACGGATTTCGCGCTTCCGGTGCTACCGGGTGTAATCGATAATCTGTGACATTGATTCAAATTGAAGTATCAAATTTTGCACTGAACTCGGCTCGAAAACGAGTGGCGATGCGCATGGTTTGAGGGTAAAAGTCAACCTACCGTTAGTCCTAAATTTGTACTTATCGGGTGGTTGCTTTGGTGACTGGGTAACTGGATCCTTTTTTAATATTGAAATTTGTTTCATTTCAAAGTGAAGATGGATTTGAAAATAAAATAATCAAAATAGCGTTGAAAGCCGTTATTCGACACTAAACACTTGTGAGTAAGTGTTCTATTTCGAAAAAATGTTTTCAAAAGTTTTACTTAATGTTTATTGTTTAAAAAGCCAAAAAAAATAAAAATACAATAGTTTAAAACTAATATCTACATTTGCTGCTACATTTGATGCCATGTGTGTAAGGCTTTATAAAAAACTCTTAACGTACCTTTCATTACGAGTAATCAGTGGATTTTATAATTATTCTGAAGTACGCAACCCATTGAGGTTTGCCACATCACCCATAAGCATTGACAAAAAAAGTTCTTTTGCTTTCATTTTGCTACAACTTGCACGGTTCTGCACTTGTCCCTATTCCCGCCAACAGCCAACCCCATTGATGGTTTAGCGCCCTGGTAATTCACTCATTCCTGTAGACACATCCGTAATGCCACAGTTCAGCTGTGGCATCGTTGCATTATGATGAAAATTAATTAGGAAAAACCTTCATTCATCACCGACCCACCTGCCCGTGCACCTCACTCGACAGTGGCGGCTGAAGAGTGGCGAGTTTTTCAAATAAACCCAACCGCCAGTAATGCAGAATAGTACGACGTCAGTCAGTAACGTGTCCCCGGTCCACGCTCCATTCGGTAAGGAGTACTTTTTCCATCATGTACCTTCATTTCACCAACTGCTGTGTTGCTACATTCAACTTGAACTCTTCGGTGCGTCCGTCCGTCCGTCCGTCCGTCCGTCGGTGAGAGCTGTCACGAGCTGCTCGAAGTCGCTCGGGAGTCACGTTTAATTCACCTACTGCGCTAGGCAATGGTGAGAATGTTTTTCTTATGCTACATTTCATTGAATTGCCACATTGAACTGTGTGTAAAACAGGGGCAGGGGACGGGTGAACGACAAGGGCGCACCTGCAATACACAAAATGGGGAACCGCTTTCCATTTCGATCCGTGCCCCTGTGTCGAATCGACATGCTGGCTGGTAAATGTGAGTGTGGCGTGAAGTGTGGTGGAGGGATAGCCTTTTTTCATTCGCCAGGCCCCGTAAAATCGTGTAATGAAGTGGTGCCTCTGGAGTGTCTTTATAGGAGTGAATGAGATTATGTCGACTTTCAACAGCCGTGTTATGCGAGGAAATGAGTGTTGCGCAAATTTTTAACGAGGATGTATTTTCTTGTTTAACTGCAAAAAGAAAATCAATGCACAATGTGCATGTTTTTTTTTGAATCTCATCCTATGTAAATCCAACTTTGACCTAAAATGAAACAAGGCTTATTTAAGCCCGATTTATAGGAGTTGCATTTGTGTTGTCATATCTGTTGTAAATCTTATCATATGTAGCGACCTTGGCTTGGCCGCAACGATTTCGGCTTTAATGCGGCGGCTACGAATACGGCGGCCGATGATAAGGAGGCGGCCAACGACAACGAGAGCGACCGATCGGATAAACGAAGCCGAAGATGACGAAGAGGAGAATATATCGGGGTGATCAACGAGCTGGAGAGAAACTGCAGCTCTCTTAACTGGTGACGGTCTTGGTGTGCGGATCGAAGGATTAATAAAATAAAACTTAGATTCTAACTTAAACTAATAATTAGTCTTTTCATCTGGTGACAGCGGAAAAAAAGCAAATTGCTTGGAAGTCATTCTGACTGGTGGTAGAAACTGTTTAAAAAAAAAAAGAGTGTTTATTACTAATAATAATCGGTGAAGGTTTCAATAGTGGGAAAAAAAATAGTTTTGTGGTAAAAGTTTGGTGAGTAATCTGGTGATTAGAAATAAAATTCTGCTCCTTGAAGCACATTCCCTTCGATGGGCCTAAGAAAAAAAAGCACAAATTTTTCTCAATTTTTGGCGGTAAATAAATAAAATATTAAAATATACTTCGTGAAATTTTATTAAAATAAGCATTGAAATCTTAAATTTAACATTAAACTTTAATACTGGTGGTGGGTTATTTTTAGCATTTTAGTTCAATTTTTAGATAAAAAAAAATATTAATAAAAATTAGATTAAATATATATATATATACATACACAATACTGTTGGATTTAGTGAATTAGTTAGTGTTAGTGAATGAAATATCATAACACCTTAGTGTAGTTAAGAGGGGAATGTGTGAACGGGTCGTTGAACTTCGGAGCCGCAATATTAAAGTTTGCTCGGAACAAAATTTGCATAAATCCATAAAGCCGAATAATTGCGCTTTTAACTCAGCAAAATTGGACTGTGATCTAAGTGCAGAAGTTGAGAAAAAAGGAACGTTCAAAGAACTCCTTGCATCAGTTAGGAAAGAGCTTTTAGATCAAAGCTTCGAACTCGAAAAGGCCTTAAACAACACAATATACAAAATGGTGTATGAATTCCCGACAAATATGGCCATTCAGTGCATACCTGAATATACAGGGGTTCCAGCAGAATTGGATGGGTTTTTATACCAAGCTAATTTTTTTGCGAAACAAATCCCAAAAGGAGAATCCGAAGAACCATTAGTTCAAGTGGTTATGATGAAAATGAAAGGGAAAGCTGCTTCGCTATTTAATAGGATTTACGCAGAAACATGGGAGGAAGTGAAACTTAACCTCGTAAAACTATTTTATGAAAAAGTTAATTTGGAGGAAATTTTTCATGAGGTAGAAACACTGCAGCAAGGGTTAAATGAACCGTTCATAAAATTTAAAGAGAGAGCTTTAAAATTAAAAGAACACATTATCAATCACGATCATAACACAACAGAGGATTCCTATGCTATGAAAAATTTGCGCATACATTTTCTAGCAGGATTACGGGATAAAAATCTAAAAATACAAGCACGTTTAAACAAGCATCTTGAATTCGAAGAATTGTTAGAATTTTTGGCGGACGAAATAGTCCAACTTGAGCAGATCCAAAATATTGAAGAAAGGTTGTCCCAATCAAAAAACGTGGAGCTAGAAGAATCTAGAATCCGGAGTTTCGACAATAGTGCTTACAACTCACGGTTCAATTCAACGCAACCTCAATACAGACATAATAGAACATGGAACACAAATAACATGGAAACTAATCATTTCGGTAACCCACAATTTAATAGCACAGCAATACAACCAAACATATCAAATGTTAGTAACAACTTTTCTCGTCCTCCGAGGTATTTTGTCCCTTACAGGAGCAACCAATACCAACAACCAAAACCAAGCCAAGACCCATCTGCTCAAGCATCGCTTCATAGCCAGTATAAAAAAAACTGAACAAAGGGTCACTAGTCAATCGAAAACAAAACGCTAGTGATCCTGTGATTAATGATCTCTTTCATTTTAGCATGCATGAAAAGGCAGAGGATTACGAAAAGCTGAATGTTAAATTCACTGACGAAGGTAAACCTATGGTTTCAATTTTAGTGGAGAACATCGAGAAGAGAGTGTTAAGTTTTTTGATCGACTCTGGAGCTTGCTTTAATGCTTTGAGCTGGGAATCAGCCAAACTGTTTGAGGCTTCATGCATCGACTTTGCAGATAATTTGACACTGTCAAGTTTCGATGGAACGGTATCGAAAACCATAGGCTCTATCGTGTTAGATTTGATCATTGGCAGTTCGAGGTATAAAACAAAGTTTTATATAGTAAAATTACTTGGGGTTCCTGGTATAATCGGAGCAGATTTTTTGCACAAGTATATTTTCAATGTAGGGAAACATTTTGAAAGCTTAATCTTAATTAAACCTAAACGTGAAATTGAAAACATAGAGGAAATTAGTTGTTCTGATGAACACATAGTGGAGAACAAGGTAGAAATCCAGGAGTGTCTGCCTTACATGGAAAAGAAAGACATGGATTGTGATTTACTGGAGCTAAAAGAACACACAGAAATCAGTGGGAGTGAAAGATACGATGCTTTGATGGATAAAATCAACCTTCACCACCTAGAAAAAGACTTGGAAAATATTGTTAAAAAAATTGTTAATAACTTTACCGACATATTTTTCTTGCCAGGTGATAAGCTGACACATACACAAGCAGCAAAACACGGAATAGAGACAAATTCAAACATCCCTATATACAAAAGGCAATATAGATTCCCTGCTGCTTTAAACAAAATAATGGAAGACCAGATAGAAGAAATGCTAAAGCAGAACATAATAAGGCCAAGCAAAAGCCCTTGGAACGCACCAGTTATGTGCATACCAAAAAAGGGAAATGGGAATGAAGAAAAGAAATTTCGAATTGTAGTAGATTTCAGGGCACTAAATGAAATAACGAAGCCTTTCATTTATCCCATCCCTAGGATAGATGACATTATGGATAGTATAGGGAATAGCAAATATTTCTCAACCATCGATCTTAAATCGGGATTTTTTCAGATTCCCATAGATTCCAAAGATGGATCAAAAACTGCATTTTCGACGTTGAAGGGGCATTATGAGTTTACCAGAATGCCCATGGGCTTGAAAAATAGTCCATCAACGTTTCAAAATTTAATGAACACGGTTATCTACACAATTCAACCGGTCAAAGCATTAGTGTACTTGGATGACATTGTTGTGTTTGGGGAAACAGTGAAAGAACATAATTTGAATTTGATTAAGGTGTTAGAGGGACTAAGACAGCACAATCTTAAAATAGAACCTACCAAATGCAAACTTTTGCATAGAGAGATTAATTACCTAGGCCACACAGTCAGCGAGAAGGGTATCAAGCCCACGCAAGCAAACGTAGAAGCCATAATTAAAATGCAAACGCCGAAAACCCTAAAAGAATTACGGTCCTTTCTGGGGGCGATAAATTTTTATGGCAAATTTATACCTCATGTATCAGACGTCCGGAAACCCTTGCACGAACTGCTTAAAAAAGATGCAAAGTTCGATTGGGATGAAAGGTGTGACACGGCCTTTGTCAAACTAAAAAATTTTCTTATCTCAGAACCCTTACTCGTACGACCAAACTATGATGACATTTTCACAATTACCACAGATGCTAGTGATTATGCGCTTGGTGCTGTGTTATCGAATGAAAAAACAATGGATAAACCAATCGCTTATGCTAGTAGAACTCTTGTGGGAGCGGAAAATCGGTACCATCCAATCGAAAAAGAGTTACTAGCAATTGTTTGGGCCATAGATTATTTCAAACACTACATATACGGGCAGAAATTTGTGATATATTCAGACCACAGACCCTTAGTTTCCATCTGGCGCCTCAAAGAAAATTCACCAATATTGTCAAGGTTAAGGCTGAGGCTACAAGGCGTACAATGCGAGATACGATATAAAAAAGGAAAAGAAAATGTGGTTGCTGATTTTCTCTCACGACTCCCTGGGGTAAAGTTGAGAGAAGTAGAAGAAGTACAAAAAACAAATAGTACAATGGCTGTGATTACACGTCAACAACAAAAGGGTATAGAAGATAAACAAAAACATCAAATCAACATTACAAACGACAAGGTTGTCGAAGAAGAACAAGAAGATCATTGGGGTGATTTGAGAAAAATGAATATAGATAAAGAAACGAACGAAAATGAACTACGGAGGGAGGAGAGGTTAAACAACATAAAGCAAATAGATAAAACCAAACTAAAAAATTACACACCCGGTTTAGATCGAATAAAAATAGAACCAAAGGAAATAGACACAATTCTCAAAGAATTTCACGATGCACCCTTAGGAGGTCATGTAGGAGTTAGACGAATGAAGAAGAGGATTAAGGATATGTTCTTTTGGGAGAACATGTACAAAGATATTGAGAGGTACGTTAAAAGCTGTAGATCATGCCAGATGAACAAGATTGGTCGCTATAACAGAATTCCGTTGAAAATAACGACCACGTCAGGGGTACCAATCGAAAAGCTTTTCGTCGACATAGTAGTCCTACCGGAATCAAATGCAGGAAACAAATATGGGCTTGTCATGCAGGATGACTTAACGCGATACCTAACCGTAGCCCCATTAGCAAATCAAGAAGCTAAAACAGTTGCACAGAGTTTTGTGGAAAGAATTATTTGTGTACATGGCACTCCTAAGCAAATAGTTACAGATCAGGGAACGAATTTTATGAGCGAAGTTATGAAAAACACCTGCAAGCTCCTAAAGATAAAAAAAATTAACACTAGCGCTTACCACCCACAAGCTAACCTGGTAGAAAGATCAAATAGAGAACTGAAGACATATCTAAGGCAATATGTACAGGGCAAACCTCAAACATGGGATGAATGGTTACCATATTTTATGTTTGAGTATAACACTACGGTAAATCATTCTACTGGATTTACACCATTCGAATTAATGTTTGGAAGAAAAGCGAGATTACCGACTTCAGTTTATAAATCGGACAATAAGCATAATTATGGTGATTATTGTGAAGAACTACAGGATAGATTGAAAGGCATGCACGAACTGGCCATAAACAATTTAAAACTATCAAAGGAACAACGAAAACAACTATATGACCGTGGAGCAAACGATTGGAAGCCCATGTGGGGTGAATTAGTATTGATGAGGAATAATGCTACTGGCACGGGCCAGAAACTGCAAAGTATTTGGAAGGGACCGTATGAAGTGGTTGACATACCAAGTGCACAAACGTGCGTGATAAAGAATGGGAAAAAACTCGAAAGAGTACATAATAATCGACTCAAACGATTTAACGAATAGAAAAAAAAAAAAAAAAAAAAAAAAGGTTAGGGATGCAGATGATCTTTCCACGTCCTGCGTTGAATTATTGTTTAGGAGTTATTAAATATGAATTAGGATTAAGATTTGCATCGAAAAATTAGAATTAAGATTAGATTGTAAATAGACGTACATGAACACTAATAGAATAAGATTGGTTCGAAACGAAAACCACGAAGGATTACATGCGCGAGAAACATACCAAAATTTTCTATGGTTTTCATGTACATCTATAAAAAACCCAATTTTTGTTAATTATACATTAAGGATACAACGAAAAAAAAAAAAAAAAAAAAGAAGAATAAGAAATAAGTGAATCTATAAGTCTAATACACCAATATTGCCAGATAGTAAATTCACAATATGATCTTGCACATTAAGGGCTAATCAGCTAATTGAACTGCAGTACGAGTAACAGGAAGGTTGAACGGAGGAGGTTGATCGGAAGAAGTTGAAGAAGAACGAGGTTGACGATGAACATCGGAGTAAGAAATTATGATCGCATTGTCGCAATGCCTGTAATACATCTCGGTTGAAAATGAAGAGCAGGAGGCACTCGGCTGGAAGAGAATACGTTAGATGTTAGATGCGCACTCGGGAATTATATTACGTTGGAAGATACAACCGGCACTACCAAACAACAGAAACACGAGTATCGTGACGGAAGTAAAAGTGAAAGGTTGCCAGGTGAAGCAAGAGAAAAATGCTTGAAGCAGAAACACCAATGGTAATTTTCTTGCAAGGCAAGCATCAAGCAAAAAAAAAAAAAACAAAACAAAACAAAAAAAAGCGTAATGACATGTAGCGACCTTGGCTTGGCCGCAACGATTTCGGCTTTAATGCGGCGGCTACGAATACGGCGGCCGATGATAAGGAGGCGGCCAACGACAACGAGAGCGACCGATCGGATAAACGAAGCCGAAGATGACGAAGAGGAGAATATATCGGGGTGATCAACGAGCTGGAGAGAAACTGCAGCTCTCTTAACTGGTGACGGTCTTGGTGTGCGGATCGAAGGATTAATAAAATAAAACTTAGATTCTAACTTAAACTAATAATTAGTCTTTTCACATATATGTTGTTATATTAGTATCTTTGTAGCCAATACCATTATAACTATTTAAAATAGCAAATAGACGACGTATAAAACGATTTTGGGATTCGAACATTTTACAGCATTATTTATTGCAGCTCACCATCACAAGTAAAACAACAAAAATTACAGGTAGTTTCAGAAAAAACGCAGAACCTCTTATGTGCGGATTAGAAGATACGCAGTTTATTTTATTAAAATGTTATTTGAGCAATTTGTATTAATTTACACATCTTTTTTAAAATGCAGAAAAATCCCTTTCAGTCAAATTTTAAAAAATATTCGAATTTTTAAAAATATAATATAATTTTAGTCATATCAAATAATTAATTTAGTTACTCAAAGCTACCTCCTAAAACAAAATTACAAGAAGCATAGCTTCAGTTTAGCTGAAACCCGTGAGATTTAAAATGCGTGGAAATTCGAGAAACGCGGTTTCTACAAGGACCGCATTATTAGCGTGTGACAACTTGCACTTATAACTCGAAATGTACATCATTGGTTGATTGGACTACATTTTGCATATGATTAAAAATGTTGAATAGGGACTTTGCGTATTCGGCATGAAGCCCATGATGTTGCGTTAGCCAGAGCAACCTTTGAGATCAAGCCTTGAATTTTAATATGGTAGAATACTGGCCGATCTCGTGGTACAGTCGTCAACTCGTATGACGTAGAATGGGCCGAGTCCCCATACGTAGGACTGACTATCCTGCTATGGATAATCAATGGGTCGCTGAAAGCCAAACTCACTAGTAGTATAGGCAGGCCTTGATCGACAGCGGTTGTTTTTCCAAATAGAGGAAGAGGAAGAACACTATCAATTGGATGTGTAAAAAATTACTCCGTAGACAAAATTTTCAAAATTTTCAAAACATAGATAGAAAATTGAAGCCCCATGGTACAAATTTCAAAACGCGCAATCTAATAACGCACCCGTCGTGGGTTAAATTCCCGTATGGGCCGTACCTACTATACTTGGCACTGACTATCCTACTGTAAGTATTCAATAAGTCCCTGATAGCCTGGCCCATTAGTGGCACAGGCAGGCCAGTGATCGAATACGATTTTTGTACCAAATTTATGCCAATAATTATTATGGTGACGCTGATATGGCAGTTGAAACATGATATTTATTCATAATGATTTAATTCAATAACATTCGTACTTACCCGTATGTGGTCCAGCCGTATTAGCAAAAGAAAGACAATCCATGAGCCAAACAACTTTTGCCGCTTTTGTAAAGCAAAAAATATATATTTCAGTTCTGTTACATTTTACTGACCAGCATTGTTCCGACCCTCTGTTGTTCTAGCTTTCACCGTTGTCCAGTGAGCGTTTGAAAATTCATTCTCTGACAACGATTTTGTCGTGTTTCCGTTTTTGTTTTTACTGCACACAATTTTCATCTAGCTATGAAACAATACTTTGCAATGTTGTTGATACCTGCTAGCACGGTTAGTTTTCAAGTGTGAATTTGATTTTGTTTCATGTTGCTTAACTTATTGCATACACACGATGCACCTACGGAGTTAATACGAGTAAATTTTTGTATTCGCTGTCGCTTTAGTATATGTGCGCTGCGTCATTCATTCGTTTTATTTCATTTAATGTTTTACGGGAGGGGAAGGAAGCTCTTCTGAATGGTACTAATAAGAAACTAACCGTTTAGCCTACAATGTAAATCGGTAACCATACACCGGAATTTGGAATTTCTTCTTTTGCTGTGTTGGTTTTGTTCTTAACTTCGTTCGTTGGTTAGTTAGCTCGCTGCGGTGATGAGTTGTTTCTTTGGAAAAGTTTGATTTATTGTTTGATTTTGCATGCATTGTTTTCATTTTCAAACGATTTGAACTAGTTTGCTTAATTATGTTCACTTTTGTTCGTACCGCGGGACAAAGATTTACTTAGATACGGCTGCATTTACACTTTTGCTATTTTGTTTCCGTGTTTGTTTTCCATGAAAATCTGCGCAATGATTCCTTCATGTTCTCCTTCTTTATTATCCTGCGTAGTACGTTAGTGGATAAGCATTTAGATTTTGATTTCCAATATTATACAACAATACACTTTGTCTTTGATTAACATTCATTCATCGGCATCATCGGCACAAGGCTTTTGAATGTATGTATGTATGTATGTTTGCTACTTGTTTATTACATGCTGCATTCAATACAGTTTCAACTGAAATGCTGTAATGAGTAGCTTAATATTAGTTTGATTGATTTACGACTACATCTAACCTCCCCCCGAAACCACGTATCGTAATTGATGTGTTTAAATTTCATCCGACCTCTATTAGCAAACAGCTTTCATTACCTGCATTTTATCAGTGGTTTTTGTTAATAATACTCACTTGGTTAACATCAATATCAACGAAAGTATGCAATAATACTACAAACGAAACAGCCACATCTTCCGTAACAGTTGAGGCAGACTACTTCAACTCTTTGCCTGCCAAAGCTTCTCGAGTCACCAATGGCACTCGTAAAACAAAACCGTAAATGGGTATGCTAGTACAGCTCCACGCGTACCGCATAAATTCGATCGTTGTACAATGATGGGAATTTATTCCCACCCTTCCTGCCCTAGGGTGCTACAGCCCTCACCAAACAAAACAGCTGAGAAATGGGGCGATTGATCATATGATAAAAAGACAATTTCATTTGACGACTGTTAAATTTGCTGCCTTTGCCCAGCGGCGCTCCCCTGAGACTCAATAAAAGTGCAGTAACGTATGGCAAGACAAAAGTGTAGCACAGTAATGTGGTATCGGCAACGAAATAAACAACTCCTGTCAAGAAACAACTCACTTACAGCAGAAGGAAAAGGTTACAGTTTATATTGTGATGCAAATGCTTATGCTTGTTACAGATTTACATTACATACAGATTGTTCGGTGCTGCCAGTGTGTGTGTGTGTGTTGCTTCAGTAGAATAAACCTCCAGTACCTGCTGCAAATTCTCTATTCCCTTTTCTAGATTAAGGCATATTTAATGTACATACTATCCAACGATTTGTGCCTGCATTTGTGTGTATTTATGTTTGTGTGGTTGGTTGATTTTTGCTTCTTTCAAACTGCACTTGCTTCTACCTTTCAGAAGCTTTCTAATGTAGCACCAATTCAAATGTTTGCTACGTACGAGCTTAAAAAGCTCATTTTGCACTCCTGTTTTACTTTGACTACGACAGCTCACTCGTATTTGAATACAAACTCACGCGTGTAAGGATACAACACAACCACGAATGCGTTTTAGCAATCGTTTTTAAACTTAACTACGGTAGTAACTTGGGTGGGGGAAACGAATTGAGACCATTTTAAAACAAAAAGTGCATCAATCTTAACTTTATGCAAACTGCTCTGGAATATATTTTGCAGTGTTGCTTCTAAATGGCATATTGCACGTAATACATGAGACAATGATAAAAAACCCTCTCCACTCCTTTGCAGGACGCAACGTAAACAACATCTTAACAAAGTGTTCTCACTGCACAGAACGTTCAACGGAACTGTATGATGAAAGTCACCGTCACTGGTTTAACGGGAGAAATATGTGCAACATTAGCGCAAAAACGGTTGTCCATCGGATGAATGATTTGGTGGCTCCTTCAAGCGCAATGCAGTAGCAATAGAAAAATACGAATATAAAATCAAAATCATGGTAGAAGATTGAAGAAAAAAATCACAAATTTTGCAATAAACGTCCATCACTTACCGTTTACTTCATTCGATTCATCCACCGACCTGTCACGGTTGGGACTCGTGTCGCTGGATTTGTGCTCCGAGCGATCCACCTGATTGTAGTCCGATTGGTAGCGGATGCCTATACGATTACGAGAAG
Organism: Anopheles gambiae; assembly: GCF_943734735.2. Lineage (NCBI taxonomy): Eukaryota > Metazoa > Arthropoda > Insecta > Diptera > Culicidae > Anopheles > Anopheles gambiae. The sequence continues at coordinate 46,212,671 of NC_064602.1, read as the reverse complement.
ATGCACGAGCAAGATAATTCTTTAATTAACCATTCCTTCTACATAAGGATGCCCAAACATACCTTTGTCAAAGTGGTTGACAGACATCGTAGACAAACCGTACGGTGATTCGTAAACACGAGTTGATGGAACGGTGGTCGTGATACTTTCTGTCGTTGATGGTGGTATCGTAGTTGGTGGGCTGGATGCTGTTTTGACAAAAGACAAGACATATATAACGGGTTAATGTTATGTTACTCAAGTAAGTTTTCGTCATTGCCGTTAAATTTTACTTCTAAGATATACATTTTTGATAGTGTGTATTAATTTTAATATAATACTAGCTTATTTTTATTTGTAATTCAACAATGTTTGACTCATGTACACATTGATTAATTCACGAGGTACTTGAGCAGATTAATGAAAAATTATGTGCTGCATCACAATAACAATAAAAGAAACAAATAATTCCATGGTTTTTAATGAAAAAAAAAAAGAAATTCTATCAATGTTTACACCATAATGTATACCATTAAATACGTATCAAATAAGCAGATAAAAAACATTCAAAATTTAAATGACAAGGGTAATTTTTAAATTTATATTCAATAAAACACTAGTCATGTGACTAGTTTGGAAACAAATTGCTTACATTTTTTTAAACGTAAAACAAATATTGTGACACGCTGTCAACAATTGGTGCCTCAGTGGTAAAAATTGGTGACTTAGAGGAAAAAATAATCTCAGTTCTTTTGGTTCAAAACTAATCCTTTCATTATTTTTTTCTATGATCGAATTTTGTACACAGTTATGAATGTAGGAATTGGAATTATTGAGTTGATACATCTTTACACTTGTTACGGTTTCATTTTATTTAATTGGTAGCCATTATAATAATATAATAAAGCAATACGTCCAAAGACGATTCTCAAAAAATGAAAAAAGGAACGATAACATACATGCAGCAGAGTATACAGTACAGTACAGTAAAGACGTGATATTTGCTTTTCTGACAATTAAGTATACTTATAATCCAAATCGATTGGTATATAATTTTTTTATATATCAGAAGTGTTAGTTCACTTCAATCCCTCAAGATAAATTTTGAACCAGTGTTAAAACCAGCAATAGAGCAATCATTGTGGCATTTGATCCTATCTGCGTTCTGAGCTAATAAAAATAAAAACTGAACCATAATGTTATTGCCCCATCGCTCTAATCCTGTCAATGATGCGTTGACCGATATCAAGGATTTTACTCCAACTTGTTTAAGACCCATAAATGGCTCATCTAGGAAATTGTTAGTTGGTTGTATTACTACGCGCCTTAATATTATATCGATTGGTATCGTTTGATGCGACTTGTCAGTTGACTTTAGTTTACAAGGTGATTGATATCATATAACGTGTGATGTTTGTTTATTGCGTGATACTCGTGTTTATGCAGAAAAATCCTCTAGCAGAGAGAGACATTTGAGTAAAACTGATGTAAAACTAAGGGTTTAACATGGCTTGTACTATTTAAGTTATAATATTTTAGTTTACATTGACTGCAAGCTTACATTTAGGGAAAATTTTGAGCATATGATATCAAAAGTTTTATGTTTTATGTTACTTGTTGCAAAAAAAATCACAGACTCGTTTAGTGTGAAGACCTTGTATTGCGCAATTGTTCGACCAGTATTACAGTTCGCTTGTATAATTTGGAATCCATCTCAACGATACATAATTGACAGAATTGAATCAATCCAGCGTAAGGTTACTCGTTTTATGTTCCATCGTCTTCCGTGGTCACTTGTTTCTGTATGTCCACCCTACCGTGCTAGGTGCCTTTTGTTTGAACTTGAACTTCTCCAACTTAGGAGAATGGCGGCACAGTGTTTATTTTTACACAAGTCACCTGGTAGGGTTTTAAGACCTACGGCTCTTTTGAGTACGGACTTCAGATCAACAACTTTTGGAAGTAATGATTCTTTGGTTAAAATGGTTAATGTTTATTGTGCATTAGGAAATAATTTTGATTTCAGTTCCAGTTTAAATATGATCAAAACATTTGTATCAAAAAACCTAGTCTTGTTTGATGGTAGCACATGTGATGTATCTTTTAAATCTCAAAGTCGCGATTTTATGTCATGTACCATTCTTTTCGCAAGCAGTCGTGATATATAAAGGTTAAATGTGATATACTACTATTGTTATTTAAGCCTTAGAAATCTGGATAACTTTATTGAATAGATTAATAATAAATGATAAATATGTACTACTGTCCAACAGTTCAGCACATTTGTGTTAATTAAACACTCGCCAAAAATATCAATTTGTAAGATTTTTTGTAATAAGAATAATGTCATATCTAGATCAAGTTTTATAAATTTAAAAAAAAAACAGAATAAAATTTGCTTCAAACAGGATCAATGCATGAGCGATAAAAAAGGCTACCAAGATCACATCACTGCACCAGCAGGAACTGTTTGTTAAAAATACACACACACACCATTCTAACGCTAAAGCTTCGTCACGGATAGCAAACAGATCGTCATCAACGAGCACGTTTCAAAGCGAAGTTCTGCCAACTCTGTCAACCAGTGCGAACCGAAGCGATGACAAGACGTGCAAATGAAATCTAGAACAGATAGAAAGCAGTTCCCTTACTCAAACATGTTTCCAGCTTCTTTGTGCTCCCCCTCCCCCGTCCCCCTCACCCCATCAACACCCACAATATTGCGCATAATCCCGTCCAGACGACAACGGAATCGCCTGTCGTCCTCACGTCAACAATCCTTGGCTTGTTGGCGTTGAGCTCTTCATTGTATTGTTGGTACAGAAGTTTCTGTGAAAACTGCTAGAAGCTGACTACACCGGCGGTGGCCAGATGAAGCAAGTGGCAAATTACACACTCGAAATGTATACACACACACTCACTCACAACGTGTTGTGCTGTGGACAATAACACTCAAGCGAACCAACAGGAGAGTTAGGGAGTCCTTGCTGGATGCACCACTCTACACAATGTACCTTGGTTACAGCTAAGTTTGAGAAATGTGCAACAGGTTGCATTGTAATTGTAACTGGGAGGTTACTGACAATTAGAATCATGTATAGTTTACAAATGAAAGGAAATGCTTTTTTGCAGTTCTATCCGTATCTGCAGTTAACAAATATGTAGTTCTAAATCTAAATAAGCATGCAAATTCGTTCGTACTTACAGTACAATCTGATGCTGCCATCCGTTTCTCCACGAGGGTTTTTGGCGATGCATTTATAGATGCCATAGTCACTGTGCTGCACTTCCCCTATGTGTAATCGCATCACCGATTTATATGAAGGATTACCAGGGACAGTTTCAGTTCTGGAAGGGTCATGTAAAATGTAATCAAAAGTTTTATAATACAGTGGAGACATAGAATGGGATCCCATGATTTCAATAGTTTATCATTATCACTTACTTGTACTTCTGTGAGTCGTGTATCATTTGATCGTTTTCTCGCGTCCAGTAATTAAGTGAGGTAGGATGGGCTTCTATATTACATTCTAATGTCACGTTGTATCCAACCGGGATGCCAACCAGTTGATGAGGTATCCAGAGCATTGGTGGAACTAAACAAAAAATAGATAATTTGTCAAACTTATTAGCTACACTGCTATTAAATTTTAGACACATTTCTATTTAAAATGACCGTCTTCTCTTAGCATACTCCACGGTGAAGTTTAACATTGCTGTACCATATACTCACAATCAACACTGACTTTAATACGCTTCGAAACGCTTGGCGGGACACCATTCGTTGCTATGCAGAGGTACGCTCCCATATCGTACCGTGACACACGTGACAGCATAAGTACATCTCCTTCCCATTCGAGAACTACTGGAATAGGTGGACATTCGCGGCCACGATACCATTAGAACAAGGAGAAAGGAGAAACAAAAAGTTCATAAGTTAAATACAATGTTTTCAGGTATGACAACAGACAGCCAAACGAAAGTTTTCGCAGCTAAGCTTACCACTGTTATTCCGAGTGATGGCAATTTTGGTGTTGTCATCACGCTTCCACTTTATTGATGGCGGTGGACTTCCGGTTGCTTTGCAGCGTAACGTAACGTTGGCACCTTCACGCACGATCACGTCACTGGACGAAACCGAGTCATCGATATTTGGAGGCACTGCAGGTGAAAACCAAACAAACAAAACAAACATCAGTTCAAGTACGACGAAGTGTTGGCTACGGGTAAAAATTCCTTGCAGATATAGGTGGTCAAAAATCGCAAACGTGTGGTTTTCAAATTAAAAACTTTCCAAGCGAGCTGAGCGCATCAGTCATGCTTACTTCCAGCAGAATCTATCCACCAACATCGAAGAGCATGCGGGGTTAGATTTTCTGACAGACGTGAAATCTCTTAAATCGTTCAATTACTTCCCCAAAGCCTTTTCATTCTGTGAACTTTCCGGTCGGGGCAAACCATGCCGTACCGTACACCAAACACTAACTGAGGTGTGAAGTTATCAAAAAAGGAAGTTATCTTTCAGATTTCTTCCTACTCCGCAAGCTATGCGCTGCCCTTTCTACTTGCTCGTGCTATCTATCGTACGAACGGAGTAAAAATCATATGAACCATGTCGCCGGCAATATCGATCTCATAAATAATGCAAATGATCTCAAATCACTTTTTTCCTCGTGATTGCGACCGGACTAAACATCCACCGCAGAAGTTTAAAGAGAGGAAGCCGATGATAATCGGAAAATTTGGTCGGTCGGAACCATAAAGTACGCACCACGCTTTGGAGGAATCGGACGGGGAACAATTTCGGGAAGGGAAATTGAAAGTTTTGCACAAGAAAGTAGAAAACATGCAGTGTTTGGGCGGGGTGGGGTATTTTTTTTACTTCTGACTTTTTTTTGCATTTCGCCTACTATTCGACCGGCGAGTGCATTATGGTTATTCAAATTGTGGGTTTGATTTCTGTGGATATGACATTTAATTTAAGGCAAAAAAGTCGTCAATTTTTCACTTCAGTAAAAGTGAGGCGAAAACTTTTGGCGTTATTTTTTACAGTTTTTTTCACAACATCCTATTTTGCAGCTGTACTGTGACTGAGAGAAGTGGCAACACACATTTCGTAGAGGTACATTTTTGATCATGAACTTAGAAATTGAAATTAGCAGCGTGACTTTGTAGGATGGGCATCGTACAGCTATTTTAATTTTCCTTCTAATCCAACATCACATTAGCAAGAAATGTGCCATTGTTATGTCAGTATGTAAAACTAAAGCAATTTAATTGATTTTGTGCTTTATAAATCCATAAAACCTAAATGATTCATTCCAGACCTAGCATATGCCAGGGTTAATGTACTAATAGTAGTGTAAATTGGGTTGCAACAGATTTTTCTTCTTCTTTCGGCTCAACAACCGTTGTCAGCCAAGGCTTCCCAAACTTAACCATTTATTACAACTAAGTCACGATTTTTTAAATATTTTTCTGAATGCGTTGTTGCACCCTTAATCATTTATGTATTTGTATATTTTAAATCAAAATTTGTCCGCGAATTAGGCTAAACGAAAGTCTTATAATTGATCATCCTAGTCAAACCTAGTGAGAACATTATAGCCAAACCTCTTACAAGTGAATACTGCTAAATGCAAATATGGTCTGGGAATCGAATACAAGACAAAGAATTAAAACATTTAAAGGATGCTTGAATTGCGGATGACGTTACGAAACTGTACAGATGAAATGTTATAGTCAAACCTATCAAAAACTGCATTAAAGCTTCTAGAAGCTCTCACCAATGGATCATTTTGACCATAACTAGCTACACGGGTCGGAATAGATAAAAGAGGAAGGTAATCGTATAGTTCATATAGTTATCCTAAAAAAAGGGTATAATTGGAATGAAGCTAAGTTTTCAATTAAAGCGAAATTTTCTATTATAATATAAATATTTTTGAATTATTCAATTGGCAAACATGTATAATTTTGATAGATAAAAATATTGAATATGGCACTGCACAACGACTGTAGACCAGTGATCTCCATATTGACACAAATAACTTAATTGATTTAAATTTTTTGTACATAAGTTATTTTAGTACACTAAACCCACTATTGTTACATTCACCCTATATCAAGTCGCATCGAAAGTCCGAACAACTTTCATATTCCGTGTTCGTTTTTAATCTAAGGAAATGATAATAAAATTTGTTCATACCACACAAAAAAAAACTTGCACAATCTGAAACATTGCCGACAATGAAATGCAATGGTGCTGGGGGGGGGGGGGGGGGGGGGGTATATTTGTTCGCTCCAAACGTGGCAATTATTGATTAAATCCTAGTCCAACCTCCTGGGCCCCAAACAGAAACATAGGTTTGTAGGATCTCTAGTCCACGCAATGAACATTTGTCAAGAAACGGGCTACCAGAGGGGAGGACAGGAAGCGAAAGAAAAGCAATGAGGATGATAGTGAGATGAAATACAGCTTCTGCAATATGCAAGGAATTGTTTGCAGCATCTTTTCGTTGTGGAATTAATGCTTGAACGAGAAATAAAGGGCACAACTTCTTAAAGCACAAAATTAAAGGTGTGGAACTTTTTAGGAGTTGTGTCTGTTATTCGGATATCGTATGCTAAGAAACATATCTCATTTTGCAACAATCTGTATATTTTGATAGTTATTGTATATAGAGCCAAGGATTCTTAACCAACCATTTGGTTTTATGAGAATAAACTGAGATAAAACTTAGTGATCATTATTTCCTCTTTTTAATGAAAGTCCCTATGACATTGGCAAATCCACCAAGCTAAAACTATTTCCGCACAAGGGAAATAACACACTAAACATGGTCGGATAGGAACATTTGACATTCCCCATCATCTTTCAGCTCAAATTTGAAAAGCATTCATACGAAGTGAAATATTATTACGGATTGAGCAGCATCGCACGTCAGTTTAATCACTGTCGTTTCACGATTGACTCGTCGAGACGGCCTTCCCGTATTGTAATTGAATTAACGTACTGATAAATCGACAGTAAATGACGAATATGATAGGTACCGCTCCAGTCTCTCAACCCATTCGCTCGTGCGGTAGCAACATGTAGCACGCGTGGCGAACACAATATTACATTATGCCAGGCGTCGACTATTAAATCATCTTTCCGTCACTATCGTTACCGAATATGTTCCCATCCACCCGGCTATCGCAATATTTCGATCAACCACTCTTTTGACTACTAATGACAGGAAGGGGGCCTATACGTTATGCAATTGTCCCCCCTCCACTCCCCCCCTCTCATTCCGCGTTCAGGCTAGACCCCAGACCCCAGACCAAATGAGGAGAAAAACAGACCGACCGATCTATGCAACAGGCTACAACAGGCGATGGGTGCGTAAATATGATGCGTGATGAATAGACGATGTGTCGCTCGAAGGCAATTAAGTCGGCCCGAAAGCAACACATCCATCGGCCATCCATGAGTCTCGGATGCAGTCCAGTGTGATCGATTTGTATGCAACAAGTCACAGTCGTTGTAATTATGCCTTTTCCGGCAGTGTTCATGTGGGTGATGTTGGGTAAAACTGTGGTTAAATGGTGGCAGTCGCATGTTTCCCATTCGCCATCGAGGCAAAAATTTCCAAAACTAGAGGCGGCTTTTTGTGTGGCTAACAAGATATGATGTAATTAATAGGTGTAGCATTTCAATTTTAGTCATCAAAATGGTACCCTAACTTAATGGGAATTTATTCAGAAGTAATTGAATCATTTTTCAATGGCACAAGCAAACGATTTGTATCATTTCACCATTTTTCAACTAAAAAGATCTGTAGAGAAGTAAAAAATATCTCCCCATATTGAACACATTCCATCGGTCAATCTTGATATCGACGAATTTATCGAAAGTGGATGTTGGAAAAAAATAATTACAACCAAATGAACATCATATGGTACAACCGTTTGAGAAAAAAACCCATTTTCAATCAAAATGTCATTAATACTGTTAACACAAAAAATTGACACCTTACCCACAACATGAAGATAACCGAACTGCGTTTTTGCCGTCACCGTATTGATTTGACACATGTATCGGCCCTTGTCCTCCTCCTGCACGTTGGTGATGTGCAGGAACCACGTTTTGTGCTTGTCGTGCTTGTCGTGGGTAACGCTGATACGCGGATTTCGCGTGATGACGTGATTATGCACCGTCAGTATGGCCGACTGTTCGAAGTGCATCCATGCTACCTGTAAAATGAAACAAAAAGGAAAAAGGGGAAAACGATTTTAATTTTATTATTGTGTTTTAAACGTGAACCGAGACGGTGTGCCTATAATTGATAATAAATTGGAGTGATTTTGTGGGACACTTTTCCTAGAGGACACGTAAATTAATGACCGGAAGCGCATTGTGTAAATGGATCCTTTTCTCCCCCGGAACATTGCGTATATTGGCTAATGTTTATCGTAAACAATGGACGTAGCAAACATAAATTTTCCTTCTCTTTAGCAGCCCATCTAACTCTACTGGAAAGAAGGGAGACGGCAAAAGGTCGATGCTCGATGCGGAGCTGCTGGGTCACCAAAGATACAGCCGTCGACAAAACTCTTGCTACGTTTTGTCCTGTCTGAGGCACACCAACCCAAAATGATCGAGTGTAACACGGTTTTCATGCGGACGAAAATGGTGGATTCCTTCGCTGCTAGCGAAGAACCGTCCAAGTTTTATGGTCAGTTGGACAGTGCCAGATTACCCGTAGCTAGCCAGCACTGGTGCTAGCACACACTAGTCACTAGCCTCATTTGGCGATAAAAGATCACTGCAGCGGGATTGTCGTTATGGCAAAATTAGCTCATTGAAAGCGCCCATAAGCAGAGTGGGAAAATGTTCTTTTAATTGAATACGCTGGACCTGTGTTTCTGGAGCTGGCTTGGAGCTTCGAAGAATGTGACACAGCTCTGGGGATGGCTCAACATATGCTAGACTTGGCCCATGATCACATATACTATATAGCTGCATTTCAACGTCGGCCTCGAAAGCAAGGCCTAAAATGGGTGTAATTTAAATAAAACAAACATTACCGGTGCATTTTTGGGACTGGGCTCGAGCCAACTAACTTCCCACATGACTTGTCACAAAACGTAGTTGACAAAAAGTATGTACAGTAGTTTTCCCACAAAAAAGTAACATTGCTTTGGTGTACAAAAAGAAACAAAGCATTTCAAACATATAAAAGCAAAAGTTATTTTACCATTTCTCTAGACAAATATTTAAAAAGAATGTTTGTTTTTTCATCCAACTCTACACCATAAACTAAACATGTTTGGTGGGAAGTTTACGGCATATTCCTAATTCGTAAAAAATCCGTGCTCTTGCATACAAGTGTCCACCCAACGGCACATAAAAATTATGCACAACAATGCTCCGTACGATCCTGACGACGGTGATAATCGTGCTACTCTTAAGCACACGAACCTCGTTTAACGATCAAATGAATTTACTGGTTTTAAAAATGTCACTCCGTTCACTGTAACCGTTTCAGTAAACGGTCGGAAGCAGAACAGGCGAAGAGGGGTGGGATAGCTTTTCACGCCTCCATAATTAATATACGGGGAGAGCTTTAAAATTAAACTAATTTCAAACTGAGTCAACAAAACAGCCATCGTCATTTTCTTCCCATTATCGCTATTGTGTCGACCTTTATTGTTTACATCGGTAGTGCCAAAACTCGGGCTGGGGTGCGGTCGTCGTCTGTGGTGGCAGATGATGGAGGCCGAATGGCTTCCGATGTGCTAAGCTTCTTTTATGGTCGCCCCCAAAACCATCGACAAGCATGATGGTCGGTTTTTGAAAACGGTAAACCATGAACCTTTGCCAGAGCAGCTACCCTCAGTTTTTCGTCCTCCGTTTTTTGTTACTCCTCTCTGACTCTCCTTTCTAATCGTGATTGTTTCCCTGCTGCACGAAGCGTTTAACGAGGGGCATGGTGCCAAGTGAATGTGACACCGCGAGGGAGAGAATGTCATCCCGTGGACAGTGGGAAATCCATTCAATTTGGTGCTCAAAATTTTGGAAAAAAGTGAAAACTTGTGTTGATTACGTATGTTAAACGATGTGATAGAAATATTTATTATGAGTAATTTTTAAACATATTGAATTCATTGTTTAGGTTGTTTAAAATAACACAAAAATGCTTTAAACCCTTCTTCGTCGACCAATTTGAGGCTTTTCTGGTGCAGTGAAAAAGGAGACACCAACAGTCCAATGTTCGAATACAGGCATTGCATGAGTATGAGAAACATGCCTTATCATTTAATCAGTACTCAGTTTCACGCAATTTCATCACGGTTTTTTCGCTATTCTATTCTTTCAAGTTTGGTTTTAGTTAGCTATGAAAGGTGAGCTGCTTTTACTCGTAAAGTATGTGAATTGTGTTTAGCCGTGATTTTAAAACTTCGAAATCAATAATAACAATAGCAGAAATAGTCGTTACAGATATAAATAGTATAAAAATGATTCTTATAAATAAATAAAAAAATATTTTCAATTCATCATAGTAAAACAGTAATAACGACAGCAACAAAAATCGATTTGTTGTCTACAATAACTCTTGTATAAAAAACTGTATGTTTTACTTCACAGACATCATTAAGATGAGAGCACAATTACTATTATTATTTAATGGCTATTATAGTCTTGTTTAATGATAAGTATTACCTGTTAGCGTTAAGATATAATTGGTAAGTCGTTGCTACTGAATAATAATTAAAATATACTAATATGTTATATTTGTCATTTCATGTTGGCTTGCGTGCATAATGAAAAAAAAAAACTGGGCGAAAAATATGAATACGAAGATGCAATCAATATAACGATGCCTAAACCAATCCAAAACTACCAACAATATTTAATCTATCTTGACACAAGAGCGCACACAACGATATCTACATTAACAGCAAAACTATTTCCTAACAGTTCTGAATCGTTCCTACGCTGACCATACATTATTTATGTCGAGTGTTCTCCACCCCATACTGGCCCGTCGTGTAACACGGCCCAGATCGAAGGGCAAAACGAATTGAGCCCTTGAAGAGGTCGATCGAGCCGTGATTGTGTGAAAATTCCTATCCCCTGAACCGTACGCCGTTCTTCTCCTTTACCCGACCGGCAAAACCATCGCGCCTCGCAAAACTTCCTTATCTACTAATCTTCCCGAAACAGTGGCGACACGTATACGGCCACAGGCGTGCGCCGTCTCGACCGTTTTGTGCATTTCGAATGTGGAAGAGAACTTCCCCATTCAGCAAAAGTAAAATCAAACTGGCCAAACAAGTTAAACTCAGCGTCCTGCTTGGTGTGGTTTTTGAAACAAGTTCAGCTATTTGAAGCGCTCCCAATACCGTTTCGTTCGTTTTGCTCATTTTTAGTCTACAGTCATGCGTCCAGTCTCGGTCCTGGAGGAATCTGTGAAAATCCATTACATCAGTCTAGCCGAAAAGTGTGCAGCAAAAATTTCGTAAACAAACCTATAAATCGTCTCGTCTGCTGATGGAGGAGGTACTACTTCGAGGAGCGGGAGGAGTTGGTTCGGGAACGCGGAAATCAGGACAACCAACACCAACACCGATTTCAACTGTGTTTGGAATCGCACTGAAGCTGGCAACGAAGCTTTGAACAGGATAAATGAAAAAACGAGAGCGATATCTCCATTTCGCTGGTAAAAGCAAGAGCATGTCGAAATGGAGGTCACAACAGAGATTCACCTGGCGATAGAAGAATGGAAAGACGTTATCTCGCCAACAGAATTGAGGTCAGGACAGTTATGCATCGATCGAGAGACGAAGGAAAAATTAGGCTATAATTACTTTTTTATGGTAAATAACAAAGCCCAAACAAATTAATTTGAAAATAAAAGAAACACAAACAAACAAAACACATCCGAACTAAACACTGCGCATTCAATATTTCTGCTAGGGTAAGGGAAAGTGTAGGTAAAGGTTAATTTTAAAGTCTAACATTGCATCTAACGTACCTTGTAGGATCCCAGATTTTTCACCGAACAAGCCAATTTTACGTTCCGTCCTGCTGGCACGGTTATGTTTTCTATAACATCTGTAAACTCCGGATCTTCCAACACCGCTAGAAAAAATACAGGAAAAACAGAATTCATTATTTAGCGCTCTACTTTCCATATAGCTACAACTCACAACATAACTCAGAGAACATAAATGAGCCTGTTAATGAAAGTTGATCATTTTGACATGCTTGGTAATGATGTATGTCAACCGCTGCAACCAAACTGTCTGGAGAATGAGGTTCCGGAAGTAAAAGTTTAGCCACAGCGAGCAAGAGCGAACGTTGATACTATGGGGTATTCATTATAAGCAACAGGATTGAGTTCCTATGTGTTCAAATAGCTTATGGTTGCAAGGACTAATTATAGTGGTAGCCTTAATTTCACTGAATGAAGTAAGCGTCCTAACGTGCTTGATAAGTATTGAAGGAAAAAAATGAAATAATTATGAAATGTACTAGAAACGCATAGTATATTCACGAAAAACTTTACGGGAATACATGTTGAGTTCAGGATCCTTTGGAACAATCTAATAGAACTAAAGGCATTCGTTTCAAACTCATAAAACTCGTCCTTTTCAGGTTGCATCAAATTACATTCTCCTACTCCGCCTGCTCCCTAATTCGTATGACATTGAAGGGTTAAGGTTTAGGTCATGTAAGATGTGGGAAAGCCGAATTAAAAACAGAAACTTTCCCCTATTCCTAAGCGATGCAAGTACAGGAGTTTGTTAATTCGTGTCACGTTATTTGCTTGCAGCCCACAATTAGGGTTTAGGGGATTGATTCATCAGACATAAAAGTTTAATATGGAAAAGGATAGCGTTTTCTCATAAATTTATGCGGGTAATATACCACATTTAGTGGAATTAAAGTGGATTTATATTAGTATGTTTCTTACAGACGTTAAGGTATTGCACCAAATAACTTAAGCTAGAGTTTCTTTACTCGTGAAGGCCATAATATTAATTTTCATTTAAAACAATCAAACACACGACACAATCTTTGGAGGATAAGTGATTCACCCGCTCCAATGTGCTTTAATGGTTCCTTTGGCGAGTTTCTACTACCACCTACGAATACTAATCGATCAAATCAGCTCTTATAAAAATCCAGCAAAAATTTCCACCTATCGTCTCGCTTCCAATTTACCACCGAATGGCTATTTTCCGCAACGATTCTAGACTGGTGGCAACGATTGCTTCACAAAAGTTCACTTTCAATCGTAACCGATAATGTCGCTCGTTTCGTACGACCACCGCTGGACGCAGGAGAACATTGCTGCTTGCTTGCTTGCTTGCTGGTTGAAAACAGTCACAGTTGTTTCCTAGTCGGGATAGTACCCGCAGTCTCGACAGATCGGCGATCAGGACAAAATCCGTGGCACGTAATCGTATGGATGGCGATGGCGAATGAAAGGATACAATTGTAATTCAATTAAGGTTGATACTGAAATGGTGATTCAACCTAATTTCGTTTCTTCTCTGCTTTTTAGAAGCACAACGAACGGCGGTCCCTACCCAAAAAAGGGAGGGTTCTCAATGGGATGATGGTGAAAAGAGGAAGCTGAAAGTTACATACACACATCCGCAACATACGGAATGGATCCTTTTAGATGAGGTGCATCCTTCTAACGGCTTGCAAGGGCAGAACAACGGCTTGAAGGAGTGTATTTATCTACTGCTCTACCGTAGAACCACCGACGACGTCCAGTAGCTACGGGGATCCCTACGCTTGTGGGCGGGATAGGCTACGTATATTCTTTTAATATTCCGGAAATGTCGACAGCCGAAGTAAATAAAATTAAAGGCTACACTCCTTGTGCACTGGGTTGCTGTCGCGTTCAATTCCATTGCGGCCATCCAACTCTGTCGTACGAATTCGCACGGATCACGGGCACCGAGACAAACCTTTATCTTTATCCGTTCCGCTCATCCGATGGACATCCTTCGGGCTGGGGAAGGAGTCTTGGGTCTCGGGTGAAGGAGTCTAATGAAGTCGATGAGTTCAAGATTGTTTTAACGAGCATTGAATTCAACCGTAGAACCGACCTATTCCGAAACTTTTCGTGCCCTACCGCAGTGCCATGGCGCAGCGGAAGAATTTTGCTCTAAAGAGCGGAGCTGTTGTAGGGGCTGTGATTAAAAATTTTATCTCGAATGGCTGATTTTTGTGGAACGGATTTGGAACGGAAATTGATTTTGGATTGCGTCTTAAACTTTTTAAAGAAACATCTTTAGAATTGTAGTTTTAAGGACGAATTAAAATAAAAGAAAGTTGCCTTCGAAATAAATTGCATCTATAAATATTAAGGTCTATTTTGCACACTTTATCGATTCATATCATTCTCAAACGAGTGGGCTTATGAGTTACAACAAATGTATCCTGAGCAATTTGAGACCATGTTTTTCTGTTTGCAGTTGCAATGTTTCAAATAAACCCTTTCCAACAGCAATAGGAAAGCCCACATATGGTGAAGAACGACACGATCTCCCAAAACATTTTCGAAAACATCCGGTTTTGTAAGCCGAAGAGAGCCGACACAGCACAGGTTATGCAAAGTGGGTTTGCAATGGGTACAGAATGCCAGGACAGGAAAGCATATTTTTCTAAATTAAGCACGCATGAAATACTTTTCCCATTCTTTTTCAACGGTGTCTCTATGGTCTGTCTCTTTCAACACGATCCTCTCTCGAACACGATTTACTCGAAGCTTTTTCAATAAACATAAACTTTTTGTTCACTTGTACCATCCCACAAAGGACATACGCGCGCAAAAAACAACTCCCGGTAACCACATTTACGACAAAAGAAAGAAAAAAATATACGTAACCTGTATAAGGGATAGAAAAGAGCGTGCGAGAGGTCCTCATGTGTTGGGGCAAAAAGTTTGCACTTTTAGTGCACTGTCCCTGTACACACACACACACACTTTTATCTTTTACTCTTCATTCAGCTGTGTTTTTCTGCTTTCTTGCAACCATGTTCTAAAGGATCATCCTCACAGATCAGACTAGCAAACGGTTCTTCCCAGGATTTGCTCCAAGCAACGAAGCTACAATTGTAAAAGGGTTGGATAAAAATCTCACAATTCAGGAGGAGTGTGTGAGTGTTTGTGAGTTTGTCGTCGCTTGTTGTTTGTTGGCAGCCTTGTACCTTAGCTTGTGCATTTGTAACCTAGAAAGAAATGGCAACATTCAAACCATCCCAGTGCGAGGGGAAAAGAATTGGGCGTCAATTGTGGGGATTTGGCTTGCCGTGTAAAGCTTGCAATTGCTTAAGAAACGAGTGTAAGTCGTTCGAGATGCAATTGTTGGATATGATTATATCACTACGATTGCTTGGAGGGAATTACTTATTGTGTTATCTTTTTTTATTTTGGTTCACATATTGTTGTTTTCATCAATTCCGCTTTCATTGCACATTTTCTTACAAAAGAACACAAAATTTTCTAGCAATTGTTTCAATATTTTAAACATTTCTCACATGAAGTGCAACAAACGATTAGCAACAAATCATTTGCAAGATAAAAAAAACTTATCAGCCTTTTTGAACTCTTCACACTGCACCTTCAAAATCCTCACGCTTTCTGAATTATTACCTTTTTACCACACCAATGTCCATACAGTGAATATTTACATTTATTCATTTTCCGCTTATTTGCTTCCCTTTTTACGGTACAGAATAAACGGCAAGCCGACCAAAGAAAAGGGATATGCCCTAAAGTCTCATACGTTAAAACGCTGGAACCGAACGCTACCTTTCAGTTGGGTCATATTTTGCAAAGGTGTGCTTGTCCTTCCGATTTCTCACATCCCACACACACATGCACACAAACTCACACATACACCCATCCACCGGTACACACGATGGAGGGTCGAAACGGTACTGTACCAAGGAAATCACGGGCAAAGGCGGGCAAAGATTTATGCAGACGTTCGTGCCACCGCAAGCGGAAAGCGAGTAAGTTGGCAAGTAGATTGAAAAATCCTTCCCCAAAAAGCCAAAACCAAACACAAATGGTTCACGCGTTGGGGGGAAAAACGTTGCTTCACAAAATCAAATAGACACTCGGGAGCACTCGGGAAACATAACCCATTTTTTGTTGTTTTGCTTTCGTTCCAGTGGAAAGTGAAGAGAAAACTTTGACCAAAGGATGTGAGGAACAGCTGGAGTGATAGGGAGAAAGAGAGAGAAAAAGAAACAGAGAGAGAGAGAGAGAGAGAGAGAGAGAGAGAGCACCAACAACAGCCGGTGGAGGTAGGTCCCAACTGCTCTATGCATTATGATTTTTACGTACTCGCCATTTCCATATTTCGATTTCCTGCTGTCAAACGATGTCAAAAGTATGTTTCCGCCAACAAGCATGAGCACCGGTGCACATATGTGACAATGGAGGCCTGGAAGGGCTAAAAAAGCATAACGGCTGTTCTCCACCAAAAGAGCCACAACAATCGAGGGCCAGCCGAGGTACAATGTCACCGTCGACGAAATATAAAGGCAATGGCATAAGAGATATTGATTGATTTTGTTAAAAGGACCTTTCGCGGTGATGTACAAAGCACAGATTCACAGGAGCTATCTTTTAAGAGGTGAATTGTTGTGAGCGTAGCACTGGCAGAAAGAGTATATCTATTCAATAGCTACTAGCAGTAATTTGATTGATGGTTGGTTAACAATTTGGCTGCGAATAGAACTGAGCTGTTTGTGGTATTGTGCAGTTGAATGTTATTAATAAACCAGATTTTTTAAGCAAACATGGTTATATTGTTAACAAGGTGAATATGAAGAAAATAATATTAATTTTATTAATTACATCTAGGGTAATTTTCGAATTGTTGCACACCACCCAATTATTGCACAGTGCGTATAAATTGTTCAATAATTGTAAAGTGTTCAATAATTGGCCATGAAGAGTGCAATAATCAAATTTGGAGTTTTTGTAAGTGCGCAATACTAGGTTTAAAAATCAGTATTTCTTGGCATTCACCATAATTTTTAACACTTAAATAAAATAAACATACTATTTTTGAAACAATAATGATGTATTCTAGACACAAATAACAAGAATTTTGTGGTTTTATCCACACTGCAAAATTTGCACATATTAATTAGACTATAATATAGCATTTCTTGGTAATTATGTTAATTAATTAGCAAAAATTAAGTCATATCTTCGGGTGGCCGATAAAATATATTTAGAGAAAAAGTTACATTCTATTGTGTTCAGGAAATTGTTGCCACAGTTGCCATGCACCTGCAATTTTTAAAATTTCCATATAATTTCAAGAAATGTTTTGAAATAGTTGTTTTGAGTCTATTTTTTTCATAAGGAAAAGACTACAGAAATAAGTACTATGACAATATATTATATATTATCGCATTCTAGAAAGATAGAGTTGTAATGTTTATGTCAGTAATTTAAATACTATCAATTAAAAAAACAGTATAATTTCCATCAAATGCTTATTGACTTGATTGATATTTCAGCTCATTGAAACCTCTCAAATCCAATAAAAATTGCTCTAAATTTATAATCATGTTATTTGTTTTCAATTTTAAGAACAATATAGACGATGTTGTTTTTAAAACACAATCAAACACAATAAAATGAAGAATATTAATTGACTTACAAAAAACAATGTTGCACGCTACAACATTTTATAAAGGAAAAAAAGTTATTTTATTGATAGTCTTCGTCAATTTAGCAATATCTTTTAGAGAAAAATCGTATCTTGTGGAATATCAATTGAATGAACATTTGATATTCACTATACTAAAGACAGTTTGTTTTATGAACGTTTTGAGTTACTTGAATCTGATCTTTATTTTAACTTTCGAATTTGCACGATTTGTTTTTATCTTATTTTTTTTACTTCAACTTTTACACTCATTTGGACAGATACTAATGTTCGTATTCTATAACGTCTGCATTCTAGAAATCTCTATATCGGCCAGTATTATTTTAAGAAGCACCCATAGAAATGTGTCTTACCGCACAAACATAAGCAAACTGAATGTTTTTTTTTGTTTTTGTAAAATGTAATGATCATACCCCTTTTAACAACGAGCTATTTCTACTGACAAACACATTTCTCACATTCTTCAATGCTCCCAAAATGGAGAAAGGTCGCACACGAAAATGTTGTCACTTGTCACCGGTGATTAGTTTTCTGCCCTGAGGAAATGTTCTTTTACCACTAACTAACACATATTAAAAAAAAAACTAAGGTGGTATATCTTGTGGGTGAAACTCGGACACATTTTCAAATGAGCAGAACACACACACACGCACACTGTACTTCATTACGCACATTCCAAGACGGAAAGACCTTTTCAGCATCTTCGTCAGTGGACTGCGACTGAGCCGCTAGCAGCAAATGTTAAACGATTGAAACTGGCGCCAGTGTCACCCAAGCCACGTACAGAACATTTTCCGTCCTGAAATCCGTCATCATATTCTCGCAACGGGTAAACACGTGGCAGAGTTCGACCTGCTTATTGCGCAATACATACATATCGATGTTCCAACAGCGCACTGACGTCGTAGCGACTACGGACGGCTAATCATCGCGAGACGGAGAGAAGTCATCCAAATTTATGGCAAGATTATGAGTCTATAAAATCAGATTTAATAACCACTTTCCTTACCGCACACATCCTTGGTTAAGGGTGGATGAAAGTCGACGATGCATAGGGAAAAGATTCGTCTTCATCTGTCATATTTTCATCATCAATGTTTGCGCTCCGTAGCACGTGTTTCTTTGAATCCTTACCCAACTACTACGAAACACACAAAAGTGTCTCAAGTCGAAAAAATCACTGCTTACCGTACATACAATTATATTCTAATTCCTGTTCCTCTTAATTTTCCCGTTTAAACGTTGTGCAGGAAGAACAACCCTACTTCATTCTTACCAGTGTTGGTTTTAGCTATGTCGGGTCACTTTTTCTTCGCAATGAAATTCCCTTGTTGTAAACGTTGACTGGCTTTGTTTCAGATTTGTGCTAAATAAATCAAACCACCTTTTGAATTGTTAATGGTGCCTTCATGCGTGTAATTCATGTAGGATTTTTTTCCAGTCCATTTGGCGCTCCAGTATTGGATTGTTGTCAATGGTACGATTCTTTTAATGGGTAGAAAATATAGCATTTGTAGCAAAATGTTTAACCATATAATTGAAGATTTAATATGCTGCATGTATTTTATGTAAAATAATATTATGTGCATCAAATTCAACGTATCGTTTCATCCGTTCGTTTTCTCCTTAAACATGTAAAATTTTATGTTCTCTCTACACTCTCCTAGGTGGATTTAGCATGTTCCATTTTATTACTGCCGGCGCGAGCGCCCGACCATGAAACATGAATGGAAACGCAAAGCAAACGTAACTGGAAGAAAGGTTTCCGCAACACGCGGAGGGTTTACTTTTGGATTGCTTCCCACAAAACGTAGAACGTTTTCCATACACCGAGCTCACCCAGCTTTTGAGGCAAGTCAACATTGTTCACCCTAATGGCCCAATGCCACTTGATTTGCTTCACTGTTTCACCAGGGTTTCCCCAGTATCCGCAAAACCGCTACAACTGCAGACGTCGACGACACAGTTTGCAGTGGTTTGGTTACGAATTTTTACTGCCAGCAGCGTCTACCACACATCCCAGTTACGGTGCATTTGCCACAAAAACATGCGAAGCATCCCCGTGACCCCCTAACGGCAGTCAAATAATTTTTCTAAATTCAAATCGACAATTTCCTCCTCACAACGTTAACGTTTTTGTTTGGTTTTCCGTTGTGCAAATGCGAAAGAACGCGTTACACATCTCTACAATACGTACTATAGAGCCTACTTTCGCTTACGAGACATTCGGCAAGATGAAGGGCAGGAAACTCATTTTCCTTATGTGACCCGATCACTATCTGCCGTCCCATCTGGTGTCCTGCTCCTTCTCCTCGTGTCGTTCTAGTGCAAAAGGTTTAAGGCGCAATAATGCGCCAGAATACGTCGGAACAACAGGCTGAAAATCAGACATTCCGCCAACTGGCAATCGACAAAGGGGGCAGCAAAGGACAGACGAAAGCACTTGCGTGAATTATGTTGGCACACGATCACGGAAAGCTAGGGCTCAATTTGGTCGGATAACAGCTTGAGATTTTCGATCGAACCCGATATCGACGTTTCGATATAGCGCTCTCGAGCATGCTGTCACAGGATTTTACGTCTCGAGTTCCTGGCTGCACCCCTACTGTCCGCACGTGTGTTGGCAAAGATAAGAAGTTCTATCGAACGGACGGACAACGCATCGGTGGCTGTTCCTTTCGTTCCGCCATTCGTTGCGGTCGGAATCAAAATTAATCCCGTAGCACATGTTGCGTTAAAATGTAATAAATTGATAGTGACGCTCATTTTGGTGTTTTTGTTTTTATTGTCTTTTCCTTCGTCAGAAGACTGTGCCTGCCGTACCGTGTCGTCGTTGGCGCCAGTTGTTGTCCTAGGACGTGGTAAGACTTTCTCCTCTGGTAACGATTTCCCTTCTTCATGCTTAAACGGCTCAGACGGACTACACCGCTGGATAAATCGATGCACCGAGCTCTTACAAGTTTTGTAATCGCCATTAGCATTCAACAGTATGTAGGATGCCGCATTGCTAAACTGTTTTTAGCTGGAGTTTGTACTGCAATGCTAGAAGCAGCTGTAGAAAGCATTAATAATAGCTTTCATTTTCTAATGCGAGGGTTGAAATAAATGAGATCGATGCAATTTCATCAGGATAACATACGCAATAAACGAGAGTTGATATTTATTGCTTTGCGTTGTTTCAATCGGAGAAAACAACAATGATATGGATGAGTTTGTATTCGTTTGTGTCACTCTAGACTGTCATTAGGCTCGGAATTCAATAATTAGTATACGCATGAACCCAACTGGGATTCAAGAGATGAGTAATGTGTCCAGAGGTTTATTCCGTTTTCGCTGTACACTTTATTGCAGAATATTCAATTTGTAATTTTTTTTTAGTATTTTTGCTTCGTCATACGATGTCAGAATATAGATATTATAGAATATGAACATAGTCCTTAACATTAATGTTAGAGGAAGTCGTTTAATAATATTTAAAATCAAACAACACGTTTTTTTTTGCAATGTTGAGTAAACAACTCCCTAACTTTTACAGTTTTGATAATGTACATGACGTTTTGAAGTTTCTTGCCCAATCATTAAAGCATAAAATTATCCAACTTTTAAATAAATAAATAAATTTTGAATTATGATTTTATAATATTTGTTACCAATAGCAGAATAAATAATATAGAAAATAATAAAGAAAATAATATAGAAAATTTTATTTTTGTTGGGGACAGTCCCATGGTACAGTCGTCAACTCGAACCACTCAATAACATGCCCGCCATGGGTTCAAGCCCAGAATGGACTGTCCCTCCGTAGCAAGGATTGACTATCCGGCTGCGTGGTAATGAATTAAGTCTCGACAGCCTGTGCATGTCCACGTAGGACGTTACGCCAAATAGAAGAAGAAGAAGAAGAAAATTTTGTTAACATTTTAGATTTAGCAGTATAATTAAAGCAGTTGAAGTTAACATCAAATCCAGATATTGTATTCAGCTCACTTCTATTATTTATTATCTAAAATTGACTGTCTGCGATTTAACGTTTTGCTTAAAATAAATTATCAGGCGAATTCTATTCATATAATCGAGTCGTTTCGACGTCGAGTTGATGAATTCTGTGTGTTCTTTTGTATGGGAAAGTTAACTTTGGAGTTCAATTTCTCCACTTGAATCGAATCGAATAGAATAAACCTATATAACTGCTTAAATATTTACAATATTTGTATATGTCATTACATTTTAACAAATGTTACCAAAATTTTACTTTGATTATGGTAGCTTCAACCATGGGGCGAATTACAATGTTTATTTAACATAATAAACAAATAATACCGACTAGCATTTGAGCTGATATGTTACACCCATTGTACTGCTGTCAACGTATTCCCATCATAAAACAACGACCGTTTAAGGGTTAATGATTTATTTTTGTAAGCATATCACACAGACGCCGATGAGATTGTACGCGCCCGTTTCCAACCGATGCGCTACGCTACGGATCTATCCAACCCCTGACGCAAATGGTCACAGCATTAGACTGTCGATTGTAACAATAAACAATGAAACCACGCTCTAAACGACTGATGATATCATTAGCCGAAATGAAAACATCCGCTCACAGTGGGCCAGCCGATACCGAGCGCACGGGGACGCGGTGTCTTTTTTCCATCCCTCCAGCTTAAGACACACCGATGGATACGCAGTTTTCCTCATTTGTGTCTACCGTCTTCATCGCACCCGGCACAAGCTTCGATACTTGCATCTGCCACAATATGCAATCGATCACGTGCCCTTTCGTCGTCAGAAGAAAACAATCCTTCTCGCGCACCCTAAAATGTTTACTTCGCGCACACACTTGTTTACGGTGCGGCAAAAGGCATCCCACCGGGTTTGCTTTTCACCGGTGAATGGTGATGATAGTTTACAACTGGCATTTTTATTTACGTTTTTCTTTGTTTTAAATTCGACTAAGCGGAGGAATTTTCCTCTTTCTTCTACAGAATGTGGCTTTTCTTGTGTGCCATATGTAGCCAATCACGCTCGGGTTAATAGAAAGGATTAGTTCTGGTTGTGCTTCGGAGAATATTAAGATGTTAAGCTTATTGATGAAACAAATTCAACTGCTTTTCATTCAGGAGGAACGGTCCATAAAGGCTGTATTGCCAAAAAAAGCAATTAATGTATTATTATTTCATAAAAATATGTTATGTCAGTCTGATCTTTTATATGTGATTATATGTGTTGTCGTGTGATATTTTCATCGTTCGAATTTAAAAAGTTCATGTTGACAAATACATTTCTGAGATCGTCTGTCCCGTTTTCAACTCGAGCGGTATAGAGAATATAGCAAAAAATTCGATTTTTTGTTGTAGACGCGATTTCAATACTTCTAATTATTCGTATAACCAGAACCAATAATCATTAAGATTTGTAGCATTTAAAGTCAATTATAATGGACCAAATGTAGTGCTATGTGATAACCTCCATAATAGGTTAAATTTTCATTTTCTTTCGCCTTCAAATTAGGCCGTCAAATTCTTTCAACACGGCGCATAATACCCTTTAAGAATGAATACGTATAATTGATAGAACAAACATTGGGCTACACGCTTACATCAACGCAGCATTCTTCCGTACCTTTCCGAATGGCCAACATCTCTTGTTTACCAACGCCTGTTCCCCGGCATCAATACGACAAGACGATTGAATTAAACGCAATCCTACCCCCCACCCCAACACACACACACATGCTTACGCACAGAAACAAAACAAGAAGGAAAATTCCTTTTCCACCCATGGATCGTTCCAATCGAAATGAATCGAGCCGCGTTGTCGTATTTGTTCGACGCTGATGGCGATGTTTCTATTATTTATTATGCCTTCTTCCCCTGCCGGAACTGACGCTGACGGGCCAAAAGCGTGTGGGTAGATCGCATACCGAAGCACCGAAACACTCACAACGGACGCGGCGCGTCAGAATCCCGTCCACGCTTCGTACGCACAGTCACAGACGAGACGTACTCATGAATGTGTAAACATTCTGATCCACCTCCTCTGATCGGGCGTTTCGGGTTTTCCGCTTCCAGCGGCATTTTCCGACCATTTAGACGAAAACCCCTTTCAACCCCGAGGCTCACGCTGTCGCCCACTTCCTTTGAACCCAACCGGGGCGGTACACCAACGGGAACGAGAAAGATACAGTTTGTAGCCAATGCGATGGTGGGGATGGAGCATAAAAGAGTTTTCCCCTTTTTAACCTCGAACAAACGGGAGCCTCCGTGTTTTTTTTCGGTAGAGGGGAGCACGCTTATTGTGTTGTTTTGCTTGTTTTTCCACGCTCCACACTTTGCGTGCTTCGCCACTTCGTTGTTGAAGTGGGAAACACTTCACACGGCAACCTTTAACCGAAAACGGTGTGCTAATCGTTGCCGACGAAAAACCCTTTCGCAAGTGGAGCAGTAGGCACCGTTTGAGACGCAAGGGGTAATTTATGGAAATTATGAAAATTGTTAAATGATATCCTGATATTTGTATCCACATGACACGTGTGTGTGTGTGTGTGTGTGTGCGTAGGTGCGGCCATAACGATAGGCAACACGGTACCGGCCCCAGTTGAACGGGATGTGGAGAACTTGTTGCTACATTATGTTTGTCATCGGATCGACTCCAATATCCGCTTCTCCTCCGGAATGTTTCCGCACATTTGACCCTGACCGTCCTTTCTCCCGTCATAGCTACTGCCAGACATTAATATGCTCACGAATATAGCGCACAACCCTTGCTTTTCAGATTTATGACCGGTAGATTGGATCTGATTGCATCGAATTTCGTAAGCAACCATGCACGTCGCCACGAGCATGTTTTTCTCTCTCCTCTACTGAGGTTCGTTTTTATTCGCCCTTTCACGTTCGGGCAAATGCGTCATTTCGGGACAGTGAAGGAAAAAAACAACACATAATAATTTAAAGTGCTTTTGACAACTTTTTTTTTCTTCGTAGCTCTATTAAACATCGAATGAAACCTGTTTGTGCCTGATGGGTGCAATACGAATGGAACAGCATTCATTTCTTCATTTCTCATTTAATTTGCTATCAACCGGCGAATGTCGTCGTCATGCTGGGGTGTAAATTAATATATGACGAATGCTTGACAGTTGGCGCAAGAATGTCAAAGTTAACGTGTGCATTTAGTGGCTGTGATCAGCACAGCGGGTTGCGGAATATAGCACAGGGCGTCTGGATTTTATTAATAAGCGCATGAAAATAACTTTTTAAATGTCAATATCGCCGGACCGATGCTCTTCCGTCTTGCCAATGAATGGTCTAGATTGAACGAAAGGAAATGTCGTGGAAAATGAGCAGGTTGCCAAAAATATGAGAAATATGACAAGCGCATACACAATGTTCTGGAACATTTAGCTAACCCCTTTTTGAAGGTTTCGCGTAATCAGCTATTTTTCACATTGAACATGCAATTTACTGGGGGCAATTATGTTTGTGATTCTCGAGAAGGGAATGAAATGTTATACAAACATGCAAACGTGAATATTTTTTGTACTTTTTTTGCCATTTTTCTGTGAGTAGTATGCAATATATTTCTATGGCATTCGAATGGTAGTACCGAACAATAGTTCGCTAGTGTTCATTTGTCTGTAATCGATCAGCATTTATACAAAGGAAGAGGCAAAAAAATCTCCCATAGTGCTGGTAAAACGAGCTACCGATACCACACTCACTACAATTGTTTACCTCTCTATTCGACCTATGCCAGTTTTTACTGGAAGTATGCCTCCTGGTGCCGTACTTCAGCAAAGAAGCGTACGTCTTGCTACTAATCGCCATACGTGCCCGGCTGGAGCTGGTAGTTTATTCATCAGACTTTTGATTTGCATGAAGCATTACCATTACAACGAGGCAGATAAGAGCAATCAAACTAGGGCAAAGTCAAGTTCTCTATTGAGAGCAAGAAAATTGAAATACTGAAGGCGTAAGGCGTTGTGGTAACCGGAGAAGTTTCAATCATCCGTCCGTCGACGGGGCCTCATTTGACCTGAGGAAACTATTTCACTGCAGAAACACACTTCCTATGGCTTTGCTCTCTGTTGATGCTTTTGCATTTCCTAGAACTGAGTGTTCATATAGCTACCATCAATCATTTAAAGGTGCAATACAAGTGATCTTCAATAAAATGCCTCTTTAATGCGCAACAACAAATACAATCAACAACTTATGTGTTGAAAGACATTATAGCGTATGTAACGACAACTATAACGACAACAGAAAACAACCCCTCAAAATAAAGTCTGCATTATATCTGTAAGTGTAACAAAACATAAGCGCGAATATGATGAAATTCTAATCAATGATTTGTTTAAACGAAAGAACAATTGGGATTATTTAATTATATCATAATTTTAAAGGGAATCAAGTAAAAAAGTACCTAAGAGGAATAGATTAATATTTAACTTAAAAACCAAATATAAATAGGTAGTTATGACAAAAAAGGAAAAGAAGCTAATGAAGAATATAAATTAAAACCAATAATAATCAAAAAAAAGAAAACAAACGACATCTATAAAATTTTATCAATATTAGACAAATAGGCATAAGGACATTGTCTAAAAAAGCAATAAAAACTTGTAAAAGAAAATACTAAAATTACTCAGAAAAGTTTATATTCTTCAGATAACCAGACAAAATACATGTACCATGATTAGAAAAATAAATTTCTCAAACAAATCTGTAACACTGCATAAATTTGAAAAGTTTTTTTTGTAAACATGCCGCCTTGGAGTGTTGCACATTTTCTTTCGTATTTTTCCCCTCAGTGGTGACCTCAAAGAAAAAGTTTTACAATCTGTAACGAAAAATTCCCGTGACTGACGCGTCTTAACCAGAGCACGAAAGAACAACTTATCACAGCAAATCTTGTCTACATCCTTCCCACGCATATTCACACCTATGTACCATTTGGGCCGGTATCTGTCTGCTTTATTTCCACACATATGCATACAGTTGGCCCGAAGCAACCAAAAAAAAAACATTCAAGCTGTGCTAAACTCAAGCAGGAAGTATAGCGCCGGCTACAGTCCGAGCTCACCATGTTATCACTGCAGTCATTTTTCAACCTTTTCCGAAAGTCACCAGAATCGCTTGGGGTTTGGAAACATCTGGAGAGTTTTGTAAACGTAATCCTTTCCCATAGCTCTAGCGGATTTCTTTAGAACCGGCACGTGGCCGCATTGTTTGCGTGTGTTTTTCTATGTGTTTATGGTATGTTGGTTTGCAGCATAAGAAAGATCTCACTTTACTACGAAGAGCAGACCCAACGCGGAGAAGCCTTGAAGCTTGAGATTCAAATTCATCGTCAGTATCAAGTCGTGTGGCATATTTTATCGATTGCTTTTGACTGCCTTCAGTGAGGGCTTGGAGGAGGGGGGAAGAGGTGAAATCGACCAATAAAAATGCAAGATGAAATTCACCTAAATCCACATAATTTTCAGCAAAGCCTGCTCACGTGCACAACGCGACCTACTGACAGTCAGTAAGGAATAAATATCATCAATAACGCAACCTTTACATCAACAACCCAATTTCCGCATAAACCCTACGATGTAACACCTTCAGAGTGATAAAATACGCATTGAACCGGTCAAACAGAAGCGCAACTAAATAAGTGTAAAACGTGTTAGTAAGTTGGGCACTAAGTGACACGCATACACTCGGCCCATGCTGTAGCTCTTCCCAAGAGCGTGGTGAAAAGTGCAATGCAGTATGAAAAATCCAACCACAAACCGGGCCAGTCGCTGCCGTTGCCATGATGTCTGGCAACATTCGAGGGCATCCATCGAGGAGTTTCGTTCCAATGTGTAGCTCCCTTCATTCTCCACGCTTAGCTAATGTCATCCCATGTTGGCTTTTTAATGCATAAATAACAGTGCGCTATTTTTACCACCGTTTAGCCAAACGAGTATCGTGTTTTATTTCTCATTTTCCCGTCCGCTCGAGGGTTCTACTCGAACAACATTCTCTGCCGTATGTGTGGTGTTTGTGTGCGGAACCACCGAAAACTCAAGTATGGAATCTCTTACCCCGATGCAAGCCCAACTGAAAAGCCGCAAACGTAAAAACGCGACGATACAGGGAATACGATGCCAACTTTATGCGTTCAAACATTATGATTTTAATGAACTCCGGTATACCCACCAAGGCTCCGGTCACGGTCCCGCTCATACGGAACTAACCCTGAGGGCTGCTTCACTTACGGCCTCATCGTTAGGCATCATCCGCTTTGTCACCCTCGGAATCGTTGCAATGTTGGATGGCACGCCGCATGCATCTGGATCGTGAAGTGATGCGATCCGTCCCCGACCAGTTGGTTGAACCTTTTAGCGGTGGTTTGTCATCTATCTGTCGGGATCGTACACACAGGCGTGTTCGTTGCTGCCACGAGACATTGTCTAAGGCGACGGTGACGGCGACACGACGTGAGCGCTGATCACCTAAACATGGGATCGTGGTTATGTGATGCCACTAACCGACCGCACCGCGCTGGTATAGGAGGGAAGATTTGTAAATTAGCTAAATTTAAATTCGATCACAGCCGCGGGGTTTCGTCTTGCACTGGTTGGAGAGTGTGAGGTAGGAATAGTTGTTTTCGTCGTGTGGTGTATGGTGAGCTCGCGTGTTGATCATTATCTAAATTGCATCGTATTGTTTTTGATAAATTCTGGGGAGCGTAAGGAGTGATAATTCCTTGTGCTTTTAGAGCCGTGACGATGCCAGATAAATCAGAACCCGTCGTACAAGAATGTGAAATACGTCTTTGAAGTTGTTCGTAACGATTTTATCACGGTTAGATAGAAAGACTCGTACAAATGAAAATATTTCATGTACAATATTAAATATTAAATGTTTCTTATATATTGTAACAAAACAACTTACGGCTTTAGATTATTATTTTCTCTCGAATGGCAATGTTGAACTCGAGTTAGAGATAAAGAGTTAGAGTTAACCATACTAGAAAACAGTTTAAGGACGATAACGATTTTAATCCATAAATGAATCTCTCTTTAGTTAACTATAAGTACTAAGATTTGAACTGCTTCAAACTTTTCTTAAGAATTATACATATTGAAACATTTGTCACGCGTATTATTATTATATTATTTTTATTATTATTATTTTATTATTATAATTAGTAAAATAGGTAGCAAATTTGATTACATTTTCCAAACAAACAAATTTAGATTATTACAAAGCACCTAATACATGTTTTTTCTTATGTATTTTATGTATTTTATTCCCACACACCCTACGCCCTTCCTTTTTACATGTTTACACCGCACCGTACAAATGGCATAATGCGGCCAATCCACTTTACACCCACATACATTATTAGTGGACAAACAAAACAAAGCGAGACCTCGTTCGAAATCTGCACTTTCATCTTGCCTACATTTGCACCCTCGTATTTAACATTCGCACCTATACGTACATGAGTGTCCTGCCCCAGGGAACCCCTATTCTCGGCCGGAAAAGATGAAATATGCCGCAAGCAAAACTGTACGGGGTTGCTACCAACTGTGAGCTGAATTTGTACACATGAAACGGCGACGACTACAACAACAGCAGCACAACGATAACAACGACAACGGCACGAGGAGAGCAATGAAAAAAGTCAAAATAAAGCAGATGGTTTTTGGCAAAACGAAATTACGCCATTGTTACCCTAATGTATTATGTATCGGAGGGACGTTGTGCCAAAATCGCGCTTTTTGAACGCCTTGCAGGGCTTCACTTCCTGCGGTGCGGGAGGGCCGCACAGTAAGATGACGTTTTGCCCCTAACCAATTACCAATACAACTGCTTGCTGCTGCTGCTGCTGTTGTTGCTGCAGTAGGTGATCCTGTTTGTTCCATTTGATATGACGCTGATTGGCTGCCTAACTTTGTTGATTTGCTGTTTGTGCATCTGAATGTTGAATAGTGTAAACATTTCGAATGAAACGGACTAGCAAAGTATCTTTGCTGACTTTATGAATCATGTTTTTAAAATCAATTTGATCTAATTTTATAAATCATTGTTATACTCTATATCATCAGCACCAGCAAAATAAGCATGTAAACTTATGTTAGCCAACAATGTAAGAAAAATGAGAAACATTATCTGATCTGAACGTTATCATTCTTCTAGGCAAACTCAAAGGCACACTATTGTTTGAAAAACTTCATGCAAATATTCATTCATCTCAAAACAGCTGACCTAATGTAGCATATCTGCTAGACAGAATTTATTATAATACACACAGTCAACTATAGACACAGTGTAACACACTTCGGACATCCAAATCACACCAATGCAACACATTCATTATAACACACTCAGCAAATCAGATCATACCATAGTAACACACCTGAAAGTGTTCGAGCCGCACCGTTCATACAAAAACAATTGTGACACACTCATTGAAAACACCCGAAACACGTTTAATAAGCAAATCAGGCGTTCCTGCAGCAAACCAAGAACCCATAGCAACTTATTACCTTAAAAACGCAACTTAGATAAAGATCGACGAAAACATCCGAAAACAGATCGCAACAACAGTTGAAACTTTCATTCGCAAAATATTAAATGCGCAGTTTAGGTACATGTCAACAAACACTTCACATCAATTCAGTTTATAAATTAACAGCTTATAACAAGCTAATAACAATAACATATAATTAGGACAAAAACATCTTTTGAGTATAAATATTAAAAACCCCCACTATGGCATGTCAGATTTGTTTAGACTGTCAGGATAGGACTATACCCTTGATAAATCTATTGACTTCCCGATAAAAGATTATAATTTTGTTCTCCTATCCAAGGAAAGACCTCTAAACTCTAACGTTTCCAGTAAAGGTAAGGGAAAACCTCTTAAGGGTTTTTATGATCCAACTCAGTTCTGCCTATTTCGCCATAACGATTATCATCCTTAACGATGTTTGAAAGTTACCATAGCCAGCGCAAGTTCAAAGATACTGCATGACGACCGTATCCATAACCAAACTTACTTCACTAAGATATTTTTAAAAAATAGTATTGTTCAGCTTACTGCATCATTTCAAGTTTTGTTTTTCATGAAGAACTAGCGGATATGCTTTCCCAAGACTGTCATATCTTCTCCGTGTTACTAGCCTTTATAAAGCATATATAAAATAAACGAAAAGCGTTAAGTTTACTGAGACAAGCCGGTCCGAGGTAGTCACAGTAAACTTAATGCTATCCGTTGCCACAAATGGTTTGCAAAGATGAATGATAGATTTTCAAATTAGATTAAATTATTAGTTTGAAAGATTCTCATTGGTCATTAGACGAATAGCCAAAAATGTCTATAAAAATAAACTTAAAAAATAACAGATAATTACAACCACTCACTTATTTGATGCACCTGATTATTCTAAATTAAACACATGTAATAAAAGCTTTTTGTGATCAATAACATTTAGTGCATGATATCAAAAACTTGGAGCTGTCTGCCTGAATAACTGAATAATGTTCATTAGAACCATTGTGTTTGATACATTATTTCATAATTTTCACCAACTCATGTCAGTTGAAACTGTTTTTCGTTTTTCAAGTATTGAATGTATGTCATTGCTGATTTGGTTTCAAAGCTGCAGCTCAATTTAGTTCTTTATTATTCACCATGTAACATCAAACCCAATCATAGTCCGCAACCACAATTGAAAATACTGTGGAACGTAGGATATGCGAGTATCTTTACTAAGGTTTTTATCGCAGTCAATCACAATCCAGCCGATATCTCAGACATTCCACCATAATATCCGTGCATGAAAACAATAAGAATAGAAATGGCTTATCTATCAACTGCAATAATACAAAAACCAACAGCAATTCATAAATCAATAGTCGCTTCCTATAGCACACCACTTATAATGCAAAAATATCCTTAGATAAAATGGGATAACGTATGGCTCAATATAAATGGTAAACAACTCAGGACAAAAAAGCTGTATGTACTTGTGGGCCAATGAATGAGTTTACACTCAGGAATTAAAATGTAAATATAATTTAGCTAACAGTCCTAACTGTGAAAAATGTGGCTGTGTTGAAAACATTGAACACTAAAAGAATGTCGAGAGAGAAAGAGGAACTGGGAACTATTCAGTGAAACAGCTGAAGAGCTCAAAATTTGAGTATTGCCGTTCGATTGATTGATAAAACAAGACTTTAGAATGAATAGCAACAAGGGAAAACAACTAACAACTAAACAGCTATTCAGCAGATACGTGATAGGAATAATTTAAAATGAAATCCACCCACATATAGATAAACATGGTTCCCTATGGATATACTGCATGCATTCACTAATAGCTAACATGGATGTTTGAAAATCTATTCCTTCAGCGAAGAAATTAAACAACCCGTTTCATATTTAAGTGCTTCGTGCAATAAACATGTTATTTGTTACCTTAAACGAAGCTAAATTTAATAAAAAATACTAAAAGATCTAATCATAGCACTATAACCATTTGGGGCGCCCAATATGTAATCACTGTTTTAATAACATAACCGACGACAAATGCAGCCATCGACAGAAGCAGGAAGTGGAGCCAAATCGTGCTCGTTTCGTAGCGTCGTGAATGGAATGGCATTAAAAATTTATCCAATAACTGGCGATTGATGAATTCTAGTGCTTCCTTTTTTACCCAACACGATCCAACATCTTGAAGGTACTAAAACCCCTCCGTTGGAACCAAAAATGTCCGTAATCGGAAATCTACTTTCTTTTTTTTTGTGTCACTCCCGTTCGACTTTTGTAGCAATCAAAAGCAAAATATAATCGCCTTCTGTCGGTGCAAGGGAAAGGACAAACCCGCTGTTTGCCATATCGAACCACGGACAAAACTTCGATCAAGAACGACGGCCAACCTCCGGATGCATTTGGAAGGAAAAATTAAAATGCAAGCTGCACTTACGAAACAAAAGTAGCACGACACGACACGGCCCGTTACGATTCCACCACCCGGACAGGACAGGTTTTCGACTTTTCCCACTCCTGAAAATTGGAAAACTATTGACATTTATTTGTATAACTTCTGTGCACGTGTATGTGTGTGCTGCCCGGGGAAGGCTGTGTGCAGGGTATCGACCCAACCATCACACAATCTTGGTGGAATGCTGCCGAAATCGGAATAGCACACCACAGAAGACACAGTGCACAGGAAATGAGGCGCCGTTTTGGTACGCCTTTCGCACATCGCACGAATCGAAATTGTGAAAAATCTGAATTCTGACCACGAGTCGTAAGAATTTTTGCTTGGGTCATCTCTCCGTTGTCCGCGTTTTTCGGGAGATAATGCAATACGATAGGACGTGCGGGTGGCAGGACCGGTTCGGCAAAATGATATCTCCAGTATCTGCACGCCAACTGTTTCGGGTTGGCTGAACTGTACTTCTCACCCAGTGGACGCTATTTTTGAAACGATCATTATTTATTCCGTCCGTTGCATTTTCTACGCGTTCGAAGTGAAACCATCTAATAAAACCACAACCAAAACGGCATCGCTCGCATCTCAATCGCTGTTCCGAGTCACAATTAGTGGTCCGGGAAGCGGAGTGAGTGGATGGGCGGCAAATGTTTCCATTTCACGGCTGCGACACGCTGGTGGCAGTTTTTAATGTTGGCTTGTAGCTATTAATTTTCGGTGGTGTTAAACGATCCCAGATGGTGCCGTCTGGATGGTGGGTGGATACCGTGTCGACCTTCGATCGCAATACGTAATATACTGACAGTTTACATGGTTGCCGGTTAACTGATGAGTGATCATCGTGACCGCTGGCGATAATGATTTAAGTAACGGGCGTTTGATCATTTTGCATGAAAAATATATTGATACAAATGGTGGTTATCTTCGGATGAGTTTTACACAGTAATGTAAAAAATAAATTAGGTTCTGATGTTCTAATGTTTGAGTCATTCAAAAGTCTGTAAGGATTGATTATTTAAGACCAGTAATAAAAATCTGGAAGAATTTATTTACAAAATCTCACAGGTAAAACCTAACGGGGAAACATTCCGCAAGGCAACAATAGAAAAACATCTAACTAAGATATACCAAGAACTCTAAATATTTTGAGAATTATATGTAAGACAAAAATCAACTTTAAAAGATTCTCTACGCAGATTATCTTATATCTTCTATTTCATAGAAGTCTTGAAATAAACAATCATTGAAGACTATGAAAAGAGTGAGACAAATTAGGGGTTTCGGGATTTTTTTACAGTTATAGATAATTACATATATTTGCCTAGCAACTACAAAACATCCGTTTTTGGTAAACATTTAATGCTAATTAGTTTTCTTTTTTTACTTTGAAACATATAAAATGCGCAACTAAAAATTGCCAAAACTTGTACAAAATGACCAAAATATCGGTATGTAATTTTTATCAAGAAAAATTCATTTCATTCATTTCTATTTCCTTTGTTTATGAATAAACCTGTTGTGTATGGAGATGATCACTAGCGATTAGTAGATTTTGTTTTGATAGTATAAAAAAATTAATTGGTACTCGTTTTATTACTCTTAAAATTAATCTGAATAATTGAAAACTGTTTTGCAATATACATTTTAGCTAAGACACTGATATGGGCTCATTATGTTATGTCATTCATAACGGACTTTTTCCAAAAGAATTCCAATGTAACATTGTCATTTCGTTTAAAAGGCAAAAAAGGTGCAGACACTTCTTTAAGCAAGAATGCTACAACCGAATTATTTAAAAGATTCAGATGAACTTGACGATTAAACAATTCAACGCCTGAGACATACATACACACTTTCACTCCATTGTATGAATAAAACAACAACAACACACAGTCACTTGTAACCTTACCAAACCATGGGACGCACTCCGCCCGAGAATTTCTGCAGATCTTTCCAACACATCCTCACTGTGTCCTATTTATTTGTGTGTTTAAAGACTTAAATTTGGAGCACCGGTACGCGGTAAAATTCCGCCACAAAGCCCAGCACCAAACTTCGTGCAATATCATTTTTCACCAATCTTTCACAGTAGGGACACCGGCCACAGAACCGGTTGGAAGGAATGAAAGGAATAATAAACTGAGCCCACCGAGTGCGCCTCTCAGCGCCGGTAAACAAACGAACGGTTGACTTTCCGGCGATGCGTAAACTTAACTCGGGGACCGGAAAAGGATTGCGTTGGCAACGAGCGAAGGCGGAGGCGAACCGTCAGCAACCAACCGTCACCACCGGGGAGAAGGGCTTTAAGAGCAACACGTAGAAGCCCGTTGGAATCGGATGGCGTGACAGTGCTTGCGAAGAAAGGCTATTCGTTCGATTAAATTATGCAGAAAATTTCACGAATTTCAATTTAATTTTCCAATCTTTTCACTTCACACCTAATAATGGTTAATAGAACGATGGAAATCGGCAAACCGGCGGGAGGGCCCGCCGGAGAACCACATTCCATGGGCTGGTTAATGGCGCATACACACGATGTCACAATGTGGTGTTGCCGCGCACGGTGCGCGTTGCGAGTGCTTTATATTGCACCATCCTTTCTTTTTTTTGTGGTGGCGAAAATAGTCGATCTCTTAAGAATGTTGACTTTTCCCTTTTCTAATTCCAGTGGCTCCAAGAAATTTGTTGTCGTTTCGCTATCATCACACCCTTCACGTTACTGTCAAAATCTTACGTGACTACGTCGATCATCGATGGGTTGATGATTTGACAGAGAAAAGGAATTACAAAAGAGTCCCTCTGGAGATAAACATTCGATTTGAAAACGTCTATTAAATGGTAAAGTTAATGGTCCTTTGCCTAGCATTGACTTGTGCAAAAAAGGACACAAATCAATCTTTAACCCTCATTTTTTTAGGATTTTATAGCTTATAGTCCATTGCATCCAAGGATAATAAAAAAGATCCTGTGAAATGTGCGCATGTAAATATTTGAATTCGTGTAGAAAAAATATAAAATATGGAGTACCTGCTTGTACAGTAAAGCAAGCAAATCAGTGCATGAGAAACGACCTGAATTATCGGCAAAATTGAGGAAAAATGTGCATGTAACTTAATAAGAAAATCAACAAAACGGTATTAGTGTCTAGGCTTACAATAACATGGAGCTTACAAAGCATCGGTCTAAAGTCTATCTATAGACTCATACTTCAAAACACACCTTTTGTTCCTTCCAAGGTAATCAAATCATAACAGCTCCTACGACGTGCAATTGGTGAGCAACATATTAATCTCCTTTCAAACCAAGCCAAACATTCGCCCTCAAACTAGAGGCTGCACAGCATGCGGACATGTTCCCAACCTGGGCAACAGGGCCTGCTCGTGTTTGGATCACCTTATCACACCTGCCTAAGGTACGTGGTACATCGATTCTTGTCACATCTTTCGCCAGAAGAAATCTGAATTAATGAACTCTACAGATTATCCACTTCGTTCGAGACGCAACGACCTGTATCCATCGGATGGGAGGAATTTCCCTACCGAGAGGCAGGTGACCAGTGTTTGACAAGGCAGAGAGCAAGGTGTGGAATATTCCAAGAACACTGAAACGAGGACGAGTCAAAGACATTCCTTTGGCATCCGTTTCTCGAGAAAAAAGCATGAGAGATTACTGTCGAGAAACGGGACGAAGCTCCAGCTCCAGGTTTTTTGGAGCGATAAATGTGTAGTAAATAGAAGAGGGTGGAAAAAACCTTTCAACGTGCCCTTGTTGTTATGCACGAGCAAGAGTACATTTTAAAACATTGCTCGTGTACCGGGCACAACTTGCACAGGCCACAAACGAGATGTCTGCAGGGCGCACTGGGCACTCCCTAATGGTCATTCCAGTCAGCCGGTCAGTCTCCGGTCTGTCGAAGCGTCGCGCACCTTCCCTCGTTCTTCACTATCACCACCATCGGTCCCGCCGACCGATGCCCCGAAGGTGCAAGACTTGCTTTCTGCAAGCATCTGCCACCTGTGTGCGGGTGGGGCGCCTTTCTTAGACCGGCAGGACACGAGAAGAAAAAGCGAGCTGCCCCGGCTACCTCAACCTTTCTCCCTTCTCGCGTGGAAGGCAGCGTTTTGCTGGCCTTCGGCGATTAACGCTTTAACTTTTCACGTTAAATTTGCAAAATAAACATTCGTCCCGGCACTACGGACCGGTGGTACATGGACAGCAACGGACCGGTGGCCGCACCAGCGAATGCATACAGATCAGCTTTTTATCGTACTGCAGAATATACTGAAAGTCGTTATGTAAAGTGTGGTGGGTAAGGTTTGGTTGTTGGGTTGAGGATTTCGTACGTTTTACCAGTCGGCCGGTCGGCCGCACGGTGCCATCGCGCTACTATCGTAACAACCCGCGGGTGGAGGCGCGAGTGTGCCCGAAGTTATCTGTGGGATTTCTTTTTGTTTTGTCTATTACACACTGTACTGAATTTTTTCCTTCCCGTGGCTGTACTTTCTATTTACTTTAGTAGGATTCCATCCCTGTCCCCTCCTGTTGTGCCGTTTGGTTTGCTTTGCTGCGAGCACGAAAAACGTCGAGCCGAGACGGAGTCTGATGAATGCTAAATGACCGAATACATTCTACCGCCCTGGAAGGGGGGCTAATGTGACTTGGCTGGGCACTGGAACGAAGCTGCTAGCAATTGCGTTAAGCGTTGGATTCGATTAAATTCTTCACGACGCGAAACAAGATCAACATAAACTCGTGGGCCAAGTTGCTTCTTGTGCTTGGAAGCGAACCCTCGGGGGGAAGCGAAACGAGAAAGCGAGTTAGCGAAGGCAAACGCGCCAGGTACGTGCCGAAAGAGGCTCATTGAAACTCAAATCAATTGCAAGATTCACCCACACACACACACAGTGGGGAAAGGGAACGGAGCGATAAGAGAAGCTAGGGAGCCATGTAGCCGTGTGATAGGTTAATGCTGATTACGATGTTGATCGCACCTCGGTGCAGCAACATACGACAACGACGATGATGCCGATGACGATAACGATCCCAAGACGAGATACTGTGAACGTCAGTGATTACGGTACCACACGCAAGGAGATTGTTATGGCTGGATGGGATTTTGAATGCCCTATTTGGCATTCACTCGAAGCGCTTCGCACACGACAAACACCGAAGGATACAAACAAACATTCACCTACGCCCTCGGTACTTCTTGCCCCTCCGGTCCTCTGAGCAATCCTTTCAAATGTATGCCGTGTCATTGTGTCCAGTAGAAACACGGTCTTCACCCCCTTTGGGTGAAGAAATAATCCGAGCCAATTAATTGGCGTCATTGAAGTCTAATGAATTTCAATTTATTGATAATGGCTACTGCCCAGAAAAGGCCTGCCCGAAATAAGCTATACAAAATGTCTCTCTCTTTCTTTCTCGTTTCAATGCCTGTGTAGGAAGCTATCTCAAAGCTGACTGCCGGGACGAACACGCACACCCTCTCGGGCACTTGGTTGATTAGAGGAGAAAGAAAATTTCTCACGTCTTCTAAACAAACTGTCCCAGTGTACGGTATACAGTAGGGGATTTTGGCACCAATCACTTGTG
Organism: Anopheles gambiae; assembly: GCF_943734735.2. Classification (NCBI taxonomy): domain Eukaryota; kingdom Metazoa; phylum Arthropoda; class Insecta; order Diptera; family Culicidae; genus Anopheles; species Anopheles gambiae. The sequence goes on along the minus strand of NC_064602.1, from coordinate 46,174,405 downwards.
CAACTTCTTACGGTCAACGAGACCGAGGGCCTGTTGTTTAGGACGAAATCAGGTCAGGACGTTGTTGTGCATTATTCAATTTGCACTGTCACAGCCAAAATGATGTCGGTGCAGTTGCTGCAGCTACTATGGCAACGTTGCTATCCGAAGCAACCTTAATCGTCTTTTAAACACTAATCATTTATTATTACCCCTTTCGCATCGGCCGGAGTGTAAAAACGGTCCTTCAGATCCAGTTTTGCTACGCTAGCAAATCGATCCAATCCATCTTGATACTTCATCTCACAATTTATGCTCAAGAGATACTCAACTCAACTCACTACAGGCGAAAAACCTCCTGGTACAGGTAAGAAAAAGGCTCTACAAATAGTACCCGCCCAAAAGTAAACATTTCATCAATGCTAACGAAGTCACGGGAAAACAATGTGGCGTGGTCGCCTCTCACCCGCCTATCTTTTGGCTATGAATCGCGTGGCAGGTGTAATGCGTCTACCACCGTTTTGCTCTATTCTGGTACTGCTGGGGCATTTATCAATGGTACAATTTCTGCCCACACAACGATACGGATCGGTGGGAAATCGGAGAGGAAAGAAAGGATACAAGCGGCGCGCCAACAAGCACTCACTCACTCGCTCAAGAAGGGAAAAAGTCAAACAAAATAGCTTATCCTTCGGTATCCGCTCCGGTGCCACTTCAGCAGCAGCTTCGCGTGAATTGTTATATCGGGGTGATGTACGCCGTAAGGATAAAAGGATCTTCTACAGTCGCCTCTTCTGGAGACGCTTTGCTTTGTTGGCAGCAGTCTCTGTGGGTCGCCGTCAATAGAGCATACACCCTCGAGGGTGTCTTTGCCGCCTTTCGACGGAAGCACAGACACCGGTGCACAAGCCTGGCAGTTATTGGATGAGCGTCCCTTAAAGCATAAGTTTAATTGTATCAACAAACAAGTGTGAATGCGCAAATCTGAGAAGAAACGATGTTCTGATGTTCGTTGTTACGGTTGAATTGGTTGAAGACTCAATAGCAAACGTTACGGTGGTAATAAATGTCGACTTTTATTATACTAGTGTGTTGCATTTTTTTGTAGACATCAACTAAGGATTTTTGCCTCAAGCTCTCTGAGCGTATTAGATTAACACTTATCTTATCAATCTCGCTTGGCACGAAATATGTCACTTACCATTCGCTACCATTCCCGTATTGGACGAAGGACCAGGACTGCCTACAACACCGTGAGCCAACAGGCCAACCAGCAGCAACTTCACCGGCAACAAGGTGGCCATCATCAGGAAGGCCCCCGCACTATCAAAGGGGGCCATCCTTGTGCGATTGGACCAATGCCCGCTAACCTTATTCACTGGTTTGTCAAATAATCGGCTCTTGAATCACTCACACTCGTGAATCTTCACTGCAGATCACTGTTAACACGATCACGATCGCGTTTGTTGATAGGTTACTGTTATGCAAATAATTATGCTTTTAACTTTTTTGGATATATTTTATCGCGTTAATACTGAACTATTGAACAATTTTTACAACTTTACGAATAGGTAAGTATTTATTTTACACTCTCACAGCGATTAGATGTATTATAAACTCGTATTGATTGTTTTAAAATTATTTGTCAAATTATCCTAACCGTTGTACCATTTAATCACAAACTACACACCAAAAATCACGATCACTCAAATATGTCTCGTTTCTTGCACTGTTTCGTTGACTTTATTGGCCACAACTAAAAAAACACAATCCGTATATCGGATATGATTCACGTTCCTTTCCACTAAATCATTATTTTATCCATTTTTTATAGGACCAACCTCCGCAAACAGGAACAGACCCGTGTTCCGTTTTCCGTTTTTTCCGATGCTATCGATAATTTGATTTGCTCCCAATTGCTTGATCGCTATCGGGCGTTACGTACAAGCAGCGGTCCCTACCAGGGTTCGGTGCTCACCAACTGCCATAGCACAACACACCGTTACTGCTCACCGGGAAAACTTGCTTCCGCACGACGCTGCATCCGAGACAACACTGAAAACGCATTCCGTGTGCCGCATCCATCCGAGCGCACTGCGCTGAACAACCGCACATGTGTATCCGGAGCGGCATCACCACCCATCGCCAACATCATGAGTATCATCATCATCAGCATCATCATCATCATCATCAAAGATCTCAATGGCAACGTGGTTTGACACGCGGCTAATGATGCTCTCCGTGTTTACCTTTCGAAATGTCAAACTCACCCGAGAGACCGATGTACAGAGAGAGAGAGAGAGAGAGGGAAAGAAAGAGAGACAGATCTGCCACAGCATCCACGACAAGTGAGTCAAGTTTCGCTCTCTCCCATAGAGAATCGTTTGTTTACATTTCACCGGAACGATCAAAGCAGTCCCCATGGTACGCGTATCGGTCGCGATTTCCCCTTCTCTGTCAAAGGACGCACCCTTCGGGTTGTTAACGAGGGGAAAACGAGGGAGTTGTTCTCGGGTGGATTGTGTTTTATTGCGCACGTGCAGTAATAAAAATGGGAAAAACAAACCGACCAACATGTTTCGATACAGTTTTTCTCCGCTTTCTATGGCTTCGGCAGATGAGGAGGACGATGGATGGTCGGTAGTATCCTATTTCCGGAGCAAAGCAAGTAAGTTTCTCCTGTTTTTCACACTGTATGCATACCTACTCGCTTCGTCCTTTACAGGATGGTACAAACATTGGCGGTTGTTTTGATGCTCTCGCGTTCGAGCACACCACCCAGAAAGAGGATAGCAATCGTTAAACGTCCTTTTCTTTCCCACCCGTACGGCACCATCCGTAAACCAATCAAATTCATTCGATTCACGCTGGGCCAGAGTTTCCCCTAGCGTCCTGCCGGTGGCTCTTGTATCGCCCTAACTGTGCGACTCGTTAAGCCGTCGTCGTCTTCCAATCTTCTCACGCGCCGGAAACCAGCGAAGGAGGAATCCTTCCCAAAGCTGTGTGTCTTCGCGCAGTTCTTTGGCAGTGTACAACTTACCTTCTGTCTCCCTCTGTCTCGCTATCGAGAAATTGGGAAAATTTTACTGCTTTGGTCTCTGTCTCGCTGCCAACACCCTTTCAAGCTTGGAGGCTGCGTAACCGTTTGTCTTCGGCCTTTTTTGCAAATAGATTGGGTTCTTCTTTTACTTACTAAACATTTTTCTGTTATTCAATACCATTTCTCCTCATTTTTCTTGCACTGTTTGAATTCGTATGGAAGCTTTCGTACATTTCTCTCCTTGGACCAAGATGTCTGGCCCAAGAAGCTGCGCATTTTGGAGACCAAGATTTGTTCCAATCGTTGGCCGCTCCTAGCGATGCCATCACGTCTGTCTGTCTGTTGAGCTCTGCCACGTTTGGTTATCTTTTCATTTTCCTGGGACCACATGCTTCCGATCATTCCGATATGAGTTCGGGCATGTTTCGGCTTTGGTTGGGGAAAAATGCTTTTTTTACTTTTACCTCGCAAAAATAAGCATCCTGTTCGGTTCCTTCAGAAAGCAGCCATTCTGTGGAGCGTTCAAGGTGTCGTCAATTTTGCCGACCAGACTATGAAGACAAGATGGAATGGATGAAGTACTGGTGCAGTGCCATCCTCCTCGTTCCGATTACACTTTATCCTATCCTATCGTAATGCTTGAGGGGCGGATACACAAGGTAACATTGACCCCAAGGCCGACGTGCTCGACGGCATGCACTTTCCCGGGCACGTCATCGAACGGACACGGCTGGGAGTCACATGAATGCCCCTCCGGGCCGGTTAATCTACGTCGGCAATCGGATGAGCTGGGAACGGTCCAGACAGCTGAGATCAACTTTAATTCTACATGCGAAACAGCTGTTTCACCAGACGACCGTATACCGTTGTCTGCTGGTTGAACAGGAGAATGGGTTTCCAACAGCTTGACTAGAATCGACTGCAAGCAAGCATTTCTATACTTTTTGGACGCAATCAAAAAAGCATTATTTATTTAATTTGATAGCAAACGAGGTGGCAGTGAATTTTAAAGCCTTTCCCGTAGTCGAAATACATTCTCATATGAATGCTCGTTTCAACGAGTTTTATTTTATCTTGTTTAATTCGTCTTAGTTGTTTGATGATGTTTAAATCATTCTTTTCTCATTGAATCAAATGAATTATAAACGAAAAATAGACGACTTGCTTATCATCGTGGGCATCATTCATATACATATCATTATCACAAGTGTCTTAATCATTTTAAAATTATTGTAATTTTATTATTTATTAACCATTAATGGGTTAGCAATACGGCCGAAGCCGTTCCTACTGAATAAAGAAAACCATTATTGGGCTGATTACAGTCGATACTTTCCTGTCATAAATTTTAATGAATCTTATAGCAATTATGTTTTTACAATTGGGCCCTATATTCCGTAGAAAACTCAGTACTACATATTGAGGTTGTATGTCAATCAAGTTTTGATGATAGTTTACGAACTGAAATTATAGTACCAACACTAAAAGCTTCATTTTCTCACGTGATTGATAACATGTTTGCGTGTCAAACCATACTTGCGATTGTTAATTAGTTCATTGTACAATACTGCAAATGTTGTATTTTTCAAAAGGATTTGAAAATGAGCAGAGAGTCATTAAAGCCCGGAATAGCAAAAAAAAAAAAAAACAATTTGTAAAGAGAGCTAATTTGCCTTTCGCCCTTAAATGCAAATCTTCGTACATGATAGCAAAACGAGGACGATTTCTCTACATGGGACTGCATTCATCAACATGGGTATAACCTATAATACGTAAAAAAATATTGTAAAAATCGCTATATATATGGCAAAACCCATTCCATAGTCCAATCACTTTTTGACCACTTCTGTGTCTCCAAATCAGTCGAAAACTTGCAACTAAGCTGTCATCCTCGATGGCCAAACAAACAGGAAGCGCAAATTAATGCATCAGAATGCACAAATCGAGGATCTGGTAAAATCTAAAAATCGATATTCTAAGGATTTTTAGTCAATTGAGGAAAAGCGTGAGCCTAGTATCACGTTACAATCATACACTTTGCAAATTGATCTTTTTATTTGTTTGTAGGATCAACAGAAATGTTTGATGATTGATACCATCTGCCAGAAACGCATACACTAAAGTTGTAGCATCTTTGGCAATTTGCTAAAGGTCTTATAATATTTTGATGTATCATTGCACCACCAACCTCACTACAAGCACCACTTTCAAATTACATAATAATGGTGATTGTAATTTGATAATTTGTAATTTTGATCAGTGGAGTTTGATATGACTGTTTGATTAACCAACGTATCCGATTTCACCTTTAATTCACGCAAACTTCTTCATGATACAAACTTGCATGGTATCAGTAACTTACATGTTGCAGAACTAATCACAGTAAAAAAAAGTCATGACATAGTGACTGATAAAGCGATGATCGCAAAAATGTCACGAAGCATGAATTGATCACACCAATCGTTTTGAATATCACCTCTGGTTATCACAATTGAGTACGTGACGCTGACATGAATTTTGTTTCAGTCAGAATTTTGTATGACATTGATAGTGACATTTTACAGCACTGATTGTGTATTAGTTGAGGGCGACAAATTTCAATGTGGTAAAGAAGTTCTACTATCGTGTAACGGTCGTTGCTTTGGACAAGGACATCAGTAGCCAAATCCGGAGATGGAGTGTGGAAGTGAATCGTGCATAATATGAGCTTTATCATCTGTTGAGATGCAGAGGACTTCGAGACCGAACCTCTTTGGACATGAGTATTTGAGCATTCGAGCGGAGGATGCAAAACCTATGGGTTTATTTGAGCGGAGGATGCAAAAGCAACGGATCATCTTTGGCGGTGTATTTGAGCATGGAGTATGGAGGAGAAAGATGAACCACGAGCTTGCTGAGCTGTATGGCGAACTAAGCATCCTGACGTTGGCAAAGGCTGCCAGGATACGATGCCATATTATAAAAAAGCCGGGGTTATGCCCACCATTAGAAGCACAGCAAGATCGATCAGGTAAAGCAAGACCAGTTGGAGATCGAGAGTCTACATAGATGGGAGGCTGCAGTCAGGTACCAGCCATCCTGAAGAATTATTGTTGACCGGGTCATGTCACGCTGACGTGCCTCATCGTGAGCAGGCCAATAAAAGAGAGCGAGAACGAAAACCCCATATTTAATCGTATTTTTTTATAACCCTCTCCAATCAAAACATTGAAAACTCTTTCCAAAGTTATTACCGGTAAGCTAAAATCACAATTGCTTATATTTCAGGTATCCGATATTTTCTCAAAATCACTCGTGAATGCCTGAGAAATTGAGCGATGAGAACATTTCAGGGCCTCCATGACCTCGCGGCTTTTAGTATCTCGTCAGTATTATGTTGCTCATTACATGGCACCTAAATAGTTGGGTTGTATGCCAACCAACAATGTAACATTGACAAAAAGACACACACGCATTTAGAAGATGGATGTTTTGCATTGATTGGTAGATACATTTCAGGATAGTTCACAAAATTTCCCTTTTTGTGTATTTGTGTACTTTATCTAGCGGCTAAAATATCCAAAGATTTATTATTTTAATTTATCACCTGATAAATAATCAATTAGTGTTCATGTGTTCACAATAGTTATTTGAATGGAGTTTCCTCACCATTTTGTCCATTTCTAAAATCGTCCTGCTCCACTGTTGGTTGCATTTCCATTGACAGAGTTTCCCGCATTTCAAGAAAATACGTTTTCCCACTTTTCTTACAAGACAATCCCTGCAAGCAACAAAGAAACCATAGTATGTTTCAACCGGCCGGCGGTTACCGCCATAAGCGTAAACAAAGCGAGGGCGCGTGCGCGTTCGTCCAATTTCACCCTTGTTGTTTCGAGGGGTAAACTAGAATCAGCTGTTTACTGTCATGCGGGTTTTATGTGCCTCAACACACACACATGCACCGCTCAAAGCTACACAATTTGTCGTTTTTTTTCTCTGCTATTTGGTAGTGATATTTTCATTGTCTTTCTGTGCCTTTTATATTAACACAGGTGCTGTTTGAATCTTCCATTGGCCTTATTTAAAGAGTAAGAAACAGATTACTAAGACGCTTGTGCTACGCTAGAACAGATTCGAGGTAAATATTGTCGGGGTTACTGCGTCCTGCGTCGTCCACAGCGGTAGTGCAAGCGAGATAAAGCATGCGAAAGGACAAGTTGTTGAATTTATTGATCATCGTCGTAGCAGGCCCCGCCGCATTCGCATTCAGTTTGTTTGACGTTTACCCAGCACTGTTTAGCAACGATTGTTTTCTTTGTTTTAGTTAAATGATTTCCTTGTGCAGCAGATTAAAGTGCAATAATTAGAAAGCATCAGAATCCAATTGATTGAGTGTGGCTTTCGTCTGTTTTCATAGTGAATAGGCAATTGTGGGAGATAGCGTACGAAAACTACGGTCAAGTTAGGCTGGCAAAACAATACATCACATATCACACACCCATGTATCAACAAACAGAATGACTCACTGGTGTTTGACCAATGGCGGAAACAAGGCTGAAGGAGTGTCCGTACCTGCGTTCGCTTCCGCATAGATAAACGCACCATATCTCTTGCTCTATGCTGTGAACGTCAAGTGTACGGGATCCCGTTTTTCCGCAACATCACTTCCGCCAGTGGAGCATTTCGTCGTTCGCGAGTGTACGTCACATGATTGCAGGCTGCAACCCAAGGCGCACAGGCGACGGGAGGAGGGCAAATCCGTTCCGTTTTTCCCGTGCGAATTTTTTGCACCCGATGCGAAATGGGCAACTGCCTCAAAGGATGCCTTTCCGACGACACCAACGGGGGGATGAGGTGAGAAAAAAACAACAAACCTGAATGTGTGTCACTCCACAAGAAAAGCATGCTATCCTCTTCATTTACGCCGAACATCCTTTCTGCCTTTCTTTCCCTTTCTAGCCGCACACGGATGAATGCAAGTGATAGTCAGTACGAGGTAAGGTGGATGGATTGCAAGCTGAACGCAATATCGTCACCACATTCCACAGCCACATCTTGCATCTACCCTTGTCCCAATACACCCACCCACTACCCTGTGAACGAATGAAGCAAGAGCAACACAATTTAATTAAAAATCCATTTGCAACAGATCCTGATCGAGGGAATGCAGCCCACGGACGGGCACCCGGATGAGGGTGGTGAGTTGCAAGAAGCAATACAAATCAAATCAAATGTAAGTGTCCCAGCACCACAAGGGTTGCCTTTCACTGTGTGGTTTCATCCTTTCTACTCGTATATCCCTCTCTTACAACGCTCTTTTTTGTAGAGAAAATCAAACTTTTTCAAGAAATTCTGTACGAAAACGAATGTAGACTATGCAAGACTGAACAAAGCAAAAAACAATAATTTTTCCAAGCGCATTGCCACCGCTGGCAGCACAAGCAAACATAATCAGCATCCAAAGTCGGGGTAAGTGTAAGCACCTGGTACGGAATCGTATTGATAATTGAACACCCACTGATATCTTGCGCCGATTTTCCCAATATTTCAGATTGGACATACAACTGCAGTGCCTCGATGCACATTCTTTGCTGCTCGTGTCGAAGGATGGCCATCGGAAAACGAACAACGGTTACAACGATCTGCAAACGGACCAAACCTCCACTCCTGGCAGTTCGCTCGATTTGGAGTGGGAAAACGATTACGGCTATCAGCACAGTCAGTGGTATGTGATTGATGTTTGCTTTGAAAAAATCTTACGATGGAGACGCCCGATGCTTCATCGATTGACTGTTTTTTTTTTTTGAATAATTGTTTTAAATCTTATGGTTACGATCAAACAATGGGCGAAAAGAATGAGTTTATTGTGAATCATTGTGTTAAAACAGTTGTTTATCTTGCTACGAGTGTACGGTCCATACAAGGCTCCAGACCGCGACGGGCATGTTGTTTTAGTAATGCGAGTTGTCGACTATACCACGGGACCGCACCTCCTACATTTTAGCATACATTGCCATATATGTTAATTTCGTTTGTTTACCGATTGTTCTCATTCACCGGTAAAAGATTTTAAAATTTAAAATAATAGGTTAATTTGCATGCTCAATCCACCGGCTGTATTTAATTCATATGTCCTATTGGCAGTGGCGGATTTGCTTTTAGATATTGATATGAAGTGGTAAATCGTGAATTGGTAAATGTGTGATGTAATGTAGATGATCAGGGCCAGGGATCTCCAAACTACGGCTCTTGGTAGCTTACAATGTGACCCACGATACATTTGTAAAGGTTAATTTAATTAATTTAATATTTTGACTACTATTATCAAATTTCTATTGTTTCCTTCTTTTAGACGAAAATTAAGCCTTAAGAATACAAAGCTTTGCAAGTTTGATATATGTTTTTTTTAATATAAAAACGAGATATAAAGTTCACCCATAAGTTAAGGGAAACGTCAAAATGACCCTCAACATCGTTATTTACCAAGAAATGAGGGTTGCGAACAAACAAGTTTGGAAATAGGGCAATAAGTGGTTTACGAACACACTCAGTTAAAAAGAGCAATGTAAAAAACCTTCATTTAGCGATCATGTGCTAAATTATTGGAGGTGTAAAGTTATACAGTAATATATACTCATTTCTGTTAATTTTTTGCATCAATTGCTCTAATGTTATTCGAATGGAAAAAGAAAACCAACGATTTTTTGTCTTTGCTACTCTCGCATAATAGTAAACATTTTCATTTTCATAGATTCAATTAATCCAACGATGCTAGAAGCTTCTTCTTTCTTCTGTCTTCTCTCACGTGTAGTAAGAAAAAGAACACACCGCTCAATCCTGCTATATTTTATCATCCTATCTTTCATTCTACTTCTTCTTTCTTCCAATTCTATTTTCCTCTTATCATTAACGCTATTTATACATATAACGTAAACTCCGGGCAGTCAGTGCTGAAAAAATTCATCAGAACAGAACAAAACAGAAAATAACGTAGTATATTATAATTAAAAATCGTATGTTAAGTGATAATGTATTTTTTCATATATTTCATGCAATTCATTTTGGTTTAGCATTGCTTAGGATCCAAAACTAAATAAATTTAGTTGTCGTACATAATTTATAGAAAGGCAATTTCCATACAGAATGTAGAGAATTGTCGAGCAACGATTTAGTGTCTGGAATGGATTAACCTAGTCGTGCCAGGGTTCACTTTAGATGGAATATTCAAAGTGCAAGGAATTTTCATACTATCAGTCGAGTAACTTACAATAAGAATGGATTCAGAATCGATCATAGATTTAAAGCATTGAGATTTATCGGCGATATTAGCAATATCCCCATAGTTTCCGGGGCCGGTCTGGTGGTACAGTCGTCAACTCGTACGACTTTACACATACCCGTCATGATGGGTTCAAACCCCGAATAGACCGTGGCCCCATATGTAGGACTCTAACTATCTTGCTATGGTAACAATAAGTCACTGAAAGCCAAGCCCACTTCACTAGTGAGTACAGGCAGGCCTTGACCTTGACCGGCAGCGGTTGATGTTGATGTGCCAAAGAAGAAGATTAGTGATATCAGAGGCGGTCCCAAACCATTCCCCCCGTAGCAAGGACTGACTAAATCCGGCTGCGTGGTAATGAATTAAGTCTCCAAAGCCTGTAAAGGCCCGGCATGTTCACGTAGAACGTTACGCCAAATAGAAGAAGGGTTTACTCGTGCATAGTAATAAAATATTTACTTTAATGTCAGATATTGAATAATAAAACATAAACACCCTACCAGTCGTTATTACGATCTAAAAAAATTAGTCTTAGAAAAACAGCATTTATGATTGCTGACCGATGAGCTACATAATCTATTAGAAACACCAATATATAAAGCTCTTTTCAATCGTTCACCATTCCAGGTTATCACAGGAAGACGATCAACCGGAAGCTCCACAGTTGCAAAGTTTCCCTGCCTCGGTTCAAGAATCGGTATTCAAGATCGAGGAGTGGTCAACACTGAAACGCAGCAAGGACCGTATCAATGCACTACGCAAGCTAGACCACCAACACCAACAACCTGCGCAGCATCAGGAGGCACAAGGCAGTGGCAGTCGGTCCCGCCTGATCCACTCCACCAACTCCCCCGGAGCGGCGGATGACGTTACCGGATCACTGGAATGCATTTCTCGGCCAGTGCCACCGGGTGGCCGTGCATTTCCCTCCTTCGAACAGCATCATGCAGCTAGTCTGACGAGCGTGGACCGAATGATGCACGGTGGATCGTCGGACCTTTCGCACATATCATCGACGCCGGAGGGTTCGCTGGAATGGGACATCGATCAGGATCGGCAGCTGAAGTCGGAAAACGAATCGCTCGATTATGACACCAAGGAGTTGTTGTTGGAGATTGAGCAGTTTAAAAATCGTGTGCTCAGCGAAACAGGCGCAACGCTGAAAGATGATGAGCTGCCGAGCAGCTGATCGGACAGCAGCCCAAATGGGGATTCCGATTTTGATGATTAGAGTGTTCCCCATGAAGAAGGAGGCAGAACTTGATCACGTTAGAAAGGACGTATCGTAGCTAGTAAGCATTGTATAGTAGTAGAGCTGCAGAAAATAAGTATATTTATTGCGTGTTTGTATCAATGTATTAGCACCAACGTGAAACATGTAGAGCGCATAATAGCGAATAACTGAATTTCAACGAACAACAAGTGTATATTTCAACCCCCCCGTTACACCACACCTATATAACTAGTCGTCGGTGCCGTTTGTTTAACAATCGTTTGAATTTTCCTGTTACAAACAATAACAAAAAACAACACACTTCTTCGATCGTGTTGTTGTTGAAAGTTAGCGCTAGCGCGATGGTCCTTCAAAAAACCATCATTTGGTGCCGATTTCCCGCTTTTCTACTAGACCGCTATCCATTGTCGATCGCTATTTATATACACCAATTTATACAATGGTAACTAGACATGCATTTTGCCTCGATCGTTTTAGCACCATTGTTTGTGAGCGGAAATCGCCCTCGTAGCGGTGATTTACGGTAAATAGAGTGTCCTTCCCAGTTTTCCGATAGTTGGTATTGTCATGTTAAAGGTTTTAATTTTAAACTATTATCGTAACGGACTGTTGCCAGCCGAGGGGAGAGCGGGCACGAAACTCACCAGCGGAACACAACAATAACAATGAAATGTGCATTTGTTGGCCTCTGTTGTACGGAGTGCAAAATTAACTGTATGAAGTATGAAGTATGAACGGAATATATATACATAAATAAATATTTAAAAAAACACAAAGCTAATGTGTCTATTTTTCTTTCTATAATTTTATATATCACTACCTATATGTGACTCTAGCGAGTTATTTTAAATGATAAAAAAGGGTTTTTTTATTTGTTTTTATATTTTGATTTATTGTTTTTATTTCTTGTTGATTTTATGTTTAGTTCTCCCACAATATTTGCTTCCCTCTTTACTTTTACGTTTTTTTCCGATTCTATTCCCTCACTACAAACGAACGTGTGTTGGATCAAGGTTGCAATCAACTGTTCTGCATTGGATGCTCCTTCTTCCTGTTTACATTCCTTCTTTCTTATTTTTGTTGCTATCTTCAATCTATACATTGATAACTCATTTCATATTTCACTATCTCTCAAGTCCTGTAATTTTTCCAACATAGAAACCCTAACTTATTTTTGAGGCTATTTTCGTTTACCTTTTACTTGCGACGAGCGAACGTGGAACGCTTTCCATTGTTGGTATGTATTTTATGTGTTTTATGTTACGTTGTTTCACAATATTTCCAAGTGTGTGCTTGCTGTGGTTCCGTGTCAACTGTGTAATGTGTCAACTATACAGCAGTAATTCAAAACTACCTTTTTTAAGTATATTCCAGTGTCCGAAGAGAATATACTTCGGCTGAGTTTGCCGTGTTGTGAATTAGCAGAATGATTTGTAAGTCTTTGCGGGATGGTAACCAACACAAATAAACCTACCATGTTTGAACGGGTTCAACTGAATGTGCACAAGAAATGAAGATGAATTCATATAAATTAGTATATGTTATTCACATGCTACTTCACACAATTGTTTTTTTTCTACATTATCAATAAATATCTATATTTTAAGATATAATTGTTTTTACTGCTTTAGCTTTCCTGCTGCTTACAATACGGAAATAAACAGGAACAAACAACATCGTCAACAGCTTTTGCCAGTTGTTTAACGTTTCCGAATTTAAAAGATTTACAAAGCCACATGCAAAAGGATAAACGAGGCAAAATAGCATAAATCTTACCAAAACAACAACCAGGTGCCGCCATTTGTATTATTTCCCCTGTCAGTCAGGACTAATTGAACGTATAATTAACTAAACTTATAATTGTATGCACTATAATCTGCAGTTAAATGTGATGAACACCAGACTCGTACACGCGTTTCACGAAAAAAAAACACGCAATACAATTGCCCTAGTAAAGAACGGTCATCTTGGAAGAGTTACCGGAAGCTCGGCTATGGGGAAGGGATGAAAAAATGTGAAAAAAGTAGTATCAAACTCATTCAATCAAATCATGCATATGCTTCAGAAAAGAGCATAAAACTCAACACATTCTATTCTGTTGGTCAAATGTATTATGTAGAAGAATTAGTTGGAAATTTGACAAGAAGAAAAAATATAACTCCATTTACAGAAAAAAGCAAAACTGTCAAACCATTCTGTTAACGGTCAACTTTTTTAACAGGCTTAACGGATATTCGTTAAACTAAGTAAAAATATTTGCTGCGAAAAAAACAATCACATTATCAAAATACTGTGTAGATGTGTTGTTAAGAAAGTATAAAATAAACATTAAAGATTGTGTAAAGGTATGTGTTAGTATGCGTGTTCATGTGTGGTTTAATGTAAACAAACTAGTTTATACAAATTTAAACTTAAAAAAAAATAACCAAATTAGTTAACAACTGAATAGCATGTGCACTAAAATACCAAAACAGTGCCTATTTACATCCAGAATCATAAAACAGAAGAAAACAAATGATTGCATGTCGCGATTTTGCTCACTTTCATAATGTGTATTTTTTCACAATTATATATTGAATTGTGTGCATACATATGTGTGTATGTGTGTGTTTATTTACGTGTTATTGGATGTTTTCAATCCAGTTTAATACATTGTAATGTACAAACTATCGTCCGTCCTTGTTAGTTTGTTCCAAGTCACATTTCTTTCAATAGAGCTCATGATTTGAGAAGAATTTACTCCACATTCTTACTGGTTAGTCTAATATGCCAAAAACACTTCATATTGTCATAAACCATCCATATCGCATTGTTGTGATTTTTTTTTCGCAGACTAGAGTCTCGTCTCACTGGTTAAACATTATGTTCAACCCACCTGTATATAGTCCTGCAAGTTAGAATAAGCGCTAGAAATCGTGAACGCCGCGCGTCGATAGGTTTCATAGACTTTTTGTTTTTATTGCGATACCGTAACATAGTTTTAGAATTGTCACTTAAATATTCTAATTGTTTTACAGTTTCAATACGTTATTTTCTTCATTTCATCTTTTACATATTATTGTTCAATAGTTTAATTAACATTGCGCAGAAAGTATAACGAAAACAAACAAAAATTACACGACTATGCATTCGACCGCGATACAGGTATGGGTTTTTTTTATTAGGGTTTACGTCCGATTTTAACTGTTAGGATAGTACCCCCTGACGGTTAAATACGCTAAACTAAAACCAAACTAAGACAAAACAAGAACCTTTTCTTCGGAAAGATCTCGTCGTACAATTCCAGAACGATCTTGCAGATTAGGTACACCACCGCGATAAGAACTTTGAATTGGTTGCTTTATACCAACTATTACATTGATTAACGGTACGCTATGAACAGGTAAGTTCATGACCGTATTCTAAGCGACTCAGCGTTCTTTCCAATCCATACTGTACTGAATACTTTGCAGCTGCCGTAACAAGATCATGTGATCAGTACTCACAGTATTCACTCTTGGTACAAAACACAACACCCAAAAAATTCCTTGTTTACCGCTTTTTTATCGCTTTACTCTGGAATCACTGAAAGTAGTCGAAAGTGTGTAGGAAATACGACAAAAATAAATGACAAACGTATTCAACTCCGACTGAAGAAGACCAACCTCTACAACCATTTGCAGTGCAAACACTCCATTGGTATGAGCAGTGTTAGAAAAAAATCCTCTTACAACACTAAATTAGTGATTTTAATACAGTGGGTTTGAAGAAGTATTAGTGAACCAGCCAAAAAGTTGTGAAAATATTACATTCGGAACCTGCGCACCAGTGCTACAAGATCGTTTGTAGTTGTCTCCGAGAACGGTTTAATTTGGGAACCAATCGGAAACAAACAACATTTCATAATACAAAAGTTTACGGCTTTAATTTGTGTACACTACCTTGGGAAAGTATTGTTGTTTTTTTACATACTAGTAACAAACGAACGATTTAGCACTAGAAAACCATTCCATCACCATCATCATCACACATCCACACCGATCGCGCCCGTACCGTATAAGGATAGTGGGGTTCCGTTAGTGCATTGGAACAGAACCTACCGTGTCACTTTATCTATAAGCGTATTGATTCGCGTCTCGGAGAAACCGGGCACAAGCTTGTGGATGATTTCCTTCACAAACAGATCACTCACGCCCGGACTACTCCGTTCGGCGCTCTCGAAGGCCAGCCGTAGGTCTCCCATGTCGGAACCACTGTTATAATTTCGCTGCATCTGTAATGCAAAGTGTATTAGAACAATGTATTAGAATTGAAAGACTTCATATCCCCTGTTCAGTAACCATCCATCAATACTAACCTCAGATAAAAGAGGGAAAATAATTGCCTTAAGACAACCACTGTTTGTTGACGTCGTCGTCGTAGTTGGCGTCGTCGTGGAGGACGATCGACTCGAGCTTTTGCTGGAGTTGTTATTTACATTCGTAATACTGTTGGTGCGCGAGTTGCCATTGCTGCTTGTGTTGTTGTGGCTGGGCGAATCCCGTTCGCGCCGCAAACTGCTACTGCGCTTCTCGTTCTCATTGCCCGATCCGCTCAGGCTGTCGGAGGCAACCATTTTTCGCTCTTTGTTATCACGATCCTTTTCTCGATGATCGCGATCTATCCGTTCACGATGGTCCCGATCCCGTTCACGGTCGCGATCACGCTCACGTTCACGATCACGATCACGATCTCGCTCACGCTCACGCTCTCGTTCGCGATCTCGCTCTCGTTCGCGATCTCGTTCGCGTTCGCGATCTCGCTCCCTTTCTCGATCACGCTCCCGTTCTCGCTCCTTTTCGCGATCCTTTTCCCATTCTGATTCGCGCTCCAGGCGATGATCTCGCTGTTGTCGTTCTAAGCTCGCTTCTTTCTCCTTCTGCAGCTGCAAAGCAGAGATTTGATTTTGCAGTTCGCGCTCCTTGCGCGAATCCACAATGATTGGACTGGTGTTCGTGGTATTGTTGGCTGCAATCAGCGTCGAAGAGGACTGATGCGATGGCGATGAAGATGGTCGTGGCTATAAAGAGGGATATATTTTTTAAATTATAAATTTGTTGTTCTATACATTTGCACATGTGTTCACGAATCGGTTGATCATTTACCTGACTTGTTTTATGTTGATTCAAATTGTAATCCCTATCACGGTTCGAGCTGACACCACCGACATTGCTGGTACCATTGTGTTTTACCGGTGATCCAAGCGGGTCTTCCATCACATTTTTATTAAAGTTATTAAAATTCAATCCCTTCACCGTCATTATCCACGGTTCATCGAGATCGCTATCCTGTTTCGAGTCCTCACTACAAAAAGGGGAAAGAAAAAGACCAAAATACATTTGATGATACTCAATACACAACACAGGGTATGGTAGATCAACTTACGAATCCGAATTTTCTGATTCTGTTTCACTTTCTTCGCCTTTTTGAGACTTCCATTTTTTGTACCGATCGATTAGATCGATTAGGTAAGAATTTTTCTTCGCTTTCTTAATGAAAGGAAACTTTAGCAGTTCCTTTGCTGTTGGTCTCTAAAAATTAAAATTAAATCAAAATCAATATACAGCCAATAAAAAAAAATGCCGCAGGTCGCTCGGGTGACTTACATTTTCTGGATCTTTATTTAGGCACGCTTCGACAAAATCTTTGAATGGCTTCGTATAACTACCGGTTAGCTGAGGTGGATTGTTCTTCGGAATCAGAAACAATACCCGCATCGGATGCAGCTCCGAGTTGGGTGGTTCACCTTTCGCCAGCTCGATTGCGGTAATACCTAGCGACCAGATGTCGGCTTTGGAATCGTACATGGACTGCTTTATCACTTCCGGTGCCATCCAGAAGGGTGTTCCAACGAAGGTGTTTCGCTTGGAAGTGGTGTTT
Source organism: Anopheles gambiae (assembly GCF_943734735.2). Lineage (NCBI taxonomy): Eukaryota > Metazoa > Arthropoda > Insecta > Diptera > Culicidae > Anopheles > Anopheles gambiae. Next base: position 46,156,993 of record NC_064602.1, on the reverse strand, counting down.
GTGAGCTGACCGGCAACGCCGAAGTCAGCCAGCTTCACGTCTCCCAGTTCGCTCAGCAGCACGTTAGCCGCCTTGATGTCCCTGTGTAACTTGCGCTCCGAGTGCAGGTAGTCCAGACCTTTGAGCACCTCGCGCAGTATGATGGCGATGTGCATCTCCTCGAAGAGACCCGCTTTCATGAGGTCTAGGGCGGATCCACCGCCGAGATATTCCATGATGATCCATAGCTTGGTGCCCTGTGTTTGGTAAAGCAGACGAGTAGTAATTAATCACACTGTGTCTAATCTCTTACACACGCCAAATAAAAGCATAACGAACTATCGAAAGTTATAGAAAATGCAATGAGGATTCGTTTTTCATTCCATGCTAATAACCGTCGGGCTGAAATTTCTCCACAAAACATTTGTCTGGCTCATCGAAACGGAACCACAGATCAGACGATACACAATGCCTAACGCATTTGGTGGTGTGTTTCGTACCGTCAATATCCCCCTAGTGTGTATATCTCGTGCGGTTCACACTCCAGCCGGATGCAGCTCCTTTCATTTCAAACTCATATTGCACAGTGAGGTGGAAAATTTAGTCCATTGTTATGGATCGTGCATGCATATGCATACCAACCAAGGCGCAATGATATGCAGAGCTGAACGAGCCAAAACATCTTTCGCTTTTCTCTGGCAATGAAAACGAAAACTTTGCTATCATTTATGAAAGAGAAACGTGGTGGTATCGAGACACATCAAAGCGATACAATCAAACACAAGCATCCGTGAGCGATGATTTGCAAACAACCAATTGGAGAAAATGGGTTCTTCTACGAAAACGGTAGCGAGGCGAAACCACCACTACTGGTATTGTATGGTCCAGTACAACAGGATGTGACGTAGAACTATTGTATCGATCGGAATTGTAAAAAGCAGTGAACAGTTTTCAACACAAAAGTATTGCAAAAGCAATGAAAACTGCAATCATAGCCATTAAAATTGAGTTACTTAGCCTATTAGTGCAAGTATTTTAAAATATTATTATTGTCACGAAATAAGATGCGTGTTTTGTACGAGTTTGCATCAAACCACACGACAAATAGAATAGAACCGCTTTTAACAAAGCAAACTAACTAACGCTATATGCTAAGGAAAGTGATTCGTTGGTAACAATTGTCGTAAAAGCGAGCGCAAAACGGGAACGAATATTTATGCTCCCTAACCTGGTTCGTGACTTAATTTTGCATTGGCCCGTTAGACCTCGCGCAAACGTTTGAACACCGACAATCACAAACTGCCAGAACCATGTTGTACCACCACTTGGTGTATGAGTCATACCTTTACCATCGTCCACAAATGGTCATGGCGTACGCGTGTTGAAGGATTGGCTGGGGAGTACTGTATAGAATCGACCGTTGACAAAAGCACTCGCACCACACATCAGTGCTGGTTGTATTGCGAGTGTGACGCGATTTGCGATCATTATTAAAACAAACACGCACCGACCCGAACCATACCCGGTGACGGGGTGGCGGGTCGGGGTCCATTGCACTGTTGTGCTGATTTAGATAACACCGATTTCACCAGTGAGACCCCTTTGCATGCGGAAGAAGCCACTTAAAGCACACCCTCTATCTTCAACAGTTATAACATTCAAAGGCTTGTCGAAGTGTACGCGACACACTCGACGGTAGAGACTAATGTACAGCAATTGGCGCCGGTTGCTTATGATACGACCCTCTGTTGTTAATTATGCATCTCTCAAACTACAGAACAAACCTGTGGTCTCCCTGGCTGGCACAAGCGCACGTCACGGCGCTCAATTGACATTCATTTCACATCGCGACCACCAGTTTGGTCGTGGATCAAAGCACATTATAGTAAATAAGATGTAACAAATCTATTGTACGGGTAGCAGTGTGGGTTATGGTACAATTTCTACCATCTTTCTTCCATTAAATGATGTGAAATATGTTTAACTTTTAGTTATATAATGTTTCATAGTATATTTTTATATTTTTCACTTCAACCAGTATCATACATTCATCGATCATTAATTCTTCACTAGAATATCTGTGGCTAACCAACAATGAGATATAAAGATCTGTGCCGAGATGTACATATCGCTCGAAATTCAAAATCTCTTGCCACGTCATACGTTATGACTTATCGCAGTATTAAAACTATTGGTAGTGTATTTAAAACAGTTGTGCTTCATTCATACGAGCTTCTAGACAAAAACACTTCACCGTAAATCGATGCATGACAATGCTAACACAGAAATGGAAGTGCGCTTTCACGTATCAGAGAAAAGCAATTTGAATTAGCCACGCTGAGTATGAATTCCTATGAGGCATGGTGATAGCGTGTTTGTTGAGGGGTTCTGTATGCAAATTTTCATGACCGAATGCGAGAGAAGTTATTTGTTTACCGTTCCGACAATCCCAACACGACGACTTAACCGGCCGCATGACATATACCATCGGTCAAGAGTGATTGGCAAGCAAATTCAAAACCTTCTTTTTGTAAGATGGATGAGCAATCGATGGTTCAACCATATACGACACACAAGTGATTAGATCACTATCATAAGATTGATGTCAGACGAATGGTAGACGGAGACCCATATCCAACGAAACATGTTTATTGTTGGTTAAGTTAATAATAAAATAATACTTAAAATAATAATGAATAAAAAAATAATTTAAACTAATATTCGTTCAAAAATGAATAGCAAAACAGTAAACTCTATAACTTACCTTAAGATATGATCCGAAGTATTTGGTGACAAATGGTGAGTCACATTGCGATAGCACCATAATTTCCTGTTGAATGTCTTCGATTTCATCTTCAGCTTCTTCGAGATCGATGATCTTAATTGCGACCACCTACCATGAATTACGAAAAGAGTAGCAAGGTTAGTATTGCTAATTAACTACATATATGTATCTCTTCCGTTTCAAAACGAACGACTTCAATTAAGAGGTCCCATTTTACAGCAGTTTCATTTTCGAAAGGGACAATTACAAACAGACTACTAAATTTAGCCACATTCAACACAACGAGCGCATTGAATAAGACTCAGATCTATGCTGCCAGCAAAAGTGCCAGACGACAATGGATAGTGGAAGGATATTTATCACCAACAAACTTCCACCGGCCTGCCACAAACATACGCCAGACTTGTTCGATGACAAGAGTGTAGTGTAGGAAGCATTGTTTGTGTGAGTTCTTCCTCTATCCTTACCTGCTGAGTCCGGTTGTCAACACCCTTAAATACTTCACCGAAGGATCCTTTGCCTATACGCTCCTGCTTTGTGAAGATAAGCTCCGGGTCGACTTTCTGTGGGAGAGAAGAAAAGGAAATAGGATATTAGACTCGTTGTCAACAAACTCAGACTGGCTGACTAGCAACGACCCACTTAGCCAGACTCGTACAAATGGGAACAATCTGTGTATCGGTGAGTGAGTAACCATCGTTCGCTCAGCTCTATGAATAAGTGTACCGTACCTAAGCAAACAATAGTGGAAAGACAGAGGCACATGGACAAGGTAAAATCCATTTTCCTCACGATAGTGGTGTGATTTAATTAAAAAAATAAATTAAACTTCAATTCGTTTAAACGGCAGGAAATCCGCAACAAGGACAGACATATCTGCATTCCAGTACAGCGGCAACTAGTTTCCTGACCTTCGATAAGATAAGCGATAGCAGAAACCTCACAAGAATACATAGAATAACTTAATATAAGAAATACTACAAAAAGTTTTTTAAATATAAAATTTTGAAGATGGCAAACATATTATCAAGCAAATTTACACACTCTGAACCATTTCTTAATATACTTCTAATAGCAAACGATTAACCTCCCGCTTTATGCTTACCGTAAGTAAGATACCAAAGTAATCCTTAGTGACATATTAAATGCAGGCTATTCACTTCCCCCTAATCTATTTATAGACGTAACAGCTCTTAAACTGCCTGTCTCTTCCTCCCTTTACAATGCACACACTCACGCTTTGTGACTTGCCTGAGAATGGTTAGCTTACTAGCAGAAATGAAACTCCTTTCCATTGAACAAAATGATGTTCCCTCGTTCAGAAAGGCCAACAAGGACCGATTGCTCACGTCAGTACCGTAAACTGGATAGAAAAGTAATCGGTTTTGGCATTTGTTCCTTATCCTGATTCTTTAACCTATAGGAAAAGGGAATTAGTATCGTAGTACTATGACGTCATATTTAGGCGAACGGCGTTAGGAAAGCTGAGACCTAATAATCGTTTGTGACTTGACACTTACGAACGTAGCGCTCTAAAATGCATAGAAGCGTGTGCAAATGCGTGGTAAAGGAGAGGCAAGGCATAATGTAAGAGTTCAACAATGCAATAATGCCCTTCCTTCTCTAACAGCCACCCTTTCACGTTCGTCTACCAAGCTTATGCATCATCGCCGTTGTTTTATAGACAAGAAGTCGTTAAGCAGAAAATAGGCACGAAAAAATGAAAGTTAAATTACTCTTAATGGGAGTGCGGCTCTGTAGGGCTTTCTGATGCACTACACACTATTAAGACACGGCGTTTCCTTCCTGGCCGTCGTCAAAATTTAGACAATTGACTGCATTGAAACGAGCGCGGATGGCGCTGGAACGGATCAATGATTTATTTTGACATAAACCGAGCGTGAGGTTTGTGGTTTGGCATCGGTATCTTATACACACAAGCACTCCTATGGATAATTCTAGTCATTCGAGACAGCCACAAATTTAGCTCCACAGAGTATGAAACAATAGAGCACTCCATGAATGCACAAGCTTCCTATAGGGGAGTGGTGGTTTGCTGTACTGACTGCGTGTTACATACGCTTCCCTTTCATGACACTCTAACCATGGCTGATCTGGCACGAGCGATCGGTTCGCTTATGGAAGCATGCAATTACCATCGCTCGTAGCGTTGGCTTTCCTTAGTACACAAACTATCGCACAGCGAAATTGCACAAGAAATCATACTTTGCAGGCGTGACATCTTGGTTACGTTTTTGCCATTGAACGGAGGTTTTTTTCTTCTTCCAATTCGACCACTAAATATGCTGATTCATACTCCGTTTTAATTCCTTAATGCCATACTCTATAGCATACAGCCCGATGTGTGTCAGCAGGCCACAGGTTAGGTAATTGTGTGTGTTGGTAATAGATGGCAGGGAAGGTCGGTTGCGGTGCGACCAGCGAACAGATGACCAGGAATCGAGCAACTTGGAGCGCATTCATTCGAGCCCTTTCACTATTCAAGGTTTTGTTTAGCACACCTCAACCATACAATAAGGATAACGATCGAATTGCTTATTGTAACCGGTACAGTGCGCTTACTTTTCTTGAACTTGCCTTCAATATGATGTGCGAGTTAAAGTTCATACCGGTTTGGTTGTATTTTTGTGCTTATTCTTGTATTATACTACATGGCATAATGGATACACTGAATGCCAAACAATGCGTTAAAATGTCAGCAAAATCATTTAACAAAGCGCATGCACTGTGAACATTCCTAGTCCTAATACAAATTTAGCTAAAATACCCGAAAAAAGCTAAAACGACAAGCTAAAGATTCGTTTGCAAAACGAATCGACGTTTTTTGCAGTTTATCTGGATCTCATTCTACTTCTACAATCGTAGGTGGCAAAACAACCGTTCCATTATCTTATCATGTCACTGGCAAGCCACCAATTACATTACAAATTCAGTGCAGAGGTGTTAAATACACGTCGAAAGGGTCGGGTTCCATCAGCCCATGATAAATGCTACTAGCGATACGATCGGAATGTAGGCACCGTTTCCATTGCTAGTCTTATCTTGTCCTTCTCAGGAATGGTATTGAAGATGGACATTTCGTTCGTTGGTGTTGTCAGTTGGAGGGCATTTTTTAATGATTTTTTTATCGCCATCATGATACTCTAAGGCGAAGGAAAAAAAAACAAACCTAATTTATAAATTCACCTTCAATAAGATTGATAAATGGAGTCATAATTTTTGTAATCTTCACACATCAAACATGAATGCAGGTAACCAATTAAGTTGACGAACCACGCTTTGTAGATAAATACAGAAATGTGATCCCCAAAGTTTAATTGTATTATTTTTAGAGAAACCCCGAATAATTGACTAAAGTTTTTATGAATATTTTGGTGTTTCCAATCTAATTATGATAAATTAAAATAAAATAAAAGTATACGTTGAAAATTTTAAAGTTAAGCCAATATTTGCATCCGTTACCCCTCTCAAGACACAACCACTCTACGGTTACTGTATAAAGCATTTCAACGATCTGATTCCAACAGCGCGACTTTAGCTGGTAATCGCTAAGTTTTCCTCAGTCGGAACTTAGTCGTAAAATCATGATCCATACAACTGTGTTTCGGTTCCAATCGCAATCCACGGCATTCGATGCACAGCTGCCAAGAGCAGTAGTGGCGCATTACATTGAGATTTGCCGTTGGAGGCACCAAGGTGCTGTGTGTACCAAATGTTGGAATCGAAAAATAATGCCAAGAGAGAAATAATGATGAAATCTTCCGTTAGCATAATGTTCGCCCAGGGAGAAACATGAAATGGAAAATCACAACTTTCGATACACCCGACAACAACATCCCGACAATACCACACGCCTCGCCGCTCTCTTCATTCCTTCGTTTTGCTACGATTTTCTACGCTGCCGCCGATGCTGTCTGTCGATGGCGATGGGCGTTCGGTTTTCCCTCCCACGTGAAAGGGAAAGGCTTACAAACGGCGATCGAAAAGTGAAATCACTCGTGTTTAGAGTTTTGCGTTTTTAGACAATATTAGACATAATTCCTCTCCCGCTCGGTAATGAAAGTTTACCGACTTCTTCGCAAGGAGGGAGCCCAGCAGCAAGGCAAAGAATGTGCTCATGGGTCCAATCCCTCACTCTATGGATCTCGATGGAAAGCATCGTTAAATAGGCGAAGCGCAAAAAAGTTGTCGAAATTTTCAGTGAAAACTCCAATTAAAGTCTTTTCGTTTGTCTGCAAAACGTTTAACGCAGCAAAGTAGTTTATTCGTTTTGCTACTGTGCTGTTTGCCGGAATGGGTTGAAGTAACTCTAAATCATACGGTTGAGAAGAAACATTGCTATAGGGAACTAATTACTACCTGCATCGGCAAAGTATAGGAGAACGGTAGGAGCACAAGAAAGTAAGCTTATTGTAAAACTCTACAATTCTTACGGGGTTTAAGACTAAATAAATCAACATGATCAACATACACTTTATCGAACCATTGGCATATCAAATATAATAAACCATAAGATGCCATTTTCCCAAGATTAAATAAACAACCCAAGCATGCTTCCATCTGTTCGTTTTTGCTCAATGCATTGATCAACAACGCATGTACAATAGGACTCAACTAAAGGGCAGATAAATGTTTTGAGGATTTGTTTCAACGATGGCGATGATGAAACTCAGTTGCCGTGAAGGTCTCGTGACTTTCAATTCTTGCCAACTGCCAATTTCAACCGCTGTTTGCCATGCTATCCTACTCTTCCATCCGATCGATCGATCGCAGCACTACCTCGAATCTCGTATTTAGGTAGGCACCATTGCCTATAATAAAAAAAAAGATGGAACAGTCAAACATCAAATCAGCTGTACATTTAGGACTATCGAAAGAATAGCATCATTTTTAAAGAAGTTCTATGAAGTAACTATTAAACGGTAATTTTAGACAAGATCGATACATTTTATAGAAATTAGTTGAAATGACTAAACTAGGCAAATTCACTGTTTAACTATTGAAAATTACGAATAACACAACAACGGTAATTCATTGAAGGGATAAGAAAGAGCTACGATCTATTGCGATATAACTCCTCGAAATGGTAGTAATCTTCCGAAGTTTTGCTGTCGCTAGTTAGGCTCACATTAACTTTACTTACTTATGTGTATATTATAACGATTGAATATTACCACAACAGCGTTACATGATTCAAACAGACCCACTTAAAATGTTACATATTCAAAACGTTATTATACTCCGTTCATACTCCAGGTCTGTGTCTTGGCTTTGTCTCAGCCCTGTCATGCTGGTAGCATTACTGAACTTTATTCCGCGAGACGTCTCGAGGAGATCCAATTAGCCAAAGCGAAACCTTACAAACTCACCAGTTCTTCCGGTTGTTGTAAAAGTGCGCGACCTCCTCCAACGCCTTCGCCAGCATGACCTACAGGTGATCGTGGTCCCATGCCATGCTGGTTGCCGTTATGGATCACCAACGGCGGTGGTGACCGTCCGCTACCGTTGCGAGTCTGATGTGGCACAAAGTTCGGTGGTAGCGAGTGCAATTGTGGACTGCTGCTGCCTCCATTGTGATGCCCATTGCCTAGCTCATACATCGATAGAGGTCGCGGCGGTTTCAGCCCGTGATGGCCCGCTGGATGATGTGGCTGCGACTGCTGCTGGTGTAGGTGATGGGGATGATGATTGAGGTGCGGATGGTGGTACCCATTGCCGTTGTAGCTGGCACTCGAGATCTCCGGAAAGGATGGAGCCTGTGACAGGGGCTTTACATCGTAGTGCGGGTAGCGATTGCCGCTACCATCTACTCCGCCCCGGCTCCCTCCATTCCTTTCGATTATCCCATTCTGAGAGGTCGGATGGGGCAGGCTGTAGGAATTCCTGTATCCCGGCTGATTCCAGTGTGGATTGTTCGGTAGAGTCGGTGCCGTACCGTTGCCGGGACCACCGTACATCGATGGCTGATGATGGTGGAGAGAGTTTGGACCGTGTTGCCTCGCTGCAACACCGATGTCCCTCCACATCTTGCGCGCGCGTTCCTCGTCGCGCTTCATGTGCACAGCAATGCTATGCCCTCTCTTGTTCGGCTCGAACACTTTCGCGCTTTCGTACGTGCTCTGATTACTCAGGATCGTGTGCACATGATCGTACTCTAGCTTCGCGTCGCACGGATCGGTTGACGCTTTTCAGCTGAATCGAAATGCTTTCAAAACAAAGATGCGTTCGTCGGAAGATGTAAGATGCCTCGAAACAGTAGCATACTACCTCGGCAGCGACACTGATACTGCACACAGCTGCAACGAGCTGAACCGTACACAGCCGCAACTTTACAATGATTTGTAATATGAAGGTAATCTGAACCTTTGACACTTTTGCGACGTTTGTTTGTGCCGATGTACACACGGGATGCTTGATACGAAATACACCTGTAGCACGTGTATAGAGATCGCTGAGGTATTTTTCACTTCACTGATTCATCTTTAAGAGCTCTTGATGATTTTCCAGAGCCTTTGGTATGTCACTGCTACAAATGTCAGGTAGCTTTACGCACCGTTTCACTGATTAGATTAGTTGAGAGAAATACCGTTGGATTATACGAAGCGTGTTAAGTGGGGGGAAACATAATGAAATATGAGCCCTTGAGCAACGAGCTGAGTTGTTTTGTTCTTTACGATCGCCATACGACTGATGTAAAAAACATCGCCAATAATATGTTTTTTTCCATTTCCTTGTCTAAATATTGTAAATGTCATTAAATTCAGAACAATTCACGATTCAATGTCATTGTGGTTTAGCATAAGTGTGGGTATACAAACTAAGCAATAGCAGTTGTTAAATTGTGAAACTTTGTTGTATTCTGATAATACGATTAGCAAATAATTAGACGAATAATTATAAAACCAACATTTTGCCAATTGAAGCTCGTCTATGAGTAGAAATTCTTTGTGAGCTTTTATTAGTTTCATTAAATTATTCAATACGGCATTATGGTATTATACTAGAATATATTTTTTAAGCTTTCACCGTTTCTGGTGTTGTTTTCCATTTCCTGCACTAATCATTCAATAATATTCGTTGCGTTTAGCTTGCAGCTCCCCTTAAACCACCACCTGACGACCAACATCAATCAACAATCTGTGTCAAAAACGACGAGCGTAACGTGCAGGAAACAAACGGTTACGGTTACAGTTCAGATGCAATTAAACATCGTGCCTTTAAAAATGGACTAATATAGTGAGCAAAAAAAAACAACATAGAAACAGACCCTTTCCTACCCATCACCACCGTCGATAAATGGTAAAAATCAATCAACCATATCGATCATTACGAAAAGAGGCAAGAGTGTAGAGGAGAGGAACAGGGAGCGGTGGTTATAGTAGCTACACGGGCATTCCGTCTCTGCCATAGGAAGCACATATTCATCACACAAACACACAACGTGCGAAATACACCACAAACTCACGTTGCAGGTTGTTGGATCAGTGTAAATGCGATATGGAAAAGAAACCACAAAGAAAATACACCAAAAATCGTTTAAACGATCAATAACAACATAAGGTGTCCGTCGTGGTTAGCAGCAAAGGCAGCATGCGAAAAGAGGAGCACTAAAACTCGACGCCAACCGGCTATGTTCCCTCTGCTGCCGCACAGTGTGGTTGATTGATTTTACGGTTGAGGAAATAACCGACCACACTTCTCACGCGAAGAAATCATCGCTAAGAAACGTAGTAGTGTGGGGGTCTCCCTCCGAGCATCCCAAACGGAGGACCTGAAAAGTGACGTCTCGAACGGTACAGAATTATTGGGCTCTTTGCTTTGGATCCTCTTCCTTCCCATCCCACATCTCGTTATACATCAACCTCATTTCCATGATTAATAAATGAGGATGGAAATTATTACTGCCAAGCGTTCGGCCGATCGTGTGCGATGGTGAGAACATTATGAACATTTTCATCAATTTAGCTGTAAATTCGGATACGAGGTGGTTCGTCTCCTTTATCCCTTATAGCTCTGTGTTGAGTAATGCCGATAACGGAGTAATGCCGATAAAACACCCTAGGTGATAAGGCAGTGCTATATTCGACCAAAAATCCATCACAAATATCCAAAACAGGAAATATTATGATTTTAATTGTCGTTAAAAAAGATGCTACAAATTCAAATAAACAAACAAATTGCTAATTAATCTTAAATCTTTGAGTTTTTGTTACTGACATTGAAGCAAAATGTTGAGATGTAAATTGTCACCAAATTTTACCAAACAGTAGTTATGCATAATCTAATTTAAAGTCTAAATAACCGCACAAAGTTTTCCCCCATTCACTCCGCTGTGGCGTTTGAAAAGATCAACCCAGCTCATGAATACATGATAGCGGTCCGTTTTCTTTTACACTCCTCTCTGCACTTCCTTCCAGAGTATTTACTACTTCCCAGCTACTGGTCACGATGGAAGAATCATAACTTATTCACAGCACTATTCCCGACTGCGACTACTTTGCATGATGCAATGGATCGACCAGAAACAAGTCCGAACATCCTCACATACACACAATCACACCGATGACGCAGTGCTTCAAATCCAATTAGAATACCCGACCGGCCGTACCGTGACTCTTCGTGGCATGATAGTGCAAACGGCATAACGATGGTGCGCGACCATTTTTGCTGAACCAACAACCAACCAACTAACCAAACCAACTCCCACCAACGCAAAAAGCTCTTTTGCACCAACACAGCCTAGCACCACCCTCATCCACACGATCACGATGTGCAGTTGATATTGCTTCGCACAGGGCAAGAGGGCCACTAGATGCAACTGCACGTTGTAGAAACAGCGCGGAGATCTTGTCTACTTCCCACTGTAAGCAAAGCAATCGGAAAGCTTTTACCGACAACTCACGGTGGTACTGCACGCTCCTGCCATGGGTATAATTTTGCCATGAAGACATTCAGAAAGGTTGTAATTGAGTTAAGGGTTCGTAGCCCACCGCTCTAAGTATACCTTATTTTCTTTACATTTTCCAATAATACCTACAGCGATTCTTTCTTTTACATGGCGGGGCAGATGAGTGGAAACGGTATGGGGATACCGAACGAAAGGGTAGAATTTTGATTTCCTCGTTCTGTGATTCACGGAAATTGTTCTACGTGCAAAAAAAAACTCTCAATTTCCCACGAATTAACGTTGCCCCACGGACAACTAGTTGCTAAACCTGCTGTAAAAATGTTGGCGAAGGTACAGAACAACCTTCGAAATAGCACATGGCCTTACATGCATTTTTCCTTTCTGTAAAACTAGATGTTTCACTATGTCGAAAAGTTAACTTGAACATAAAATTAGTAAACATTGTCTCCTGAAATTGATCAAGTTACATTTGATCTACCATCCCCTCTGTGGCGTTTATATAAATATTCATTTATTTTTTGTTTTAAATTATAGCTTCGTTCTCCAAAGATCAGAATATTTTTCCTTTCATGGATTATTGTTTGTGTTTGAGCAGATTTGTTTTACACTAACTATAACTGATACACCACTATCAACCAGAGCAATATATCTAACACATTTTTATCTGTTAACACTGCTATTGGTTATCGACAAAGCTAGAAACATCTGAGAAAGGAAGGTTTCGCAGACTTTATGATCCGTTACAAGCTGCTTCAAAAGTTAACACCTTCGTACGGAAAGCAACGGAACGGAATGCTGATTATTATAATATTTTACTCACACACCCATCGTCTAATATCGTGGTGCGTAAAATAAATGTATGCCGGGTTTACACCATGCCTCCAACTGGTTCGTCGCATGGCCCAGTCACTCGGTCAGTCAGTCATTGCGGTGTCAATTCTACTAGCGCCCACCAGCATGGAATGTAAGGAAGGGTTGGTGGGTGGGTGGGTGGGTGGTTTGTTCGTTTCAAAATGTAGTCCACTTTTGGTTCCAAACAGTGTGTGTGGCGCTGGTAGCAAAAAGTGGTACAACGTTTTTCTATCGATCGCTCCCCGCGCGTCAACATCAGCAAAAACGTAGAGTAAAGGGAACAACACAACAGGGGCTTGGCTCTGTTCGCAATGCAACAGGTTGATGGAAGAAAAAAACACATACTAATATTAAACCTCCCTCCACTGTTGGCTGGATTACTCGTCGGCTATACTAGTTCGGGGTGGCTGCTAGCCTGGTTGGGTAGGCTTCCACACTATCCACCAGCTTTCCACCAGTAAACACCACTACTACAACAAGTTTGGTGGAGGGCGATGGAACAGCAAATACCATGGATGAATGTTACGGTACGATTAGCAGACCGAAAACCAACGAACCAACCAACAACTCCGACTAAGCTACCTCTATCGACCTTCCAACCAGCAATAACCTTCCCATTTGGAAGCTAGTGGTTAATGCGGATGCATAGAATGAAATATAGCTGTCCTCAGATGTGCTGATGATTCGCATGAGACGTCATCAACAAACGAAAGATTCAACCAGTTCGTCTTGTACAGTGACACTACAGTCCAATGTAGCATTGCAGACTTGTAAAATGATATCCTTACTTGATAAAAAAATATGCTAAACGCACAAATAGTGTGATAAATAAAAGAATGAATTATTATTGGTACGTTTACCAATGCTGTTTTGCGTGAGTAATTGGCAGAAAATTGACAAATTCAACTAGTCAATGCTACGATACAATTTAAAGCACACAAGGTTTGACACAGTAATGCGCTTTGTCGCGCTCAGGGCGATCTGGGTAGTTTATAGAAGCTTGTTTCAACATCACTTCCTCTACGAACATGCAAATCGAATGTCACCATACCCTTCCCCAACAGTGATTTTTGCACTAAACCAATGCAAACATTAAGGACGTTTGTTAGGCAGCTTCAAAACCAACAAAAAAAATACACAAACCAGTACAACGTTTCATATCGTTGGTGCTAGACTATTTCTCGAACTGAAAGTAAATCATTGCGGGTGTAAAAATGAAGGAAAACGACCATTACAGAAGGAAACAGCCACTGCAGTACGACCATATGTGAGTACATCTAGACCTACGACAGAGAAATAAAAATTATGCCGGTCACATTAATGCACGAAGCATCACATTCGTAGGCTATCATATGTCTTTAAAGCTGTCAAGCAATGCCACACAGTCATGCATCTTGGACCACATGATAGTGATCATCATCTTTATTTCATGCTATGTACGGTTCCAGTCTTTGCTGGCACAATCATCCCATCGATCGTTCCACGCGTGATGACGACACGGAGTTAGAGGAATGAAGAAAAAAAAAACAAAACAACAACAAAGACATGAAACCAAACTACAGCTCAATGCCTTGCGGCAGTACAGAAAAAAATGATGCATCGCAATGAATTGCACTGCAACGATGCACTGACAGCGTAGATTCAGTGCACTCCCTGTGGCTCATGGGAACCACCTGCACCCACCATGACGACGACGGGAGAGATACAGCTCTATCCGCCGGGTGCAATTAAAGCAACAATTTATGTATGTTTGGGTAATTGTTGGCTTGTTGGAAGGGGGGACGGCACAGCCGATGGCGAAATGAAATGCGGTTCCACATGTTTCAAGTGCCAGCCAGAATCGGGTTTTGCTCAGCGGAAATACGGAAAAACAGCGTGTTCACAACACTCCGACGTGCGATGGTTTACAGCAATAGTAGAAAGAAAGTCGCCACCAAACAAAACCAACTGAAACACACTATTCATCTTACGCCAAATGCCGGTCAGACTTTTATGGTTCAATTATTATAGACACAATGTTTGGACTTGTCAGCAATGTGTGTTAAATAAAACAAATTATACATTTGCGAGCATCGTTGAAAGTTGAGCCATATTTTATAAGCACAGAAAAGTTGGCATCTTCTCTGCCAAGAACTATACAAACGCAACAATAAAAAAACTCGGCTTGTGCCAAGAAACCAGTCTCAATACACCCCAACATCTGCAGCCATTTCCAGTCTCCATCGCCTGTTCAAAAATGGCGCATTCAGACCAACAATCGATAATCAATTGACCAAAACACTAGATCCTCCCATACAGTACAGCTTTTCGTGCACGAGTTCAAATGTATTTTGCCGAAACGCGTACAGCCACGTGGTACAAGAACCCACCCACGCTATAAACATATAAACATGAAGCGATATAAACGAACGGTCTGATCAACGACACTGTCACTGGAATACGATGGGACGCTACATGCAATGCATCAAAATTTGAGTGTGCCTCTATGCAAACACACACACACACACACACACACACACACACACACACACACACACACACACACACATCAGCCTGCCATGGTGCAAAAACAGAAGTTGATGACGCTAGTACGGGCGTTTCCAAATAGTGTTTGTGACTGAGATTTTGCACCGCATTTTGCTATCTAAAAAGCCTGCTCTAGTGTTGCCCTTTTGGAAGCAATCGTCGTTTTGGCACGGGAACCGAAAGAGCGTTGCGGCTCGGACCTTGGGTGCACTTTTGTCATTGTTTGTCGCATGATCGCCCTACCCTCTTGTCTGTCAGGTTGTTGTTGTAGGTGGCTAAAGGCCAACCGTGGCTTGTGTATCCGACCGACCCCACCCAACAGCAACCCCCTCATTGTATTTGGAAGGGAGCGGTGGTACAGTACGACATATTTTACGGCTACCACCATCCGGTTCAAGGTGAGCAACCTTGAACATTGGTCCGTGTGTATACGGCAGCAAGCAAGCAAGCAACCGGCTCTTGCTCAGAAAACATGCAATTGTTAGCACCGTGGGTACACCAGTGGGTTTGTCGAACACCGCTGAATTTAGCAAACGAATCTGCACGACGACGTGCTGGAGGAGCAAACCAACGTTACGATTGATTCGCGGTTGCATACTCCCGAGTCATAGCATTGGCAGCGTGTTGCAGCATACACTGTAGCCACAGATAATGGAAATCAATTTTCCCGCGAGCGAGGATGAAGGTGGTGATGATGATGATGTCTTTTAAATTCTGTCTGCGTTTCACAGCACTTCTATTTCACACACTAAGCCATTATTATTGCACAGATTGCACCCAAAGCCACACTAATAACAAATATTCATTCGGACGGACGTGTATGTTCAAACCACACAACTTCTTCAAATTTCATTTGATTTTTTCATTTGAGATTTTTGGAGGCCATCCACTGGAAAGATGCTACACGGACACGGACTAGATGATGGTGGCGAACATATGGTTGTTACCCCAGTATAGCTTGCTGTGGAAACTTTCGAAGGTTGCCATAGTCACAAGATCACAACAATCAATCTGTTTGCAAGCTCCGCTTCGTTTGTTTCGAAAATTCAATTTTCATCACACGTCACACTTTTGATTCGCGAGTAAATCGCTTAGGAAAGTGCTATGTGTTGTGAAGGTGTCTTATTGCTTGTATCCATACTTAGCATGCTTAAAAGCACATTTAAGAAACGATGCAAGCTCATAAACAAACTGGAAGTGTGTAGACCGAACTACCTTAATTGTTTTATGCTGTATGTAAGAGTAAACTTTCATCAACCGAGAGTTTATAGAAGATGAGGGCGATTTTTTGTGTAACAGTCCTATTTACCAACCACGCTCAGCCGCATACACCATGGAAATGGCAACATGTTACAGAAAAAAAGCATTTCAACCCCAAGAAGTCGACCACCAGCAGCTGTCCAATCAAATTAATTCTACTTTCGTGCCAGATTCACAAATGGATACAGGCCCATAAAAGAAAAATAGCTCCACGATCCACGACCGTCGGTGACGAAATATACTGATCAGGGCCTGAAGGCACGTTATTTTCTTAGGGAGTTCGAACGGATTGCTGGCACCTCAGATCAAGGGATACAGCATACCAGGCAAGCATTACCGACGAATATGCAAGACAAATGATTGTGTCGCTCACAAAGTGTTTGGCATTTACTGTCTCGAATACATGCCACTAGGTTAGCCGTGGTGCTTCGATTTCGAGGCCTTGCTGGTGTTATATCACACCAAGGTTGCTGGGGCACTGGTGATCACCACTGTTGCTCAAGAAGGCCTCCTTTATGCAATCACTCGTCCATCAGGCTCTCTTTCTTTATTTTTTCCATTCCAACTCTCTCACATACGGTCATATGTATCGTTTGAAGATATAAACAACATCATAAAACGGATTGCTCACGAGATATGGTATCGTTTGTTATGCTGCTCTACTCGATCCCCCTTGCTTGAAAAGTTATGTTTTTGTCAAATCATAAAATGTTCTGATAAAAACAGACAAACAATCCGAAACGTAGCTGGAAAGCACCGCCAGAGAATACGCGTGATCAGTTCCAAGTCTTGTTTGGATGAAGATCTCCCAAATCCGGCAGATTTGAAAACTATTGGACAAACCTATCTCCAACGGTTGCAGGATGGAAAATGTGTCAATCAGTCAGCACTGGGCCGCTGGAAAGAAGGTTAGGTTTGATCGTACCGGTCTGTCTGAACTCTAAATTTGAACCACCGTTACCAAATCCAAATGTTCCCGATTTTGGATCCATTTGGTACACTACCGGTTATAGGAGCGGAGTTGAAACCTCCCATTCATTCCAAGCGCAGTTAGAAATCAAAAGTATTTTTACTATGGCAAAGCGTTTGGCAAAGACTTGAACACTTTGGTCGAGTATGACACCAATTTTGGGGAGCGCCAAAGAGAGAAACAGTTTTGGAAATAGAAGATTCCCACTTCGACAAAAAAAACATCACTATTAGCGTTTCACAGACCAATGGCAACCCCACCATCCAGTGCAGTGCAAGCTTCGGAGTTTATGCGTGAGCATACACACCTCACAACGGGAACGCGCACGGGTTCTTCTACCTTTTTTCCGGAGGCCGCTTCATTTCGGCAATCGCACCACCGCAAGAGCACGATATGCGTGTTTGTGAGGAAATTGGGCGCACACCGAGCTGGCCACGCAGAGAGACCAGCGGCTGGCATGTTCGTGCGGGAGAAAGTAGGTTACCTTAGCGCGGTCGAACCGGCGAAGGTTGCGGACTGGGTTGCTGCTGTTGCTGCTGCCGATGGTGGTGTTGGCAACACAATACACACATACCCATCACTTCATGCGGAATGTTTGAATAGTTTGTTTTAACTTCTTTTTCACCGACTCGCGACTCGCGAGGAAGAAGCAACAACCGGGGAAGGGATCTGATTGTGGATGAAAGTCTCCCACTATTTCTCGCCAACAATACCGATCCCACCATTACTCGCGCACACCTGTACAAAGCTTTCGTTTGGAAGGTTGATCATCCTTGTGGTGAATCTCTCTTCTCTGCTGTTTTATTATTCATTTGGCAGCGCGCACATACTGCACCCCATGCGGCAAGGCAAACCCGATGGGCCTATGCCCGATGACAGTGAAAATATGTTTTAAAAATTCGAAAGAAACAGAAGGTGGCGTGGCATCAAGTGGATATCGGTGTAAATATTCATACGCATTTGGTCAGGTGAAAGATTCGGGCAACTCGTACACATTCATCCACTGTGAGAAATCATGAGGGAAACGTCACATTCGAACGTATACCAGAAACGTTGGTGTGAAGACTGGAGACATGGATCCGCTCGAAACCGTCAATCGACACATTGGAATAGATTTTTTTTAAATTCTTCACCTTGAATACAGAATCATTTGCATACAAATGAATTTCTGAAGACAGGTAGAGAGAATTCCTTTAGCCGCGGGCGGCTGGATTTCCAGAAGAATGTAAAGTCAACTTCGGATACTTATTTCGAATTTGTTGATCGATATTTAGCTTCACGAAGTATAAATAATACAAAGTCAACGCTTACAGTGCTAGATGAGCACTTTATCTTGGTGGGAGAGTTTTATCATCAGCGAAACAGTTAACCATACGTTTCGCGCATTCTTTCCCGATTGTGTGTATTTGTACTTTTTTTTTCTTTTCAAAATTCAACCGGTTCATCGAACAGGTTTGGAGTTTATTTTAAGCCCACCAACGACACTAAACTCGCCCTGTGCTGCATGGTTAAAATCTTCAGTCGATTTGGCGTTCCCCTTTCAATGATAACTTCGCACTGCACAGCAGAAAGCTTTCAAATTTGACTGTTGTAAGTGTGTATTTTCACTATCTTGCGAATGATTCGTTATATTTAATTTCGCAAATACGAATGAATGTATACGATAAAGATACAACCTAGTCTCTTTAGCTTCTTTTTAAGCATATCAAGTATAGTAGTTCTAGGGCTACCTCATTATCACTATATAACTATCCTGTTTAATACAATCTTTGTTGATAGTTATTGGCAACTAAACTTATCAAGAGCAACGACGTCATTTTTTAATATACACATGGTCATATGTATTGTTCGCATACAAAACATTTACCAATTAGAAAATATTACCACTAACGTTCTCTTTACTCAAAACTTGCAATCTTTCCAAGCAAGCCTATGAAATGTCCAACATTCCACAAGTGAATTGAACTTGAAAATTACTTTTCACGTTTAGCGAGCAGCGAGATGATACAGTCTCACTCGTTATGCTCTAGTTTTTATCAAACCCATTACTGAAAACTATTGCACTCTGCCGACTTCGTCTTCGCCCAAAAAATTAGGATTTTTCGGACCGCACTAAATCAATCTGTATCCATTTGGTGGCGGACCGATATCATAAAACTGCAAGCATGTTTCGCTTTACCACACTATGGTGTTCGTTCGCCTTGCCAAAAGACATTAAAAACTCCATCCAAGTACTAAAAAAGTGAAACTACAAAACACAAATTTACTGAATGTACTGCAGTTGAAAACCAATGGAAAATTTTAAAGACTATGTCATACGAACTACAAATAACATTACCTAGTTTTGAAGAATTAGCAAAACCAGTGTTAAAAAATATTAGAAAAGCAGGAAAATCACAAAAATAAAAAAAGTAGTTATATATATAGAATTCATAACCAATCAAAATACAACAGTGCTACAAACGGTAGAGCTAAGTAACTTAATAGATAAAACTATGTCTGACTATGTCCAATGACCTGTATTTTTTTTTAATAAAAAGTACCATGCATCAATAACTGGCAGATATACAAATGAACGAAAAGTATCTGCAAATTATTAGTTTTTTAAACTTCATAATGTTTAAACAAACAAGACTGTATTCAATTCAGCACGAACGATTTGTTTATCCAACACGAACGGTCCAAAATGGTCGTATAGCTTAAGTTTTATTAAAACTTATTATTATTACACATTTAATGCTTTACAAAAACATACAACGCAATGGAAAATTATGGGCTTAAAATCCCAAGAATAATCTTTTAATGATCCAAATAATACGGCAATCTCTCATAAAGCTCATTATTTAAGCTTTTCCTCAAATCATGTCAGTAAACATTTTTCATGTTGGTAAAGAAGTGTCTCGACATTAAAAAACAGATCTGTTTCCTTTTATCTTGGCCTTCAGCATTACTACAAAGAAGGCAGGTAAACATTCTTAAAAATGGAACACAACAGAACATACAATCCCATTGAGAGCGACATATCGTTCGTACGCATACGGCGCAATAAAAAAAGGCTAAAGGGAACACCAAGACTGGTAATCCACGATATAAGATAAAGATAATCTAAAAATACTTCTCGAGCGTTCCCAATTCGAGTCATTCACAATTTCTTATCATAACATTTTACACCACACTTAAGCGAGGTGCTTTAATATCACATCAAATTGTTATACTAATTAGCACTTAGCACAACTGCTCTGCTCAGCGAATAGTGTGTATAATTACAATTGTTTTAACCAGCAATATGTAAAGAAATAATGTGCCAAAATAATTTTATATCAAATAAATTAAAATGAAATCAAATTCGTCGGCACACAATACGCTATTTCAAGATCACGCACTATAAGAATTTTTATATTGTATTATGTTTCCCCCTTCACTTTAACTAACACTGTTGTTTGTTGTTTATGCGATTGCGCAGTTTTGATTAACAATACATCTATAATCACTACAGGAAATCTTCTTGATATATGTTCAAGCACTGTATAATTTTCACATGCCACGAACTATCGATAACAATCACAGAATATCGCATTTCTATTCAATTTGGAAAACACCACCATTCACAAACAAGAATTACACGAGAATTACAAACAACAACATCATTGATCAACTGGAGGCACAGGTCGAAAATTCACACACAAACACCATTCAATTTCCCATCAGCCGACGTAGGCTTTTAAACGAACTGTGAGAAGAAACACATACATTTTACACTAAATGTACACCAACCGTAGAACCGTAGAAAACTTCCGTCAGGGTTTCGATTCATCAATAACTTTCAACAATATTTTAAAGTCATTATTGAAAAACAAGCCACTGAAGCTTTTACGGGCTGCTAATTTCGCGCCGCGGGCACCAAATAAGCGTTCGTTGCCGTAGCGTTTACCGACCGAAAGTTCAACTGAAACTGAACGCCTAAACCGATCGCGCAACGGCATCAGCCGCGTCGCGCACGAAACGAACACATACCGCTTGGCCGCGTGTGTTCCCCCGTCTCACGGCTTCCCCAGCTCAAAAAGCCCTACGAAAGCGGACACACAGCGACCAATCCCATTATACGAACCAACCATTACGACGCGCCCGTCTACCTTATGCGTGGCGCATGCACTCTAGGGCTAAGCTAAGCGGTGCCCGCGGAACAGGCGGATGGAGACGTATCTCGCGAAGCTCAGTTTCTCTCGCCGTGTGGTTCGCTCTTCCGGCACGATCACAACGAAAGGCGCGTGTTGTGCTACAGAAAGTTTCATCCAAACGGCCGGCCGGAATGATTCAACATGCTTGAAAACATGCTGCTGTTGGAAAACCGTGCTTAAGAGTACGTGGGCCAAAGATACATCACCAGGGGGTGTCTTGCAACGGAGAAAAAAACATATGCTTGTACATAAACATTCCACCGTACCACGTCGATTGCCGTGCGATGTTGCTATGAATGGAGCCCCAGTGGGAGTCAGTGTGGGGTTGAAAGCTTCACGAACACAACGATAAGCACGTGTACATACCGGTAACGTTAAACAGACCTGAATGTAACCAACACCTGGGTATAATCGAGCACTGCAGATCATTTGTTGCTATTGGCATCAGCTGGTGGCAAACAGTAAACCCGATGTACAAACTAGTGCACTTTAATGATCATTTGTTTATGACCGTTCTTATTGTAATAGTTCTATAAATAATAGTTAAATTGAGTGCACAATCTTGTTTTGAGCTAATGTATGTTTAAAAAATGCTTTAAAACTACATGATTTTTAAATACAAATTGATGACCCTAGTTACAAAAAAGTTAAATTACAATATTTTCGTTGCATTTTTTAACTAAATAAAAAACATTGTCAGATTCAAGCCATTCTAAACACAGTAGTGTTTTGAAATATATCTTCCTCATTCGGTTGACACATCACTAACTCTTCCATCAAATGTATTGTGTGTTATTCAGTAGCACGAAAATCCTATTAACCCCAGTTGCAAAAATGCAGTCACTTTGCTCATGCAGCTAGCAAAAACGTGATATAAAACTTTATGAAACCAGAGAGTTCAATCGTTCTATTCATGTCGTGGTCAGTTGTTAACCATTCGCTTAAACAATCACCCAAACTTCTATGAATTTGAAATTAAAATATTAAAATATTACATTAATATGTCAAACATGTAACATAAACATATTAAAATTAAAAGTATTAAAAATATAACCTAATACACAAAGGTGCAAGATAAACATTAAATTCGACTTCCTCTTTCTTTACCAGACTATTTTCAGCAAAATGCATAAAATGTTAGGCTTTGTCAATATTAAATTCAAACAAAATTAGGAACTCAAAAATAGCGGAAAAAACTCCTTCCTGTTCGTGTTTTTTCCGCTATTTTTGAGTTTCTAATTTTGTTTGAATTTAATATTGACAAATTTATACAATTAGGACAATTTATATGTTCTTGAAAACACGCAGTGGTACAATATTCCAGGGCAGCATGGTTGCTCAGATTATCTTTGCGACAAAACATATGTTGGCAAGATTAAGTATAAATAGTCCAACTACGATTCTAAGACTTCTAAGACGATTCTAAGAAGACTTAAGTATTTAAGAATTTATTGATATACTGATCTTTTGGTGTATATTTCTCACAGTTTCGTCCTATTAGTTATTTGACTACAACATCTCATTTGATACATTGAAACATCACCTTTCAGCTTTCTTTTCTTTATTTTTATAGAGACTTTGAGCAGATTGGCATCATTCGCCAACCTTTTAACTTTATACCCTTCTTGACCCAATTAATGATAGATCGTTAAGTAGGGGAGCATAGTTGGATGGGACGAAATGATCACCTGGATTTTTGGCAAATGGCAAAAATGTTTAAAATTACTTCTAATGATTTAAAAACATCAAATACAATGTTTTAAGCAAACCATGAATGTTTCATTACCTAAAGGCCGGGCTACATTGACCGAACTCCGTAGTGTAATTTTAATTTTCACTAGCGCATCTGGCGGAAGCTGGTGGATGCTTTTTTTGGTCGTCGAGGGAATGGTCATGCTGGATCTCAAATTTAAGTTATTTTTTCATCGTTTTTTTTTATGCGAAAATGGCTGAAATATTTGCACAACATATTTATCTATCAACTTCATAGCTTTTCCAGACCAGTTTAAGTAAAAAACATGGAAAAATAACATATTTTCTGAAGCGGCAACAAATTGTTTGGCAAATTCTTCAGTCAGCCGCCGCCAGATGCGCTAATGAAAATCGAAATTACGCTATGCAGTACGATCAATGTAGCCCTGCCTTAAGATTAAAAAAAAAATAATAATTCAGAAAATAAAATTATTCCTCAAAACAATGTTATTTTGACCGTCTCAAAATAAGCTTTCGTAAGAATTTAGCACATAATTAGAGAAAAAATAATGTGTATCTAGGCACATGACATTTATTTATGATTGACACGAAAAAAGTAGCATTTCAATTTAATGAAAGTTATTTTAATTTTAAGTATGTTAAATGTTTCGCTTGGGGCAAAATGGTCATTCCAGCTTCAGGCAAAATGGTCGTTCCAGTTTGGGGTAAAATGGTCGGTATGTTTTGACAGGACCAAAATGAAGAGGCTATGGTGTAAGCAAAGATCGCTAAAATATATTTATTTTACATAAATGAACCTATATTATATGTTCATACTATCGAGAAGAAAAAAATGTTGACAACATATGAATTATTAAGATTTTCCAGCATTTTCTATATTTTTTAAAATTTAACTACATGGTTAAAAAAAACACTTTAATGCGAAAGTTAAATCTCTACTCTTACAATTCTACCTGGATGCAAAAAATAAGAATATTTTCCAAAACTTAATCAGGAATTGATGGTAAAATATATAATTTGACTCATTATCCGTGTTATTCGCTAATCCGTGCGAGGTCAGGTCCCGAGAAACCCGGATAAACGGCACTCCACTGTATTATATTATTAATCATCAGAATGCATTGTTGCCTTTTCACACCACAGCAGTACTAACAAGGAAGACTTGGCTGAACTAGATAGAATTGTAACTAATTTTTAAATCAATCTTTCAACTTTCACCATCTTTTCAAGGACCAACAAAATGTCAAGCCACAACTTGACCAAATGTTTAGTGACTAACGCATCCCAATTGTGTCGTATTATTATTTCTTACCGATCAGTTTACATTTTGTGCCATCAACTCCTGTTCCTATCATTTTTAAACACATCATCTAACTCACCTGTAAATAGAAGAACAAGAAAAATGATTAAAATTAGAAAGCAAGGTATAATGGCACTAAATTTAGCGGAAATTAAACTTAAATCATTTAAACTTTTCATTTGTTTTGCATGAGCCATACACTCTTAAAAGATGCGGATATATTAATACATCGCATGAAATAACCCAAACTATTTATAATATTTATAGCAAATGTATGTTTGCATTGCTTTTTATGTTGTTTTAGATTATTGCTTATTTCACCACTTAGCCGACTATCTGCAAAGGACTTCTCAACAAGCTTTTTTGATGGAGTGATAATTTCTGAACCCGAGAATAACACTCACGTTTGGTTGTGTTTGGAGTGCTTACATTTAGCACTTTGTGCATTCACAATGATTGAATGGCTCTCCAATATGACGCCGTACGTACAGACAACAAAGACACGTTTGTCACGTTGCTGTAGGTCTTCAGTTCTAAATCCCACAGTTCGCTTCAAAGAGGTGCAAAAAAACAGCTTAATAATGCTCCAAGTCGCTGCATACAACCATACAAGAAAAACGTGTCATTTCAAAGTTACCTCTAGTTGAGCGCAGAAAAGCCGAATGGAAGTATAGCTATTTTTAATTTCTCATTTCAAAAGCTTAGCGAAAGCTACCCTGAATGTGACGGTTTATAGCCGTGCTAGTAAAGCAATGTTTGTTTATTCGGGTACGGCACCGACTGCTTAGGGCTACACATCAGCCAACACGTGCCTTAGAACGCAAAGTGTCGCCCGATCCAATATGTTCCCGTGCTCATTTATTTTAGCATATGATTTATGTTTACGAGTAACGAGTAACTTTGCTAACACGTGACGTTTAACAGTTAAAAAATGCGGTCGACATTCGTTAAAATATATTCCTATTAAAATTTATGAAAAAAGAGAAAACTACTTGAGACTTTCAAAACTCCTGAAGCATGGGTTGAACACCTGTGTCACTCTAAATCTGACCCATTACATGTTGCTTCAAATAAGCAGAAGAAAAATAATAACCAACTAGTCCATACCACATTCGATCCTGCTGTCAACAGTAAACAGTAAGGGAGAGAGCGAATAACTGAAAGGAGAAAGTGATCCTGTCTTTATAATCTGGACCCAAGATATGATGCAAATATTTCAAGTACAGCCACTGCTCATTTGAATAACAGCTCATCGATTAATAGGTGTGCTAGTTTAACCACCCTAGCGATCGATAATATCGTTTCCCGAAATGTAAAAGTAGGGGAACCAACATCCGTAAGCGATTTTGATTTTCTGTTTTATTGAAACGTTTTTTTTTCTGTACGTATATTCCTTTGAAAAGACCACAGTCTTTTCAATTATTTTATTGCATACTTTTAGCTTGGGAAAATAAGCTTTGTCACATAATATATATATATTTTTTTTATTCAGGAGGGACGGCTTTGCAGTATTGCTGTCACATAATATATATGCTACGCATAAATAGTATCATTCACGAGATTTTACGCGAATATGCTATTTATAGACCATATCGATCGATGGTTACACACAAAAATTGGAAATGACAATACAAAGGATTTTGCATTAAAAGGATAATAGATTAATTATAACGTATCCGAACGATAAGGGCCGTATCTATCGCTGAGGGCTAATAAGGACGGATAGATATATTTCAAAAATAGCTTGTTCACTACAACGATCCGCAAAAAATTCAAGAAAAATCTGTCATTTCATAACTTAATTAGAATTATTGCAAACACATCATTACTTTAACTAGTATCGTGTTATGAAAACCCATCTTGGAGTTAAATTTATAGTATTAGAGAATATAAGTTCTAGATACATAGGACAACACGATTCTTACATACCAAGATTCGCCTAATTAAAACAACTTCAAATTCATTCCAAAGGAACACATTCAACCATGCGTTAGAAACCCACACAGTGACTAAAATAACATACAAAACCACACTTCCGGCTCAATGATGGACGATAAAGTTCGTCGGCAAGAAACGCTTCGGGGATAGAATTGCTTTCAGGAAAATAACTATAGCGCAACCCCCGTATCGTGTAAGTCTCTACTGGTCGATTTATTTTCCACTAACGTATGAAAGTGTTTAGCACATACACTAAAAAGGCTAACGCAGAGAAATATCAATACAAAACTGCCTGCGACGCCAACGAACAGTCTAAACGTACGTTTACTGCTCCCGCTGGTTCTCCGACGATTTAATCCAATAAAAAGTTATTATTCATATTCGTAATTTTCTAACGTCCGCTTGACGTCAAGTATGCAAATAAGTTTCCTACTACAAGGAGAACTAATTTTGGTTATAAAACGTTATACGTCTGTGCCTTGCATGCCCTATCCCTACCGAAACTTATCGGATCTTAAATAATCTCTTTTTATATGATTGTTCTTTAGCATGGAGGATATTTATTTAAATAAATTAAAAGTTCTTGTTTAACCATGCATATATAAAATTATTTTCAAATTTAAAGTTGTCAATGTACATAAACACATTCAAACAGCTTCTTAATGCAGGGAATATAGGATTATCAAAAGCTGAAAAACATTGTAGGCACCTCGTACACCAATGAAAATATATTTTCTTGTGATCTGACTTCAACAACAAATATCATCACACTTTTCAACAAAAGAGGGCTCTAACAAAACCAGTGGTCAGTTAGAGTCAGAAACTAATATCCCAGGGAAGAATGTATGTGAAAATTTCATTAGCTCCTTCTGCAAAATGAAACTTCCTTCCAACGTACCATGGACATACGGCATCCGGAATTGAGCGGCTTCGTCCTGGAACATATCTTTCCCGCATCTTTTTGCTGTTGCGGGGATCGAGCCGAAGAGAAAAACGAAGCACAAACTCCTTTTCCACTCGCCGTAGGATGCTGACGTTTTCCACCACCACCACAGTTTTCGTTATTATTGTTATTATTATTGTTATAATGATAGTTGTGGTTGGTGTTGCTGTTGGGGCTATGACACATCAGTTCTGATGACTCACGATGTTGGTATTTCATTCCGTCTACCTTCGCTATCACTCGATTCCGGTTGCAATCGATGCCCGGCGAGTGGATCGATGACGATGAGGATGGCGAAGAAAGGATGCAGCTGACATTGTGATGGCCAGTGCCATTGCCATTTCCGTCTCCATTGTAGCCAACTACACCGGCATCGGAGTACTGTTGGCCACAGTGGCCGGAAGACGTTCCTTCACTGCCAGAGGCGGATGTGGTGGTTGTTGCAATCCCAGAGGCATTTTGGAGCACCATCGCAAATCCAGTGGGCGATGGACACTCCTCAGCCTTGTGGACTGTTTTCCAACGGCGAAATATCGTAACAGAAAGGATGTACTTGAAGAAGTTGATTCTTTTCTTCTTCGCACCAGCCTTACACCGCTGCACGCGATTATCAATGGTTGCAATTTGTTATCGTACTATCGCAACGGTGATGAGTTTTCCCTAGTGTTATTTAAGACACTTTATTGCGAAGCGGACAAACTTTGCGTTTTTACTAGCACCAGAAGCGCTTCGCACATTCACACACAAGCAATTCTAGGCTCGAGCAATAATTAATCGTTGCACAACTCAGAAAACCGGACATATGTTTGCAATTTGTGGGTTCTGCTACAAATTGCTCCCTGGTGACATTATCAACCAACAGTAAGGCACGAAAGATTCATTCAGCTTTAATGCGGATCACACACACAAACTCACACATCACACGACAGGCATCGGGTAGGTAATGTAAAATTCACATTAAATCTAGCAAAGTCGTGTCCAATCCACACAAAAAACGTCAGGTTAGACGTGATGGTGGAATTGGAAGAGAAGCAGCACAAAACGTAATGAAAATTAAACGGCGAAACTTTCACTTTTCCTGCACCACCCAAAATCACGGAAGGATAATTTTCGATCGCTTCGTATGAGGGAACACAACGACCAAGCGGTGCTTGCCACAGCTGAAGGACTTCTGTTTTGAGAGTATCGGTGAAACGCCGTTGGCAGCTCGTGCGAAGGATAGTTCGAAACCATAACACACCGACGAGAGCCGAGCCGCCGAAAGGATGACATAGCAATTCGAGCGACAACAGAGAGACCATTATTACGATTCGAGTTATATTCGAGCAGTTCAGACGAAGAGAGAACAAAATATGAATGAAGCAGCCATGTTCGATACTACGCTCGCACTTTGGCGAATGCGTGAGAGCGTTGAGAATAAAAAGGAGTACAGGCGGTCCCCGAGATACACGGTACCTCTTATACGCGGATTCGGAGATACGCGGTTTTCTAAATTTGACAATTCTTTGAGCAAATTGTACTGATTTGACACATCAATTGCAAATTGCCAAATAATTTCCGTTTTGATCGAATGTTAAAAACTATTTCAAAAGGTTTAAAACAGTTATATTCAGTCAGAATCATATCAAATAACTCATAAACTGACTAAAACCGCCCCCTATTTGCAAAATTACACGAAAATTTGTGATATTTTAGCTGGAAATCACGAGATTCGACTTACGCGGAAATTCGAGATACGCGGTATTTTGCGGCCGTTTTCGGTCCCCATTAACCGTGTATCTCGGGGACCGCCTGTACTTCGAGAGTGGTAAAGCACACTGCTACGAAATAAAGCACACACTACTGCTGCAAAAAATGTTGGGAGAAAAAGTCAGAACATTCTTCAAGCGACGAACCATGCGTAGCAATTCACAAACCACCTTATTAAAACACCGGGTTTCGCAGAGATATCGTGAAGTCAAAGCATGCATCTGCTCCTGACCAAAACAAATTACGTGAAATAGAACATTTAGAGATTCTAGGCGATGCCTAAGAGTTTTTTACACCAAATTTGACTAAAAACAATATAAACAATAGGGCCGGACAATTCCTATCAACCTAAACATGATCTCATCTTTCAAACATGATGCAAAAAAAATATATCAAACTACAAAATCCGTCAAAGGATGTATAACAACGACAGAACCATAATCAACTGAACCTTTACGTATTCTTTGAAAGAAACGCATTTCTCGATTGGAAAATATAGCAATCGGAAAGGGTTAGGCTTATGTATTGCTAATAAAATTTATGTACATACATAATTTATTGTAAAAAAAAAAAACATAAAAGCAAAGCAATGATAGTTCTTTGCGTCTGAAACAGAGATTGATGTTTGTAATACGTGACAATCATACGAATACTACTTTGAAATTGTACAGGCTTTTTAGTACTTTTTATAAACGTCCCTTTAGACGAGAATCATTTCTACGATACAATCTGACGAAACCCATTGTCTCTTTCTATCCACTAGTCCGCTGATTCGCCGCAAATAAGATTTGATATCTAATTATGTATAGATAGTTTCAATTCTAATCATATTGCACATTCTAAAGCAAAAAGCTAAAGCGTATAAATTATGGGAAACATTGTTTACAACACACAACCATATTGTGCGCTACAACATACTAAATCTGCCTATTACAGTTAGGGACACTTGCGTATTATGTTGCTGTATTTTTTATAAACTTTTCATTACATCGAGCGTCCTACCCGATTACTATAAAGGGAGCTAACTTCCGGCTAGATAATAGAATCTGTCAGCCTTAATCTGTGAAGCTATATTTCATCGATTATCCACACGACACCAAGCCGTGTCGAGCTGATAAACCATGAGAGTAAAAACATCACCGATCGATACTGGAAAAGTGTTGAAGCGAAATATGAATAACATGTAAACGCTGTAATAACACTGACGTCGAGTAGAACGTGTTCCCATCTATCCAACGTTAGATTAAATTTATTAATCTTGCTTGAAGCCAAGTGTACGGGTACTATTACCTCAGCCGTTCCAAATTTTATGAAATGTGACCTTGTATTGGCCTTTCCAAACGATAACCCTTCTATTGCCTATATTATCGTTACATTTTGAATAACATATATGCTTAAAACGATAAAATGACATCAACCGAAAGCCTATGTAGGACAATTTAATGACTTTTTGTAAAATCCATGAAGAATATATCCATGCACTATACAAAAGGTACGTCAGCATTTGCATTAGGTAGGAGATGTCAAAGTTATTATGTACAATTTTAAAACTGAAAAGTCCTATGTTTGTATTTTAGAACCAAATGTACCGTACCGTCATTCCACAAGTTCTCAGAAAGAAATTTCAAATGTTTAAAGGTTTTAAAATTATAATTCCATGGTTTATTCACTATTTGCAAGCATGCATATACAGTGGAATTCCTCATAACGAGTTTTAATCCGTTCCAGTGTTTCACTTGTTATACGAAAAACTCGTTGCGCGGGAGGCTTTTTTCCATTTGAGTTGCATAAAAAGTAAAATAAATATTTTCGGGATTTTCGGGTTTCGGGATCGCAAATGCGTTGATCTAAAGGGCATATACGAACAATGTTGTCATTATTAGCATCGAGAAGATATTGATTGATATTGAAGATATTGCCCAATTGACATTTTCGAGCATGAATAACCGGGAATTCGAGCAAATTCCCTTAAACTGGAGCCTTAAACTTCCCTTAAAATGCACCAGTTTAAGAGAATTTAGAAAAGTCCTGTAAAATCAACTGTGATGCAACTTTTTCGTTGCTTTCTTACAAATTCGATCGGAAACGATGTTTCCTATCGTTATAGTGGGTCATGCAGCCATTTTACACTTAAATGATATCGATTTTTTATAAAATAACGTCACACAAAATTCGATTTTATTTTTCATGAAAAATCAACGCTACGAATGTAAAATGAGCTCGACGGCATAGGGTAAACGTACCTATAGTGGTGCTAGTACGATAAATTAATAGTAGTTAAGTTTTATACGATAGTGTGAAATTTTCTCTAGTCTTTTACAAAGGATTTAAAAATGAAATGGGGCCATTCCGTTTCTTAGTGACCGAAAAATCCATTATTTTGTAAAAGGTATCAACATTTTTCCAAAATCCTTAGGATTTCATAACGATGCTCATATTTTTGTTAACGTTCTAAATGACCACATAACAACGCAATTATTAGTTTTTTAACATAATTGTTATCAAATGATATTGTTTTATTCAAATTCATTGGCTTTTGACCATGTTTACGTATTTTTAAGTGTTTTTTACGATAGTGCCATTATAGGTACACCAAACAGGCATGTTCCTATAGTGGTCCTAGTTCTAAAACCAATAAAAACAGGTAATTTTAGATTTTTTCAACGACATTTTTGACTTGTCGTACTGTTTTCATTAAAATAAGCAACAAAAATGAGTTTTCTGTAAGTAATTTACCAAACAAAGGCCATAATTCGCTTATTTGGCTGAGTGAAAAATCGACTTCAAATCAAGCAAACTCTTCTGGGTATGGGTGGACGACAGGTACTTCAGTCAATACTTTCAGTACTTTAGTCAATATTTTCATCAACCAAATTCATACATTTTTTACGATCAAATTACGAAAGAAATCATTATTATTGCAGTAATCCTTGCTATTCACACGAAAACAGCTTCAAAACTAAGTTATATTGATATTATACACTGTTTTGAGGCATCCTTGTTTACCACCACTATAGGAACACAATACGACGACTATAGGAACCATACCACCATTATAGGTACAACGAAGCAATCACAAAAATGTGTATTTTTTCGTAAATTTTATGTGTTTCATGGTAAAAATGATTGTGATTGCGAAGATAAAACATATTCCAACTGTTATGTGTTAAAATATTCAGAAATTGTCCTTCCTGACAGTTTAAATCCATTAAAATACATCTGTACCACCACAAATTGCACCACTATTGGTACATTTACCCTAGTTCATCGATAGAAGAAAGTCAAATTTACGAACACGCCAAATCTTAGCGCTTTCAACACATTTGATCACACACAAATCCACAATTTCAGGCGTATCGAGTACTAATCGAGCAGATATGGAAAAACATTATCGAGCAAATGTCACTTGGGTGGTAGTTCACCATCGTTGTCGTTATTGAAAAAGTGATCGATTGGTTTAGTGTTTTCTTTAATATTTCCCAAATACATTGTTTTAGAACGATACGTTTTGGGATGTGTCTAAGAAGGTTTTGTTGTTCCGCAAATAGACATTTCCTGCCAGATTTTTTTTTTAAATAAGTAAGTTTCATCATAGTTTTAATTTTTGGGGGGTAATATTCTTCAACACGAATAAGGTTTTAAAATTGTCTATTAATTCATTGCAATCAAATGTATAACACACCGGCAGGTCACATATGTAGTCATAAGGAAGTCTTGCAAGTAGCAGCAATTAGAAGGGGGAAATTCTCGCCTTCATGAGCAAATAGATCCAGGAAAAACGCATTTGAAACATTCGCACACATATACCACACAATTGTGACTCAAACAATTATTACGACACATTTTCCACCTGGCAATAGTTTTATGAGCGATAAACAAAATCAAAGAAATGCTCAATGTTTATTGATCATGATCTTGATTTCTCATCGGCACCGAAAAACGCACCAGAAGCACAAATGATTTTACTCGTTATGCAAGATTTTGCACGCTATTAGAAGTATTTATTGAGCATTCCGATTTGTTCGGTATGCGAAAAACTCGTTATGAGGACTATTCGTTATGACGGGTTCCACATTATATACTTTCACAAAACGGGCAAGAATCATGGAAGAGTATTAGTTTTAGAAAACCCCTGTAGAATAGTAAATTGAATCGTTAATACGATTGATCTTTTGTATAAACGTGATTTTTCTTCTGTACTTAACATAAATACACAGTGTCCAAAAAAAATCTTACAAATAGTTTCGCTTACCAAGTTGATTTGGTACGATGATGAAGTCATAAAAATCATCCAAAACATTGAAAAAATCATAAAATGAAAGGTGAAATATTGAACTATTTTCTAGCTATATATTTAACAACTATTTCTCATCGAACATTGTTTCTTCATGACACTTCGTGACATGGTGCCGTTATATTGTCAATACATGCCACTTCATAGCACAGAGAGTCCAGAAAATAAGGGTATGAGATAAAGTGAGTACTCCTGGTAATGTGAGTTTTCTAGCTTAACTGCCTGTCTAGCGAATAGCGAAGAAAGTAGCATATGAAAAGGAAATAATCAACCAGAGCTTTTGGGTCGTTCAACTTTTACAAACTCAAATCCCACAAACCACTAGCAGCCGTCGCCAATTGGCGGTGTTTCGTAAGTAAGTAAAAGTAAATGAGAAACTCATGTAAAAAAAGGCATCCCACTCAAATCGAAACCTTTTGTAGATGAAAAAACAAAACACTCTGCTGGAGGTGGTTGAAATATTATTTTAAATCAAGAACTAAGTGAAATATTTGTTATTGTAAAAAGAAGAAGAAATAGTATGATAAAAATTATCATCTAATATCAAACCCGAATAAAAAATTTCGTCAAAATCGACAAAAAGATGTACCTTTCATAGCGATGGACTAATAATGGTAGTGTGGTGTTTCAGCAATGTTATTTACCCAATGTTATTAGCATTGCAGCAATGCAAGCAATGTTATTATTTTATATCTCACACTTATTAGATAATAAGTTTCCCTCAATTTCTATTTTTTCGATAACTTGTTCTTGAAGGACATCTTTCCTGGCGTTCTTCGAGATCTTATTCTTTTTCATGAATATTATAAATGGTGTGCAAGAATAAGTGTTTTAAACTACTTTCTTAACAAACAGTTTAAAAAGATAATAGCGCCATATGCAGGGTTGGAGTTTTTTTTAACACAAAAATGATCAGAAAAAAATCCAACACTTCAAAACGCACCAACAAATGAACAATGTTAACGCATTAAAAAAAAGCTAACACACACAAGCACATGCACCGGTGAAATGAAAACAGTACACGAATCAAACAAAATAATGTGCAGCAAACACTTTGGCTGCTATCAAAATACCGTAAAGCGGTAGGCGAAGAATCCTACATTGCCATCGTTCCCATCTATTGCTTCTGAACGCTTTGTAGGCCGCTTGATGATGCTGCCATCTTTTGCCTATCACATTGACCGCCACATTTTCTTGCCTCCTCTACATTTAGGCCAAGTGTTCCCCAGCATAAGAGAACCGGCCAGCCAGCGCCAGCTACTGATCCCGTAGCAAACGAAGTGAACGCAGCAAACAAACCAAAAAAAAGCAACAAACCGAACTCGATACCTGTTTTTCCTGCTGCTGCTGATGATGATGATGCTGATTAACGGTGAACTCATCCGTTGCGGATTCAATGCCACTTGCCGCAGACCAAGAGGTGGAAGCAGAACCTGCCGACAGTGGCCTCTCCGGCGTGCACGACGGTTGATGGTAGGCGGCCAACAATGCCTCCTGGTTGCCGGCGGTGCACCCGACGCCCACCGAGCTTATCTGCCAATCGTGCACAATCGTTTCGTCGACCATGGTCAACGAATGCGACGTCATTTCGGAATCTGCGGCTGGCGTCGTATTGGCCGGATCGTATGAAACGGAGGTCCTCAACAGCGAGGACACTGGATAGTTGCCGGTATCGCGGCTCGAGTATACCATTGTACACGATTGTACGATTGTATGCAACGAAACAAAGGATGTACAATTATCAATCACTATCGCACAAAAACCTTTCCGGCGTAGGACACTCACACCCTTCTCAAGGACCGTATATAACACCGGTATAAATCGGCGTATCACTGGCCAACGAGGTATTTGCGATAATTTTGCTAACAATCGTGGCTATCTCACAATACACCAGCACTTTCAAGCACATCACTGATAAACGCATACATCACCAAGAAACTGGGCATGACTCATATAATGTGGGTTATTTTCCAATACTTGTTGCAACCAAACATATTATAATGTTTCACTACCCTCCTGGCATTGGTTTGAACGCTTCATCACACAAAACAACAGCCACCACCACATCCGATATAGATCACAAGCAACTATTCGAAATGTGATCTTTTAATCATCTAATTTCGAACAGCTCTTAAATCGATCTTGTAAGCAAAAGGAAAGGCAACCCCTTCCAACGAATTATGCACGATTATTAGTGCCACATAGCGGGGTTTCGGTGGGACTCTCTAGCGGGGTTTCGGTCAAATCCGAATCCGGATTTGTATTTCCCGATCTTAATTTAACCGACCGACGAAAATAGACCCAACAAAACAGCAAAAGAAAGCACCTGGAGACACACAGCTAAAACAGTCGAATATACAGTACACTGCAAACAACACAACCGCGTGCTTCCGAGGGGAGAAAGATACTGAACGCGCCTGAGTTTAGAGACTGCGCGAGCCTAAGACCTGCCTCGAGAGTTGATTATTGCGCCCAGCTGGTGCGGTGCCGCAGCTGCAGCCCGGGGGGGGGGGGGGGAGGAGAAAAGGGGACCTTGAGGAGGGATGCGGCCAGATGGGGCAGGTGGCAGGTTGGGATGAAGCCCACTTCCTCGATGGGATTGGTGGGTTTGTGGGAGAAATTAGCTCAGTCATTCACGTTCTCTTCTTCCTGGGCCGGGCGATTCGGAGGAGGGAATGGAATCTCAAGATTGTTGCTGCTGACGTGCGAGTGCGCGCGCGGTGTGTTTGTGTCGCCCTGGGAACGCTTTGCGGGGAAGAAAAAGGTGCTTCACCGGCCGAGCCCAACAGCAACAAAACGCCATTGGACGACGCAACTACATCAGCATTCCGACCTGTCACAAGAAGTAAGTCAACGGCACGGTTCGTAACCGGATCCACTTCCTTCTACGCGTACGCGGACTAAGCGAGCGACTTGTTGATCTTGGTATCTCCCGCAAAACTGCCGTTTCAACAGTAGTTCTTGCAACGTGAACGTGTTTTCAGCAGATACTTTCCTTCTTGGGCTGCGCAAAGCGCCCCATTGAAGACATTGCTCATCTACGAGAAGGTTGAATAGAGGAAGGCTTGGAAAATGTAACAACCCCAAGTCAATGTTTGACCTACTTTTGTAGCTGAAATAATGAAACCCGTTTGTTTGCCACCCATTGTCTTCGAGCATCGTTTTGCCAATTGGACTGTCGAAAATTTGCTCTATTATGGTGCATACAGGAATGAAATTCATAAATGAAATCAATACACCACATCGCCAAACACAACACTAGCATGTGCATGATTGATATATTAAATTCAATTAATAAACTATGCATTTGGCTTTTGTTTTTACAAAAAGTTGCAGTACAATTTAAAAATACAGAAAAAATGCTTTATGTTGGAAATGATATAAAACCTCCCTGCACAAGAGCCTTGCCAAACCAATACTTGATTGAAGTTCAAGAACCAAGACAATCCAAAGAGCCCTGTTGTAAGCGATCGATCGATCCGTTGATTGTTCAAATCTTATGCACTTCGATTCACGTGTAAGCATTTCGATCGTCTGAAGTGCTTAATGCGTTATCCCGACAACACAACTCACTATACACACTTGATGGCTCGTCTTTTATGGAAAGGTTATTGATCGCGCATTCAACTAACCTAGATTAGTAAAGAAGGTAACATTCATGACAAGTCCAGTGTCTTTTACCTTAAAATGCTTTCGACATCGTTTAACAAACAGGCCAATCAATTAAGTCAAGTAATAAGGTTAAGTTTTTTAATTGTCTTTTTCGAAATCAATATCAATCATTCATCACACCAATATTACCGGTGACTATAGGATCGTGGCAACAGCAAAATGATTATATATAAAAACTCAGTGGTTATAAAAAATCATTATACTGGCACACTATTTTACTTCCCTACACTACTCATTCGCTGTGCAGGTGATATCGCGGGAAAAAAACGATACATGCAAATTTGTTGTACGATGATGCACCTGGAGAAATGCATGTCCCAGCAGCGAAAGTTGCCAGACAACAAATAGAAGCGCATTATCATTTTCGTACTGTTCTGCCGGCTGGAAAAGCGTTGAAAGTTGTGCGAAACTCCTTTAACTGGTTTCTTGCTATCGTTATCGTTTGAAACGGTGAAAAAGTATGTTATAGCCGGGAAACTCATTATCATTATCACGACAGTGCATAATTGTGTAGGAAAAAAAACGTTTCTACAGCAGCGTGACCCCAAACCAATTGCATGCAGGGCCAAAGGTATCAAAAGCATTTCGCACGCGCGATCATGCGCAACCCACTAACTCGGCTAGGGTTTCGTTTTCCTTAAGAAACTTTTTTTTTGTAATCGCATAGCTATTGTTTTGAAGTAGCAGCGTGTCACAAATGTCTCAATGCACTTTTGTTTTCATCCGAATAGACACTAAAGTTAATCGTTAGTTGTACAACCCGGAGAGGTTTCCAATTGAGCATGTAAAAAATTCTGTCTACATCTGTTCTACCTGGAAAAGTAGAACAACAACATTAATACGCTTCATGCGTTATGATTAAAAGCAGTCTCTATGCTAACAATATTAACAGTCGAACTGTTTTTAATATGATTCATTCAGCATTCAATAGACGACATAGAACAAAAGACAAAACAAGAGTAAAATTACAACAACAAAAAACGCAA
The DNA here is from genome assembly GCF_943734735.2 of Anopheles gambiae. Classification (NCBI taxonomy): domain Eukaryota; kingdom Metazoa; phylum Arthropoda; class Insecta; order Diptera; family Culicidae; genus Anopheles; species Anopheles gambiae. The sequence continues at coordinate 46,118,919 of NC_064602.1, read as the reverse complement.
CAAAATAGCCAAGAAACCTCCCTCACTTTATACACTGCGACCAGTTCCGATTCCGGTTAACACGTACAGAATTTATGGCAACAGTTATATAGATAAGCACAACCACATGGAAAGTGCTCAACCCCAAACGCAACCAATCCAGCGATCCACTCTCTTATCAATCTATAAGTCTGGTACGGATGAAAGATTTTTCACACCGTCACACAGCATTTACTGTGTACGGAATATGGCTGATATGGGCTGTGTGACTTGCACTACGGCCGTATTGTCCGTATAAAATCGCGTCGGAATGTGTGATTCATTCAATTGAACCACAAACAACACGCTCTAATGTTTTGCTATACATCCTGTATCTATTTTTGCGATAAGTCCAATGGGATTTTGGCCTTCGCGCTTGCAGCGTAATCCTAGTGCTGGAAGAGTTTGTTGACTAAAAAAACTCAATATTGCGTAATAAAAACTCTAATCTTGCTATATATGTTTAGGTACCGTGTAGTACACTTTCATTTTGTATGTATTGCATGAATCATCTAAAATTAAATATCGTAGTACATGCCTGCATATTATTTATACAGTTTTTGATAAGTTTATCAGAAAAAAAATATACAACTTTAGTATAAGTCAGCAAAACCGTTACACAAGTTTGGTATAAGTGCACACAACCGACATAACATACCTATTAAAATGTTTCCTTTCTAGACGCAGTAATTGCTATTTTTTTAAGCTAAAGGACAGCTATTTCTGATCCTCTTATAACATCGTAAGCTTAAAAATGTGCAGCTGCTGTTGGTAAAACGATTTCGCTATATTTAGCAACCGACATTTCGCATTTGCGGGCCACATTCACACTTACACCGTTCACCTCAATGCAATTGGATGCAAAGGTTCTTTTTACTATCGGACTGGATATATGCTTGCAAGCGCTAAAGTATCAATCATACTCATTTCAACACGTTTGTAATGGAATCTGCTCGTTATTGAGATATTTTACAATGCAAGAAAAGGCAAAGAGCATCCGTTAGATACCAAATATGCTACTTTCTGCTGGTTATGCCTACAGTTACGAAATTGCCAACACGCCGAAATGTACAGTGAGACTGATCGATAAAAATGACAAAATCAGCTTGCCCTCTTGCTGTCGGCTACGGAAGCGTACGAAACCGCAGCGTTAGAAGCATTTCGGTCAAGGTCGTTGGTCGGAGAAGATTAATGTCCTGCAACGTCCATCTGCAACGCGAGCCGTATTAGCGTATTATCAATTATAATTCATCCGAGCAATCAAACTTTCCATACGAAGCACATACAGGTCAAACCAGGTTGAGAGGGCGAGAAGAGTTACTTCATGCACTAAAATTGATAACAAAGCGTACAATTAGTAATGTTTTCAGAAAGACACCTACCTCGTTGAAAGCCATGGCTGTAGCCGCTAGAACACACTACTGCTTGCGGAAGAAAATGCCGAATGTAATGCTGATGCCTGCCGGATCCGGGCACGGGATGTTTCCGTTCTTACAAGAAATTGGCACACTCGCAGGACAACAGTACGCTGGGCACATGTACTCGCGTTTGCATTCGCTCCGTACGTCGAACTACCTGCACAAACATACGATGCGCACGACACACGCTTGTTGAGAGACGCAGAAGAATGTCCCTGCTTCGCACCACCGCAGTTCCCGCACCAACCGGATGATCTGTGTTTTGTAAATACTCGTAAGGCCTTTTGCAATGGATGCGCAAAACAAAACCGACGGTGGTGCGTTGGTTTGTTTTCTCTTGTGTACTTTTCACACCACGTTGCTTCGGCGTTCCTGTGTGGCGACGGTGACGACGGTCGTGCGGAAGAGCAGAGCAACAACAGTTTAAGGACAGTCGCGTCGTGTCCTACCAGTGAACGGTCGGGCAGCCCCGGAGCCCCGATTGTTTGGTTTGATTGTGCTGACGGCGAACGGAAGCAAGGTGCAACAAATGCGCGCCTTTGGAAAGCTGCACGCAAATGTCGGAAGGCAAGAAATGGTTTGCCCACAGCAACAAAACTTTGCCGCGAAGGAAAAAACTAAAACCGCGAACGAAGTCGACTGAGTGGGGGCGCACAGGCTAGTTGGCTTGAGCTGTTACTGCCAAATGGCGAAAATAACTGGTGTGTGACCAATTAAGTGTGACGTTCTCTTGCACGGGGGGCCTTTTACTGGCGCACTAGAAACCGTCGATGAGGTTGCTTTGGTTACTTTTCTGCGTTTTCTATTCGGGAGGCAACTGCACTAATTGACACGTTCGATCGCACCAGGCCGCGCGCGCTTTACTTGCCTGCTTTTCTGTTCGTTTTGTTGCCAAGGTCGACTTCGATAAGCAGTGGCCAAGCGCACTGTTGTTATACTAAATCCAATATACCCAGCCGGGTATGTTGCTGCTTTTATTATTACGTAACCGTTTGCCGGCCTTCAGTTCAGCCACGGTGGACCAGCGGAAGACGAGGATTCCTGCGCCAGGTACCAATCAGGCGACACTGTTCGCACCACCCGATGGCAAGCAGTACGATGATGAAGATGGCCGGAAATAGAACCGAACCATTTCCAAGCTCTGCTGGTTACCAACAACGGGTGAAGCAGCAGGCAACAACACACAGAGATAAACTATGTGTGTGTGATCATGACAATTGGTGCTTCCAGTTGAGTCTTCTTTTTTTAAGCAAACCAGCGATCTGGCAAAGGAACGGTCTGTCTCAAACTGTACTTGCTAACAATATTCTCGGTCGATACACAGTGCCAACAGGAGACAAACTGCTTGTCAGTGGTTTTTATATTCACAGTCTCGCAATGGTTCCAATGGAGCTCGTTGAGGGCAGCTACCGATGGGAAAAAGTAATAACAAAACGAGATTGCCCTTACGTTAGAAGCACTGATCGCATTGCATCACCAACGACGACGACGACGACGACAACACGATGCTGTTGCCACGGATAAGCTTTCTACCCTTTTTTCCACGGATGCTGTCTAGCAAAAACACGGCTTGTTTCACGTCTCTCCAGCGAACAGCGATGACGACGATCGAGACAGCCAACAATTCTTGTTGCAACCTTTTCTTTTTTTTTTGCTTAACCTATCCGTTCAGAATTAATTTCTACACCAAACCGATACGCGACGTCTGTCTTGGAGTATAGCGGCGGTGGCAGTGGCGCAGAACATTCCGACACAGGGTCTATACAAATTTCGCTTCACACCACACGCTGGCAAGGTTCTCCCACGGCTGTGTGCATTTTCTGTTTTGCGCAACTGTTTACCAGCACTTTACTACACCTTCAGCAAAAGTCGTGGGTAGAGAGAGGCCGCAGGTTTCAACTAACTTCGCCAAATCGCGACACATCTACACTGGGTGCAACAACTGTTTTCGGCTAGGGATTATTGTTTTCCTCCTGCACGCTACTCAATCGTGTGACTCTAGCAAATGGCTAAATGGGGAAACCTTTTTTCGGCTTCAAAAATGCACAACTGTACCAAAATAATAGGAAAAAACTGTTCTGTTTTCATTAAAATGCCTTATTGAATTTTCTACACTTCTTGTCAAGAGGAGGACGGGGTTTGACACTGATTTCGTCAAAAAATGCTACAGTGTTGACATTTGTTTCGTTAAAAAGTGGGAAGAAGTTTGATTCAAATTTCGTTGAGTTTTAACCTTTAAGGCAGCGGTCTAATCTTGTTGCGCGCAACATTGTTGCTCGGCAACATATCGCTGAGGTGGTCTATGAATGATGCTGGCAACATTTCGCTTTGACATTGTTTAGCGTAAAAAAATTGCCAATTAACAGCTCAGAGATTATTTTTTATCATTCACTTGTTGAATAAAGTGTTGAAAAAATGAAATATACACCAAAAAATGTATTATAAATGCTTAAAATCCAAATTTAGCGGATGTCAACAAAACGCACACTGCTGCTGGGTCATTTCATACACCCGATTACCACGACCAAGGTAAATAGAAAATGTTGCCATACAAAAATCAAATTGGTTTGAATTTGGCTGGCAACAAAGTTGCGCGAGCTGTCAAAATCCATACATTTTGCCAGCAACAATGTTGCGCGCAACAAGATTAGACCAGTGCCTAAGTTGGCAACCGGATTCCCGGGTATTTTTTTCAACTTTAAACTGCCATAACTTTTGATTCATTGCCGTAGCCTCCCAACTTTTAATTTATGATTTTTTGGTGCATAAGTTGTAATTTTAAACAGCCTGTAAGTATTTTATTTTGATTTTTTTTTTAACTTTACCACGTAAGTTGGCAACCAGCATACCCGGGTATTCCATACATTTTGTATGAAGAATGACGTTTCTCTTCTTCCTCTTTTCGTATTGTGCTTACCCAGGTGACAACTGTTCTACATTTTTAGCTTAAACTCCTTGCGAACAGCTCGATTGAACCCATTGCCTCATATGAACGCTTGAAAACATGGGTGTGTGAGTGAACAACGATGTGTTGAAGCGTTGAAGTTTATGTCAGAACTTCGGTAGAAGCCGGAGAAACAAGAAGCTTGCAGTTTCGTCCTCGGTGTTCAACAGCCAAAACACTGAGTAAAAAGAAATAAACGATCTATCCAGGAGCATCAGAATAGCTGAGAAACGCAGGGAAAATAACAAAACAACGTGAAAGAGTGTTTAATAATAAACTTGTTGTTTAATATGGATTGAACAATACGCATGTTTTGTTTTGGGCCGGTAGCTTGTGCACAACGTGATGACATTTCTCAAAATGGCACCAGAAAAAACGCTTCACACTGACGTTTCAACTGTTATAATAAGCTTAAACTCTGCAATATCGCTTGCTCTTTAAGCCAATTTTAAGCCTGCTCTTTAAGCTTCCAGCAACTCGAAAAACGCTAACAATCTGCTCGAAAATGTCACTTGGGTATTTTCGAGTCAAATTCAAGCGATTCCAAATTTCAATATGACCGTTATTTTTATATTAAAATGAAAAAAACTTAATGAATAAATGAAATAGAAGAGAATATATGGTCGGCATTACTTGCTTACAGCATTAAAATATAGAAAGCATTGTTTACCTATGAAAATCGTTAATTTTTTGCATCAAAACGTGTGGAATACCCGGGTATGCCGGTTGCCAACTTAGGCAGCGCTCTAGCAGCAATCGAACACGACATCGAACATGAAAAATATATGGGATTTGACCAAGGACCGTAAAGATATCAGGTCAAGTTATAAGCCCGTTTTGACAGCTAGGTGGAAGAAGAATCGACGAAGAAAACTGACAGTTAGTTTTCCGCTTTTGACGAACGCTTCAAGTTCTCGAAGAAAAATTTCCATTTTAAATCACGGACTGTGTTCTAATAAACTAAAATATTCACCCAAATTGATCTCCACCAAATATTGACCATGCAAAACGTAAACAATCCATCAATACATATACAAGCGGAAAACCATCTGTCAAAATCGGAGCCCAGGGGGGGGATCGCCAAAAGCGCTATAACTACACCTCATTATACATTCCACCTTGGATTTGACATGTTCGATTTGATAAACAACAAATCGAACATGTCAAATCCCATACATTTTTCATGTTCGATGTCTTGTTCGATTGCTGCTAGAGCGCCGGGTTACGTGTGTAAATCTGGTTGCCAACTCTACGGTTAAAATATGCTATGACCCAAGCAACATTTTCTTTAAATTGGCTGTTATATTATTTTATTCTTCAAAAATTCATTTTTCCCAAGCGCCACAGATTAAGCTTAAACGACTGAAAAATTTAATATCCATAGAAAAAAAATGAAACCTCCACAGGTTCATTGGTTTGATCAATAAATGGCGGATTATTATATTGCTATCCTTTTCTTGCAATGTGTTTCGACAAGTTTCATCTTATCATGACCTATCTACCCAAGTGCCACAAATCCACTAAACGACCACTAAACGGCTTCTAAACGATTCAAGCTCTCTACATAAACGGAATATAGAAAGACTTCGTTTAGCAGACGGCAAACGACTCATGCATTCTAAAAATAGCAAAAAAGCTGGTGGCGCCATCTGTTTTGGGATACCCCAACCAGTTGAGCTTCATCGCTTGGAGGAAAGCTTTCTCATTTCCTCTTTACTGTTGTATGGTTTCGCATTGAAGTTATGCATCGCTAGAACTAGAACGGCGATGCGATTGTTTAAATACTAAACTCCAATGGAGACCACCAGCACTGAAGCAAGTGAGATTTGAGTATTGGTCGTTGGTGTTGATACCCACGTATCTGACCACACGACCATATACAGTAGAACGTCGATTATCCGGGGGCGGATTAACCGTTGGGCGGCTTAACCGTGCTTATAAATGTGACAGCTGTTCAAACATACAGCGAACATTTGCTGCGATAGTCAAGTGGGCAACAGCAATATAATGATGAGTTGTAATACGCCATCTATCGTGCACACCAATGAAGCTAGGGAGCTTTCGTTTTTTTTTCTATGTGTTGTGATTCTTACACTTTATTTAAAACTTAATAGGAAACACGGTAAAATAACACATAGGACGATACGCGAATACTGGTGTGTGGGTGTGCAACCGTCCGTTGCCCTTGAGCGCTCGGTATCAACTCTCGTGCGGCTCCGGTCCTTGTTCGCCAATACGGGAACACTCAGGCACTCAACACGATCGTGCTTCAATAGTCGACAGGCGAATGTCGACGTCGAGCAGCTGGCGCTGCTGAGGCTGCGTTCCCACAACATCTCCCTTCCTTTAATACAGCAGGTACGGGTCGAACCAACGCGGTGATTTTCTATCTCTAAAAGAGCGGCGTGGTGGTGGTACCGGCTGTGCTCCTCGATGCGACTCTTCAGGGATGCAATCACGTTCAGGAGGTGGTGATGCTGATGATTGGGACACGGTCCTGTAAGATGATGATTCAGCGGACGACGGTGATAGATTACACTGAGCTGAATCGGACGGTGGCGACAACGACGATGACGATGAAGACGATGAGAACGATGAATCAGGTGACGACGACGGAGGCGTAAGGTTCCACTCATCCAAGAGAATATGTAGCGGCAAAAGGTGTTGATCACGCTTACTGGCTTGATGGTTAGAAGGGACCCGACGACGTAGTTGGTTGATATGGCTTCGTATAATCTTATGGTCCTCAGTCATAACACGGTACATTACATTGCCGCATTTCCGCAATATTCTTCCTGGCTTCCATTTCCATCCGTTTTGCGAGTAAATCTTTGCGAAGACTAGATCATTTGGGACGAAATTGCGTCGTTGCTCATCGTTTTTGGTTTCTTGCGGTTTAGGCACAGGGCGTATAAGCTCTAAACAAGTGCGAATTTGTCGTCCGAACATTACTGTCGCTGGCGCTTCGTTATTTGGCACATGAGGATTTGGCGTGGCGCGATATGTTTGTAAAAACGTGTCAAGTGCATCTTCTATTGCAGTTCCATCGCTCGTGATTTTGGTTATGGCGCGCTTGAATGTATCCACGAAGCGTTCCGCTTGCCCGTTAGACTGAGGGTGGAACGGGGCGGATGTGAGGTGCCGTTATGCCGTTACAATGCCGTTACAAATACAAAAATCCTCAAATTCGGAACTGATGAATTGGCGACCATTATCGCTAACAAGGGTTACTGGCATACCGTATCGCGCAAACATGGTATTAAGGATTCGTATGGTCGCTTTGGAAGTTGTTCTGGCAGTCCTTATTACCTCTGGCCATTTAGAGAAAGCATTGACTACGATTAAGTAGGAGAAACCGTCGTTGGGGCAGCATAATCGATGTGGATACGTTGCCACGGTGCAGTTATCTCAGGCCATGGTACCGGGCTAGCGTGTGGGGGTGATTTCGCTGCGGATGCACAAGCGTTACAAGATGCTACAAGTTCAGCGATATCAGTGTCTATCTTCGGCTAGTAGACGTAGCTTCGTGCGATCGACTTCATCCTTTGTACACCTGGATGGCCGTGATGTAGTTGACGCAGGCATCGTTGCCGGAGAGCCTTTGGTATGATGACTCTCTCCCCGAATAAGAGACAGCCTCCCATCTCTGATAAAGCTTCCTTCCTAGCGTAGAAGCATGCCAGCTCACCATTGAACGTACTGTTACGTGGCCAGTCTTGTCGTACAAACTGTATGACTTTGCTCATAATGGGATCGGATTTAGTAGCCGTTGCGACATCCGTTGCATTTAATGCAACTGAACTCAATGAGTTAACGACGACTGATCGTATGTCCTCCTCTAGGCCGATGCTAGCAATCACGTAATCCTCCTCTAACTTTTCGTGATTTCGAATCAGTCGCGAAAGGATGTCGGCGTTCCCAAAATTGTCGGTCGATACGTAATTGATGTCGAAATCATACAGCTGTAAGGTGAGCGCGAATCTCTGCAAGCGATTGGTGGTGTAAACGGGGATGCCTTTCTTGCTGCCGAAAATTCTCAAAAGTGGCTTGTGGTCTGTTTGAAGAGTAAAATGCCGTCCAAATATAAAATTATGGAATTTCGTCACAGCGAAGATAATTGCCAAGCCTTCCCGATCTATCTGGCTGTAGTTTTTCTCTGCCTTTGTAAGTGCACGGGACGCATGCTGCACAACTTTAAAAGTTCCATCGGGGAACTTGTGACCGATTGTTGCGCCTAATCCGACGGATGACGCGTCCGCGGATACAACGATCTCACGCCTTGGATCGTAGTGCGTCAGGAGCAGTTCCGATGAAAGGATACTTTTGAACTGCTCGAAGGCTTTTTGGCATTCAGGGGACCACTTAAACGAACTGCCTTCTTTCAGTAGGTTGTCCAACGGGTATCGAAGCTTGCGCATGTTCGGGATGAATCTTCCATAATAGTTAACGGCGCCAAGAAAGGAACGTACACCACTAACGTCGGTTGGCGCTGAAAGATCCTTTATCGCAGCTATTTTGGCTGGGTCTGGACGAATGCCGTGGTTATCGAGGATGTGACCAAGGTAGCGAACTTGGCGTTTGTTGAACGAACATTTCTCCGGGCGGATGGTGAAACCATACTCCTGCATGCGTCCCAGGGTTTCGTTTAGTACGTCGTCGTGTTCCCGCTGTGTTCGTCCACCAACGATAACGTCGTCCATGTAACTCGCGACATGTTCCATTCCAGCAAGCATTTGGTCCATAAGCTGCTGAAATGCGCCTGGTGCTACTTTAATCCCTGGTGGCAGGCGATTATACAGGTACAACCCTTTATGCGTGTTTATGGTGAGCAAGCGGCGACTTTGCTCGGCAATAGGGACCTGTAAGAAAGCATCAGATAAGTCAATTTGGCTAAAAATTGTCGAGTTACCCAGTTTGGTGTAGATGTCCTGTGGCAGTGGCAGCGGATAGTCATGGGGGTGGAATGATGCGTTGAGTCCCGTCGAATAGTCTCCGCATATTCTCAGTTGTCCATTCGACTTGCGTACCACTACAATCGGTGCTGCCCACTCGGAGTGCTGGACTGGTGTGATGATGTTGAGCCGCTCCAGTCTATCAAGTTCGGCGTCCACTGCATCGCGCATGGCATAAGCTACGGGACGCTTTGCGCAGAAGACTGGACTGCAATTCGGCTTCAGGTGTAGTGTAACCTCAGCTTTCGCACAAAAACCCATCGTTGATTTAAACAGGCTGGGAAATTTTCGAACGATTCCCTCCGGAGTAGTAGCTGTGCTGGTAACATTGTTACACAGCTGGTCTATAGGCACAGACCATAAGGAGAAAGCTTCAGCAAGGTCGATTCCCAGCAAGGCCAATTCTCCTTTTGCCACGAAAATTACAGCTTGCTTCTCCTGCCCGTTGATTCCAACCGTTGCTCGAAATTCGCCATCCATTTCGAGTTTGTCACCAGATGCCGATTTCGCGATTACAGATGATGGGAATAATTGCGGGCTACCGATGCGTTTCCAAAGCCGACGACTAATCACGGTGATGTCCGATGCTGTATCCAGTTGGAGCCGAATTTGTGAACCGTTGACCGAACACGATAAAAATTTCCTCCGATGATGTAGGCTGTTCACATTCACGGTGACACTTTGCATATTGGCTCGTTTACGAAAAGTCTTCTTTCGATGGGGCTGCTTCTTGGTACGTTGCTGCTTACAGAAACCTTCGCGATGGCCGACCGATCCGCATTGTGTGCATGTGTGCGTCTTGTAAGTGCACTCGCGAGTCCAATGCAGGGATCCACATAACCAGCATGGTCGACTAGGTTTGCCTGTACGCTGTTCGTTGGTGTAAAGAGACGGGCCTGTGTTGGTGCGCTGATTTCGATTTGCGTTACGTTGAACGGAAAATACTTGTTCACTGCGGTCACGTTCAATCATCGCACTATCCTGACGCAAATTCGTAATACGCTGACACTCTGCAGAAAGTTGGTCAAGGGTTACATCCTGGTTCTCCTCGATGCGATGTAAAAGACGTGTACGAAACTCGATGTCTTCTTCGCCCTTCATACCGCAAACGAACACTAAACACTTTAACTGCTCTTCCGTTAGCCTTCCCAGCTCAAAATCGACGATGCCACGATTGACCCGGCACGCGAAAGTGATAAAATCCTCGGTGCGAAGTTTGGTTAGCTTCAAACACTTGTATCGTCGATGAAGCAAGGATTCTTTCGTGCCAAATAAGCTGGTCAATTTAGCAACTGTTTCCTGCAACCCGTAATCACGCGGATGCTTTGGCAGTATGTAGCTGGTGTAACGGTCGTGTTCAGAGGTTCCCAACTTTCTCATCAATAAACGCACTTTTGCCTCGTCTTTCAAGCGTGCAGCGTCTTTAAGGAATAGATCCTCGTATCTCGTGTACCATGCAGCGAAAGTTGAACCGTTTTCTTCGTCATACCTGAATTCCTTAATGTGACCGCATAACGAATCGAGTATTTGCTCATGGGGCGTTTGTTCGATAGGCGCTTTCGTTTGCTGCATTAATTGCAACAAAATTTGCTGCTGTTGCGCCATCTGCTGTTGCATTAGTTGCAAAATTTGTGCCGTTGCAGAATTATCACTTTCCGGAACATTCTGTACTGACGACGCAGAAAATGGTGGGACCGAACCATTTTGCTGTACGAACTGGGTCAGTGGCACTTGGGGACGTTGACCTGTATCTTGCGGTGCGTGCACTGTAACCGGGGCCATCACGTTTTGCCAACCTTGCGATGATCGACGTTCATCTTCTTCTTGGCTCATCCTGCGGCGTTTCCTTGTCAGTGGAATAGCTTTGCACTACGCGAAATTCACTTCCGATAAAAATTCGTCACAAACTTTAAAAATCCTCGTCGCCAACTGTTGTGATTCTTACACTTTATTTAAAACTTAATAGGAAACACGGTAAAATAACACATAGGACGATACGCGAATACTGGTGTGTGGGTGTGCAACCGTCCGTTGCCCTTGAGCGCTCGGTATCAACTCTCGTGCGGCTCCGGTCCTTGTTCGCCAATACGGGAACACTCAGGCACTCAACACGATCGTGCTTCAATAGTCGACAGGCGAATGTCGACGTCGAGCAGCTGGCGCTGCTGAGGCTGCGTTCCAACAACAATATGGATATTCGATTTTCTAGTCGTTTAAGCTTAATCTGTGGCACTTGGGCTAACCTGTGCTGCAGCATTAAGAAGACTGATGGCACCACTTTGTGACACTTTGATAAGTATCCTTACCCGGGCAATTATCCCAATAAAAGGTATGCAGTGACGGAATCGCAACTCCGTATGCAAGCGGAGTAAGTAAACGCTACACTATTCTTAGGGAAGAACGGAACTGACTTTATTCATTTAATTCTGCGTAGCCGTTCTACGCCGCTATCTTAATCTAGCAATGCCTAATCCTAATTTTCCTAATCCTAGTTTCCTTATGCCCTATGTTCTTATGATGAATACCCCTACCCTTATATTAATGTGACTTCTATGCCCAACCACTTTACGCGCGCATCCTAATTACTAACACTACTTAAACTACTAATCGCACTAGCTGTCCTAATCTATAAAGTGGGCGTGGCCTTCCTATCTAATCCTATACTATAGTTCATCGTACTTCCAAATTCATCCTAGTTCTAGTCTTAATCCTAATTAGTTCATTTGTTAGTTCATTGCTATTTTTAGAATTCCACCTAGTTCATTTCTGTCGGCGACAATAAGAGCCACCTCGTATGTCATGCTTTAAAGCTATAAAGTTCCATCAAGTTCGGCGCACCTTCTTAATAAGCCTTCAAATTCCATCGTGAACCATACAAATCACGCTAAGCAGTTGTAAGGTTCCAGAGAGTACCAAGTGGTTGTTAAAAAGCGCCATAGTTTCGCAAAGTACTCCTTATCTCTTAATCAGCCACAAAGTACGATATTGGAACAATTTTTCGTTAAACAGCCTGAAATCAGCTATAGAGTTCGGGTTGGCTATTTGGAACGGACCTACACGCAAGGTTTACCAAGCGATAGCAGGCCACCGAAACAACGATATGGCTGGTATCATTGAATCCGTTCGTAGGGGGGAACGTACGGCGATGACATGAAATTCTAGGGATGGTAACACATTTCTTTAGCCCGGTCCTACAATGCCGCAGTAAATAACTGTAGCAACTATCTAGTACAGGCACTCCCCGATATAAGCTATTACAGGGTTTCACACTTTATCTCAAGACCGCGGGACCCCTTCCCGAATTTGTCTTAGCCAAAGCCAAGATTGCGGTATGATGCTTGAAATCGTTGATGATACCTGAATTCATCGGATGCAATGCTGAATCTGCGGCACATTTCTCGAAACACACTGGTCCGCGCCGAGGACATGCGGTCGAATATTTTTTTACACGGATAACCTTTGTGTACATCAGTCTATTAGAAACACTCAATTATCCTTTTCGTCTTTTAACCAAAAAAAAAACAGTTTAATAAAATGAGTGAATGCATATTTGTTTAATTAAAATATTTACAAGTGTTAAGAAAGTAGTTTGAACTGTTTAAATAATATTTTCTGGTAAAAACACGAAAAAATAATTCACTGTTTTCAGTACACTGATGTACACAAAGGTTATCCGTGTAAAAAAATATTCGACCGCATGTCCTCGGCGCGGACCAGTGTGTTTCGAGAAATGTGCCGCAGATTCAGCATTGCATCCGATGAATTCAGGTATCATCAACGTTTTCAAGCATCATACCGTAGTCTTGGCTTTGGCTAAGACAGATTCGGGAAGGGGTCCCGCGGTCTTGAGATAAAGTGTGAAACCCTGTAATGTGGACCGGGGGCAATAGCGTATTTGTGTAGTAGCGAATATTAGCGTAAGTCGAATTTCGAGGTTTTCAGTCAAATTATAGCAATTTTTTGTATAATTTTGAATGAAATTGTAGGTTTTTAGTCACTAAATTAGTTATTCGATCTGATTTCAACTGAAGATTACTAATGTTATGTTTGATACTTTTGCTTTTATTCAAACACTTAAAACGTACATAATAAATAATATACACAATACACTTTATAATAACAATTGCGATGGGCCGCGCACCAGCCGCACCAAGCGCCCCTGCCGAGAGCTCCTGCTCGATCGGCCTTCGTACACACTCTAATCGTGCGCTCGGCACACACTATGCCTTGCGCTTAATGTGTGTGACAGTGTGCGTGACACACTGTCGTCCCCCTGGACGTTGACCGGTGGCAGCGCAACTGCCACGGCAAGTCCAGGGGTCGGCACGGCTGCGCACAACAACTAATTTGTACCTTTTAAAATGGTTTTTAACATTTAACATTTGATGTGTCAAATCAGTACAATTTGCTCCAAGAAATGTCAAATTTAGAAAAAAGCGTATAGCAAAATAGCGTATATCGAATAGGGCATATATCGGGAATTTCCTGTACGTTAGGAAATTGAGTGTCGGGACGTGCGCCACCGCTACGAACGGATTTAATAATACCAACCTATACCTAAGGGAACCTGCTGTCGTAGCAAGAATGAAGATATGGTTAGTAACCAGCCAGAGATCATCTCGCGGTGTGCTCAGTACTTTGATGAACTACTCAATGACCAGTTCAACTAACAGATAGAGGCTCCACTAGCTGATAGTGTCAAGCTACTGCCACCTAGCGAATCTTGGAGAAGATGGCATAATTGACTTCAAAGCTGTATATGACAGACAGGGTAAAACTATACGACGCTATGAGCTCTTTTGGAATCCCGACCAAACTGATAAGGCAAATTAGAATGACAATGACCCACGTCACTTGCCAGGTGAACGTGGATGGACATCTCTCAGGCCTTTTGCTATCATCAAAGGTCTGAACGAGCTTGCTTGTCATCTATTCAACTTGGCGCTAGAGAGGACCATCGGGACTCGAGTGTGGAGACTTCGGGAACCAATTTTTATGAGTCAACCCAGATCCTGGCATACGCGGATGATATAGACATCATAGGTCTGCGGCACTCCTATGTAGCAGAAGCCTTCCAAGGGATTGAGCAGGCGACAAAGAGCCAACAATTCTCCAGGATGCTCGGTCCCTGGCTGCAGACACTCGATCTCCGAGTGGTTTCGCTTCACCTGATCCATCCATCCAATTCGCTGTGCTCTTCTGCGAACTGGGGATTGCTGTCGAACACCTTCTTGGTTGGGCATGAGTCCGGCATCCTCATGACATGCCCCAGCTATCGTATCCTGCCACATATTCCACATTTCGTGAGGTCTCAAAGTCTTTTGGATCTCAACAGTCGGTTAAACCCGTAGTATGCACGGTTTCCCTGCAAAATGCGTTTCCGGATCTCGCTGCTGATGTCGTTGTCCGAAGTAACGACCGTATCAAGATAGCAGAACTCGTTTACTACCTCGAAATTGTCGCCATCAACTAATACACTGCTTCCCAGATGGTCTGAGTCTCCGACAAGCAGGTACTTTGTCTTCGTCGCATTGATTCTCAATCCAATTCTTGCTGCTTCGTGTTTGAGTCGGGTGTATGCCTCACACAGAGGTCATCATGCCTCTAACAGCCGGATCAACTTCCCAGGGAAGTGGTACTGCTGCATGATGCTCCATAGCTCCTTCCAGTCTATGGTGTCGTAGGCCGCCTTGAAGTCGATGAATAGGTGGTGCGAAAGGAACTGGCACTCTTGGCACTTCTGGAGGATCTGCAGCAGAGTGAAAATTTGGTCGATGGTGGATTTGCCTCCAACAAACCCAACTTGGTAGCTGTCAACTAATTTAGTAGCAAGGGACACAAGTCTGCTGAAAAGGATCTGGGACAGGATCTTGTAGGCGGCATTGAGAACAGTGATGGCACGAATAATTCGAGCATTTCAGCCTGCCAAGTAGCTAATAACACTAGCTATAGGTAGAGTAACCGGTATTGCTATACTATATATGCTATGCTATACTTGGCTGCGGTCAGTGTTGGATTACGCTTCTGTAGTATGGTGCTCTACGGCATCTCGCCCGTTTGGAGTCGACCCAACATAAACTCTCCCGGTTTGATTTGCGTTCTTCTTCTTTTTTGGCACAAGAACCGTAGCCGATCAAGGCCTGTCTGTACTCATGTCGGGAATGTTGTCAAGTCTTTCGAGTTGTCGACTGTACCACCAGACCGGTTCTTAGTCGATTTTCGCTTCTAGTGCGTCCAAATTAGTGATGCGCGTTCTGGAGCACACGTAATAGGTGTTGTGGGCAGAAGTAGGTGGCGACCCTCGGACTTGCCTTGGCAGTTACGCTGCCACCGGTCAACGTCCACAGGGACAGCAGTGAGCACACGCACACTGTCGCACACACCAAGCGCGCAATGCTTAGCGAGTGCCGAGCGCAGTACAGGCATAGTGTGCACGAAGGCCGATCGAGTAGGAACTCTCGGTAGAGGCGCTCGGTGCGGCTAGTGTGCGACCACCGCTTGTATATTATAAAGTGTTTATTATTCGTAAAGCGTATATTATTTATTATGTTAATGTTATTAAGTCTACAATAAAACCAAAGTGCTCAGTTCATAACAATAGATTTTTTCCGTTTGTTAAATTGATCGATTGTAACTACCGCCAGTTTTTTTTTGTTGGAACTAGTAAGGTCGCCAGAACGGTAGGTTTAACGGAACGGCAGGTCGCCCGAATGCAGAGCTGATTGCATACGATTCTATCTTCACCATTACCATGAGAGGGAGCGGGCTTATACCCCGAACAGGTATGCATGCTTCACTCATCAGGATCTAAAGGCAAGGACAAGGCAAAAGAAACACAGAAAAATTTCCTCACGGCTACACATGTCCTTTTGATGCGTTGTCTATACGTCTAGCTCGGTATCACAGCGGCATACGGCAGGTAAGCAGTAATGAGCAACGAATGTTTCTCGTCGAACGAGTTCGCCGGTACGGCTGAATATTTAATAGGAACGGTAGGTTAAATTGTAACGCCAGGTGCAGTGGAAACGGTAGGTTAAGACGGAACGGTATGTTTGGTAGGAACGGTAGATTTGGTCGGAACGGAAGGTTAAGTCGGAACGGTAGGTTCGTGCGGAACAGTAGGTTCAGTCAGAACTAGTGATGGGCAAAACGGCTCCGAATCCGGAGCCGGCCCCGACCGTTGGAGCGGAGCCATTGGTGCGGAGCCGGCTCCAGAACGGTGGGCCCGAAGCCGGCCCACAACCGTTGGAATGGAGCCGTGAGTGCAGCGCCGTTAGTCCGGAGCCGGCTACGGAGCCGTTGGTGCGGAGCCGTGGGTGCGGAGCAGGCTCCGGAGCCGTTGGTGCGGAGCCGGCTCCGGAGCTGTCGGAGCGGAGCCGGCTCCGGAGTCTTTGGTGCAGAGCCGGCTCCGGGAAAAAGTCGGAGCCGGCTCCGGAGCCGGCTCCGGAGCCGTTAGTCCGGAGCCGTTAGT
Source organism: Anopheles gambiae (assembly GCF_943734735.2). Lineage (NCBI taxonomy): Eukaryota > Metazoa > Arthropoda > Insecta > Diptera > Culicidae > Anopheles > Anopheles gambiae. The sequence goes on along the minus strand of NC_064602.1, from coordinate 46,102,116 downwards.
CCGGAGCCGGCTCCGGAGCCGTTGGTGTGCTCCAAAACGCCCATCACTAGACAAAACGCTATGTGCATTTAAAGCGTAGGTTGAGTCGGAATGGTACATTGGGTAGGAACATTTGAAACCAATATTGCGAACGGTAACGTAAACTTACAGGGTTTTCCAAGGGTTTTCATAGTTGTGGGACACTTTCTTGACTCTCTCTTATCGGAAATGAACTTTAAATGGAAATTAACTTTGAACGCCTTTTTGGTCAGGCTCTTTGGAAATTCCTATTGGATTTGTCCAGCAAGGGTGCTATAGAGTTCAATTCCCAATACATTAAGTTTATTTCGCGTAAGAAGGAGACAATAAAGTGCCCCACAGCTATGACAACTCCTGGAAAACCCTGTAATGCCGATCGTTCGGAATGTTTGCCCACAAATATGTACAATATGTATTGTATTTTAAAAACAAACCAATCCTTTCACGGATCACGTTTCTTTACGCCACAAACAACAAGTGGTCCGCGGACCATGGGCCGAGTTCACTTGACTATTGGTTTCGTCAGAATGACTATCGACATAGGGGAGGGGTAAAACGGTATGGATAAACGCCGATGGATATGCATATTTGAGAAATGTTTTAAAAATTACGTCATGGATTAGAGGGATGTTAAAAAAAGCAGATAATTGCTTGATGTATAATAAATTGCGGTGGAATTTCCAGCTTTAACCATCTTTATTGTTAACAAAAAAAACGATACACTACACATGGTATGGTGAATGGAATTGTTCCCTCGAATCGGTTTTTCATTCGGTACCTTTCGGTCTACCCAACCCGACTGGCTGTTGCCTTCGTGTCCTTGCGCGAGCCTTCCAAAACACTACTTTCCACGGCTTCCACGGACTCGGCAAGGTATAAAAAGGGACCAAACATTCCCGGAAGCTTTCAGTATTAGTGCCAACGCGAACCCACGCGGAAGGGTCCCGGAAGAAAAGCACGTGGCCCGGGGGCACTAACTTTACTATCGTTCTTCTGGCACGCCCTCTGGCAAAACCGGAAACATGTGGACAGCAACGAAGTGAATTTGAATGCGATTGTGGGGGTGTGTGAGCGTGTGTGGGTGTTTAGTGAACTTTCGTGTTGGTGTGAGTAAGAGGTGTGAAATAGTGATGTGGATGGAGTTTTGTGTGGAGGAGGAGGGGGGTATTTGATTTCTTAGCGATTCAAACGGGGAAAGGGGGTCTTATTTGTGCTTGGTGTTGTGTCGGAATGTACCGTCGGAAATAACGAGACACAGAGACAAACAACACCCAAGCCTGAACATGTGCTTGTTTCTCCGTGCACATACGTGGGAGGGTAGCTGCAAATAGGGGCATTAGTAGTGGGTGCAATAGTGATAGTCGCAGTAGGTTCTGCTCATCCATGGCTAACTGTGATCCGCGTGGAAGTTGTGCGAGAGTTGGTGGGTGCTTGCTTAGTATTGCGTTCGATGCTTAGCTGCTTAGTGTGTGTGCGGAATGCGGACATCGCGTTACGGTCTCTGACTTAAACGTTTATCCTTTTCTGTTCCGCCCTAAACCTCCAACGATGCCCAGTATATCTGGCGTTCTGTACGAGGCCTGTGTAGGTTGCAGACAGGAGAAAGAGAAGTGAAAGGACTGCAGCAACGAACAAGAAAGCAGCAGCAGCAGCAGGAGCGTGTTGATAGTGTTCGATTAGAGGCGAAACAAAGTGGCAAAGCGAGAGCGCGAGCGCGGATACTAGTGCGATACTTATGCGGGAATGGCAAGGGAACTACAACTGCCAGAATAATGTTGATGCTAACCCACATTGGCCCGAAACCGGGCCAAACTAGACCAGCTGTGTGGGCCTCGTCCTTAGCTCTGGTGCTCGCTGCTACACCGAGGCAATGAGGTTTATTCGGGGGAAGAAAGGAAGGCAAGCAGCCGACGTCGCGGTATGATCGTCAATTTTTGGCGGAATGACACAGTTCCGTGGCTGAGTGCACGACGAGCCAGCCTACCGAGTGATGTTGTGATTGAGGCTCACGAATATCCGTAGCGTTATTGTGCAGCGAATTGCCTCTCTCTTTGTCTCTCTCTCTGTTCGGGGACTCCGGGTAGTCCGCGCTGTGCCCGATCCGCACAGTTCAATGGAAGGCTCCAAAGTGGGAGGAACAGTGCCAACTGCTTGAGGCTTGAAACAACCGTCCGGATTTGCCGATTGAGAGTGGACGCTTCATTAACCGCCGGCGCCATGAGCATGGAAGATGAACTTAATAGCTGTAGCAGCAGTGATAGCGGTTCGAGCAGCGAGTGCCGAGTTAGCTGCAGCACCAGCAACGGCAGTGGCACGGGACGTAGCAGCATCAGCAGCAGCGGCGAAAGCACTCCCGCCACCAGCAATGACAGTGATAAGGCCAGTGATACTAGCAGCAGTAGTTTGTGTAGCAGTGAAACCGACAAGGATAACGAAAGTGATGCGGACAGAAGGAACGGTTCCCAGTCCGGCAGTACGGCACACAAAAATGGCACAACCGCAAAGGACGAAACGGGCAGCTGTCGGGTTGGCGACACCGATAAGGAGGCGGTGGTCGCGGCCGGTGGCAGCAGACCGACGACGACGACGACGGCAACGACAACTATCGGGAAAGTTATCGAGGGCAATTTGGGGCCGCTGACAGCGACGGTAAAGTTTATCAATCCGTACAAAAACAACTGGATCAATGCGGATCGATTGAACGAGCTGCGGAAGAAGGTGCAGGACGCGACCAAGCACCACCGCGTCTTTCTGCTGCGCGGCTCCTTCCACACCGTCCGGCGGGCGCTGGTCGAGCGGGGATGGGTCGAAAAGCTGGACGGGTTTCGCGTGAAAGCGCAAGCGTCCACCTCGTCGTCCGGCTTCATACTGGAGGATCTGGTGTCGCAGCTGCCGGAGCGCAAGCCGGGCGAGTCGCGCAAAAACCACATCGCCAAGTGCGAGCGCAGCATCATGTCGCGCTTTCTCGAGCACACGCCGATCGATTTCCTCTGGACGGCGCGGCGCGAGAAGGCGGACTGGCTCGATCTAACGAAAAACTCGTCACTCATCATTAACCGCTTCGCCAAGGCGCCGTTCACTACGAAGGAAGGCCTCTGCTCGGCGCTGCACGATTTCCATTGGTTCTACGAGGAGGGCATGTCCGAGACCTACTTTCCCCGGTGCTACAACGTCTGGAACCCGGAGGAGTTGAACGAGTTCGTCGACAATTTCCGGCTGACGGCGTCGATGGGCCTGCTCAAGTGGCTCATCGAGCGGCACGGGACCGAGGGCGGGGGAGGCGGCCTCGACGCCATCATCGCAGACGATGGTAACGTGCCGAGCACGTGCATTACCTTTGCACTGACGCGCTGCAAGGAGTACCTGGACTACTGCCTGCACAACGACATCGACATCGAGGAGGACACGAAGGTGTGGGACCACGACTGGGACGTCTTCCTCACGCACCACTATCTGCTCACGCACGAGGACAACCGGATACAGCTGCTGAAGGAGGAGCGGGAAGCGGACGCGATCGAGCACTACCTAGCCGAGGCGAAGTCGGTGCTGGAGCAGATCAAGAGCTACTGGCCGCAGTACGCACTGGACGGGTACCTGAACATCTGGATCGTCAAGCCGGGCAATAAGTGCCGCGGCCGGGGCATCCATCTGATGAACAACATCAAGCAAATCATTGCCATGGTGAACCCACCGATTGTCAGCAAAACGCGCTACGTGATACAGAAGTACATTGGTAAGTACAGCAGGACAGTGAAGGAATGCAATTGCCCACCGGGAAAGACACGCATTGGTATTGGTGGGCCAAAAGAACGGGGTTTGCACGCATAATTGGGCGCATGGTTGCCGTATTGGCGGCGACGGAACAGCAAGCAGGCGTCGTGGAACGTTTCATAACGTGCTAGGGACAATGTTTTTTACCATAGAAACAACTTGGCGCTTGGCATTCAGCTGTTTTCCCTTGCAAAACTCACTTTTTTTCTCGGTCTTGGTACCGCGGCGGGGGCCAAAATAGTGGAGTTATGCAGTTTTCATTCCTGTGCACTGCCTTCAGTGTTCGATCGGCCAAAGCAAAATGTAGTTTTTGTTCCTTTCCGTGTTCCGTGCGAGCAAGACAGTGTTTGCAGTTAGTGAGCAATAGTGTTTGGAAATTTGTTTAAAAAGCGTACATTTTTGGGGTTTTGGGATGAATTAATTGATCAACATTTTAACATTTTCCACTAGCAGTAATCAGTAGCGTTTGCGAAGCGAAACAAAAAAAACGGCTCCACCTTATATATTGCCGACATGATTTCAAGCCCCGTTTGTGTGGCCGGATCGCGCTGGTGCTGGTCTGTCCTTCCTTCCTTCCGTTTCAGAGCGACCACTCATTATTCACAACACCAAGTTTGACATCCGGCAGTGGTTCATGATCACCAGCGTGCAGCCGCTCAATATCTGGTTCTACAAGGAAAGCTATTTACGCTTCAGCTCGCAGCAGTACAATCTGATGAACTACCACGAATCGGTGCACCTGACTAACCATGCGATCCAGAAAAAGTACCATAACGCGGTGCGGGACGAGCGATTGCCGCACGAGAACATGTGGGACTGCCACACGTTTCAGGCCTACCTCCGGCAGATCGACAAGTACGAGATGTGGTCGGAGCGTATCTACCCCGGCATGCAGAAGGCAATCATTGGGTCGCTGCTGGCCTGCCAGGACAACATGGACCGGCGGCCGAACACGTTCGAGCTTTACGGGGCGGATTTCATGATCACCGAAGACTTCTATCCGTGGCTGATCGAGATCAACTCGAGTCCCGATCTGGCACCGAGCACGAGCGTTACTGCCCGGCTCTGTCCCCAGTGCGTGGAGGACACGATACGAGGTGAGACATCTTTGGTCGCTGCTTTCTTGGACAGCGCAATTGGTGAATACATTCCATGTTTCTCTCTCTCTTCCTCTCTCTCTTCCCCTCTCTCTCTCTCTCTTCCTCTCTCTCTCTCTCTCTCTTTCTCTCTCTCGCTGACCACTGCCACACAGTGGTGATCGATCGGCGGACTGATTCGAACGCGCCGACCGGTTCGTTCGAGCTGATCTATAAACAGGTCATACCAAAGACGCCCGCCTACATGGGGCTCAATCTACAGCTCCGCGGTCACCGTATCACACCGAAAAGCTCCATCAAGAAGGACCGCTTGCGGATGCTGCCCCTGAAGCCGGTCCAGAATGTGCTGCAGGTGTCCCGGCTGGCGACGTCGGCGGCGGCTGCATCCGCTGTGAAACAGTCCGCCTCGCCGGTCATAATGGATCTGATCGAGTGCATGCAGTTCCGGGACGGTAAGCCCGTGGACGACGCCGACTTGTCGCGCCACCATGGGCTGGTGCGGGGGACGGGCCCCTGTGGCGTTACCTCGGCCACACTGTACAAGCGGTCCAACTTTTCGCACAAGAGCCAAAACTTGCGGTACGACTTTGAGAAGAAAAAGTCGTACATCATCTCGAAGACGGGCGAGCTGTTCCGGCGGAATGGGACCGGCAGCGGCTCCAAGTACCTGACCGACGGCGACACGTACATAGACAGTGTGGAAGCCTGGGAGCGGGCTACGACTAGCTTCTTCCAGCATAATTTCTCCAACACGCTCAGTTCGCTCACCGTTAGCAACGCGCGAACCGGGTCGGAATTAGCGGACGAAGGACAATCTCGCCCGGCTCCCGGCGGCAGCAGCTCGGCGTCCGGTGGGGCAGGCAAGTGTACCATAAAAGTAACAGACTGCGACGACTGCAGCAGCAGCAGCAGCAATAGCAGTCAGTGCAACTCGGACTCGGAAAAGCGTACCGCCAGCGTGGAGAATCTCTCCACTGCCACCGCCCAGCATACGGTGCCATCATCCAGCGGCGGCTTCCCGACCGCTATCCGTTACGGCACGCGGCATACGACGGGGGGCCGCAGTAGCACCACGACCTCGAACAACTTCTACACGCTGGGCTTTAGTTTGCGAACGACAGCAAGACCACCGAAAGCCGTCGGTTCGAAGCAACCGGGCCACAAACTGCATCACGCACAATCAGCCGAGGACCTGCCAGCATCGTTCGCTGGGGAGCGTACGACCGCCACGTCACCGTTGCACCATCGTTCCGGCACTGTCGGCGGTATGGTGGAGCCACCGTCTGCAGTCTCTGGACCCACCGTGGGCTCAACGTCCGGGGCTTTCTAGCAGCCGTGGAACACCGCCGCCCGCTGCTGGGGCGGAAGGAACGGTGATGCATTTTCTCAGCTACTGCTAAGGTCCAGCTTTGCACCACACACCGGCAAATCCTCCTTTTCCTCTTCCACCACCACCACCACTCACCTGATTCCACCAATCTATAACTCCTGTTGCTCCTCATCCTCCGCTTCCTCCACCACACCGGCAACGGCCACCAACGCATCTTCCTTTCTTCCCGCCAGCTCGCTGCAATCTTCCCACCACTGGCACTCGCGCTGCAATCTTCCCATCACGCGCGGTCACTGCTTTATGGGCAGCGGCACCACCAGTAACCATGGTTACGGCATCAGCAAAGCTACGGCCACCTCTTCCACCGCCGTCGCTGCTGCTGCTGCTACAAGCAACGGCGTAGGCGCCGGCAGCCGCCTCAGCAGCTACCATAGCAATAGTGTTGTAAAAAGTAGTAGACACCATGCAGCCACTCCCGCCACACGTTTCCACGAAACGCTTTTCCGTGTACCTCTGGTGAAAATTCAAGGTTCTTCCTTACTTAAACCAAATTGTTTTGTGTTTCAGTAGATTCTAGTGTACGTTTACTTGGTGTATAAGTGTGTATGTGTGTGTGTTTATCCGGAATCCGTGGCAGCGGTAGCAGTAGTAGCAGCGGATAGTCTCGTTCGAAATCCGGAAATTGTAGGTCCAGTAGCGTCTCCTAGGAAAAGAACGTGTTTGTTGGTGGCTGGAGCGAAAGATAACATATTTAAATCTCTAAAGCCTTTAGTGTAGCTAAATTTTAACCAACTCTCGTGTTCACTCGTGTTTACCTGCTCGGTGCGACGACTACATTGCTTATCATTAAAATAAAACGCCAGCTGTTGATTAGGAAAATTGAATCGCTCTAGTGCTAAACGAAGTAGCTAAATGAAATGCATCTAAAACTTAAATTTGTTACCAGTGATGTATGGGACAGTGATCCCGGTGTTGATCTAGCGGACATAACGCTAGAGCTGGGCGAGATCGATTATGGCCGGCAGCTCGACCAGCGGTTTGAACAGGCACCGGTACAGCTCACTAGACGATTTCTCAAAGGATTACCTGCGCTAGAGCCACCACCTTCCAATGCACACAAACGTCACCAATGCCCAGGTCCGGCTGGTGCTGCTCCCGGTGATGATGATCGTCCCCTATCGCCACTCTCGCGACCATTTCCCCAGCCAAAGGCTAGCCAGCATGTGCACACCTTCCCGCGCATGGCGCCACGGTTGCAGCCCCCCGACGACGACGAAGACGCGAACCGTACGCCAAAGCACAAGTTTTTCCGCAACTATAGCTTCGATTTTCTCAAGCAAAAGCAGTTGAAGGCAAAGATTGCGTCGGCGGTGGAGAAGAAGCACATCTTCTCGATCGTTGGCCACTATCCGGCGCTGCGGAAAGCTCTCAAAACACGCCACTGGCTCGAAAAGCAAACCTTCCGGAGTGCGCTGCTGCGCGAACTCTCCCATCACGCGCTGCTGCAGAAGGCGTCGAACGGTAACGAGTACGAGGAAGCGCTCGTGTCCAAGTACCTGAAGCCGTACCTGCCGTACTTTATCTGGCAGCATCGGAACATGCGCGACTGCAAGCAGGACCGCTTCTACGCACCGTACCGCAGCCGCATACACTACGAGCGGCCGTACGATTTTGCCGTGAAGGAGAACCTGATCCGCCTGATCAATGCGTCCCACTGGCATCAGGAGGAAGGGTTCGCCGAGCTGGACTACCCGCGCACCTATCTGCTCGATACGGAGGACATCATTACCAAGTTCCAGGAGGACTATCAGCTCACGATCGTGAGCAGCTTCCTGCACCACATGGCCAAGCATCTGGAGCACGCGTTCGACGACGAGGGCACGCTACCGACGGACGTGCTGACGACGGCGATGAAGTATCTGCGCTACTATCTCGGCTGTGCGCAACACGAAGACATCGATCATGAGGAGTTTTGCGAGCCGCTGCTAACGCCGGAGAACAGGCACGAGATGGAGCAGCTGCTGGCGGGCGAGGCCCAGTTCGGTAGCATACCCGGGTACGAGGTGCTGTCGCTGGTGGCGCAGGTGAAAAAGCTGGTGCACGAGGCGGCCAAAGTGTTTCCGGACATGAAGATCGACGGGATACGTAACATGTGGATTCTGAAGCCCGGCAATCGGTGCCGCGGGCTGGGCATAATGCTCTTCAACGACGATCGCAAACTGCTCGAGCACGTGGACAGCAATCCGGACGTGAAGTACGTGGCGCAGAAGTACATCGGTGAGTGTTTTTGTCTTATTTTGTGTATGCAGTTCAACTATATTTCGGGTCAGGTGTCTTCAATTCCAAAATGGTATGAATGGATATAGGATATTACATAAATTAGATTTTTCCCTATTACGTACGCCTATTTTTGTACCAAACTTTTTTGAGCCAGTCGCTCTCACAAAAGCATAAAAAGGCAATTTCGTCACATTAATCGTTCTTTTCGAAGTGCCTTTTTCCCCGTTCATTTCCTAATTGCTTTTCCCCGCGAGTTACCTTCCTCCTCTGGTCCTGGACCTTCCTCTGTCACGTGGTTTGAAAGGGCAGCTTGAGCTGATTTCATTACCTGATTATCCTGGAGTTTCTGGAACGGGGGAACGGGAACTAATACGATTTGAGTGTAATAGGCGCTGTTGTTTTGCCCGAATCGATCAGCAGGTGGATTCAATTGGTGGAAACAACGAGCTGGAGTCGTCCTCCTAACTGTTGTCAACTCAAAACAACCCACCCATAGAGCATGGTAAGGCGGGGGGTGGGTACGGCAGGACTAAACATTAAATATCGTAATTCTGGCTTTGTTACAAGAAATCGACTAAATAAGGTTCTTCCTTGCTTTGAAACGCTTGTTTTCATCATCGTTTATCATCACTGCTACCTGTTACTTATTGTAGAAATATAACCAAACCTCCACTCTTATCAAACTCAATAGAATATTGACTTATAGCAATCTACTATTTTGTCTGGCATCTATGCTAATCGTTTAATGAAAGTTTTTGCAGAATTATCACATAAAACCCTGGGCCGTTTTAAATTGCTTTGCAAACAAACATCAGGATTGTGTGTGTGTGTTTGTGTGGCCAACGGGAGCAAAAGAGATAGAGAAAATAGACGTAAGACAGCAAAACGGGGCCACCAACACGCTACAATTTGAATTCCCAAACACTGCCTTGGTAACGGATCGGTTCGCATTATGTTGGTATACACACACATAGATACATACCAGCCAGTCCCCGTTGGCACTATGAAGGGTGGGGAGGCGTTGGCGGTATGCAAAAGACTTGATATTTTGCTACCCCCTTAGAAACATGCTTTCCTTTCTCCACTGGCGTACAGCAAAGATAATGCGATAATGTCAAACGGTGCTCCACAGGGAACTTCGCCTGTGTTGCTGATAATGTTGTATCTATTCTTTTCCGCATACTCTAACGCGCGATAGTGCTGTCTTTCGTTCCGTACCTTCATTATGCACTGCAATCGGCGGGGGTGTGGACTAAGAGTTGTGCATTCAATGCTGACCTCGCACCTAGGCAATTTATTTTCGTGAATGTTGAAGGTGAATCGTGCGCTATAATTGCGTTTGCCCTTGATAATTGTGCGCCGTGAAAGTTGGGTGCGTAAAGTTTGTGAATTTTTAATTAACGCACATTACGCACATGCATCCTGGTGCTGCAGCACTTTGGCAACGGTTCGTTGCTGAAGGATGGTGGAATGATTTGACCAATTGACTATCGGATTCAACAAGAAAAAGAAAAAAATGTGAAATTACTTGAACAAATCATTTTCAAGACTGTTTTTTCTGCCGTTTTGATTAAAATATCGTACATTTTCGGTTCCTAATTGTAATTATTAAAAAATATATAGTCATACCGGCTTATTAAATTGATTGATTGCCATACCACATTACGGGTGGCCCCGTGGAATAGTCGTCAACTCGCACGAATCAACAACATGCCCGTCATGCGTTCAAGCCTTATAAGGATCAACCGTCTCCCCGTAGCAAGAACTGATTAATCTATCGGGGGCTGCATGGCATTCTTCTTCCTCTTTGGTACAACAAACCGTTGTCGGTCAAGTCAAGGCGTGTCTGTACCGCTACCGGCCATGTTGTTAAGTTGTACGAGATCACCACTGTACCACCAGGCCGGCCCAACCGACTGCATGGCATTGATACTTAATAATAAGTCTCGAAAGCCTATAATATATGCGCCAGCAAGACAACGTAGGTTGTAACGCTTAGAAGAAGAAAAATATCATACTAGGATTGATTCAAAATGCACCACCTGCCCTCTTGGAGGAGATGATTTTAATCTAAATAAATATTACATGCTGTTGGGTGATTTTAGTGAAAAAGAATTCTTTTATTCAGGAATGTGTTGTTGTGTTGTCTGCCCTACGTTGTGTTCTGTTCCATGCGGTTTTCAATCTGACACTTCCCAAGCAGCCGTCTTCCTACCTTTGACATTTCGTTCGTTAAATGTCATTAAGTTCGTTAATATTTTGAATTCGCTAACTTTGACGGTTGATCATTACATATTCCCAACATACCGGCCGCCTTGAAGTAATGTTTCAATAAAAACATTTTCAACAATCTAATCTTCACTATCTGGTAACAAACACACCCTTGACACAGGTCTCTTGTAAGTTCCCTTAGACGTCTTAATCGTCACTACTCTTACTACCTGATCACTACCTGGATGCACTCCTATTACTCTGCCTAAACACCATTCGTTTGGTGGTAAATCCTCCTTCACAATTACCATCTGACCTATCTCGATCTTCTTGCTTCGTAATCCCTTTTGACTGACATTATGCAACTCACAAATGTACTCCTTCGACCATTGCTGCCAATGCCGTTGCACGAGCTGCTGCAGCTGCTCAAAGTGCTTCAAACGATTCTCGGGTGTTGTCACGTGATTAGCATCTGGTAACGTCAATAGAGCTTCTCCAATGAGAAAATGGCCAGGTGTCAATACGTTGAGCTCCTCTGGATCCTCCGATAAGGGTGTGAGTGGGCGCGAGTTAAGCTGAGCCTCGATCTGTGTCAACACGGTAGACATGTCAGCAAATGACAATCGCTGGGATCCAAACAGTTTGGTAAGCGTCTTCTTAGTCGACTTCACGGCCGCCTCCCATAGCCCTCCAAAGTTGGGGGCTCTCGGAGGTATGAAGTGCCAGGTGATTCCACACTTCATCGTTTCTTCCCTTGTAGTTGCCTGGAAAGAGTCGTCGCTTAACAAACGAAAAAGATCATTAAGCTCACGCTGCGCTCCACGAAAATTCAAACCGTTATCCGTATAGACATCACTGGGATAACCACGACGCGAAATGAACCGTCTAAATGCCGCCAAAAATGCTGATGTTGTCATATCCTCAACCAGTTCGAGATGCACTGCTTTAGTACAAAAACATACAAAAACTGCTATGTATGCCTTCTGAGATGTTGCTCGACGGTGAACTGGTTTTAAATACACAGGGCCGCAGAAATCGATACCAGTCGTCAGAAATGGCCTGGCTGGTGTCACTCTCTTAACTGGTAGCTGGCCAATTGGCTGCGCAACTGGTGTTGAATTAGCCTTGAAACATGTTAAACAGTTTCGGTGTATGTAGTTTGCCAATGTTCTGCCATTTAAAGGCCAAAAATCTTGCCTCATTGTTGCCAGGGTGATGCGAGGACCTCCATGCAGTGCCATCTCATGGTATGCCTTTGCAACAATTCGCGTAAAGTTGCCCTTTGCCGGAAGAATCATGGGATGTTTTGTGTTGTATCTGATGTTTGTTTGCCTAAGACGTCCTCCAACACGTAGGACACCTTCATCATCCAGAAACGGTCGCAACTTCCTTAGTTTTGATGTGCTAAGCAATTCTCCCTTTTCTTCTAATTCCCGCATCTCAACATGGAATTCAATTCGTTGTAAATCGACGACTAAACGTCGGATCGCTCTAATAAATTCGTTATATGTAATCGGACCGCTGACTAATGGCTCATTCCTGCATCTTTGAGCAAACCGGATACAATAAGCTGCCACTCTACCACATTTCCAGTAGGAGGAATAGCGATCCAGGAAAGGATGTGCTGCAACGCCCACCGTCATTACAGCCACTTGTCGCTTTCGCTCGAGTTGCGATTCATCGATGTCAGATTTCTCCTCAGGAAATGACCATGTGCACTCATCATTCGAGAGCCAGTGTGGCCCCTGGAACCATTCCTTAGTGAGTTGATTAGGTAAAGCACCTCTGGACAGGATGTCTGCTGGATTTTCACTTCCCTTCACATGTTGCCAATGATTTCCTTGGGTTAAGTCCTGTATCGTGGCGACTCTATTTGCCACGAAAGTCGCCCACGTATACGATGGAGCTCTTAACCAGTTCAGCACAATGGTAGAGTCACTCCAGAAATAACTTTCTGTTATTTGTTGCTTCAAGGCGATGCATGCAGTTTTCCAAAGTTTTGCTCCCAGCACAGCAGCACAGAGTTCCAACCGTGGTAAGCTCAACTTCTTAAGTGGCGCTACTTTAGATTTTGCTGCAAGGAGACCTATTTTTACTGTGCCTTCGCGATTTGTTACTCGGAGGTAAACGCATGCGCCATAGGCTACTTCGGAAGCATCTGCAAAAGAATGAATTTGCACATTGGTATGATCAAGAAGCATCACATACCTTGGAATCCGCATCTCCTTTACCAGGTACAATTGTTTCTTAAACAATTCCCATTGGTCAGCCAAATCCACAGGGATTGGATCATCCCATTCCTTTGTGGCTATCCACAAACGCTGCATCATGATTTTCGCCCAGGCGATAATTGGAGCAATTATGCCAAGCGGGTCGAATAATTTGGCTATGAACGAAAACACGTTCCGCCTGGTAGGAGGTTCATTTGACACATCGTCGAAATCTGCCGCTACTCCTAACGAATCAGTAGTTGGATCCCAATATACGCCAAGCGTTTTTACTTGATCCTCCGGTCCAATACTCACAAGCTTGCATTTATCTTTCTCCTCTGGAGACAGGTTTCGCAAAACCATTTTGTTATTTGAGTTCCACTTCCGTAAATGGAAACCTCCTTTCTCCAATAGTTGCCGCAACTCACTTACTAGCTGGACAGCTTCAGCATCACTATTTGCTCCACCGATGTAGTCATCCACGTAGAATGATTCTTGTAAAGCCCTTTTACCTAATGGAAATCGCTCTCCTTCATCCGCCGCAAGTTGAAAGAGCACTCGAGTTGCCAAAAAGGATGATGACGTCAGGCCAAATGTGACTCTCTGAAGTTCGAAATGTTTTATCTCCTCTTGTTGAGAAGATCGCCATAAGATGCGTTGCAATGGTGTGTGTTCCTCATGAACCTTTACCTGCAAGTACATCTTCTCGATGTCCGCAATGAGTGCGATGGCATACGATCTAAATCGCACAATTAGATCAAAGAGTGTGTCTTGCAACACAGGTCCATTTAGGAGGCAATCATTTAGTGCAAAACCAGTTGAGGTTTTAGCGGAACCATCGAAAACCGGGCGCACTTTGGTGCTAGCACTGGATAATTTCACAACTGGGTGATGTGGTAAATAGCATGGCTTCACGTTGTCACCTTGTGACATGTCAGGAGATACCTCTACTAAATATCCCAGCTCTTGATACTGCTTTATCGTTGAGCAGTAATTTTCGTATAGTGCCACATCCCTCGACAATCGGTTTTCCAGTTGTAGAAATCTTTTCCTTGCCGTTCCTAAGGACTCTCCAATCCTTTCCCAACCTTTGAGCTTTATGGGAAGTTTTACTATGTATCGACCCGTTTCGTCACGAGAATGTGTTGTAACGAAACTTTGCTCACAATCTTTCTCTTCTTGGGTCAAGCTGTTCTCTGGACACACCTCTTCGATCGACCAAAATCGCTCAATTTGCTCCGCAATACTCACATGAGAACAAATCGCTGATGTTTTCTGCTGCGTTTGCTTTGGTCCAGTTAATACCCAGCCGAACACAGTATTAACAAAATATGGATGAGAATCGTTCATTCTATAGACTCCAGGCCGGCCGCCGTCTAGCGCTAGAAAATCAAAGAAATGCTCCGACCCCAACAACATATCGATCTCTCCACCCTGATGCCATCCAGGGTCTGCTATTTTACCTTCATTCGGAATGCATGCGTTAGGAAGATGTACTGGCTGAAGATTGTGAGTGATGCCGTCCATCACTAAGAATTCCATTCTTCTCGCATAATTGTTGGTCTGCGACGCAACTTCCGCCGTTACAGCTATGTCACTACTGACCTCATGCTTTCCTATACCTGTTAGTTTGATTCCGCTAGCTCGCCGTTGTAAACCAAGCTTTCTACAAAGTTTCTCAGTCAAGACGTTGAGCTGTGAGCCACTATCTAATAGCGCTCGCGTTTGAATGAACATACCATTCTACCATTCACATTTACTAGAGCTGTAGAAAGCACGCCGCAAGAAACACCTGATCTTGTAACAGCCATAGTGAGCGTAGCATTTCCATGATTTGCACCTTGTGCTTCATTGACGAATGTTTCATCAACATTGTTGTTGCTTTGAGCTGATGTGCTAGGCATAGTGTTTTCTTTCGGTAACCACATATGTAAAAGAGAATGATGAGCACCCTTACATGCACGACAACGTACCTTTGATACGCATTGGTTTCGAAAATGGCCTTTTCCTAAACAGTTTAGACAAAGCTCTTTTGCTCGCGCAATCTTGATTCGTTCTTTCACCGCCATTGAAATGAACTCGTCACATTTTGCTGTTGAATGCTCTGCACCGCAAACATTGCATTTAAGCTTTTTCTCACCTGCTGTCACGTGAATCGCCAATTTCGGAGCTTTTGATGTTGGCAACGGTTGGTTTCGCTGTTCTATTTTATCTTCGCCCAAAGCTTCCAAAATTCGTACTTGTCCTCGCAAGAATTTTATTAGATCGTTGTAATTAGCATCATCTTGTGCCTCAACTGTTCGCTCCCACTCACGCTGAGTTCCTTCATCGAGCTTTGATGTTAAAAGCTGCGTGAGCATGATACCCCATGTTGACGGCGTTTCTCCTAACTGTTGCAATAACTTTGTGTGCCTTTCAAAACCATCGATTACAGCGTTGATATTTGCGGCTGTTGGTTTTTTCATTCTCGGCCAGTTTAGCAACTCATTCGTATGTCTTTTCTTTTGTATGTATGGGTTAGCAAAACGACTTACCACAGCGTCCCATGCAGCATCATAGCTTGCTGCGCATATCGGAAAAGCCTCGATCACTTTTAATGCTTCACCCTTTAGCGAACTCTTCAAATAATATAACTTTTCTACTTTAGAAAGAGTTATGTTGTTGTGCACCATTTGCTCATACATGTCCCTAAACTGTAGCCACTCATCGAATTTACCTTGAAATTCTGGTAGCGCCATTTTGGGGAGCTTCACACCGCCTGTGGATGTGTTAGTAACGTTGCTCATATTCTCGTCCTTCTTTGGCACGTTGCTGCTACGCTGCATTCTCTTAAGTCTGCCTGTTAGCACACACACACGCTCATCGAAGTCAGCAAATATAGCAAAATTTTCTTTCTTGTTGTGCTGGTCGTCAAACTGCCTTATTTCCTTTGAAACCTTTACAAAATGCTCCCAGCACCTCTCAAGACGTTTTAATCGAGCTTCGACTTGTTCCAACTCAACTATTCCCGAATTTTCCACAAATTTTTCTAGTCTTACTAGACATTCAATCAAGCCATCTCGTTCCTCCTTTGCGAGAGCAAGAGCCATTGCACTGTTGTCTATTATCGTGCTATTTTCCTTTTCTGAGTCCGAGAAACCACGGAAACTTTCTTCGCTTGAGGCTTTGGCTTGCGTCATTTTCACTTTCACCAGTAATCCTGGTCACGGCACCATATGTTGGGTGATTTTAGTGAAAAAGAATTCTTTTATTCAGGAATGTGTTGTTGTGTTGTCTGCCCTACGTTGTGTTCTGTTCCATGCGGTTTTCAATCTGACACTTCCCAAGCAGCCGTCTTCCTACCTTTGACATTTCGTTCGTTAAATGTCATTAAGTTCGTTAATATTTTGAATTCGCTAACTTTGACGGTTGATCATTACATATTCCCAACACATGCCTCTCACTGCCCCACCAGTAATCTGTGCCAGCTTCCTTTTTTCACATCGGTATCTATTATTGGCCGGTCTCGTAGTACAGTCGTCAACTCGTACGACTTAACAACATGCCCGTCATGGGTTCAATCCCCAAATAGACCGTGCCGCCATACGTAGGACTGACTATCCTGCTATGGGGGGAATCAATTAGTCACTGAAAGCCAAGCCCACAAGTGGGTACAGGCAGGCCTGGACCGACATCGGTTGTTGAGCCAAAGAAAAAAAAAATCTATTATTGAAGTAGTTTTTAATTTAGGAACGATGTGTTGGTTAAGTAACTATTAAAGGTGAAAATAACATTGTTTTACCAAACCTTTCTCAGAGTCAATTCGCGCAACAGCAGCTCGGATTTAAAGTACCTAATACTGCATTGAATTCAATGAAAAAAAAACAGTATTTAATCTATGATGTAGGATCCAGGATTGAATTTTCGGAAACAAGTTATAATTTTAACATTAAAAAGTATGTGACTTGTGAAATTTCACACTGAGAGAATTTAGATGCTGTTCGAATTTTCGAAATTCGTAATTCGACATGGAAACCGTCCCGATTTTGACCAATTACATCGTTACGATTACTTTATTTGCTTAAAATGTTCAGATATTATTGGTATTTTTATTCGTCTCTGAAATCAGGAGGTTTTGCTCGTTTGAAGTGCGTTGGGCAGAAGTGTGGTCAATCAAATTATACTTACATACTTACCTATCCAGCGGTATAACCACTTTGCAGTTTTAGCTTTGCTGGCCGAAAGTGAGGCGGCCGTACATCTCGTATAGCTCGTCATTGTATCTGCTCCTCCACACAAGCGTGGACAAAAATAATTCTGAGCATCTTGCTCTTCTTCGCTTTCTCAAGCTATGGAAAAACCGGTTGGCAGCCAGCATCCTTACGCGCAATTCAGCTTCCATGCTATTGTCGGTGCTGAACTTTGACGCGAGATAGGTAAAATGGGACGACTTTAAACCTATCTGTACGTCACCCATACGTAAGACTGGATTTGTTGTTGCTAGTGCCGCTGATGTTGCCACCATTAGTTTGGTTTATCTGCAATCTGAGGTTCTCTGCTGCCTGTTGGATCCCTTGGTAGGCTTCTACTACATAGGAGAGCCGCAGACCAATGATGTCTATATCATCAGCGTATGCTAGTATTTGGGTTCATTTATGGAAGATGGTTCCCGAAATGTCCACCCTCGCGTCCCAGACGGCCCTCTCTAGCGCCAGGTTGAATAGGAGACAGGCAAGCCCGTCCCCCAGGCGCAGACCTTTTGGTGGTAGTAAACCCTGATCCTGAGAGTTTTCCATCCTCCTTTACCTGGCAAGTGACGTTGACGTCATAGTCATTCTAACTAGCCTTATCAGTTTTACCCTGGCTATGCTATCATATGCAGCTTTGGAATCAATGAAGAGATGTTACGTGTTTTGTCCGTATTCTGCCATCTTCTATACCGCATGGACCTCACCAGGAAGACTATTTTATAGGCGGTATTCAACACCGTAATACCCATGGTAGTTGTTGTAGTCCAATCTATGTTAGTGCTAAGTGGCACTAACACGATGCTATCTGCTCCATCTGTTCGTTAAACTGGTCGTTAAGTAATTCATCAAAGTGCTGAGCTCACCGCGAGAGAGGACCTCATACAGGTAACGATCTACGCGGTTCGCCCATATTATGACAGCCAGTTTCGGTAATCTGCATTCGCTTGGTAAAACTTTCATGTTGGGCCTTACTTAACTATATTTAGTATAACATATTCTATGCAAAAGTACCCCTAAGTGTCCGCAATTTCAAACAAAACGGTATCACTTTTCCTTTCCCTTTTTAGTTTACTCACACTACTATATGTTTCTCTCTTTTCTTGAAGGGACCACCACCCTTACTATAATATGCAATCCAATATTATTGTGTTTTACCACGTGACATATAATTTTACTACTCTCGCAGCACAACGCTCCCATACGCGTTGGAATAGGAGGTGTCCCAAACGTGCCAATCCTAAATAGTTGGAATGTAAACAGTCACCCACGTGTGTGTGTTTTGTGTGGTGCAGTGCACGGAATGTTTGTGTGCTGTCCCTGTGGTAACCACCGCGTTATGTTCTCTAACTACACGAGGTGTGAAGCCGATGCACATCTGCTAGCGGTTATTCATCAGGGCATTATTCGTACTTCGTGCTTCTTCCCCCCTTGTGTGCAAACGCTTTCGACACTTTGAATGATTCTTCTTTTCAATAACTAGGCCATTTATGGATTGGTATTCGTGGCGTGACACCACCGCAAGCATTCCGGCGTGCAAGCAGGTCAGGGATTGTGGTAGTAAGTATTCGGATTCAGGTAGTTGGCCTATGTATTTCGATAGTGAAATCCAATCATTATGCCTAACAATCGATGAGGAAGTTTTTACGGCAAGTGGGTGGATCGTTTATAAGAGGGGGAGACGGAAGCTAACCAAAGGCCTGGTGTCCTGTCTTCCGGTCGGGAACTGCTACTGCCTTCTCCTCCTTTCTCGGGACATTTTCAGGTGAAGGTCGGCCGTTCGATCCAACAGGTACCGAGGCGTTAGGGGAAAAGTTAGTTAACTTATGTGAATAACGTTTTTGCGAACCGTCTCAATTGCTGTAGCTGTAAAACAGTGGCACGGCACGCTTTCCATCGGTTGTACTAATACAAAGAGCGTTGTTCGTTAATGCGAAAGCTTAGCTTTATTTAATGTCTTTAGCGCCTATTCGATCTCCCTGCGCAGTCAGTGTAAGTTTGAAATGCCGATACCATGATTCCGTAACTTGATAGGATAATTGGCCTCATTTCACGTGCAGAACTGACTGGAAAGGACGAGGCGTTGAACACTCGTTCTCTCGGTAGCATGGTTTTGATTAAGGTTTAAATGAGGGCAATTGTTTCGTGTGCGCCTGGTTCAGGGGTGGAGTTCCAATTCCAAGTTTACAGATAATAATCTTGCCGTTTAACAAATTTAAAGAATACAATGTTCCGTTTTTACAAGGTTTCCGGGGCAAGAAGGGAGACTTTCCTTGTAACTGCAAACGTAACTATTAAGCATTAATTCAATTTTTAATTGTTATACTGTTCGGTATATAAGTACCTGCCACAGGTACGTTCCTTTAAATCTCACTTTAAACGTGTTTACTTCGTTTTGCTTCCTTGATTTGTACACCTTTTGTTTCGATTTTCAGAACGCCCGCTGTTGATACACTGCACCAAGTTCGACATCCGCCAGTACTTTCTCATCACCTACACGAACAACGTGCTGAAGGTGTGGATGTACCGGAACTGCTACCTAAGGTTTAGCTCGCGCCAGTTCAATCTGGACGATTTTAGCGAATCGATCCATCTGACGAACTACTCCATCCAGAAGAACTACGCGAAGGAGGTGCGCGAGGGTGCGGATGCACTGCCAGCGAGCAACATGTGGTCACTGAAGCGCTTCCAGGAGCATCTGCAATCGCTCGACAAGGGTTTCTACTGGGAGCGCAAGATCTATCCGGACATGAAGAAGAACATCCTCGCCATCGTCTGCGCCAGCCTGGACGGGATGAAGATGGAGCGCAACATGTTTGAGCTGTATGGGGCCGATTTTATGGTGACGGAAAACTTTCGCACCATGCTTATCGAGATCAACACCAGCCCCGATCTGTCCTCGTCCACCGACGTAACGTCCGTCATTTGTCCGGCCGTGCTAGAAGATCTTGTAAAAGGTAGGAGACGTGTGTGTGTTGTTATTTGTTTTTTTTTTTTTGGTTAGAATATCTAATCACCCGTTTCCCTGCCCTGCCCGCCCCTGTTGCAGTTGTAATCGACAACACGAAGGACAAACGAGCTGGAACGGGACAATTCGAACTGATTCATTCACTAGAGATACCGCGTGTGGCACCGTACGGCTACGGACTGACCGTCGACGGACGTTCGATGCAATCGAAACATCGCTCCAAAAGTCCACTGTCCCCGATCAACACGTCCACAGGACCAACGGTCGCCTCTACCGCCACATCCACACCGAAGCGAAGCACAGCAGCGGCAGGAACGACCGTAGCAACAACAGTCGCAACAGGGGGAATAATATCGACCGGAGCAAATGGTGGGAATGCGAAACATTCGCGCTACGCCGCCAGTAGCTCGGAATCTTCCAGCAGAGGCAGCAAAACGTCGCTTACGAGCGTCATTTTAGACAGGCCGCGTACGACGCTGAAGTAAGCGTCCCTGTGCCTGTCCCGGTGGTCGAGGACCGCTTCTTTTTGGGGCCCACCACAGTTGTTCATAGCCCTAGATTTGCTAGCCGAATTAGTTCATGGAAATAGCAAAACCAACCAAAAACTGTATACTTTCGATATGACACACATAGCTATATTTCTAAATACATTTTATGTCGTTATCAGAACGCTAATGTTTCATTTCCACTTTCTACGGCACCCCCCTTCCCCCCCCCCCCTCAAATTTGCTTGTGGATAATAAGCACAGACAGTAGTGTCGCCTTCCTTAATTGTACGGTGCGGCGGGACAATTGTGAGACAACATCGGCAGGACAACGACGACGCAACAGCAATTTTCCAACTTTAAAACGATCCCAAATCACGCGCGCACGATGGTTTTGTGTGAATATTTTTTCTTCTCCTGCTTTGTTCATTTCGGGCGAAGCTTTCTGCATCTGCAGCCCCAGAACGGTAGCATGTCACCGTGTAATGATAATCAGAAATAATTAGGCAAAACTTTACACCCAGCTCTACTACGTGGAGGCTTTCTCTCCCCTCCCCCTCCTTCCCTTTCTACAATAAAGCTTCGCCCCGCTCGCGACCCGGTACGAGGAGAAGGTGAAAGCGTTTGAAACTGCGTTGGAACGGCAAAGCATGAGCGACGTGCGCTGTTCGGGGGGCTACCACCAAACGGGACAGGGTTTGTCGATAAATCGCGCAAGCTGTTGCTATGGTGGTATGGTGGACGGAACTACTATCAGTCAATCAGACATATCAGGTCGGCTGTGTGGATGGATTCAACGCGGGCCTAACCTCGAAAGCACGAGCCAAGCAAGCAATCGCATGAACGTTTACAGTAGGTTCGGTGGACAAAGTTTTCGGAAGCAGTTGTCGAAAGTTTGGTGAGGTAAATTAACTTCCTGGGACGGAATTGGGGCAACCGCGACTAACTTACAATGCCGCATATTGGCGAGGTGGTAGTGGTTTTATGTGGCCTAATGGCAGCAGGAGAGCAAGCTTTTTAAGCACGCTGGTCTAAAAATAATTTCGCTTGTGGTTTGTTTGATTCGACGCAAGGTTCATTGGCCTAAAAAAAAGTTTCCAGCGTTTGCTGGAGTTACGTGAAAAAATAGTTTTTTTTTGTAGTTAAACATAAATTACTACTTAATTCATTCAAAATTTCCTTCAAGTTTATCATGCATTTTAATTCGGTCAATTAATTTTATACAAAGTTCAAAACTGTATTTTGCTATTGAACAAGCTAAAGTTCATAATTATTTTATTTTATGTGTATGCTAATTGTATCTTTAGTGTTAAATTTGTGTTCTTCCACGTGTATATATTTTTTTATTAAATTTGCTTGCAATTGTTAGCAAAACATTTCTTTCAAAATCGATTGTTTTTTACAATTGTCAACTTTTTTTAGTAAATGAGGGGAAAACCTTTCTCCGAAGTTTATTAATTGAATCAAGGTTGTGGTCATTTATCAATGAGCACATTTTTTTCTTCTTCTGATGAGCGATATAACTGCCTTACAAAGATTACCTAATTAGTAGTAATCGGTTCCGTAGGGGTTCTTCTGTACAAAATGCATTAATATCAAGTAACTTTTTTGTCAACACAACAGCAAAAATCAGTAAACCAAAGTTATTGTAAATTAAGAAGTACTTCCATTGTGGTTGACGTTTCAAACTAAACTAATAAGAAATTACAAAAAAAGAAACGAAAATTTTACAATAAATAATCGTCTCAATTGCTTTCACACTTGACTGCCTTATACATAACATATACATGTAAGTGTATAAAGATAGCAAGAGAAAGGGAAACATTGCTTTGCTTAACCTCCTACAATAGATACATTATACATGGCAACATATGCACCAGCAATGAAGCTTCCAGCGTCAAAAGACAGGAAGATGAACGCTGCTGAAACACCAACTGAACGCGTTACACAGCGCGTTCAATAAAAAATCACTTTTAAATGGAAGCAAGGAAAAATCGCGATACGCGATTTAAGTAGACACGCTCTATCCCGATACCATACGGGAGGCGGTTTCGATTGTTACCAAAATTTACAACAATAAATGGTTGTTTTGCTGTTAAAAATATAAACAAACAAACGAACAAAAGCATGCATATTAAAACGATCTCGAAACCAATCGCCACCACAATATACACGAAGGCTCGTCTGGTTAGCAATAACACAGTTATCAATTGCTTCAATTGCCGATGGTCAACGTGGAGAAAGGAGATTTCCTTTCCAAAAAAAAAAAACAAGGATCAACACATTTCTCCTTCCGTGTTCAAAATTGTAGCTCCTTACGTTACGTTTAAGAATTGCCTACATGTTTTGCATTAGAAACATTTCTCTAACACATTCTTACTGCTGACATGAATTAAAACGGAAGAGAAAACAGTAAAAAACAGTGGATATTACACGGAAGGGACAGCGGATGCTGATGTTTGTGGATATGATGGTATGGGGTACGGCTAAAGTTAGCCAACGACACACACACGCACACACTCGCGATCACGACACACTTATCGATCCACTCTCTCATTTACGATACACCCGGTTTTAACGAGAACGACAGTTTCGGTCTCGAATTGTTCTTGCCCAGGATCATCTTTTGCTCTTCTTTGATGCGTTTCTCTTGCTCTTTGCGCATCTTTTGACGCTCTTCGTCCATCTTTCTTTGCTCTTCGATAATCGCAAGGCGATCTTCGGCCTGCAATGGACATAGATTGAACAGAAAAGTACGTTAATATCTTCCATACAAGGACATACCGGCTGGCGGCTGCATGACTAATTAATGCATAAAGAATGCAGTTTTACAACACTTACCAACTTGCGTTGCGCCTCCTCGATTTTGCGATTATTTTCAGCGAGAATATTCTCAAGTTCCTGGCGCTTTTTAAGCTCTTCCTCCTATAAGAACGGAAAACACGATTAGAACTACCATCAAGGCGCTGGGACACTGCACCCCAGGCACTGCAACGCCGCTTGCGCTGGTGGTGCGCATATCCGAAACCGACGCCTAAACACGTCATAGGGGAAGAAGTGTTGTGCCACAAGAAAATGAAAATTCGCTTGATGAGAGAGTCTTTCTAGAGGTGGGGGAAGAGAGCCTCGTACTTGTTCTTCACTCCAGTCGACGGCGTTATTCTTGTACACCAAAAGCAATAACAAATAATCTGGCATTTCTATTCATCGGGAAGATAAACGAGCGACCAGTATTATTATAGGGAAGTTGGAGAAGATATAGGACGGAAAGGATAAAACTCGAACGGCAATGTGTAGCACCACATTGCCAAACTGATTGCGACCGATGTCCTCCGTTCACTACACCCGCTCGGTTTCGTTCCGTGTACACAACCCGGGTGTGAATGAGAATATAAATAACTTAAATATCACAAGTTACAGCATACAGAACAATAACAAAACATCAGCAGGTAGTGTGTAGTACTTGATATGATATGGTACAATTCATACAACTGTGTTCGACGTGCATGGTGTCTATTAGTACAATTCACATTTTCATCTTAAATTATCAACACATCGCTTCGCCGTATCAAGCAAATAAAGCGCACTGGACGGCTATTACTAGAGTCCGTGTTAATGTTTCACTTTCTCTTACTGCAGGTTCAAGTATTTAACCAATAAGTTCTACAAATCCCAGCCTTGTTTAACTGTTTGACTGGGAAAAATGAACTGTAATACAACTTACATCTCACCACACCGTCAATACATGAGTCAATAAATTAACAGCAAACCAAACATCGACAGTACCAGAATAAATCACACTCGAGAAATTCCTCTTTTAGTATCGTTTCTTTGATGAAGGGGTTCTTATCTGTTCTGCTTAGCCTAATATTGCTTCCCTTCAATTAGACAATCACAATGTGTAAGTAATATTGTTGAGATGTTGCGTTTTTCAGTACCAATACACCTTTCTATAGCTGGATCGTTTAACTTAAATAAAAAAACAACTATCACACATTGTTTCGACTTAACTAACGGTTGAGCAAATTGAGAGTCGGCAATTTAATTGTAAAATGAACGCTCTTTTGATTGTGTGTTGTTGGTTTTGGTTAACTTACGCACTTTGAATGGCCGCCCCTTTTGTTAGCGCTTCCGATTCCTTGACTCACCATCCTGGTTAAAGCTCTTCCATTTTTCCTCCTTCACCTTCACAAATCGAGATTCTTTATTTTTCAACCTGTGTTTTTTTTCAACATATCAACGGCAACGGAAGAGGGGTGTACCGGCAGTTAATGAGAGAGGCGCGAATGGTTTGCAATAGAGAGGGATATGGCACCACGATATGGAGACGCGCGGGTTTGTTAATGACTTGATTTGATTCTGCTATCGATGCATACACACACATCTGTCACAGTGATATGATCTGCATGTTTTGGGGGGACATAATTATATCATTTAGACCATAACAATTGCATTCCTTCACAAAACCATCACACGTCTACCTTTCGAAAGATGATCCATACACAGAATTGATGCTTTGCAAGCCAACTGTGGATGGGTTCAGTTGGAACCATTGCAACAGCATATGGAAATAGCAATAGATTTTACCACTCTAGGGACAGAAAACGTAAAAAATCCGTAAAAACACGCTATATCTATAGGAAAACTAAAGAGAGATCAGTTTCAAGATAAAGTTAATTGATATAGAGGTGAAAGAAATTGCGAACATAATCCGCATTACATTACAACTGATGGCGTAAATCCTGTTGAGTTTCGGTGAGCACAAAAGTAAGGTGGTACGCTATAAAATGAGTTCATAAAATTCGGATACTTTCTAGAATTGCCACCCATTGGAGGCCGGATCAGAAGCTAAATGTTGTGAAAACTATTATTCATAGGCAAATTCATGAAATTGCCCATTCGACAAGAAGTGATAAACTGCCAGCTTAAAACAACAGCGAACTGAGCTGAGCCCAAACAGCTGGCTTAAAGGGGGCCACATTTTTGACCGCCATTTTTGTAAAGAGATATACACGATAACAATTATCGTAAAATCACGAAAAGAAAACACACCACAGGTAGGATCTTATGGATGGAATGCTTACCTCTCGTCGGCGTTCCTCTTCGCGAGCTTGCTCCCTTCGTTTTTCCAGCTCGAGCATCATCTCCTGCTCCATCTGCTTCTTGGCGGCCTCAACACGCCGCTGAACCTCGGTTTCAATTTCATCTTTGCGCTTTTCTAGCTCTTCCTCGACACGTTTCTTCACTAGCAGCTCTATTCGCTTGGCTGCTTCTTCTTCAATCATCTAAAATAGACGAATAAAATGGTTCATCAGTAAAAGAAAAAAATGTGACGAAAGGGTCATTGAGAATCCAAACAGCAAAAAACTGACCTTCTGTTCGGCTTCCTTCTGTCTACGCTGTCGTTCCATCTCTGCCAAACGTTCCACCTCTGTTAGCTTCCGGCTGCGGGAGCTCTTTTTGTGGTGATGCCGGGACCCACTGTTTGAACCATCGCTGCTACTATCGGAGGACTCAGAGATGGAGCGTTTCCTACATGCGCGCACAGGAGACGGGGCACAACACAGCACAGATCGTCATGTAGATTGGCACGGGAAAGGCAAAAATGGGGTGGGGGGGGAGTTGGTAGTAGCAGATGCACGCGCGGATACCGAAAGGGAACCCGCCAAAAAGGGAGTAGCCGGAATTTAACAGGCACAGAAAAGAGAAAGAAAATGACCGAAACATTCCATCAGTACGTTGAAACGAGATTAAGCAGCACCGTAGGCGGATATGGGTTTGTGTGTGTGGTATGTGGTTTCATGTGTATATAAATATATAGACAGAGGACTACGGAAAAAATACAATTATTCTTGGCAGATGAGCTTCGTACAACGTAAAATATACAGAGATTATTACTTAAACTAGATAACAAACCGAATTACTGTACTGCTAGAACATTCTCTAGCCGGCAGCAGGCTATGCGAAGTCATTCATTCTGTTATCCCATAATCGCCTAAATCATTGCAGCAGCTGTGTCAATCGGACACATTTTCTGTTTTCTTTTTGCTAATTAATCAACGGGCCAGAATTTCTTAGGTGCGACCATTAGATGCGAGAGCTATAACGTTATCGTTACGATTCTTCCGTTTGTGCTTTTGCTTTGATAATTCTACATACGCTTCATTGAAGGAGGAAGTTTACGAATTCGAACACGTTCATTCAGTATCTCCGTTCTTGCCATGTGATCCGTCGACCGTTCGTTCGGTCGTTTCGAGGCCTTGTTTGGGTCAATCCATCGCTATTTTGCATGCTGGCAGCAGTTCCTGAAACAACTCGCATCCACCGCTGACGGACGCTCTTCGTTTGACGATGGGGGTTGGGTGAACACAGATGTGAACGATTTATGACCTGCGGAATAGGACGAAAAATCGATTCCCGGCCCTCTGTTTGCGGGAAGGGATGGATTTTTCACTCCCTGTTCGATGAAGCGCTGCGTACTCGGGGAAAGATGATGTAGCATGTGTTTCGGGGATGCTAATGTTTGCCAGGCGGCCAACAAAACGACTACCGATTTCAAACCGGCCATGTACGCCAGCACGGTAGAAAGAATGATAGAAGTTGTTGCGTGGGTTGAAAGGGAGATGAAAGGGAGGGGGAAAGTGGTGCATCTTCGCGGTGGTATTATAGGATAGGGCGGGGGTAGAACGGTTTAAGGAACGCATCGCAGCCCCTGGAAGGGTCGCGTCGCGTGATCTGGAACCTGGTAATCTCAAGCGTAATGCGCGGCCACCGGCCACCGACGGACGGACACTGTTTCCGCACGGCAATATTACCTGGATTTGGAGCTGCGCTCTCTGTATTTATCGTAGCTGCTCCGGTGGTGATGGGAGGACGAGCGCGATTTGCTTCGTTTCCGGTGCTTGCTCTTGTGCTTTTTGGGCGAACGACTTCGCGATCTCGAGCGACCCATGTTTGGAAGAACGTAAATTGGCCGGTCCGGTGAGCGGATAATACCGCAAAAATGGCTCAAAAATCGATTTTACGACTTGCAGCACGGTGCGAAAAGACGTACACACACCCAAAGCTTCTTTCGATCTTGTCAACGTGCGTCCAAGGGAGGGTTGCTTCACATTCTTTGTGTTTGACAGGTAGCCATAACGAAAAAGTACATTTTTGACATTTGAGCGCATGGCGTCCTAGGTAAACATAAAATTCTGTTGATATTGTTTGCACTAATAAACTTGCAAATAAAACATTAAGAATAAGGCCACAAATACACGACGCGCGTTTCCGCGCCCGCGGAAACGCATATAACAATTAAGCCATAGAAATGAAATGTCATTCGAACGCGCCCGCGGAAACGCGCGTCGTGTATTTGCGGCCTAACAATGATCCCAAGCACCACAGATTAAGCTTAAACAACTGGAAAATTGAATATCCATAGAAAAAAAATAAAAGCTCCACAGCTTCATTGGTTTGATCAATAGATGGCGTATTAAAACTGATTATTATATTGCTATCCTTTTCTTGCAATGTGTTTCGGCAAGTTTCATCTTATCATGACCTATATAGCCTTCTAACTTTCCGAGCAAAAATCTATATAAATGGTCGTGTGGTCAGATACGTGGGTATCAACACCAACGACCATTACTCAAATCTCACTTGCTTCAGTGCTGATGGTTTCCATTGGAGTTTAGTATTTAAACAATTGTATCGCCGTTCTAGTTCTAGCGATGCATAACTTCAATGCGAAACCATACAACAGTACAGAGGAAATGAGAAAGCTCTCCTCCAAGCGATGAAGCTCAACTAGTTGGGGTATCCCACCAACAGAGAGCGCCACCAGCTTTTTTGCTATTTTTAGAATGCATGAGTCGTTTGCCGTCTGCTAAACGAAGTCTTTCTATATTCCGTTTAGGTAGAGAACTTGAGTCGTTTAGAAGCCGTTTAGTGGTCGTTTAGAGGATTTGTGGCACTTGGGATTTTTTTTAAATGAAATGTTTCTTCTCTAAATCGATACATCGTGTGAAAATGTTTTATTAACTTCTTCAGCACATCAGGCTTCTCAAATAAATATATAACATTTTTAAGCTAATCATGATCATCGGTACATTTTTATGTTAAAAAATGAAGAAATATTTGATAAATACATTTTCATCTTTGATAACCGTATTATTTTTAAATATATTCTCCAACACATCCGACAAACATGCAATCCATTGAAAATAGGCCCTCTAGCGGGAGAAAACGTTTGCGCACAGTTTGGCTGCTTTCGACATTCGATTTGACCGTTAAATTTGAACATTTCTTCCGTGTTATAACGTTGGTATGAAGTTGGTGTTTGATTTTCATGTTTTACTGCTCATATTTACGTACCACTTTTTTATTATTATAGCAAAATTGTGTGAATAAAACTGCATGTCTAACGGAAAAAACTAGTGATTTGAATTAATAAAAAAAAATGTAATTTTCAAACGTAAATTTAAAGTTTCTTTCATAATGAAACCAACAAGCAGTAAACGCTTTAGTCTTATGGCTTTAGTTCAAACCAATTTAAAATTAAAGTTAAATGCAAATTATTGTATTTTTTCTGCCCATAGTAATCCTGGTAATTCTTAGCTTAGTTGGTCCTTAAAGTATCTTTGTGTAATATTAAATTAATTTAGTACGGTCTTTAGCCGAGTTACGCATATAATGCTTTCCGGAGACGTTCGTGTAACTCGGATTTTCGCGTAAGTCGAATATCACGTGTTACAGCCAAAACATACTGGGCTTGAATCCATGATTGGCATTGGACTTGTACGATCTTGTACGATCTACGATATTTGTACGATATTTGAAAGAAACAAGAAAAAAAAGAAAAAGGACAAGACATTAAAACAAAATGTATCATTTGTTCATTATTCTATTTAGATTATAGAAATACGATCAGAATAACGAAAGCTAGTTACAAATCGATTACATAACAAATCGATGTATTTGACATAAAGAAAGGTTCTGTACAATCCAATTCTGTACAATGAGCTTTTTTTATTATTTTTCTCGTAATAGATCATAATCATTAGCATTCTGCACAAGCATCAATCATAAATCACAAATTCTTACCTTCCGCAGCAAAGTCATCCAAACAACTTTTAACCAAAATATGCAACACATCCGTGGCGAAGCGGAAATCGGAACCACTGGCGAGAATTGAAATAAAAGCACCGAAACACAACAGCGCCGAATGATTTTCCAAATCACTATCATCAGTCGTCGGTGCTGGATAGTTTCTAATTTGAATCAATGATCGAATGGCCCACCCCCACGGCCGATGGCGGGAGGCCGCTACGGGCGCGCGCGGCTGGATATCGATCTAGTGAAATTTCCAACCAATCAAATGCCACACGCCCCGCGCCCGAGCAGCGGCCGCCTGCTCGCGGGCGTCCTTGCGGCTTCGACCGGCCGCCACAAAGGTCCGGTGTGCGCAACAGTTTGAGGTTGTGGCTGGCAGTAATTAATAGATGAGGTAGTGCTTTTCTGCCCAAATCCCGCTGTCAATTTTCTTGCAGCCATCCCCCTCTGTCCGATAGACAAGCTGTGTTTCCCTTTTATCATTTGCCACATCTAATTCCCTTTTCCTTGCTCTCTACCGCGCCAGCCCCGAAAACGGGCGAAGTGGAAAACGTGGCGCGGGGCGTGTGTCCGCGCGCTGTGTGCTTCTTCCGCCGTGTAAACGGATTTTGGAACTTTGCGCTTTGGCGGTCTTGCCGCGATCACATATCGCGATCGTCGATCATCGATCGACGGGCTATGAGCCTGTGGGGTTTTTGATGCGATAATTTCAATTTGTCGGTACCGCAAACCGATTGTATATAGGTGGAGAAAACTGATGCTTAGCAATGGGCCGCCAACCGAGCGAAGTCACTGGCCGGGCCGCGGCCCCAAAAAGGCGAGGAATTAATTGGAAGGTGTGATGTTCAACACGTTTCTTCGCACGTATTGGAACGCCGAAGAAGAAACATGCTAGCAGCTACTGGCTAGATTAGCGATGTGGTTGCTAAAAACTTGCAATTTAATGTGTTTTGAAAGAATTAAGTTGGTCGGTGTATTTAATAATATTGAACACCTTTATAAATTATTTGTATATCTTAATAACCAAGTTAACTTTTCATTGTGGTATAATGATGGATGCACCGAAAAACAAAATTACAGTCAAAAGGAAACAATTTACAAACCCGGATGTGGATCACTTCCTATCTGGATCGTCTTTGCATAACGATAATAGTTATTTATGTGGTAAAAATAAGTCTCAAAAACATGAAAAAGCTTCCATTACAACAATCTGAAGAGATAATGTCTGTGGCCCACTAAAATCGCATAATAAAAACATTAAACATTACATATTTGTTTTTTTTTGTATTGTTGCCTTGCTTGCATAAGTTTAACGAGAGTTGGCACGAATAAATTTTGTAAAAAATAATAACTTATTTAAATAACAATGAAAGCAACACAAGAAACAGTTCCTTTTATGTAAACAAAATAAAATCGATTGACAACAGGAGAAAACGGGCGTTAATATCTTCGGACAGCCGAAACAGTCCGATCCGAGCAACCATTTGCTTTTGCAGCGTTTGGGTGCATTTTACTTACCGCATCACATCATCATCATCATCATTGTCATCTTCCTGTTAGCTTCCAGCAGCGACCCACCGGTGCGCGAAGACAGGGGACTATAACCTTCAGATTTGTTTTTATTTTACATGCAGCGGCGCAGTGTCTCGATGCGTCTCGAATCAATCCACCTGCTCGGGGACTTCGTTTTCGACCCAGCCAGCGACCGGACACATCACTTGGCCGAGGTCGAACCGGAATCTCGACTCGCACGGTTGCAGAGCAAAGGTATAGGACTGCCTGCAGCAGCAGCAGCAGCAGCTCGACGTCTTTGGCCAGCGGGAAGCACACACACCAAACACCCCGGGCGGGATGATGAACGAAAAGCTTCGTGCAAAATCCTTGAATACTTGCAGGTGAAAAGGGGAAGTGGAAGAGAGAGTGAGAGAGAGATCGTGACAAAGTAAGTAAACCACCCCGGGGGAACGCGCTTCAGCCGGCAGACAGCACAGACATCCAACTGTTTGTCACGTTGAATTAATACCCACGGCGAAGGTGATAAATTATGCCCCGAAACTCGACGTGAGGTTTGTTTCCATCATCATCCGAATGTTGCTGCAGGAGAGCGTTTTGTTTGGGGGAAAGGGAGGGGGATGGGGGCTGAAGTGGCCAACCACGTGATGGTACGCATCTTAGCCAGGCGAAAGAGATACAAGCAACCAAACATCAACTACCATTCGACGTACTACAAAATCGTCAAAAGTGCTCTAAACTTTCAAACATCACTACCGGAACTACAGGGTACAGGGGGAAACGGCTCTGATAATCCCGAAGAAAGCGTACAAGAAAGGTAGAAAACTCTCGTAAGATGCCGGATGATGTTTGGTAACATGGGTCACCCTATGACACCCGTGAGGTGGGGAAACGTACCCATAAACCGAGGGACAATTTGTAGACTAACCTTGCGCGAATACATCTTCCGGTATGGATCCATCATGCAACCGGAAATGAGGGATGGTGCAGCGTGTACGCCTCATCATCCGGGAACGGGAACTGGGTGATGATATGAGGGCGGTTTTTGGTTTTGCGCAAAGAAATGTGGGATATTGTGTGCATCAGGAAACAAAGCAACTTTCTCTCATGTGCACCATAGAGAGAGAAAGAAAGAGAGAGAAGGAGCGTATACAGGTCAGGATAAAGTTATAATGGAGAGGGTGTTATTTTAATTTATATAAGTAAAATACAAAACATAAAAATTACCATAACTTATTAGAGAAAATATGCATGTAATTGTTTTTAGTTAAAAGTAGAATTGCTTGTTTGATAAGAAACATGTGTTTTACGATTACTATATATCCTTGTTGGTTGTTTGGATTTCATAAAAAATCCAGGAATATCTTATAAACAACACGATCATCGTGGGTTTTAATTGTAGCATGGACGTTCCCCTCGAAGGACTGACTATTCGGCGTTGTAACTAATATGTCTGTATTACGTCGTAACAGAGACAACCTGTATAGATCGGGATGTGCGCTGTAGAAGAAGTACAGTTTCCAGAGTACTTATTTTCTAAGATCTCTTTTCTCACAGGACAGCTATTCACGCAAGGTGGTCTTGTACACTGTGTTATCGAGTTAGACGTTTAATGCATCCCGAACACATCTGTCTAACTCTTCTTCTTCTTCTATCGTAACTTCTTCTTCTTCGTAACGTCCTACGCGGACATGCCGGCCGATACAGGCTTTCGAGACTTAATTCATTACCACGCAGCCGGATAAATCAATCCTTGTTACGGGGGAACGGTCGATTCTAGGCTTGAACCCATGACGGACATTATATTGAGTCGTTCGAGTTGACGACTGTACCACGGGACCGTCCCCTGTCTAACTGTTATATCTGTGATTTCAGCCAAAATGTATTTAATAAATTGAAATTAATATTAGACTTTTAACATATCCATTTATTAAATGAGTACTTTTTCATTTTAGATGCTTAAAATTTCTTTGTCTTTCTTTTAAACGATTTTTAAATTTTAGTAAAAAAAGCAATTTGTTTTGCATTTGATAATTCTTGAAGCAAATTGTAGCAATTTAACAAATGAAGTGTAAATATTTGTAAACATTTTAAAAATTCGCGTTACTCCAGTCACTCGGATTGTTATTTTGAAGATTCATAAATAGCTGAAAAGACTGATAAAACCGTATAGAAGTAAGGTGTAGTTGGTTTTATTTTTTAAAAGACATAAAAAATTAACTGAATTGTTCCCTATGTTAATCTGAATCTGAATTGTTAACCAATATTCTGTATTGAATGATAGTTTTTCTAGACATCCTGAAAATTTGGGATCGATTCGAGTTATTATAAAAAGAATGTGCAAAACATACTCGAGAAGGTGGTTATAGAAATGAAGGTTAAATTGCACGTTTATTCCTTAAAAAAAAATAGAACTTTCCAAGCCAGCACTTTTAAAAAGCAAAGTTTTGATCCAAAAACAAGGATAACTTCCTTTGCTTTGTCCTATCAAACATTGACTGTCTTTGTGCAGTTGGAATTCTAAAAATATGTTGTCCACTGTACAATGCAATTTCAAAAAAATTAACACGACGAACAGCTGACGTAACAAAGGTGCTACTATCCCGATAAGCTCAAAGTCAGATTCAAAAAAGGTCGTTTAGTGCTTTCAGTGCTTTCAATCAGCTACCAGTGCTTTTAATCAGCTTTCAGTACAATGAGCTTATAACTTTTTCCCACACTGTTGTAGTTCACTTGGCCAAGGAACAAATTCGTCGATTCTAAAGCTTCTTTGCTAGTGAATAGATCCGGGGCGCCTTCCAGGATGCATCGTGCATCGTTTTGTGGTAGCATGGTGGGTTATAAATTTGAAACCTTACACTTTTACTGCTGCTGCTGCTGCTGCTGCCGTTTTTGCTGATCGCTGATGGTTTTCTTCCCTGGCACTGCGGTTGGCTGCCGTAAAGCGATGCATCATTTCAGAACCACCACCACCGTGCCAATGATCGTTGCCCGACGGCGTGAGCTGTTTGGGTGGGTGGTCGGTGTAAGATGCGATATGCCACCCTTGGAATTAACCGATCTGCTACGATCCGGTGTGAATGTAAACACAATAGTGAGGTTACGGTGGCTCTGTTCAGGTTTTCTCCTTCCGCGCACCCCTTCCCTTCTGGGCCCGTTGACGGCGGCGAGGGTGTGAGATATGCAAGCATTCGTTACCACGTCACGGCTTTTAAATTTTGCGCGATGATCTTACGCCGTTACGGAGTAGCAAAAAATAAAAGCGAATCAGCGAAGATCACTCATATAATCTGTGTAATTGAATACTTTGCGTAGAAAATAAATCGCCTGTCTTTAATAGGAGCCAGACGTAAAAAGGCTGGTAAAATTTGGCAGAAACAATTGATGGGAAAAAGATTATAGATACTAAACGTAGAAATGTATGGCGATTTGAGAGTTAAACAAAGAATGTTAAAGAATCAAGCAATCCGAATTACACGGTGATTTCTGATCAAGGTTATTGTATTGTATTGTATTATTGTATTGTATTGTATTGGAGAAATAAAACATCTAAATCAAGTAAAAAGGGCCTCAAAATTTAGAGTAATTCAAAGAAAACAATAATATTAAATTATTTATTACTATTTATAGTGTTTCCATTATACGTGTTTCCATTATACGTAGAGTGTTTCCATTATACGTAACGCATTCATTATTTTCAGCTGGTTATCTGCTTTTCAAATTAACAAGCTAGACAATAGCAGAAAAACCCAAACCCCACGAAATATTAATCGGAAAAACATATTGCATAAAAAGAATTAAGAACACAGAAAAACCGGCGTATTGGTAACGCCCTTCGATTTTTAAGTAATGAGTATGGGCGTGCAGCCAAAGAAAGAAAAAAAAAACACACACACACATATATTGAGCTCATCCCGAACCAATATTACATCCCTAGTTCATTGCCAAAAACAGCTAAAAAAGTATCGTGCGCCAATTTGCTGACGAAAAAGTACGTTCGGTGTCCGCGTGAACGGAGAAAAATGGAACAGCCAAATATGTGGCAAAGATTGTTTATTTTTTACAGCGTCTGTTCTTTTTTTGTTACCTCAGCTATTTACGCACCTTCTCAAAGGATCGTTGGTTGTGCGAACCGTACTAATAAAATGCACTGTTTGTATGTGTGCACATGGTTTATGTTTATTTTATATTTATATTCACCAACGTGGACGGTGGATGGGTTTTTTTTGTTGTTGTCGCGTTCCAGTGGTCCTTTGTTTTCCACGGTGCGAAAAACAAATCATATAAAGATGTAATAAAACCGATAGCATCCGCTATATTAATGGTGTCCGTTTTATTATGAATGAGCTAAATTCAGTAGCATGATCGTGATGGGTTTCTTTTTTTTCTCAGCTTCTCTTCCTTCCCCAGCAGCATTTGGTGTGGTGTGGCGGGCACTGCAGATTATGTGTACACGCTGATTTTGGATGATGGTATTATGTTGGGTATACAACACGTTAGGTATTAAAATTTGTAAAAATATTGGTGGATAATAGTGTTTGAAAAAAAGCTAAAGCATCTTTAACGCAATCGAACATTTTTGCTATTTTTGTGGTACATCGTTATATATTATTTATTAGAAATTGGTCATAGAACAGTATTCTGCGATATTGTCTATAACGTTGAAAGTAAATAATTTGACATAAAAGAAGAAGAAAAAAAAGAAAAAAAAAGAAAAATCTTTTTAAGGGTTATTTTGTCCTCATATCTCTCCACTGTGGATGCCCCCGGACCAGTAGTGTGTGTTTTATGAGCGATATTTATTTTCAATTTCTGATTTTCACCTTCTGATAGTAACTGGTAGGCAAATATATGAAAAAAACCCTTCTTCCCACAGACAGCTAACAAAGGGAGAAGATGTTCGAAAAATGTAATATGCCACTGCAGTGTGGCCACGACATATCGAACGATCGCAGAATGTATTTCATTACGCGGTGAGTATTTTGTTTCAATCACAACTGACTCAATGGAGTTGGAAAGTTTTTGCTGAAGACAACTCTTTATACTAAGTGCGCTTCAATATAGAATTGCTGGAACCGTAAAGGCAAAAAAAAAAAACTCCAGGGATAAAAAGCTTCTGACCCCATGCCTGTCGATTGGCAAGTGGTCAGCTAACATAAGCAACAGGGCACGTGCTGGATTGCGTGACATGCGTTCACCGTGCAACAGTTGCTGTTGGGAAATTGGTACCTTCTGTCGGAGTGCCCGTAAGGGGCAACCTGAACGACCTGATGGATCCGGTCGCCTGAATGTTCGTACGTAACCCATCATTATTGTTGGTCGTATGGATGAAAAAGGACGACGATGCCTGGTTTTACGATGTACTGAAAATTAGACACATCCCCCAAAAGGTCCCAATCACATGAAGAATTAAGGAATAAGCAGAAGAAAAAAAAAAGAATATTGTTAATATAAACCAATGAATCCGGGAGTTCTTCCAAATGCACCGACAACTCAGTGCTTAGGGTAATTGCTATATTTGAGCTGGACAAGGATCTAATAAGCAGTAATACGCTTTCACACCCCAATCTAATGGTTTAGAGAGTGCAACAAGTAACGCTTGCATTTAATGCCATGAACGTTTAAATCTCGTTATCACAAAAAAAAGTAACTCAATTAATTGAAATACTTCAGATTTCTTTTATTGATGCTTGATGTTTAAAAAGTTAAAATAAATTATAAATTATTCTAAATAATAACTATTTCAACCTACACAAAGTAATAGCTCCTTTGTCTGTATGGACAGACTTAAATCAGTTCGAAGACAATTTCTTCGTTCCTATCATGCAAAATATTTGTTATTGGGACTCTTCTTCTTCTTTCTTCTTCTTTCGATACAAGACACAAAATAGCAAAATAACAAAACAAATGCGAGTCGCCAAAAATACGATTAAAGATTGATGCTGCAACTTTGTTCTTCACATCAAAGCAACTGAAAGAATTATTTGATCTGGCCATATCATTCGTTTACTGCGATCTAGATCTTGTTATGCTGTGTACGAACCGTTTAAAGATATGAGTTGAAGCTTTAAAAAATACTATCAGCTTTTTGAAGTTCAATTTTGTGTCGATTGTTATAAAACAGAATTGGCTCAATTGCTATTGCCTCCGGTTTGGTTTTTGTAGGTTTATTTATTTGTAATTGTATTTGTATTTCATTAAGATTTCCGCTTCCAGGGCTTAACAAATAAAATTTTAAAAACGTATCTTATACACTAACGGAGGCTACGACTAGGGAAAAATTTATACAAATTCTATACATACAAATACAAATTTATGGATGAGAAACGGGAAGGTGCGTCGATTTTGTTGGACAGAATCTTCACAACAAAAATTGCTCACGCATGTGCGAAGCGCTCTGACCTAACCAACCCAAGCATACGGCAACGAATTGCTTAGGATGAGATCGGGACACTAGAGTTTCGATTAAAAGCTCTAATTGCAGTGCGAGAGAACTTTTGTTTCAATATTTACCAATCTTTGCATAGCGGTTACACTAACCGGTGCCCAGATTTCACAGGCATATTCAAGTATAGGTCCAACCAAACAGCAGTAAAGAGCCTTCAAATATAGAGGGTCTCGAATGCCAGTAGACATACGACAAATAATGCTCAAAAGTTTACGCCCTTTGGCTACCGTTATATTTAAATGCTCTTTAAATGATAATGACTCATCAAACCACACACCGAGGTCTTTAACAAGCGACACACCTTGTATAGGAGAGTTAACCAGTGAATATGATGTATACATTCTGCGAACATTAGGACGCCCAAAAGATATAAGAAAGCATTTTTGCGTGCAAATTTCTAGACCATTCGACGTGCACCACAAAGTAAAGGAGATGATTCAATTGTAAAAGTTGGGTATGGGGTAAAAAACCCTCTTGGGTCACTGTGAAACGTTGGATATTACACTTAAATAAATAAATCAATAAATAAAACACACTTTATCATATTTATGAGAGCTTTATGCGTCTCTAGATGCTCCATATGCTACTGGACGCCTGTTAACCAGAATCATTTTCAACTGATAAGAGAATAACATTCATTTCATTTCATTTCATTTCATTTCATTTATTAATACAATATCCGCCATCAAGGCTAAATAAGGCAGACTTAAAACTAAATAAACCCTAACAAATAAACAAAATAATTCATGAAAAACTAAGCCTAACTAAACTAGTCTAGACCTAGCAAAAAAATTAAAGAAAAAAAACAAAGGTAGAGCGTAGAGACTATCAAAACTTAATGAAACTTAGAAGAATAATTAAAGAGAATTAGAAGAAAAAATACGGTTACGGAAAGAGTTGAGAGAGGAGTCGAAATCAAAGAGATAGTAAAAGTGGTTAAACAACCTGAAACAGGATAGAATAGGATCATTGAAAGTATAGAGAGTATGACGTGTTTCAATTGACAGAGGATCACGAGGACGAAGGGAACGAGAGGGAACATACAACGAGATGGACGAGAGTAAATCAGGAGCATCAGTATCAGAAAGTAATAAGCCACCAATAAAACATGCCTGAGACACTTGGCGGCGGAAGCTTAAAGAGTGAAGATTGAGTAACTGCAATCGCGTTTCATAGGGAGGTAGTGAGGCAGCACCGAACAAACGACGAAAAGCAACCCTGGTAAAAAGGCGCTGAATGCTTTCAATTCTCGAACAGCCATCAATAGTAGGAGGATTCCAGATGATGCTAGCATATTCAAGAAGAGGCCTTACCAGAGCACAATAAAGGTTTCTTAAGAAGCTTTGATCTCTAAAAATAGAGGTAAAACGTAAAATAAACCCAAGAGTTCGATTAGCTTTTAGTAGAACCTCATCAAGCTGCAGTTTAAAGTTAAGACGACTGTCGAGTATAATACCAAGGTCACGGATGGACAAAACACGAGAGAGAGACGAGTTAGAGAGAGTATAGTTAAATGAAATAGGAGAAAGAGAGTGAGAGAAAGAAATAACAGAACATTTATCAGGGCACAAGCGAAGTAAGTTGGATGAACACCAATGAACAAATGCATTAAGGTAATGCTGAAGACTCATACAATCAGAAGAAGAGGACACAGGTAAAAAGATTTTGATATCATCCGCATAAAGGAGATGACCATCAGGAGGTAAAACATTACAGACATCATTGATGAACAAAGAAAACAGAAGTGGACTTAGCACACAACCCTGAGGGACACCTGACGTACAAAAAAACTCCTCAGATAAGTACGACCCGGTTTTAACCCTGCAAGATCGATTACTTAAGTATGAGGACAGCCAGCTAATAATGCCATCACCAAAACCAAGTTTAGATAGTTTAGCTAATAGTAAAGAGTGGGGCAAACTATCAAATGCAGCATGAAAGTCAGTGTATATTGCATCAAGTTGGGTACCTGCCTCAAAAGATCTGAAAATATTGGTAACAAAAGACATGAGATTAGTAGAAGTAGACCTACCAGGCATAAACCCATGCTGTTTAGGGCTAATAGCGGAACTACAACTATGAAGTATGGTTGGAAAGATACATAGCTCAAAAGTTTTGGCTGTGGCACATGTTTGAGTTATCCCACGATAATTAGAGACAATGCTACGGCATCCCTTTTTGTGTACCGGAAAAAGCCAACAGGATTTCCAAAGAGCAGGAAAGACCCCGAGAGAAAGTGAAAGGTTGAAAATTTTAGCAAGGTGTGGAGCAAGCACGTCCTTACAGTTTATTAAAACTGAGGCAGGAATGCCATCTGGACCAGGAGTAAAAGAACGTTTCAACCCAAATAACACCTGTACAACTGTTTCAGAGCTAACCGAAATATCGGAGAGATTAATTAAGTTCTCTGGCGTGTAGAGTAGCCCACCCTCAATAAGGTTAGGGTCACTAACCGGTGGCTCAAACATTTGGGAAAAATGTGCAGAGAATAGCTCACAGATCTCAACAGGCGTAGAGGCAGTTCGAGAATCAAGTACCATTTCATTAGGTAACGTATTGCACCCTCTTCGAATCCTAACAAATTGCCAGAAGGATGATGGATCAGAACGGAAACGCGATTGCAGTCTACTCGAATAGGCCTCAAAACAAGCCCTGTTGTATAGTCGATGCGCAGAGGCAGCGTACTTAAATAAACGAAAGTTGAAAGCAGATCGGTTCAGACGATACCTCCTAAGATATTTCATTCTATCCTTTTTCAGGTTGCGAAGAGTACGATTGGACCAGGGAGGATTAGGAGGGGAACGAAAAATAGGTGTACATGAAAGGAGTGCAGAGGTTAACAAAGCATTAAACGATTGGACAGCCTCGTCGACCGATGTACATTGATAAAAAAAAGACCAGTCGGCACGAGATAGCATAGAATTAAGTTTACGATAGTCTGTAAGACGAAAATTATAACGAACACTCAATGAATTAGGAGCAGAAGGCAATTCATTCCTAACCCTACTAGCCCTAAATAAAGAAGACGGTAACGCAATTTCCAGAGCAGGATGATGGGCATCCTGGGGCAGGAGCAGTGACGAAGCAGGATACACAGAAGAACAAGCAGCAGCAGCAGAGTTAGAGAGCACCAGGTCCAGATAATGATTTGAATGGTTATGCACCCCGTTCAGCTGATAGAGTTCATGCAAATTTAACACATCCAAAAAGCAGGAACTGGATGAATTCAAAGAGATATGAGGCACATAATGTCTCATAGGTAAAGATGAATCTGACCTTACTGCGGCTGCAGGCGACCACCCTAACGCCGGTTGATTGAAGTCGCCAAGAAGGATAAGATGATCATTCGGTTTCATATGCATGTATGCATCGCTGATGAAAGCAGAAAGGGATTCGAAATAGTTGCGGTCGCTGCTCAAATACGGTGGCACATAAACAATCCCCACATAAAGACGAAACTTAGGAAAAGAAACACGAATACATAAAGCTTCAAGCGTAGGTTGATTCATGTTAAGTGCCACAGACGGATAACGACTGGAACATGCAAGCAGCACACCACCCCCACGCGATCGTTCATTGTTTAACCTGCTGCGATCGCAACGGTATATATTGTAAGAATCACTATCCAGGACCATATTGGATGGAATCGATTCATTTAACCAGGTTTCAGTAAGGGCAAGCATTTCAAACCCTGATTCATTCGCAGAAAGGCGCAATTCATTATATTTGGTGCGAAGGCCTCGAACATTTTGGTAATAGATCACGAAGGGGTCTATTAATTGTGAGCTATCCGTTTGGCAAACGGGCTGATCTGTGGTGAGCGATTCGTGTTGCTGAGATTGTTCTGCGATTGAAGCCCCACCCCCGGTGATAACTGAGGGGGTGTGGGAGGAAACTCCGGTTGGATAGCCTCTAGGATCTCGGTCATCTGGGATAGTGATTGATTCCCGCGCTGTGGGGATGGCGATCGATGATCCAAAAAATGATCCGGATGAGCGGTGCTTTTTGGCGCAGCAGAAGAGCAATTTGCACTGCTTGAACGATGCGAAGTAAGCGCAGAAGGGTCAAATCGGGCCCTTTCATGTATACGTTGCTTTGGTAGGCCACGATCAACAAACTCACGAACAGTAAGTGAAACTGGCCAAATAGTAGATTGAAGCGCCAGATCCTTGAGTGATTTGGGAATACTCACTTTAAACGATATAAAGGACATCAAATCAAGGTTTGCGCCCTTTTTCGTGAGACGGTAAACATCTATGTTGTCGGTTGGCAGCACAGCTTTAAGCCACACACGCATATCATCAGCGGAGACATGCGATTTGATGTTCGTGAAGTATAACCATACTTTTTCTGCTATGCCAGTGTTCGTGGTATCATGGTTCAAAACAGGATCAGAAGATGATTTTGTATTTGTTCGGCAGTGCCCAGCACTAATATCACTAGTCACCTTAGTACGATGAGTGTAGTGGTTGCAGCTATGAGAAGCTTCCACAGTGTTGGTATCGTTGGCTGCTTGTTGGATATCTGCAGTGAGCTCCATTGAGTTGGTAAATGTACGGCGAGTGGATGCTGTTTTAGTCGTTCTGGTATTAGTGGCGTTGAGTGACGATGCATTAGTGGACGTGTGCGTTCGCGATGCGTGAGAAACAGACGGCTTAGCTAATACGGGTGTTAGCTTATCAGCGAGAGCGAGGATCTCAGCAAGCAAATCGCTCTTGATAGCCGATCTAAGAGAAGAGAGAGATGAGTCAATCGTGGTGAGAATTTCTGCTTTCACCAACTCGAGTAGGGCTGCTATCTCACTTGTGAGAAGTGAGTTTGTGCCATTGCGAAACTCGTTACAATTTTTGCACAACCACAACAATTGATTATTCCGCCCAAGCTCACGAGTAGAATCACGGGACAAACCCGTGCAATGGGTATGATGCTTGGAGCCACACACACCGGCGCAGGACACCGAATTTGCACTATCGGTGGGTGCATTGCAGGTTGAGCACTGCATAACGAATGACACAGCACAAACTGACGAGTGACAGGAGCAGGAACGAAGCCAAACAATATCTCGGCAAAACTGACGAAATAACAGGAGACTAGGTGCAGGAATTCAGGTGCAACTTGATAACAAACGAAGGCACGCACTAGCCAGTACAAGCAACTCAGCAGCACCAATGTTGCAAGTGTTGAAAATCAGGCAGTAACACGGCAAAACAGCATCAAAAATCAGGAGCACAAGGAAGGCACAACCACTCGGTTTGACAGTCGATCTCTCTCTGGTTGCCTAGAATCGTTTGAAATTAACCTTCCAAATTTTCAAAACCAAACTGCTTTTGACTTCATCTGTACATCTTCCCCCTTTGGTGTGCTGAAAACAATTTAGCAAAACGGTTTTACACAAAAAAGTGTGCTCTCTTGCTTTTTTTACAAATGAGTTCGCATACAAAAAAGAAATCGTGCAAAATCACTAAACAACCCCCAAACATGCTACGGGAGTGAATTTTCTCACATTTTAAACGGCGCTTCTTGCAGCAATTATGTATTATGTTAAAATGTGTGTGTGTCTGTGAGAGGGATAGAAGTGCATTATCAACAATGTTGCAATTTTGGTAACGTTGGACCAACGCCTGTTTCAAGCAATGAAGCCTCTAACCTCAACCGCCCGGGAAGATTACCAGCGACATCAATAAACTGAACCATTTTATGATCTTTAGTCGATTGAAATGATCAAAGCTTTGCTACTGTCGGTGAATTTGCTGTAGCGAACGATACCGCCGGCCTGCAGCAAAAGGGAATGGAAGGAAGGATACAGGGAAGCAGGCTGCGGTTGAACGTGATTCTGGCAGTTTAGCGGTTGCGTGCTTAGCTTACGTGCAGCAGGCAGGCGGCAAATTAATGTGAAATATGAAGATTCGATCGCATGGTTTCAGTGGCATGCTACCGGATGTACGCTCCAAAAAACAGAAGCTACAATATTGAGCGCAATTCGTACCACGGCCGTCAGCATCACTGCCTTTGGCCCGGGGAACTGGAGCATCAGCATCTGTGGTATCCCCTGCAGCATAAGCAGACAGTCAGCTGTGTGTGAGCGCCTGTAAACCGCACCCAAGAATAAGAAACCCATTCTCTGACGTACCGCACACGTTTCGACTTCGTTTGGGCAAGTGCAGGAGAGCTCGCGAGTCGGGACCATCTGTGATGCAGTTCGTGGAAATGAACGCGTGTGCGTTTCCTTAGGCTCGGTCCATCCAGGCTAGTTTTTGGGATGCACTCATCTGGCGTTTGAGGTAATGATGAGAATCACACTCATTAGCTGCGAAAGAAAACGCGTACGGCGTCGCGGCATAATCAGCTGCACTTGTAGGCAAGCAACATATCCTGCACAACCTCATATTGCATGTGCATTATGCACTATTAGCTTATGGGCGGTATATGGGA
Organism: Anopheles gambiae; assembly: GCF_943734735.2. Classification (NCBI taxonomy): domain Eukaryota; kingdom Metazoa; phylum Arthropoda; class Insecta; order Diptera; family Culicidae; genus Anopheles; species Anopheles gambiae. Next base: position 46,058,032 of record NC_064602.1, on the reverse strand, counting down.
CTGATTTTAAGCGCAGTCCAAACCGTACTGTATGATTGATTTAATTTCAACCAGCTTCGTGACTGCACAATGATAGACATTTGTACAACAATTCTTGGTGCGTTTCATGTGTTTCTGAAAAAGCACAGGTACGATGACGAGTGATTAGATAGAACATGAGAAAATAAAATGAACATTAATAACGCACTCGTTGCGTATGGTACATACTAAAGAGTAATAAACTATTCAAAAGTCGTGAAAACGCACCCAACGCGACAAAGTACAATAATTTTAAACGCTTTTCGGCGAACCATCTGCTATATTAGAGTTCAAAAGGAAACTAATGACATGTAAACAATGTCAGTCCAATATTTCACACACATCCTTCAATATGCTGTAAAAAAGGCAACTATCCTGGGAGACTTGAATGAAACGAGTTCCTTTAAACGAGAAAAAATAACTATACAGACACAGGACTTTGGACAACATCAAGGTGCTTAAAGTACTAAAATGAACGACACTCACAGATTTATTACCTATACTTAGACTTTCGAGAATAGTTAGCACAACAATCCAGTTTAGAGAGAATCGATCCATGTTTGAATTTGAACGAATCTGAAAAGGAACTGTATGATTATAGCACATATTCTACATTTCATGACACTATAAATTCCATTTATTTCCCTAAATTCAGAAATGATTTAATTCACATCAGTTCGTTTTTACTTTTTTTTTGTTTACAGGAAAGTTAAAAACGTTTGAAACAATGGCTCTTTAATAAATCAAGGTGTGTTAGAACGATATCTGCCCTCGTTAAAGAGCGAAGCATTACTTATTATAGAAAAAAGGATTAATTTCCCCGAAAGCAATTTTGAACATACGTAAAAAATCTATGTCATAATGAGTAATCCACAAAAAAATACAAACATAATCGAATAAAACCCCAAATAAAAAGGAAAACGAACATAACACAAAAATATAACTAAAAAGCGCATATTACATCATCTCTTTCGTGAGAAAATTTTAAGCAATGAATTTAAGCAATGATACATTCAAACGACCAGTGAAAATTCCAAGTATTGCAAACTAGCAGGTGATATCAAACAAGTATTTTCTTTGTATACAGAAGTTAATACAAGAGTAAGTCAGTTTAAAAAATCAAATTTGTAGAATTAAAAGAATAAAGATTCTCTAGATAAAGAAATAACACGAATAGACAACAATAAGATAAATTATTTTTTTCCTTAAAATGAAGCTAGGTTGATAAAATATATTATTAAAGATAAATATCAAAAAGATATTATAAGTAAAATAAGTAATATGTTTCTATTTAGCAAATAAACTAGAAAATGTAAAGAAAGGATTTGTGTGGAAAAATTGTAAATCGTCTACATATGTGTTTTAGCATAAACGAATATGCATCGAAATGAATTTCCAATTTTCAGACACCGCGCACTTAATATTGTAACTAAACTTATCCTTTGTTTTTTCTAGCTTTATTTAATTTTATCTTCTTTAATAAGCCACGTTAGCCTGATTTCTATTAACCGATAAGATTAATTAAATAACAAATACAGTAAGTACAATATTTGGGCAATAACAATTATGAAGCACACGAAACAATGAGAACATTAACCGTTAAGTTTAATCTATATGAGGTTCCAGAAAAGCTATTTAATTTATTTCATTCGAACTACCAAATCATTGAAGATTATGTATACGCTTATGCAAACGAACACTTTCTAAAGAGTGGTTCAAATGTTATTCAAGTATATCTATCAATTAGAGCAGCGATCGGCAAAATATGGCTCGCGAGCTGCATGTGGCTTTTAACAGTTTATATATTTCATAGAACTTTCACACATTTTTGCTCTTGTTTTAACAATTTGGCTCTTCTCATGAAACTCTACGAGCATTTTTGGCAGAATTTGGCTCATTCAGTAGCAAAGTTTGTCGACCACTGAATTAGGGGAATACCAGAATTTTTCTCTACTAAAGATTCAAATGATACACTTTTAATTCTTTCAATATATAATAGTACTTTAGTTTTAGGACATAAAATGTTTTTTGAATGCATATCAACACACTTTTTTTTTGCTTTAATTACCAGCACAATTATATTAAAGCCGAAAAAAACCTTGTTTCGGGAAAATTACACTCTCCCCGACACTGTTGACCGCAGCATTATACTTCGTTTGCCATCAAGCCCTGGAAGATGGGATCATCAAAATCTTGAGCGCCTGCTTCGAGCTGATGTCTTCATTAGCGTTTCGCGCGGTATGTTGATGAGCCACAGACTGGCTGGCTGACTGATGAACGAAAGAAAACGAGCGGGAAAAAAATCCAACTATGCTCAAAAATCGATTGAGAACGGTTTCCCCCCTTGGCGGCGGCTAGGGTGTAGAGTGTTGAAAAACGCACCGGGAGCATCATGTTGACGCCTTTTTGGTAGCGGTTGTAACCATTATAACGACAGTGGCGATACAGTAGCAACAGCAGCAGCCACAGCCTAGGCGCAGATAGCCAGATAGGCGAAACAAAATCCGAATCGTTACGCTCTAATGATGGCAGCAATTAAGCAAACGTAAACGTTAATTGCAATTAACATTTCATTGCGACCGTTGACGCGATTCTTACAGTGAAGAGCTTTTTATGCGCTCTTCTTAGAATGGATCTTGCTGGTATTGCGGTTAAAACTGGCAGAAAAGTTTCGCTTACAGTGTTGTAAGCAATGTTTATACATTTAAAATGTAAATGTTTTCTTCGTTTGAGCGGTGATTTTCTATGAAAGCAATAACATAAAAAGCATTTGAATTGATTCTATTTAAACTACCAATGGAGAACGAAATGGGGTTCTGTAAAGGATAAATACCACCATTGACCATAAAACATTGCACCGCATTTAATGAGAAGTGTTTACGATGCAATAGTGTATAGCTATATGGCCACATAAGACTAAGGGCTTTATTGTATTGAAAGTTTATAGTGTATTTAAAAACCAGATGTCTTTCATTTTTGTTTTCAAAAAAAAAAAATCAATACAATTATGTGTGAAATTTCTACTTCCTACAATGGGACGGAGGTATAAGCTCTTTCAACCCTTTAAACCAAAAATAGATATGCATTATTTGTATCCCCTTCACGTACGTAACGGGTCGTCTTGTAAATCATTTAACGTCCGAACTTGTTTAGAGCGAATGTCTTCATAAATAAAGCCCCTCAACTACTGCCGTTACTCATCGAGCCTTTAACCCATCTGCAAACGGCACAGCATGCCTCCAGTAAGCCAGCAAGGCAAAAGGCTCCACATTTAAACCTCGATCGCGCGATCGGGGATGACAAATGTGAGAAATTTGTCGCATGCCTTTAGTGCACCGTCGCTCTTGCTCTATCGAAGCCATCGATCCTTTCCGGTTCCCAAGCGATGGCATGCTCCAGCCCGACACGATGGACTGGTAGAATGGGGAAGCGGGGCAACGGCTGAGCATTAATATTAATCGACCGGCAAATGAGGCTTTACACCTGTTTTAATAAAGTTGTTTTTTTTTGTGTTTCCCTGTCGATTGAACCTTCACATAGGGAAAGCTAACTCGTGCTGGCTTAGGTGATAATCCTTAGGCGATGAGAAATCGAGAGCAGTTGAGGTATCCAGTTTCATCTCACCTTACTCACCGCGGAAAGGGGAAATTCCCGGCCCTTGTGTCTCGATCATTAGGCTTAATTTGACTAAACGCACACTTAGCTGGTAGCATATTGGGGGGAGAATCTCTTTTTGTGTTGCATGTTGACGAACCGTTTTTGGTCGGTTGTTTCGTTTTGTCATCTTTTCTTTTCTCTACTCAGACGAAGCGAGCGTGTAGGTTTTATGTCTTTCGTTTTGTTTTACGTGTAGAACGCAAAAGATGATAACCACAAAGCGTTGAGTTTGATCAAGCCTCAGGGCACACCATAAAGTATACAAAATTATTAAGTTCTTCAGCAACCTTCGAAAAAAAACCCTTGGTCGTCGGCAAGAATCGACGACACGAGGGCGACCTTTCTTGCGTTGGTACAACGTTGCTGTTGTACCAAACACACACACACAGCGAGGCACAATGTAAGGGAGCGTTTGAAAAATAAAGCAAAAGTTCTGTGGCGGTGAGGTTTTTGTTTGGTTTTCTTATTCTCGTTCGTAAGCCACGAGCCACGTAAGCTACGCGAGCCAAAACCAACCGGGGAGAATTTGTTTGATTTTTCTTCCTCTTTTTTGTCTAAGAACAAACTGCTGAAAGATTTTTGGCGCACCACGATCGTAACGAAAGACTTGAACGCTGGTGGGCACGTGGAAATCAATAATTCACCGTCGAAAGGCATTGTTCTGGTATGGTAGTGAATAAAAAATTGAGACGAAATCATGTGTACACATTTAAGCATGTGAAATTACATGGCACCTTGCACTGTACTAGCATGAGGCACTGTACCGCAGGATGAATTGTGTCAGTTTTGCGCTTTGAGTGGCGCGCCAGTAGTAGCGAGAGCAAAAAATCTAATCGTTTTCTTATGCATAGATGATGAAGGTGTGCAAACATGAAAAGTGTGGCAGGATATGAAGATTGGCTAGGAAGTACAGGATATACTACAGGGTGTACTACGATTTTTTAACACATTTTTGAATTTATCGTCCGTTTTACGGACTATTTGTTTGTTTTGTTTTACTTTGTGTTTGCAATCATCCTATCCAGTAGCTAAACAAACAGATAAAAGTTCTTTTAATAATGTTAGACACTTTAACACACCTTTCACCTCATTCATGTGGAGCCTGTTTTTGGGCCAATTTTGGGAGTTTTTTAGTACATAGTTGTAGTTATGGGAACTTTAAGTCGGGGCGGTCCCGAGATGGGTAAAGTAGATCGGGGTCGACTCCGATAAATTTCGGAACTGACCACTTTCGGAAGGTTCGTCCAGCATTATCCGGAGTCGTCCAGAGTCGTCCGGATTTAACCGGAGTCGGAATCGACCGAAGTAGGTCACTGTCGGCACTGGAGACGGTAGGTGCATGGATGTTGTCTGCGCTTTCCTTAGAAACAATTATGTGTTAAGAAAGTGCACGCGCGAAAGATGAAAAAAAGTATGTGAAAAGAAATGCCTTTTCCGGGCCCGCTATCGGTCGACACAGGTGAACTCCAAATCCAGCTATATTCCGATTCTGGTCAACCCCGATTACGGCCGATTACGGATGATTAGGACTCCGAACGACTTTGATTCCGGACGACTCCGACTCCGGACGACTCCAACTCCGGAAGTCTACGATCCTGTGCGGAACTTATTTTTCTTGTTGAAGATTGTGCCCGGGATCTATGCCCGGGAAACACGGGACTGTTCGGGTGGAACTAGCCGTTCCGATTTCACAGGAATCGGAATCGAACAAACAGTAACCGGAGTATCGAGGGTTCAAGTCCTGTGAGGAACGTCTCACGTATGAAATGACTTTTCAGCTGCTTGGTACTTAAGTCGAGAGTCTGTAAAAGTCAGTATGACCACGTAGATCGTTAGCAAAAAAAGCCGTCACAACAAAAGTAGTAACTAAACGAATAAAGTACAATACCAAATGTTTATGTGTTTAATGAGCATACAAGACTGACTGACTACCCTATATCACACTTCACCTCATAGGTCTAGTACATTTATTGTTGTGAAACAACACTAGATGAGGTGAGAAGGTTTTTAAATCATATTTGTTTACTATATGCGTATGAAAATCACTAGATTGTTTGTATGATGAAGCATATGAAAAAGCAAAAGACGTATAATATTCACTAGACAATCAATATCTGCAATCTAAACTGTTTACCGTCCAATTTGGTTTACACACTGAACATCAAACATGTGGTAAATGAAAAATAAAACAATAAATGGCTCAACGCCTTCAAAGTTGTTTCATCGGTTGTGATTCATTCTATCGTTTAGTTTAACATTCTTTCGAGTGATTGATTCTCGATCAGGACGTAACTTCCGTGGCACGCATGCAACCGTGCTGCTAAAAGGTAAATCTTGCTAGCATCTTTCGTTCGTTCGATATCGATCAATCATTAATGTGCGAACGGTGAGATTCGTGCGCTTACGCCGAACGGCAGGGAAGGTGCTGCTTTGTTCCTTCCCTAATTACTTCACGGTTAACCTTCCCACAATCAAGGCATTTTTTGCGAGGCATTTTTTAAGGGGTTTACTTAGTATGTTGCATCTTTGCCAATCTGCTCACACAGTCACTCATCTAACAGTCATTAAATTGCTGCATAAAAATATTATAATTAAACGATCTAATGGGTCGTGTTTGATCTGGCGAGATTTTGTAGGAATGTAGCTAAAAAAAGGAACCAAAGATCGCCCTCCCCCCTCTCCCCTTTCGCGCATGGTGAGCATATAATTGGAATCCGGAAAGCCAAACATACGACCCTAATGGGCATGCAAAGTGTAGCTGGTCCTTTAGTTTCATCTACCTCCACCAGGTTCTAAGCCGAGATTCCGAGTCACCGAAAAGTGCAATAATGGACCGGAAGCAATCGAAATGAAACGGTTGGCGAGATAAGTGCGCCAATTACACCGCCACGCACCGCCGACTTGATGCTACGCTTTTGCGCGGCAGCTTGAGCAATCGATTTAAGTGTATGCCAAAAATGAAATGCATCCATAACGAACGGGTTTTTGTTGTTTTTTCGTCTTCTCGTTACACCACAAATCTTGTTGGAATGGTAAATCTACGCAAAAGATTTATTTTTTTCTGCCAATTCATTCGTTCTGATGAATTATGAAAATGAATTAATAATTATTAAGCATTCCTTTCTTCAAGGTCCATGTGGCACAGTGGGATTATGATGGGAGCCTAGCAAACTGCTTTTGATTCTAAAGTTTAAGAAAAGACAAATTTAAAAACAACAAAACATAGGGTTTGATTTGAAATAAATAGATTGTTAACGATCATAATTCTTGTAAATTGGAGTTACTTTTGTGTGTGAATGAGCTTCTATGTTAACCAATAATATTTATAAACAATTATTCATTACTTCAATATATTTTAATTTAATGTCGCAGAAAATTCACCAACACTAAAAGCTGGTTGTTACAACGTTCAGTCCGCAGAACCGAATGAAGGTGAACTTGGTGTACGAAATTGTTGCGAAATGCGTCCTCGGCTCGGTGGCCACGGTGGCAGCCATCAATCAACATCATCGATTTCGTGCCTTCAATAACCACAAACCGCACGCCCGAAGACGCAAGTCGATCCAACAAGAACAAGAAGCCAGTCTAGCCAGTCAGCGGCAGTCACCGCAAGAGAGATAAACGTCTACGTTTGCGGATTCTTGCGGTCAGCGTGTGCACGACGCAACGGGGGATCGGCGCGGGGCAGTGGCCAAGCGATGGTGGTGGCATTAATGTGCTGCACTCATTAGCTGCAGCACCGGGGCACCATCGCACTGCACTGTTAATCGCGGGTGATTGTGATTGCAGCGTTTTATACATCATCAATCGAACATCCGTTGCAGTTACGCCAATCAACCGCGCGAGAACCAATCCATGCGGCCAACAATAGGTTCCACCACCGTCCCATTTGCTTCACTCCACCGGGTAAAAGGTGTCCTGGGCAGGAGGGGGAAAAGGATTCACGAAACCCTCGATGTCTGCATTCGTACGGTTGCGGCGGCGCTGTGTCCTGTACACTTGTATCTCCCTCTACCGTCTATCAGTCCCAAATGTCGGCAACGAACGCTAATATTGGGTCATTATTTTTTGGTTCCATTGAACGTTTGATTTAAATTTAATTACACCGAAACCGGGCCCAATACTCCGAAACCACCTTTCCAGATCGAAGAATTGACCCGATCTGACGGCTAATGATGGCCATGCTAACATTTCCGCCGTTTGCCCTGTTCCGGCAAAGTTCCAGGGGGGAGCCCCGGCAGTAGCAGTGCGCCTTCCGATTGCATTCGCAAATTTTCACTGCTGAGCATTGATGAGGTGTTAATTGAATTCCATCGCATGAGCGAGCGAACGAGCAAGCGAGCCGAAGCCGTTGTTAATATTTCGAGTTTATGTGCGAGAGTGTTTACGTACATTTTTGTTGTAGCTGTTGACTAATGACGGTTTCGCCCATGAATTGAACCATGGTGCAGTAGTAATAATAAATATGATGATCGTAACCGTGTTTATTTTATAACTATTTTATAACAATCAAATCACTTAAAATCAGGTGTTTGTACAGCTTTTACAAAATAGCGTTAAAATAAGGAAAATAGGCAGCTGTGCATATGTAGCATATCTGCTATACAAAACTTATTATAATACACACTATCAGCTATAGACACATTGTAACACACTTTGGAAAGCCAAACCACACCATTGTAACACATTCATTATAACACATTCAGTAAATCAGATCATATCATAGCACCGCAACCGGAAGAGTTCAGGCCGTCCATTCAAACAAATAACAGATGTGACACACTTATCAAAAACAACCGAAACGCACAACATAAGCAGGAACAGTATGTAACCCAAAGCAGGAACAGTATATGCGTTAAACCCAAAACAGGAACTTAGTGACAAGAAGCATCGTTCTTGTCAACAAAAGACAAACGTAACTAGCTGAGTGAAAACAATAACTTTCCAACATAAAACCCGGAACCAAATGTGCGAAACCCTTAACTTCATTTGAGTATAAATAAAACCAATTCCAACCGTGGCAGGTCAGATTCGTTCGGACTGTCAGGATAGGACTATGCCCATCCTACATCTATCGACTTCTCATTTAAAGAGTTTAGTTATGTCCCCCTACCCAAGGTAAGGCCTCTAAACTCCAACGTTTCCAGTAAGGGAAACCTCCTAAAGGTTTCTATGATCGCCTGGACGATCAAGTGTCGAACGTCCGCTTCGAAGTTTTAATCTACCTCGGCTCATGTCAGCGAAACACTGACCTACCGCGACGGTACTCGAAGTACAGTTGTACGATCATCGCATTACATGGCGACCGTAGCTATCATCCGAATACATTACATGGCGACCGTAGCTATCATCCGAATACATTACACATAATTGTTATCCTTGATAAGTAATATTTTACTTGAAAAGCCATGTTTACTACACACAAGATTTGATATCCATGCGAATCAGAGAATGAAATTAATTTTTGAATTTTAATCAACTATTAAAATTATAACAATTTAAAATAAAATCAATTACATATAATTCCATTAAAAGTTCATTAACCAATAACCCACACAGTTTTGAACAATATCTTGTATTTAGAGCTCTTTAAAATTTAGATCGATACTGCAATTTATAATATTTCATTCAGATACAATCGTTGGGTTAAACGTTCACATAAAATCTAAACCCTAATATAATTGTAATCTGGATTAACCCGAAGCCAATCTTGTGTAAATGAACAAGAAATTCGGGACTGTAAGTATATTCGGCTTTAATTGTAAGCAGAATAGACCTTCGTTAAAGACTTCGTTGATCTTGGGGCTCTGAGCATTTTAAGTACAGTATATGTTTTAGTGGGAATGTGTAGAAATTAGTGATGGGCGGGTCGACCCGAACCTATCGGGTCGGAGCCATCCGTAAGCGACCCGGAGTCGTTCGAGTCGACCCGAAAGGTACAAGTAGGTTCAGTGGGTGCAACGACTCCGGTAGGTGCGAGAAAGCATAAGCGACTCCGACCCGTTGGTGCAGCGAGTTCGGGTCGGGTCGGGCCACGGTAGGTTCAGTTTGACCCGAGGGTGCAGCGAGTTCGGGTCGACCCGATAGATCAGTAGGTGCGAGAAAGCATAAGCGACTCCGACCCGTTGGTGCAGCGAGTTCGGGTCGGGTCGAGTCAAGGTAGGTTCAATACCCGACCCGAACTCGCTGCACCAACGGGTCGGAGTCGCTTATGCTTTCTCGCACCTACTGATCTATCGGGTCGACCCGAACTCGCTGCACCCTCGGGTCATACTGAACCTACCGTGGCCCGACCCGACCCGAACTCGCTGCACCAACGGGACGGAGTCGCTTATGCTTTCTCGCACCTACTGATCTATCGGGTCGACCCGAACTCATTGCACCCGCGGGTCGGTTTTGATTCCGACTCCGACCTAGCGCACCCGCTGCACCCACGGGTCGGAATCGATTCCGGCTGGCTCGCACCCGACTCCGGGTCGGGTCGTGAAATGAATCGTATGACCCAAGACTAGTAGAAATAGATGCCCGAGGCGCATTCCATATGACAGTTGAGCTTAGCTCCGTTGTTGATTGGGGTCTCGTGACGGATAGGACCCCGAGTTATTTCAACCACAATTGTTGTTGGAATAGTTTATAGAGGCTTTGGCTCCAACGGTTCCCAACCACAACGTCTCCACGGATCCAGCAGAAGTATTTAAAATATTTTCTCAAATAGACATAATATAGTTTGAACTACCATGTTACACCTCTATTTTTCAAGAAAAAAAAACAATAGCATTGATCCACGATGTAGGAGATTTCCTGTGTTTGAATCGGGAAATTGTGATCTTTATAGATAGCTCTAGATTTAGATTTAAAGTTATCCAGAAACTCTACTTGCTCGCACTTGAATCCCGTCCAGCCATTTACTATGTCTACGGTATACAGTAGACCATACTTAAATCAAAGGCGAATATATTGTCGATTGCTTAGCCAACAAAGCCAAAATAAGACTGACTACCAACAATACAACACTCCCAAAGAGAGATGGTGTCAACTGTATAAACAACAATATCAACAATACTAATAAAAAAAACTATCCATAACAGAATGGCTATACAATTTTCCTTTTTAAACGGGTAAACATCTGTATTACTCACTTAATTAAAGCAAACCTTCTACATTTGACAACGATATTTTGATTCATATTCCGGACCGTTTCGAGCTCATGTTTCAAATTACGGACGATTTGATTCACATTCCGGACAGCATTAAAATACCTTTTATAACCTTCAAATTTACACACATACACTACACCTTTTTAGATTTTAACTTGTTTTAAGGTCTGAACACTTGATTCTGTATGTTGGAGTCCTCCTAGACCAATAGAACGACGTTCTTAAATACAACGGGGTTTAGGTGCTGTTTTTCTCTTGTACTCGTAGATACATAGATATTACACTGATCTTAAGGCTGCGTTTGATCGTGTGAACCATCGCTTGCTGTTGGCTAAGCTCGCCCGGATCGGTCTCTCTACTCCGCTGGTGAATTGGTTCAGGTCCTATATCTCTGAACGTAGCTACTACGTACAAATCGATGATGTCTCCTCTAACGTTTTCGAGAGTTCATCTGGCGTCCCTCAGGGCAGCAACTTGGGACCACTGCTGTTCTCGCTTTTTATTAACGACATCACACTGGCCATTACGGAAGCAGATTGTCTGCTTTATGCGGATGATGTTAGGCTGTTTCGTATCGTACGTAACACTTCCGACTCTCTTTCTCTGCAAAGATCGATTGATGTTTTCTCTGACTGGTGTATCAATAACGACCTGCTAATTTCTGTTGATAAGTGTACGTCAATGTCTTTCTTTAGAATAGCTAGTCCGATTAGGTATATCTATAGCATATCAGGGACACAACTACCGCGGTGCAATACGGTCAGGGATTTAGGAGTCACCCTGGATCGCAAACTAGATTTCCGACAACATTACTGTGATATTTTAGACAAAGCTAACAAAATGCTAGGATTTATTCGTCGACATTCGAGAGAACTCAATGACCCACACTGCCTGTTAACTCTGTATAAGTCCTATGTTCGTTCCATCCTCGAGTTTAGTTCTACAGTTTGGTGTCCATTCTCTAGTGTTTGGTCCAATAGAATAGAAGCTGTCCAAAAGAGAGTTACTCGTATTGTCCTACACTTCACTCCGTGGCGTAATGTAACCCCTCGTCCATCGTATCATACTCGTTGTTTGTTGTTTGGTCTGGACACACTTGCTAGGAGACGTGATAATGCCCAATGTACGTTTTTGTCCAAACTTATTGTCGGTGAGATAGATTCGCCAGAACTACTGGCTAGAGTCAACATAAATGTCCCTCCTAGAGTGTTCCGTAACTACAGACTAATAAGAACTGACCTTACAAGACGTGCATACAGCGAGAACGACCCAATGACTGCGATGGCCCGTAAATTTAATCAGCGTTACATTTCATTTGACTGGCACCTACCTACTAGATTTTGTTGATCCGTTTTGTCATTGTACACTGCGTTAGTTATTTAAGTTTTAGTTTTAATTCAGTGATAAGGCCGCTTGTTTGGCCAATCACTTAATACAATAAACAATACAATACAATACAATACATAGAACCGAAGAACTGCTACGCAAATTGACGGACTCTCCCGTAGACCATCAATCCATTTGTCACATACATATTCAAATATTGTCGATTCTTTTTGTCATTACTGTCAAAAAAAATATTTTTATCCAATAAATCACAATTTACTTAGTCTGTCCGGAATTAAAAACCAGATAAAAAATCGTGCTCTGAGTTCCGGACAGAATTACAGGGTTTTCCATTCCAATTAACAACTGTCCACAGTCTACTAGCAATCCTCGATTTGAAAAACACAATTGTCTACCACTTACAATCAAGTCAAGCCGTTTTTGGTACACTGTCCATTTCAATTTCACAATTGTCGTATTCGAAAACACACGTCAGATGCGGCAGCAATTCAATAAAAATAAACCGAATGTCCGGAATTTGAAGCAGTCCGTAATTTGAATCATAACGGTACATAACTTAGAAACAGCTGCTAGTTAGATTACAATATTTACTTTAATTGATCATCCAACAGAAAAATCTTCTTGCGTTTCAAAAACTTTCAAGATTCTTCTTCTTATTCTATTTGGCGTAACGTCCTACGCGGACATGCCGGCCTATACAGGCTTTCGAGACTTCTTTCAAGATTATACCATCGATTCTAATAGATTCATTTTTTTCCAAAAGAATTAAAGAATTCCATAGACGCCATTGACTATACATACAACACTCACAAGAAACGATTTGATGCAACACGCTCAATCATAAACGGACGTGATAACGACACAATAAATCCATGTTTCACCCTGAGGTATTTTTCGAATCAGATCCGATTACGTCAACTAATCTAGTCATCACAGCAGTAGTGGAGGAGAATAGTCTGGATTGCACACAGATCGAAGACAACACCAACCAGCAAAGATGATTGAACTCTTATGAAAATGCTAGGATAGTACTCTAATTTGCTCTACTTATTATATTAACTACTATTCCGTAAAACAGCGGTAAAGAGTACGAATTAACAACATGTCCATCTTGAGTTCAAATCTCTAGTTCATTTTTTCCGTTAAGTTAAGTACAGGACAGAGTATGCGCGTGAACGGATCATGCCATGCGTGAACTTTAGTAGAGGCAAGATGATATGAGTAAAAGATCACGGTTGCTGGGTCAACAAGATAATAACCTTAAAAACAGGTTGTTTGATCTTGGACAATCTGAGTTGAATATAGTCCTCGTTCTTTCGTGTAGGAACTGGAATGTCTTCTAACACATCATATCTGTTATAACACAATTTATTTAAAAAAGGGTTTTTTTAGCATAATTAAATTAATTAGATAAGTAAGGGCAACATATAACGGAAATCTAGTGAACTACGAACAAGGCATAATTAAGTTATATCTAATAATTAAATAAAATTAAATGAAACAAAACTAAAACACATAAATTCAAATGTCTGCGCGAGAAACTGAAATGAACAGTATTGCAGCATACAAACGCCACCAAAAATGAGGTGCGTTTGGATTATAAGCATTGGCAGCATGAGAAATAAAATGATCGTAGGAACAACAAATAAAGGTCAATCAGCAGTTGGCCACTGACCCCCACTGAGACTGATAGAATTTCGATCACATCCCATACCGGTGTGTGTGTGTGCGTGTTTGTGTGTGTATGTGTCCCATCGATCAAGGCCCCCTGCTTTCCGTGGTGTGTCACCGAAGCCCCACGGTCCAGTGTGTGGCGAACCGTGGCACCCACAGCACAACTCCAGCTTCCGCCCATTCGCCCTAACCCACGCAACGCACACACCCAACATCCGGTGACTTATGTTTCGTGCGTAATAAATATTTAAAACCAAAAATCACTTTTAACAACTCCCATAAATCTGGCGAATCGAATTAAATTACCACGAGGCAGAAAATCCTATTCGGTTTTTGCTAGGGCGTTGGGTCGGCTCCGTGCCGACCGAAATAGGGAACTTACCGTGCAGATTTCCGATGAGGCGGAATCGTAGATTTGGTTTCGTCAAACCCATGGGAAAACGTAAGCCTACCACCGCAGAAAGCAGAGCAAAGCAAAAAAAGGCACTATCCCACACTTTGAAGTGCTTCAGCGGGGAAGGAAAATGTTTCGGTTCAAATGAAGGTTCCCCTGCGTTTGAACCTTTCCGTGCTGCAAACACTATCCGCCGCACCCGGGGTGCGTTTTTTTTCGAGGCTGGGCGGAAAAACACCGCAAAAACCTCCTACACAATTACACGACGAAGCTCGAATTGGGCTCGAAAGGGGTGGAATGGCATTGGGACGGGGGATGAAAAACCGCCAGCTAAAAAGGGGTTACCTTTGGCCGATGATCCACCTCGATGATAATGTCGTCGTAGTTGCCATTACCGTTGGTTGTCGAGTCGGGACCGGAACAACTTCGAAGGGTGCATAAATTTAAAACACTTTCACACATTCATTAATAACAGGGACCTCGTTTTTTCTCTCCCCCAAACTCAAAAATACGTACGATAAAATATAGTTGTCCTTTCGATTACGGCGGCTCGGCGCAAATGGTCTCGATAACATTGGATGTGGCAATTTAACACGGCAAAACCAAAGAAGTGTTTGAATTTGTGTCATTCCTAACGACAGGCTCCCGGTTCTGACCGATTCTATTCCCTACGTCATTGCAGACTGTGGAGGTGCGACACAGCAAACAAGCGATCCGACGAGGTGCTGTGTATTTGTTGCCGAATGTTTTCGATTCGAGCAGCAGTGGTTGACTCTGTGGTGTAGGGTGACGGTAGATGTGTTTGTGGGGACTGTTCTTTAACGACGAAGTACGACATTAGAGGAGTAAGGGCGTAAGGGCCGAATGAGAGTAATCTGTTTGCATTGCAAGAGGATTAAGGCGTTTTAGTGGCGTAGGTTGCAAGGATTTTTCAAACACGACTCGTTAAACGTTTTCACCTACCCTTACGGGAGGGGAACCCATCACGATACGGTACTAAGATGCAATAGACCGATTGACATCAGTATGATTGATGAGGAATGTATGATGCAAAGCAGCAGTATTGCAATTATGAGAAGGAATAAAATCACCCGAAATTTTCGATGGAAATGCGAATTAGAGAGATATATTTATGCTTGATGGGCAGATTAGATGTCATCAATATTCAATGTTTGAATTGTTTAATTTTCAGTGCATTCGTTTACAATGTTTACATGTTAGAGGAGGCATTACCATCGCGATAGGCTTTACGTACGCTTTTATAATAGACGATAATTTTAAAGGAGGATGTAACATATTGTAAAATTGTTAGACGATAGAAGATATGGCTCAAAACATATGGCTAAAAACATAGAAGATATGGCTCAATTATTATTCACACCATAACCAATCGCAGCACACGTAAGTGCGACAAATAAGTCTAGTTCATATTTACAATCCCAGCAAGGCAGGGAAGATCGTTGCACTAAAAATAGAAAAAGAAGGCAGGAATAATTGACAGTGATGTTAATATCGTCAACAATCTAAGTCGCTATGAGATAGAGCTTTTCGGACATAGAGCTAGTTTGAAGCAATTAAAGAATCTACTGAGTAGGTTAAAGTAATTTTGGCCAAATCTATTAGTGAACTTGTTTATTTTTGAAAGAGAAAAGCTTATGACTATACATAACGTTCCTTTTTTACAAATTCATGAATAAATTTACATCAGGCATGTTTACAATAAGATATAAACAAATTTTTAATCAAAAGTTTTGGACTATGTCTACAATATTTATGCCCTCAATAGATGTGGGTCGTGTAACATGTAAAGTTCAAAGCAAAGTGGCCCACGATCCTAAAAAGGGTGGAGAACACTGCTACACCTAATTCGATACCTAGGACTCAAACTAATTTATCGAACTATATAAGTAGTAGTGTTTCATATACTTCATTACAGACAACATAATTTGGTTAAAACCGTATGTACAGTCACTTTCTAACGTTTAAAAATATCATAAAGATAATGTAGTTGGAGTATTTATATTAAACCTTGTCTCAGAGCTTTAAGATCGCAGTAAGTCTTTATTATTTTTATCCGTATTTACACAGCGTGTTTCTAAGAAATAGGCGAGCGTCTTTCTTTGATGGATGGTCCTAAAATTAACAGTGGATAAGTAAGGGCAATATATAACGGAAATCTTGTGAACTACGTACAAGATTTAAAAAAATGACTGTCATTCAATTAGATTTTTTTTTAATTTAAAAAAAATCCAATACTAGGGTAAATGTACCTATAGTGGTGGTAGTACCAATAGTGGTGGTATTGCACTAAAATGCGGTTCATACGGCAAATTAAAAGCAATTAAGTTATTTACGTTAGTGTGAAATGTTCTTTAGCCTTTTACAAAGGGCTTAAAAGTTAAATGGGGCCATTCCGTTACTTTGTGACCGAAAAATCCATTATTTTGTGAAATGTGTCAACATTTTTCCAAAATCCTTAGGATTTCATAACGAAACTCATATTTCTGTTAACGTTCTAAATGACCATATAACTACGCAATTACTAGTTTTTCAACATAACTGTTATGAAATGTTATTGTTTTACTAAAATTATTTGCCTTTTGACCATATTTATGCATTTTTAAGTGTTTTTTACCATAGTACCATTATAGGTACACAAAACAGGCATGTTCCTATAGTGGTTATAGTTATAAAATCAATAAAAACAGGTCATTTTCTGTTTATTCGAGGATATTTTCGACATGTCGTGCTGTTTTCACTAAAATAAGCAACATAAATGAGTTTTATGTAGGTAATCTACCAAAAACAGGCCAAAATTCGCTTATATGGCTGAATGAAAAATTGACTTCAAATCAAGCACACTCTTCCGGGTGTAGGTTGACGACAGGTGTGATGCAGTACTTTCGTCAATAGTTTCATCGATTAACATTATACATTTTTTTACGATCAAATTACGGAAGAAACCAATATTATGGCAATAATCCTTGCTATTCATACGAAAACAGCTTCTAAACTAAGTTTCATTGATATTATACACCGTTTTTGATGCATCTTTGTTTACCACCACTATAGGAACATAATAAGACGACTATAGGAACCATACCACCATTATAGGTACAACGAAGCAGCCACAAAAATTTGTATTTTTTCGAAAATTTGATGTATTTCATGGTAAAAATGGTTGTGATTGCGAAGATAAAACATATTACAATTGCTATTTGTTAAAATATTCAGAAAATGTCCTTTCTGACACTTTAAATCCATTCATCCAACACATCGGTACCACTACAAATTGCACCACTATTGGTACATTTACCCTAGTTGTACCTTAAAATATAATAACTGAATATTCGTGATGAAAGATGTTAAACTTTCATAATGTGTTTCCAGGAATAACTGAAGCATTACAATCCAAAGTTATATATTAAACACTTATAGCTTGTTCAGATGAACGAAAAACTTATTTAAAAAATGTATAAATCCCTTTCGTTGAAAACTTACTAATGTAAAGTTTACGGGGTAGTTATACACGAGTGAAATCGGTAACATCCTTGATGGCACTAATAATGATGTAATTTATAAAGATATTGGTAATAACGAGGATGACAACATTTACATATACATATAAGCAGTGGCTGATTTAATGGTAATGTTGTTTCATACATTGTTTTCATAAAGTAAGAACAAAAACAAGTTTGATTTGAATTCCAAAAGTGTTGGCAAAATTAACAAATTAAGGCGATGATAAACTAGTTTCATGAAAAGTTTGTTTTCTTTTTCCCACTACATCATTTTTCAAAAATTAATATTCGACGCTTCACCTGTACTACAGTAGTGTAATTATGCGTCTGTTTTCCATAAATGCTAAAGTTGCGAATTACTTCTAAGCCATCGGTACAACCCGGTACCGAACCCATCAAACAACGTCAACAGTACCAAATGAAAATTAATCTTCATCACTTAATCATTACAGCACTTCCATCAACCAAGCTTGCCTTTTTTGTAGTTCTCTCCTACTCCACGTTTCTTCTACCCGCCCCCACCAGAATCTGTCCAAGAAACTCAAAGGGCTTTATCGCTCTCACTCTCTCCTTCTCTCATTAAAGCATGTTTTCTCGTTCTAAATTATAAATAACTTAATTTTTCCGCTTCCTAGTCGGCACCGAGTCCATTGCACACCTTATTGACCCTTTCACTCGAAAACCTGGTCGTAGAGGTCCGTATCATTCCAGCGTCCGACCGACCGACCGACCGAAGAGGTACGCGAGCGCGCGCTGGTGATAATAAATTGCATCTAATTAACGTGATCATCAATTACGGGCTGCGGGTTGGCTTCGGTGAAGGTTTTTTTTTTCACCCGCAAGGCAATGCTGTTCAACTACTGTTCATCATCGGGTGAAGATTCGCTTTGAACCATACCGCCAGGTTTCAGGCGACCCATTTCATTTCACTATTCACTCGTATCCTTTCGTTTGCAGCGATATGTCATCACGCTGACTATTTGCAAGGTTTTTTTTTCTATTCTACGAATTTGTTTAAAAAAATTATAGGAGCAATTCTTTCATGATTTCAATAGTAGAAAAAATATACATATGGTGGAATGAAAAATGGAAAATAGCACTATAGATATGCACCCCGCTTTGTTGTGGAATGTAAATCAGTGTCAAAATAGTAGAAAACATGCAAAGCAAGAGATATGTTTTAATTGGTAAAATCAGCAGCACAACAAAATAAAACCGATCAAAACACCTGATACGCTGGGCTGGGCATAACAATCAAAGCGCAAAAAATAGCATAAAAAACAACATAAAGAGCGACGCAAAAAATCGCTCAAACAACCAACTATTGATACAATGGATCGCGTTTTAATAGCATTGGATTAACGGAATATTTTAATGGTGCATTCGCATAAACAACTCCCAGGAACAACTTTGTTTTTTGCTCGCCAGCAAACAATCACAACAAGTTCTTACACTATTTTATTAAACTCTTCCCCCCAGATCCTGTCCCTCATCGGTGGACTCTGTTTTGAACAAAAAAAGCATAAGCTTATGTTAAATATTTCAGAAATTTGTCCCACATCATTCAGCATTCAGCAAAAATAGCATTCTTTATTGCGCAGCTGTTGGCTGACAAGCAGTTTGTTTTTACTATTCTGTCTGGTGTTTTAGTTTTCGCATACAAAAAACCACACCCCGTGCATGAGTCTGCAACACGGCAGGGCAGTTGGATTGGTTTTGCGTTCCAAACGGTAGTTTTGATCGAATTTTCTTTTCATCTCTCTCTCTCTCTCTGTCGTTCTCGCTCTCTAGAGGTTCCCTTTTTGACGCTATGACGCACAAAAATGGGTCCTTTTGGAGAGCATTTGGTGTGGAGCAAACATATTTTTTTTATCTACTACTTTTTAGTTATCTACTTTATACCTTCAAAGCCGAAGGTGAAAAATTGAGAAATTATATCAAGCTACACTCGAAAACATGGACGGGTAGTCCGACCGAAGAGATACACGTTTAGTATGATCGAAATTAATCCTAAGAAAGGGTAAAGAGATACACTCCACCCCAAAGATATGAGAAAAAGTGGTAAAACACCGCAAAAGGCTATGAATAATTAATCGAACAACCCGGAGAGCCGCTTATTAAGACGGCTAGTTTTGGGTTGACAGGTTATTAATTCGTTTGGGTGAAAGCCTGGCACGTTGGACAAACAGTTTGGCTAGGTTTTTTTCTACATTTTTTTTTGCCCAGTCCGAACGAACGATTCCCGTTTTTATTTTCCTCGACAAGCTAAGAGATAGCGAAAGATTTGTACAATAATGTCCCGACAACGACCTTGCCCAGATCAAGCGCCATCAGCACAGTACACCAGCACAAACGCCAATGGCGGCCGGCCACTGCGTAAACGGTGGTTTCGGGTGGTTTTAATTTGTTTTGCGAACATTCTATCGATGGTCGGGAGATGAACACATTTATAAACATGAGCCATTTCGAGACATCAAATGTGTGTGCTTTTTTCGTTGCTTTGTTGGCTCCCTGCTCTTCACAGCTGAAACCGTTTTCACCGAAAGCTTATTGATTGAGATATTAGGATGTTTTGATGATCGCACTCCATCGATAAAATCGATAAAATACGACAAACGGTAGTTTACCCCCTAACGGTAACCCAAAGCCCCGACGTTACTGACCGGCGACGGCGAGGCAACGATCGCCGATGACTCGATCCTGTCCCAATCCGGGTGCAGCCAGGAGTCATTTACATGTCGTAAAAATCAAAATCACTTGCCAGCCAGCGAGGGCGCTTCAACGCGTGTAGTTTTATCTTATTCTTCTTTTCCTCTCTTTTTTTAATAAGCCACACATTCTTTCAGTAAGCAAAAGTCCGGCAAAAATGTGTATGCTCTCATGGCACGATGTTTGAAGGGCCTCAACTCAATGATTTCAGTCAAATGGGTAGAGTTTGAAAGCAGCGCACCGGGGGAAACCTGTTTGGACGAGTAGTGTTTATAGTTGCTGGGTTTTTCATAAATCACTGGCTAGAAATAAAATAAAAAATAATTTGCAAAAGTTTATACCTTCTAGATACGAAAAGCAACTATGCGGTTGTAAATTTGAAAACTAATCCTAATGTATACATATTCATTTCACAAGTAGCTTAGAGGATCATTAAATTAAACAATAAAAATATGATTCACAATCATTTTGTTAGCGTAGTAAATCAAAAAATGTGATTTAAAAATGCAAAGCCTTGTTTTTATACGAAACAGTTGTCTTAGCTCTGAGATTTGTATTTTTTTTTAAATATATTTTCCTTTCAGCTACAACTCAAGAGAACGTCATCATTTACATATTAAGTCGGATGGCTAAGCCTTATAGAACAAACAGGACATGGTGCGTGTACGCATGCCGAACGATTTCACCAACGGATGTCGTGTGTCTTATATTTCTTAGCTGTTACAATAATGTGTAATCACTGTAACGTGCGGGTGAAACGCCATACAACCATTGCATGATTGTTTGGTGCTGAAAAGAAAAGCTAATACCATGACGAATGTCATGATCACTGCCCTTTGAAGCTGCGCACATAGAGCAACAACCTATTAATCAGTTAGTGTAGATGTGTTGCAAAGAAATATTTGACATACAGACCCCACCAGGCACACATTTAGCACTATCACCAACCGAGTGAGTGCGTAGGAAAGAAGGGGAAAAAAGCTTATGCCTTCTTCAGAATTTGCCTACCGCAAATACCTTCGATCCTGGAGACGGGCACGTGCACAACCGTGAATCCAATCAGGTTAATTAGTTTATTAGAATGCGGAGTGAAATAATTGGCCCTGTCAGAATACTCGCAACCACGGATTTGCCGCTTCCCGGAGCACGCCATCTATGGGCGGGTTGAGGGAGGGGGAGAGGGGGGGGAGGAATGTCATACTTCGTCATATGCGTTGGCGTAACAAAATGATCTTCTACCCAAGCGGTACATCATCGGTATCGGTCGCAACGGTAACCGAGCATAAACAGTTTATGCTTCGCTTGTTTCACCCGCCCGCGACACTCAGCGGAACCACAAAGCAGGGCTTAGGGTTTCTAAGTCACTCAATCGTTATTAGTGCTGTGCAGCCGCTTACCTGTTTTCAATTTTCAGCGCTCGGCTCTTTTTAAGCAGTTATCATTGAACGAAATGTGCGGAACGACGCAAAAATGCCCAAATTGTTGGCTTAATTCGGTCAAAGCGAAACGATTCCTCGTACACCCAGCTCGCGCCCACTGCGCGGTACAGCAGCCCGTCGTTTTGTTGGCAGTGTTTTTCGCGAGGGATGGTATTAGGAGCAATTATGTCGCACTGATTGGTGCGGTGCGTTGCTTTCAGTGTGGCTGTGTTGTTCATGTGCTATACCCGATTGGGTGGGAATTATCATAAGCATAACCCAGAAAGCAAAGAGGCTTAATTTATACAAACATTATTGCAACATTGCTTAATGAGTATATGAAACAAAGGTGGCAATGTAATGCGTTAATGTCTGCTACAATTATCTTTTGTCCGTAATAAAAATACATTTTATAGAAAAACTAAACATTTATTGCTTTGTAATCTTCAAATCAAAAGATACATAAGAACATCATATTTAACATGTTTCATTATAAATGCTCTTACTATTCCAAACGTAATTCAATGAACGATACCCACATTAAAGGAACCTATTTGCTGTATGTTATATTCGTCATCATCGACATGCTATAGTTGATGCAAAAGTAAAATATTACTTAATGTTTCAAAAGCATTATCGGTCTGTATATCTCAATCATAGGAACTCAAGATAAAAGTGTCGATTATCTAATTCAAACGGAAAAGTATCAAACAAAACCGCGCTATACGAACTGAAACAAAATCGGTATTATACAAGCTTGTTATAGACTTCTTTCGTTGACTCGAGACATTGCTGCCAAATTGATCTCAAATGGCTTTGTTAGTTGAAACAAACTGCATCGCGGAACGCAGAAAGTATCGTACCAATTTATAATTATTTATACGTGTGGCGTATCATTGTTCTTAAAATATTTTTGGCAATGTCATGCAAAGTAGTGTTTTTTATACGTTTCCCATTTTTGTGTGCATTTTGATATTTCCATCCTTTTTAAGTAAATAATTACAAAAAATCCCTTTTGAATGTAATTACATATTTTTAAACCAAACGTATTGCATGTATTTAGTAGTTAAACCGTAAAACAAAACGATTTCCGTAGCTTTAACCTGACGGAAAGCTGTTGGTCAAAAAACGGTCTACGTTTGAGCCAGGTAATGCAAATGACCTTCGTTCAGTACGATATATCAAACCAGAGACAAATTGAGTGCTCTAACACGGATCATAATAGAAAATGAGCATTTTTTGATACTTTTTCTCAAACGATTGAGTCACATAATCGGCACTAAAATGTTTCCAATCATTTATGTTCGTCCTTATATTTTATAGATTTTCTATCCTCGCAATTAAAAAAAAGATCAAAAAAGTGTCATCTAGTTTTATTTCTGGGTTCGATTCAAAATTAAACAACAATTCATAAAAAGCGTAATGCTCGTAAAAAAATACTGATAATTTCCACCTTACTTACTACAGCAATATATTATGAAGTATAAGGTTGTCTCTTCAAATATGTAAACAGTTGGAAACATTATTTAAAACAAAGGTTGTTTGAATGTTATATCGAACACTCACATCCTCATATATTTTAAAATACATAAAAGGCTTCATATTTTGTACTAAATTGCGCACCGAATTGTATTATTTTCGACTGTATGGTAAGTCCTTCATTCTTTTCACATTTTCATAGAATCAGAAAGTTTGGATAGATTTTGCGTTTGCTTTGTACGCGCATATATTTGGCCAGTTTTGTCGTATTATTTGTATCGACGTATTGTCTAGAGTACGTTGCTACTAATGTTATGGCTTATGGCTTTGAATGATATCCGCACACAAACATTAAATCCGTAACATGTACATTTGCAATCCATCTATCTCATAAAATAAACTCATCACGCTTTGCATGTGGCAATCGATTGCATAGCAATTCTAAGAAGTAGGCAAATGCAATACAATCAAATTAATAATTTGGTTCCGCTGACACCGTAGCATCTTCGATCGTAAATAATTTCCGCTAACGTTCACCATGCAAATGTTGCCTTTCACTTAGTGCATCATAAAACTAATCTTGGTTTTCCAAGTTTTAGACAACAAACTAGTAGAATGCTTAGTAAAGTTAGTCGCTGTAACAAATTGTTTTTATTGCTCCTTGATTCGTCTAATCTGCCCGAAGACGTTTGGATTTAGCAGCTGTGTCAAACGTCTAACGGTTGATAGCGCAATGAACGGGAAATGATAGAAATTGTGGTGGTAGGAGCACTGACTTGTAAAATGTGGATGAATACAGTTTTATATAGCATTTTTTATAACCTTTCAGAATTCCGTGCTAAAAGAGGTGCATTGGCTTGTGAATAAATCAAAGAATTGCACAGGCTAGACAAAGCTAGACAACAGAAATAGGCACATTTTTGCTTGTGTTGTAGCCAATAAAAATCAATGCTAAATACTAGTTAAATCCATTTTATTTTAATTAGTTTTAATTTTTCTTTTCACCATCATTTGAGCCCACCAGCGTTCAAACATCCGTCTTATGGCGGACTATTTTGTTCCAAAAATTAAGTGTAATCCTTATCCTACGCCAAAATCGATTAGTGCTCCTCCCGTGCCGTTTTTTTCGCTTTTCCAAAGAAACCCAAAATCGGTCGAATCCTAGAACAATGGAAGGATTGTTTAGATTTTTCGGGACGTTCCTCATGATCGAGACTGAATGGCGGCGGCATTGAACAAACGCCGAGAAGGAACCATCAAGAGGAAGATGAACAGCAACAACAAAACCACTTCGCTGCAGACTTCACGTCGCGCACTGGAAAAACATGTGCACAGGATACACGTCGAGGTGCATAAATCCCTTCCACACATATCCTTGTCACTGCTCGGCCGGTCCCCAATGCCCGACCCACACACACTCTCACAGACGTATCTTCATCTTAGAAAATCTCATTCATCATCATCAGCAACGGCCGGGATCACGGCAAAGCATCATGCCCGATGCCCATCGCACATACATGACTGAGCATGAGTTTTCTGATGTGTGGTGCATGTGCATGTGCGCCCTCACGTATATGCCTGCAGGATACGCGTAAGCCGCACCATACAGAACGAGGTGGAATAATTCCCGAAAAAAGAGATCTCCGCATCCGGAGTGAGCATACCTGCGCAGACGATGCGTTTTTGAGGCAGTGTGGAAAAAAAGAGAAAACTACACATGAGCCATACATAAAAAATAGGCCAAAGCCGCTTAAGTTATTCCCAAACGCAAACTGAACTAATTTGGATATCTAAATTCAGCACCGCTCTTACGCACCGGAGTGAATTTCGGTTAATTCGCTACGGGCCAAGCTTGGAGAAAGGTTGAAACGGGAAACCATACTGCCCTTTCGTGCCGAAGTTCGGATGCTGATGCTGTTCAAGCCAGCGGATGAGGAGATGCTTGAAACGATGCCATCCGAGAGCTTAGGATGGAAAGGTACAATGGTTTGAAGAAGGAAGCTGGCGAGGGCGTGTTTCCTTGTTTTATAGCAGCTCAAGAAGGGAGCGAATAAAAAACCTTTCTCGATTGGTTCGAAAAGGGCGAAGCAGGAACAGGACATTTAAATTCACTGAAAGCTAAAAAACAATGCATTATATAAAATTTTCGTCCCGTTTGAAAGACAACATGTGATCGCAATCGCACACGCGATTTAGATGACAAACACAATCGTTAGCAAAGTGTCATACAATAAAACACTGTTTATATTTTATCATTTGGTGCATCACCGTAACCGGTCAAGGTCTGTCTCTGCCGCAAATATGCTTAGTTATCTGTAGGTTTCTGGCATGCTTGTCGCGGGATAGTTAAAAGTGCGTATAGGTACATACGAGACTTGATATACTGCTGACAGGCATGTTGTTAAGATCTAAGTCTTGACAACAGTATCGCGGGATCTGCCGAATTGTTTATAGAGAAGGTTGATAACATTAAGTGCTAGCATCTCAGGCGGTGATCTATTCAAAAAGCCGGATGGGTTTGACTCCTATCCAATTCGTTCATCTGTAGCAAGGACTGGATATTGGATTGAGTGGAACATATAAATCCAGCAAGCCTGTATAGCCCGATATAACCACGACGTATGTCGTTATGAAAAAGATGAAATAAGAAGTCGTTCAAGGATCAATATCTCATACAATCAAAGCAGAATGCTAATATTTCCTGTAAGGGAGAAGATATGATATCATTGAGATTAAGTTTCATTTTAAAAAGGATCCCAGGATTTATAATCGATAAAACCTAGAATATAGAGATTTTTAAACCTCATGTAAGAACATATCATCTCATCATCCCAAAGGAATTATTCCAATAAAACAACTTTTTTTTATTCCGGAGGAACCTTTCAAACTTCCTAATCGCAATCAACTACTCGATATTATATTGGTTTCACTTTATGTTCTTTAAAGTAGAGTATTAATACAAAAACCTAAACGATCCGTTGGTTACATTACTCATTGACATTGCTCTCCCGTCATAGGATTAACATTTTAAAGATGTAAGAATAAGTGATATGGTAAGATATCAATTAAAATTAAATAATTAGCATTACTTTAATTAAAGTATCAAAAGCATTACTTAATAAGGCGGATTTAGCTGGGTTGGTTGTTACATTACGCGTTTAACGTAACACTACTGGCCGTTCATACACTCAAACAAATAAATATATTTTAAAGGAGTAACGCTTCACTTCAATCACACAGTACTAAAATGAAGTAATAAAAAAGCAATCGCACATTCAAAAATACTTTTTATTTTCTGTTCAAAAATAAATAACAACAAAACCAACATGATGAAATCATAAATCGTACCGGCTATTGTGTGAGCTGTTGCCTGTTTACAGAATATGCCTAGCATTCAATCATCAAAAGTGCGTGGTCGCTGACGATGGATTATGAGAGCTTTATTTTAAAAAAAACAAGCATTCGAGTTTATATTGGGTGTTACACCGTTAACGAGTAGTTAGTCCGTACGACACACCAAGCTTTATCGCACCATTCGCAAAAGCTTACCCACGAATGAGTTCGATTTGTGAGACCGCCCGTCTCCGCCAATATATACCCCCCTCTGATGCTGATTGCTTAATTTATTCCTGCTCACCCCGCCAAATAAAACGATCTTACTAATGCTTAGATTAATCGATTTGCAGCTTGGCAATCGGTCTCCGATGAAGATATCGAATTTTAATGATCGTCGTAGCTAAGTTTGGTTGTCGACGGTGCCAAACCCCAAACGCCGGCCGCTAGTGCCCGTTAGTGCCGCTGCCATAAATCACATTGCTGATTTTTTTTTCTCGTGCTGTGCGACCGCGGGGCTGTTGCGTCGGATGCGGCGTAAATCTCCCATACAGCGTGGGACCATTTGATGCTAATCTACGTTTAATGATCGTATCGCTGAGAGCGGCGGAAATAAAGAGAGCGATAAAAGCTCGCCCAGACAAGCAAGTGGAAAAGGAGGAGAAGGGGGAGGTGGATGAAAGGAAAAGGTGAAAAAAAAACATTAACAACCATGTTTTCGATACCGATAAGATGGAGGCAAATGACACTTGCCCGGGACATTTGATGAGACAAAATTGGACGAGCGTTGGGATGAGCGAGCTGGATCAATTTATTTGCCCATCCATTTGTGTCTAACGAGCATGTTTACCTTTCTATAGGAATATCATACACAGACAAATTTCACAATTGAAAAGGTGTTTTGTTTTTGCTCAGACGTAGAAAATTGGGTTCAATTTAGAATTCATTGAAAGCCCTGTAATTGGAAAATATTATGAAGCATTATTCATTTAATTCTTGAATGAAATCACCCCTGTTTTGACATTAGTGTTGACATGCTCTGGCGGTTGCTTTAATAGAATATCGCAATCTAATGGCACAAGTGTTAATTATAAAGAAATTATTGTTGTTGTTGTTGTTGTTTGCGTTGATTAGACCTCTTCAAAATGACAATAAATTTTTATCATATTTCCACATGTTATATGATTAAAAAATGTACAAAAGAATCAAACTTTGTTCTTATCGTTAAGACGAGCAAATTCCCTCACAAATCTAAATATCATGCTCATATTATTGACAACATAATCATAATAATTACATAAAAGGCTGCTTGGTTCACGATCACCCTTTCTTTTAATCTCCCTTCACTGCTGGCCAAGAGCACTTCATTTTTCTTACCCTCTCTTTTACAAACGTTTTAAACTACTTCACTGAATGCCACCTCCCACCCAACAGGCATTGTGGGAGGAAAGTAATTCACCCCCTTCCTCATTCCCTACCGTATAAATCTGTTTCCAGTGGGTACGGTGTGTTCCCAGCATTTCGCTCGTTTAAGTCTTTCGTTCCTGTTGCACTGTTTATGCCGATATTTCGTGCGTGGTTTGCTAGTTCAGTTCCTAGCGCAACCGAGCGCATAAGCGAGCTTATTTGCCGCCATATTATTACGAACTTTGATATGACATTATGCCTATTCATCGTGATCACGTCGATAGTCCGCGATAGGGTCGCGCAATGTACCACCACACCGTCGTTGATCAGGTTCACATTTTCGGATCGATTTCAACGATCGACGGAATCTGCTACAGCGGGCTGTCTCGGCGTTGACGTGTGGTGTAGCTGATGTTATCCTTGGAATGCTGTATGCTCGCCTGGCTCACGCTTTGATTTGTTTGGATTTTGCGTCTAAATTCCAATCATGTGCCACGCGATCGTGCGTCATGAGCACACGATCGTTGTTTGCTGGGTAACTATTAACATCCAAGAAGATAAAATCGGAAGATGTCTTCAAAACTGATTTTAACGCGCAGCAAACAGGACAAATAGGTGCTTTTTAGGGCCCATTTAGTATGTTGGAATAGTGATCAATTATCTTGTTTTATGAATGCCGCCTTCCTTTCAAATCAAATGAAATCAACAGGTTTCGTCTGCATTGCTGCATCGTTTACATTCAGTTTCTAAAATAAATTTAAATGTAAAATTCGTCCCTTGTCCATCTCTAATTTTTATGTGCAACACAACTAATTCATCCTTTGGTTAATCTTTTTGGTATGGAATCTCATGAATCTCAGTACACATTCACCTACAGGTTCACATCAGTCTTCTTATTATATTATTATTTTTTTTATATTGCCTTAACCTAGCCAAAGATTAGTTCCATAGGTTTGATTAGTCGTTGGCATGATCGAGTAAGAGATTTAATAAAATTCCACCATTACAGGAATATCGCGTCTTACTTAGTTGCCGCATATAGCGAGCAATGTTTATATGCGGTACAATCAGGCGGGTCCATCCTTAAATCTCTAATACTGATTGATGAAACGTATTTCTTGTACTGCGTAGAATGATTTACTGGAATACTCATTCATTCCGCGTCGTATATGAATATAAAAGTGTATTTTTCTTCCTAGCAAGTGTATTTACTCTCTATGCATCGAACTCCCCAAAGGACGTCTTTGCGTTCAGGAATCAATTGTAACCTTAAATCTGAAAAAGGATAGCATGACGGCAAAACCTCAGCGCATCTTTTACGGACATTTTAAAATTAATTGATCTACAGAAGTCGTTTCGTTGTGGTGCGTCGGTCATCTTGTACGGTTATCGAATAAAATGTCCTCCGAACGAACGCACAGGATATACACGTCACGACACAAACACACGAAAAAAAAAAAAACATCAACGAACAACATTATCGCCCAGCATGATCTTCGCTGACATGCAACTTCACACACTACCGGGATTTTGTGGCCGCCCGGACACATTCCGGGTCCGGGGATCATCAAACAGACCCGAAACCCGACCAACGGTGGAACCTTCGGCAAAGGCAAAATAATCTAAATCGTACACCTTTGAAAGCTAATAAGTTCCATCATTTATTACAAGTTACGATGCCAGGCCGTCATTAATCACTGGACCGTGATGCTGCTGGCTAGTATTGATGATGTTTTGGCTGTTTTCTTCGGATGGACTTTTTTTTCGTCGTTGGTTTCCTTGATTTGGTTGATGCTTTGCATCGCCTCTTGTC
Source organism: Anopheles gambiae (assembly GCF_943734735.2). NCBI lineage: Eukaryota > Metazoa > Arthropoda > Insecta > Diptera > Culicidae > Anopheles > Anopheles gambiae. The sequence continues at coordinate 46,028,105 of NC_064602.1, read as the reverse complement.
CGATGTTCCGCACGGAAAGAGAAAAGTAAAAATCGTGAAGATCCATCAATATGACCGAACTGGAAGAGTCACCGATTTTGGACAGAATTATGCGCAAAGGGTGTTTAAAGTGTTGTTCTGCTTCTCTCTATGTTCGTGTGTCATACGCTCCCTGTGCGGTATTATGTGGCAGAACTTCTCAACAATTCAGCTATAACACGCATAGCTATAAATACTTAATTTTATGACAAAATTTATGTCTGTCCTAAAATTTCCTCTTTCAACTGTATACATGAGTTCCAATAATTTCTTTGGAAATGTACATTTTATTCTATCCCTAGTGTCAATACGAGACAAGTCTTTTAGTACAGTTTTTCGAAGATTTCTGTGAGGGTGACGAAGCAGTTTATGTCCTGCGTTTTTAATGTCCTGATGATTTTTTTTTCATTGTACATTGGTCATCCATAGCTAAATACGGATTGACACGTACAATGATGCATTTTTTGTCGTTCCAAAAAATGTTCATGTGTGTTTGCAATGCTACAATTAAAAAAGAAAACATTTTTTCGAAAATACAAAAAGTCTTTAAATGTGATCGTCTTAAACCGTGGTACTATAGTTGCATATTTCATTAGTTCATAACATTGATATTCATACAGAAATGAAAACTTTACGCGCCTCAAATGTACTCTTTTGCAGGACCGGACCTATCATACCCATCTCCAGTATCCTGCACAGTTTACGATTTCATAAACCCCACCACCTAGACCCACTTGCCGGCAGCGACTGTCAGACGGTGTTGTGATGTCTAGCTGTGAGTGTAATATAAATAAGAAACAGTATACCTCAATTAGCACGTACTATATGTGCAGTGTTGATGATGTCTCGCTCCCTGCGGACGGGGTAAAACACATGGTCTCCCAAACTCGGCAGCGGAGATTCGAGACACTTGGTTTGAGACGAGCACTTTTACGGCCTTCATTCACGGCGAAATGTATCCGGTGACATTTTGACTTTGCCCGGAACAAGATGTGGTACAGCTCTGCTGAAAATGTATCGTCAGCTATGAAGACGGTTTATGAATTTATTCATCATTATTTTTATTTCAATCTTCTTGATGTGCCAATGGCATGCAATTACTCTTTTGTAGTATAAAACATTTAATGTAGATACATTGTTATATTTAGAGTAGCTTATTGTAGTAGCTGTAGTTATTACTTCTTACTTGCTTCAGTAGAAAGAAGCATTTGTACTAGTCAAATTTCTTATATTGCTTACACTCAGTGTATGCAACGCATCGTTAAAGATATCATCAGCATTTGCGGTCTGCTAATCAACACGTCTATTACAGGATAGATGGGTTGAACTCCTAGCAGGACTTTTGTATTGTTTCGTTATCTTGCTTACTGTCTGGGGAAAAAAGTAACGAAGTAAACAGCAAAGGACATACAGCATCACTTACCAATGGCTGTACATAGTATCGTGCACAAAACCTGGTCGTTTTGCTGCTGGGTAGGGGTTGCCTCATGCAAACCCCTGCCTTACAGCGATGGCGACAACAACACACTCACCGCCATAACGACACTACTACACCAACGACCAACCATCGCACCATCAGCAGCAGGCCGTGCTTGTCAATTAAATTAATACACCATGTTAACAACAAGCCTTCTCGAGATGTGCGGGGCTAGGCACCGCAACAAAGTGGGTGAAAGAACCGCCACCCCCGTGTCACAGCAGCTTGCCCTCGTAACCTGCAACATCAAACCATTCGTCATCGCGCAAAGATTCGCGCAGGCTGCCCCCGGAGCGGCCAGCACTGTGCGTAATGTTGTTCGTATCGAAAATATAATTTGTCAAAATGACCCGAAGTGATTTGTAAACATTGTTTCGATATTATTTTTCCCTCCCATACTGGTGCCATACTCATATTCGTTTTTTGTTGTTGTTGTTGTTGCTTTCCTTTCGTTGCGAATCCCGCGTGGAACGTGATACGAAGTAACCAATTGGTGGTCGGACAGCCCGGGGTTGGATCATCCATACACCACCCACCCATCCTTCCCCCTTACCGCCTACTGACCCTGTGTGCTCGTTGTTTGGTCCTTCAGTTGAATGTTGTCACACCAGCGCAGTGGACAGGGTAGAAAAAGGTATGCCCGGGGGCGAGATGACGGTAGGCTCAATTGCAACTCATCCACATTGCGGTGGTGCCCGGATGGAAGAGATGGAAGCACAGTCCATATAGTTAGGCGGGGAACAATGTTTACGTCGGTGTCGGATTACACACACCAATGTCACCGTTGCGTGACGTCAGACCATTACATACGAGCTGTGATTGTCACTGCACTCACAAGTGTGCATTAGGGCGTGTGAGTGCTCGGTGCTATGAGAAGCAAGCAGAGAGCAGGGAAGGGGTTAGCTTCTCGTAGAGTGGTTGATGAAAATACACTTGCTGAATTGCAGGCGAGAGATTTCACGAGAGAATACTTATGATTTTTATTTGAATAGCAGTAATTATACAATTAATGAGACTTTCATTGTATTACGCAGACATAATGAAGTAAGGATGCATATTGTTGGATTCAAGAATTATTTTTTTTAAGATTGCAACAAGATCGAGTGAACGAAACATATTTTATTTATCCTAGTTTTAAATGCTGTATTTATGCTCTGATCAGGTGGACTATTAATGATCGTTGACTAAACTAACATTACAAAAAATTAAGATGAAGCATTGTACAAAAATTTGCAAATTTGTGATTAAGAATTGTTGCTGGAAGCTTAACGGACTCCAATAGCGTCTCAGTTATATACCATTCACTTACCGCGCAACTTGACCTACAGCTAAAGTTCCGAGCTATAGAGTCAATTTTTTATATCAAAACATGGACAAACTTGCCAAAACTAAATACGCCAACACTTAATCACGATGAAGCTGTTTGAAAATCATGAATGATTGTAGCTCATTAAACTTAATATCCAATTCAGCACATACCCTCTCTTGGTATCGTAACTAATTAGAATGTTCGCAGTAATTTGCTTGCTGCAATCATGAGCATTTACAAAAAAAAACGCTTGGCAAACATCGCTCGATGCGCGACAACACGTAATAAAACACAACATTTCGTTCCACGAGTTTTTCCAATTCCTCGTGTACCAATTTCGCATCTCGTAAATAAATCGTTTACCTCGCAGCCGAGATGAAGATCTTCTGCGGGCGACGATGTGATTGCGGTGCCATGATTAGTTTGCCAGTCGGCTCGAAAACGAAATGAAATCTTTTGGTCGGCTCTTACAGAAGAGTTTTCTGAGGCTCCCCCAGGCCACCACGTCGTACTAACCCGCCCCCCGGCTAACATCGTGCACCAAATGCGGCGCAAAGCTCTAGACTGCTCGACGCTGCTAGAGCAACGAACCGTTTCCGACGATCGACAGTCGAAAGTGTGGCCGATAGACCCGGCAACATTAACAGAAAAAAGTGAAGAAGCAAACCATCGTTCTACAAACGATTGGACTGAGTGATCTATCTTATGGTTCAGATCTTCGTTTATCTTCACACCATTTCCGACACCTCGACCACCGCGTAACCACCACCCTCCTCCTCTGCGCTACCAGTTCACCAGGACGCTGCTTATGGTCGTTTTACGCATAAGTAAACACTTTTTTCTCTCTGCCCCTTGCACATCATAAACCCTTGTCCGACTTTGCAGCCTCGTCAGCAAACGCATAATTCATGTTCGGGTTTTACATTCCCGCAGCTCTCTGTGGCCTCTCCTCTTTTACACACCAACAATTGCCGGCCCAAAAGTATTACCAAAACGGAAAAAATGGAAATCGAAAAATCTTCATCGTCACTGTCATCTTCGGCATTCGACAGAGTGATCAGCTTAAGGAATGGGGGAAAAAAGAGGAGTACACCCAGCGCTGACCGGCAAGATTCTTTGCTGTGGAACAAAAAAAAAACTACACAACTCACACCAGCTTTTTGAACGACGTCGCAGTCAGCACAAGAAGCCCCACAAAAAGGTGAAGAAGGTGAGGCATCTCGGGGCTGGCGAAACAACACCTCGCTTTTACAACCCTCCAACAGCAGCACCAGCGCCACCACCAACATACCTTCGCTCCCGCACACCCTGATGGCGAGTCTGAGCAAGGGAACTGAAACGGTGTTGTCGCCTGGCCGTTTCTCGACCCGGCCGAGCCGCGTTCTAAAGCTTGTCCCGCGCAAGCTCCGTCGAGACGATCAATCCGACTCAAATGACTTTTTTTATGACGAGCACATGATGCTCTTGGTACTGGCGATCGTAAAATAAATCGCCCGTGTTCCAATACGAATCCTTCCTTCATGGTAGCGCGTAGTCGAGACACCGTGGAGGATGACTTTCGGGAATGGGAGTTTGCGCTCTCCAGTGCGTACTTTTACCCATCATTTTGCTCTAGGAACATCTTCTCGCTTGACCTCGGCACTTGATCTCCACGCCGTGGATCATATGCCCGAGTGGTTACGAGGGAATGGGGAAGGGAAGCGGTACAAGAACTGTACCTCCACCGAAGATCTTCATCTTCGCGGCACGTCCCAAAATGCTTTCCGCCCTTTTGGGCCCCGTTTCGCTGCGGGGTTTTACGTCGGAATTTTACCTAAAGTGTTATTAATTACGATGATTGAGAATTATTTGTGATTTATCTCGCGACTAAACCCGCGCTGCTCGGGAAGGTGGTGTCGTGATTCCACACACTTCGTCACAACAAGGAAGAGTTCAGAGAGTTTGAACATTCACACGGGGGCTCTTACTTTTCTGATACTCGGTAGCTTGGTACGAATGGAATGTACTAACAGTTTGTTTGGTTAATTATGTGCTGGGATCCTTTAATATTTAATGTAAGAAAGTTTTAGTCAAACACCGGTAAATTCTACGACTTTTTTTCTGTACGTGACTTATCAAACTAAATCCACACATCTCCACGTGGTTGATTATTCCAAAGCTTTGGGCAAGATCAACCGCACGATGATCTTTCTGCAATGCATCTGAACAGTGCAGCAGCGCGCAACGCACGTACACAATCGCACCGCACAGCATCACGTATCTTCCCTGAAGTAGCATTCTGCCATGGGGAAGTCCTTTGTTTCCCCGGCTCAAAGATTCAATTGTTTGCTGCTTACCGGCGCGGGCTCACATTTTTCATCTTCAAGTTGCTCCGTTTCGGGTTGCTTAAATAACCCATAAAATCCTAATGAGGTGCCGCCGCAGGCAGACCTCACGTGTGTGTGCCCGTTGTCCAGCCGCATGTGGAAGGTTCGGTAGCTCGTCGTCTTTCCTGCCGGCTTTCAGTCGTTCGCTCCGATCCGATGCCCTCGTCGTCATTAGCGCGGTGTGATTACCGTAATCCATGAATGGGACGTTGAAGGATGATTTTCTAATGTGGGTTTATGGATTATTGTAATTTATTTTTATCTCAACATACGCTTCCCGTGTATGGCATCGGTTGGCATCGCAAAAAGTGCGCATGGGTGGATTTTCTTGAGAAGTGGTTCTGAGCGATTTAGCGCGCACACGGGAGACGGAACCTGGCCGAACGAAGGGTATTTGCGAAATGAATAGAAAGCTTAAAAAAGGTTTTTGAGTTTTGCTTTGGATTAACAGCACTTTTTACAGAATATTTGCGGTGGAAGAGTGAAAAAACTGATGCCAAAGTTTATATTTCTGCGAAAATGCGAAAGTGCGGTTCAGCTCCTGAAAATCCTGTCCAACTAAATGAAAAAAACTCACAGCAAGCTACTCCAAATTTATTGACATGGTAGGTGTATGTTGTCAAAACCGAAATAAATATGAATATGTGGTCAAAATCAATGTCTAAAATAAAAAACACAAATTTTCCATCGACCTTGACAATATCACATTATTTTGTTTCTTATCACCATTTTTCAAATCCCACACGAGACACAACCGCAAACCACACAACGAAGCACCGAACGACTGATTGCTACACCCAGGCAAAAGATGTCCCGTTTCAATCATTCGTTGCTTCCCACCATGCATCTATTGTTCAAAACGCATCGAAGATTACAAAAATCGCATCAATTAAATTGATTTAGCTAATTAAGTGCTTTGGAAAGATCGTGGCGGATGGCTCATCGGCGGTTTCCTGCTGCCAGCCACCAGCAACACAACCAACCAAACACAAAACACTATTCTACCACTGTTGCATCGACTGCTGCAGCAGTTAGGCGAATACCGCGCGCGTTCAACGGCACGGAAGAAATTGGTAGAGGCGTTGGCCGCACTCGAGACCACATTGCAACCGCAACGCAATCAATTATGGCTTCCTTTCATTATCTAGCTGTCCATCACGGCTTTCCGCCAGCATATTAAAGCCTACACGAAGATATCAAAGCTTAGCGTGATCATACCGCCGTGACTACCCGGAAGAGTCTTCGAGAGGGCAAAGAGCTACGGTGTGCATTAGGGTCATTTGTTTGTCAAGCATAAGGACAGTGACAACGTATTCCTACTCTTTCTACAAGAAAAATAAAACCATGCACAGTTAGATAGGACTTTCTCAGCTAAGTTTATTTCCAGCACGTATGATGACGATAAAGTTCCACGAAAAATATCAGCCAATTGAAGAGGGACCACGCTAAGGCACTGTGATTGCTAATATTTCTGCATGACGGTAAACACAGATTGAGCTACATGTTTCTTTAATTAATGCTATCATGGGGAGAATGGAAATTCTTTTCAAGAATTCATTGCCATATAGTATCGAACGAATCTACAGGTTGCTCTTGTGCCAGTTCACGTGCGATTCCAAATAACAATAGCCCAAAAAACCTTCTTTCAACCTGTTCTTTTAGGGAACGGTGCTATGAGGAAGATTATTTGACCTTTGCCTTGAGACCTTCTTCGATGGCACAACACACGCAAGGTCGGCTTTCGAAGAATAGGTGCAATTTTCTTCGCCGAATGAAAATGCAACGGATATCAAACAAATGTTGATCCCACCTTGAGTGTGATTGCTGCTGCCGGGAATGAACCGCCAGTTGGCCGACCGTAAACGATGCGTATGCACTTCCGATAAGCTGCCGTGTAATTGGCCATCGATTTGGCCATTCCATATGGTAGACAGGCGGCGGCTTAGGTACTGTAAAATCATGTAAGAAATTAAATTAGAGCAGCTATCCGGCTGCTGCTGCTGCTGCTGCTGGATCGGGATAACGGCTAGTAATTATGGGATTGTCCAAGGAAAGTTACAATGTTTTGACACGGTTTGGCATCGAAAATATACCCTTGGAAGATCGGAACGATGGGACCACGATGAACGGTAGCTCTCGATGTTTGTCTCTAACAACCAGGAAGAAAAATAATAATTACATGGATAAACGTAGAAAACAGTATTTCATTTTCAAATTTTGATTGATATAATTGCCAGGTTTGCTGTTGGCAACATGGAAATACTAATTACTATCAAAATTGCCCAAAAATTTGTAATTATACCAGCATCAGGTAAAGCTAGGTGTGTTGCCCGTTTTTGACTTTACAATCTACAAGATCGGGTCGGAATAGGGTCCAGTCTACACCCAGCATGAGATTGAAAACATTCTAAATCCAGCATGCCTGACAGCAACCAGTGAACTTATTTAAAAGTAATAAATTTTTACAAAAAATTAAGTAACGTCCAGCATCCTATAGCATAAAAAATCTTCTCTGTGGTCCCAAACAATCCACACCGGCAGAGGTCAACATCATCAACACCAACATGGCGAAAAGGGAAAAGCCATGGCACATATCACCGCACTCTGCGCGAGCGGCTGTCCACGCGGACAAGAAATAGTCAATCAAAGCACAAGCGTAAGCAAAACATGCACCATCGCGATCGTTGGACATGTCCGAGAAGGAAAAGGAGGGAGAAAAATGGCAACGCCGGCATGAAGGCGAAAAAAAAGCTGCCACCACCATGAAAAAGTAATTTTCTCTCAATCAACATCACAAATTAAAATGAGAAATACCATTAATTTTGTCACGCTTAAATAAACTAATAAGTCTGTCCCGCTGGAGGTATCCAGACGGAGAAAAGCACGACTGGAACCGCTAAGAAGCGGGATGTGAGGAATGATGATAAAATGTCAGCTCGTCTCGAAACATATCCCTCTCCCCTCAGTACATGTTCATTGGAAGCGAGTATTTCTTCGCCAGGCCTGCACAAATTGTTTATGACATTTTATGATGTGTCGCAAACTTTACATACGATGAAATTTTACAATCGAAATCACGTTGATTGCGATGAGCTTTATTCAATTGATATTTTATATGTAGAAATGCTTTCGCGATGAGAATAAGTTTCAGACAGGCTTTGGAACAAGTCATATTGGATGAATATTAATTATTTATTGTACGTGGCAAAACTGAACCTAACAGAGTTTTAATTAAATTCCAACCCTCGGTTTGCAATGCAATGTAACAAAGTAAGTATGTAGAACAAAAAAACACACTCATTTTAATTACGTTCCGAAACTTGGCGAAAGAATGTACAAACGTCAGTATGAGTCATTAATAAAAATGAATTGCTTTCCATGAAAAATGATCTGCAAATTGATCAAATGCTGATGACTGCAAGCCGTATGCATAGGAGCAAGAAACGAATGATGCATAAAATGTTGCACCAGACAGGGATGCAACTTTACCATCTGTGAAGCAGGATGCAATTTTAGCATGTGTGCCGGGATGGTTTAGGCGTGCGTTGCCTTTGAACTGTTTTCTTTAATCTAGTCTCTTCAACTAATTACGTGCAATCTACCGTGCGGCATCTTGTATACGCTTCACAGGTATGATCTTCCACAAGGCGATGGTAAAGATGGCGTGCTTGGTTACGAGACTGGGGAGCCAAAGCAATAGCAAAACCCGTAAAACTGGTTGTTTTTTTTTTTGTTTGTCGTGCCATTTCGTACCAAAAGGATCCCGTTTCTTCGCCTGTACGGCCAGTACGGTCTCTTCGGACACTCTCATACGCTAGGCCTCCGACGTATTCCACTTTTGATAGGTTACGGTTTGAGAATGTCCAATCATGGAGACGTATCCCAAGCCAGACCAAAGCGAACGAAGCAGCCACAACCCACAAACACACACACACCCGGTGCGGCCCTCCAAACTCCAACAAAACCAGTTCGGAAAGGGCGGGGAGAGCGCAACGAAATGCCGGAATGATTGTGCGACGTGGAAAACCGATTTCTGCACCGGCTACGTAGGCCTCTATGTTACTGGTGTAGGGCACGATAAGAGCAGAAAGCAAAGGGTAACACACATGCTGCTGCCCGCTCTTCCCCTTCCCAGCTGCTCCGAGTGGCACGACGCCATCCACGACGCCATGCAGCGGTGCTATGGTGAACAAATCAAACATCGAACGCGAAGCGCTTTGATGGTTTATGTTGGGCCTGTTTTATACGGTGTGTAATATTGATTAAATAATGATTACACGTGAAATAATTATTGGAAATGACTTGTCGCTTTTTCTCCGACGTGACTCAAGCCCCGATTCATTTATCGAACCGTGCAACTTCCCTCCGTGCCCTGCGCCGTCGCGTCTTTCTCTCACCCCTTCCATCGCTAGTTAGCCGCACTCGTGAGAGGGTAGTTGATCGTCGCTGGCCGTACACGGACGTTTTCTTCCATTTCTTCCAAGATCATTTCTTAATTTTCACGTTCGTCAGAAAACTCCCCTTTCTGACACCTCTTCCTCTATTCGATTGCTCTGCACCGAAAGGACCATGAAAAGGCCGTATGTAAGTCGGGGCTGGGCCTGAACTGCTCCGAATGAAATCACGGTCCAGCGTTCAACTATCCGCCCGGATTCTTCATTTGCTGATGGTCGTGGTCAGTATCTTGTACATTTTGCCATGCCGCGTCATCATTACCGGTATCATGCAGACTGCGAGCTGAGTTTGAGGTGAATCGAAATGCTGTTCCGCGTTTCTGCAGGACTGTTTTACTCCATGTGAACATGCATTAGTCTCCCACGAGTTGCAGTATGTTTGCTTTCGCGGGTTAATTTTTATCTTCTTTAAACATTTTCATACAAAACACTTAAAAAACAAGTACCTGTACCACCTTTGCACTTTGTCAAATGATAAACATTGTACTACAGAGGAAATTATTGGTTCTGTACGTAAGCAAATCATTTAAAAGCTTCTCAAAAACTATGCTTAAGTCGAAAATATGTTCACGTTCGCAAACGATCGCATCGTTTCGTAATTCCGACTGTCGAACCAAAATGCAGTTCTCATCCTGTGACGGCAAAGTCAAATAAAAAATACGTCGGATCTTATTATTTTTAGATTATCACCCATCCAACACGCCCAGGCGGCAGCGTTTTTGACAGCATCCTCCTAGGCTCGCTGCGTCCGCCTACCCCGTCTTGATGAATAAGTGCTGACTCATCATCTAAATCTTACAATCGGTTCATAGCGGTTCGTCAATCCCGTCATCAAAGCTATCTCGGCGTGAGTCCCGGGCGGCCGATTGTAACTAGGGCGCGAACGATCACACCTTCCCGTCTCTGCTTTGAAGTTCTGGGAATGGTCAATTCCTGAGAGTTAAAGCTCGAGACACCGTTTAATGCACAGCGTCGAGTACAGAGCGGGTGGTTTAGGGTTTTAATTATACGTTCAATTGGAATTTTCCACTACGTATGTGAGATACATCTTGTACAAGGTATGCTACCATCTTTTTTATCCACATGTAAGCAGTATTTTTCTTGAATTATAATATCATTATATATTTTCAACCACTTGAATGTAAAATGTATTTTATGTTTGAATAAGCTGTTACCAATTTTATTTCGTTGTATTTACCACACCCGAAAGAGCTACTCTCGTAGTTATCGTATTTAATGTCACCGCAACAACACATCAACCGGAACACTGCACCTGTGCAAATACAGAAACATAATGCATGATCATTCTTTCCCCCTTACACACGCTGTCAATTCATTCCATTAAGAGTGCCGAAGAGATTTTATCTAACACGTCGCTCACATGCTGCGGATTCTCGGCATTCAACAGTTTGGACGCACTATTCTTCGTCCGTTTGTAGGATGACGCAGTTGGTTTAAGCATGAAATCTTCATTCATCAATACGATAAACCATGAAATGGTTCAGTACAATATTATATTATTTGTACCTATTGAAAATATCTTAAACATTATTTATCTTAAACGGAAGATGTATTTTTACATTATTATTAAATTTTTACTTAGTAGCGAATGCATTATAAGTATCCTAATCAAAAGGCTAAAACACAATAAAATTCCGTTTCTAAAACCATATGGAAGTAGAAAATCGGTTTGAGAAGGTTTCGTTCAAAACCTAATTAGCATGCACCCCGATAGCATTCTTCCGGTAAATGCACCGGAAGTGAAGGGTCAGCATCGATGCGTTGCACCGCACTGGTTTACCGCCCTACTGTCTAACTTATGCCGCGTCGTGCTTTATCGAACCTTGCTCGATTTTCATGAATGTCAAATTCATTCGCCTAAATGGTAAAGTGAAAGATTTTTGCCAATACAGAGTTTGTTTCGTCTTTTAAAGCATGTTTTCGTTTATGTTTGGATTTACCTTAAAACGTACCTAAGCCCCGGCAAGTTAACTGTAGCGTCAAATTTTATTTTCTAACCATGACTGTATGCTTTTTTCATAATTTCTTTCGCAGTACGTGTACCGTACTTCCGTTTCGGAAGCATCACATCACTCAAACGACCTCTACCGAATTTGCTGTAATGGAACGTGCTTGGACGAGAGATCGAGTTGGGGTTTTAATTAACGTTCACACAAATAACAGTTCTACCGCTTTTGTGTCCCACTCAGTTGCAAATCAGATGCTAATTAAACAGCATTACCGAGTGGCATGACGCTTAGTGTTTTTGCTGTGGCATTTTTTTTTTTGTACGCTGGAGGGTAGCTTTTGTACCATTTTTATACCACTGCTTTGTTTTGCTTTCCGGAAAACCAATGCAATTTTGTGTGATAATCGCCGGATGGAAATTATACAACATGGCGCACTTAATACAGTTCCAATTATGATACATGCGATAGAGTCGACGGCAAACTAACCCTGCACATTATATCGCTGGAGTATCCTAAGCAGCATCATTTGGTGGTGGATAGTGTTGGCAGTGTAGATAACATAGAGTACTAATAGCATCATTTAAAGAAATGTATTGATGGGTGAGATAAAATGATTATACTCAATTTAAGGCCACTTAGTTCCATGCGCGTTACGCGTGTGTCAAGATTAGCAGAATAATTCTGTTTGAGCAGCAGGCAGACCACAACACATAGATGGTAATATTTCATAAATTTGTTTTTGTAATACTTAAAATACTATAATTTTAATGCACAGAATATACTCAGCAGGTGCAGCATTAGCTAACGGTATCATCAAAAATTTCAATACTTCCGGTCGTTACCTTTACATCACCATTTGTCTGTACCCGCGCAACACGCAACTGAATATTTTGTCACAAGCCCATACCGTCCAGCCACCTTGCGGAGCATCCAAGCGCAACGGCTGGGGTAAAAAAAACTCATCCACCCATCGGAACTGAAGCATAGGAGTCTCGCACAACCGGAACACCGGAATTACCATCAAACGCGACCACCGAAATCCATCCCGCCGAGGGAAAACATGTATAGTCGAATGTGACCGTGTGCGGAATGCATTTCGAGTACTGATGTGATCAGTTGTCCCGAAATCCGGTCGTCTCTTTCCATTCACACACACACAAACAGGTTGATAGAGCTGGTCATTTGCATTGGATCAGAACATTTGAGAGAGGGGGCGGTATATACTGCAATTTTCACACAAAACACCATAACGGTTCCCTTTTCAGAATGCGTCATCAGTCAGAAGAATTAGCAAGAGAAATGTTTATGTATTACAGGTTTGTCTGTAGATTTAAGATCGCTTGTTAGGAAGTATTTGGCGTGCTGGCTGGCAATGCGTGCTTACATGAACTATATGTAGTATATACAATTTTTAACGTATAGTTTAAAGAGAAAAAAACATCATTCAATAGCACAACTAAAACTGTGAAGCAGGGTCCGTAAGATTGAAATGTTAAGATTGAAGAAAGAAAAAGAAAGATATGAATCTAGCAAATCCATGTTGTTTTATACGAAGCTTATATATTTTTTTCAAATTGAATGAGTCTAAGTAGAGTCATCATTTGGTTTCATTCGTTTAACATATGCGCATTACCATTCGGTATTGTATAACGAATAATACCAATTATTCGATAGATTTATCATATTTAACATATTTTTATACTCGTACTATTAAGATAAAATTTATGCATTGATATGATGATTGAATGATGAACGAAATATATATTAATCACACCAAAATTTTCACAATTCAATTACAAAAACAAAGCTAGAAGTACTCTCAATACAACCTCTGTACAAAATTATATTGTTAAACGCAACCTTAGAAACTAAACCATTCCATAATGACACCCTCCCGTGACGCACTATTTCCATGACGCTTGCTAATGTCACCCCAAAATTGGATCCCTGCAAGAAGGTAACCGCCCCAAACAAACTCAACGCACGTCAGGTACAGATTTAGAACGGAACTGTTGCGGTGATCGCGCAAGTCATACGCCGGTCACACTCCGCTAATGTTTCCGCAACACGGAACCGGAAGGTTCCATCAGTTAAATGCCCATTTACGAAGACACCGACAGCCGGGTCGGGCGCGGCGGCGCCCACGCTCTCGGTGCTGTGGGATCTTCGTGTCCAATGGGTATGTGTGCTCGGCGCGGTGCGTTCCATTCGCGGTAAATGAGAATGAAAAAAAGAAAAATTACCCATGATGAAATGAAAATTTTGTCCACCCAAGCCCTAGGCATATACACACAAACACACACACACACCTGACGTGGGCGACCAGTAATTGAACTGAAAGTCTCGCCTGGCTTCAAAGCAGAACCATCCGAAATTAGCATCACCGGTTGCGGACCGCGGTGCGTTAACTAAAATTACTGGAACAGCAATACAGACACCGATGAGGCGTGGAATGGAAGGTGCCGTAACTTATGCCCCGGGCAAAAAGGATACACAGCTTTCCATCAGGTGCCAAACAACATTTTCCTACGGCTAGGTGGATGAATATGGTTCTACGATTGGTCACAAAGCGTGGCAGAATCGGATCGAAAGTAATCAGCAGTAAAAGCTTTTCTGCGATGGAAACGTGCCGTGCACACGTAAGGTGATTGATACGTTCGAAATGATGTTCATTTTTATGGCCAGACCAGGGCCATTGGGCCGGTTGATTGAAATTGCTGTTTCCATATCGGAAAGGTGTAGCTACAATCTCATTTACAAAATAGATATTTTGAATTCCACCGACCGATTGCACCCGAGATTGAAAGGTGTGACTGTTTGCTGGTTGTTTTGTAACATGTTCATGTAACATAATATTGCTAATTGATTTTAAGTGCAAGGTACGAATACAACTGGAAAACAAAGTACGTACAAAATGAAGTTCAAATTGCATTCAATCGCAACGCATCCTGTCTAATGTCTAAGTGCATCATTGCATCAGCCAAATCAATCAGTTGATGCTGCAACTGGTATCTCGATAAATTTGGAAGCACTTTAAAAAGATCATTTCTGCTCCGTTGCGCGGAGATAAAAAAAGAGTCGCGATACAAAAAGGGTCACATACATACTTATCCTTACCATTTCACCCAAGCCTCAAAACATGGTTAATTCGCTCACGGTGAAACAATGGGATGTGATTGTAAAAAAGGTGGTACGAAAGGCATTGGTTCGGGTTCAGGTCAATCCCGTTTGGGTATAAATACTATACTATTTTTTTCTCACTTCCCCGATCAAGCTGTTTGTTGTGTGTCCTTCTATCGGTGTGCTAGGTCTTGTATTGTTTTTTTTTTTGTTCGAAGAGTGTTTTTGTTTCTTCCAACCCCGATTGCTCCCATTGGATGCACGGTGAAAGGGCAGATAGACCAAATTAACGACGGACGCAGTACGACATACCGCCGAGCATTGTCTTGTAATCCAATTTCGATTAATTTAGCGAGCCAAATCTGTGACACTTTCGCCCTGGTAAGGCAATATTAAGTTTGTTAAAAAGCAAAGTAACAGCCGTCGATCGAAACTTTTATAGGGTAGTGTGTTTTTTTATTGTATGCCACTTCATGATTGTCTCATCCGGCGAGGGGCACAGTTTGTAGAAATTTCGTCCAATTAATCAAGCGCATACAGCGATGTGTCAATTTTGAAGGGTTCAGGCTGCCACCATTCCAGCCGAATTATCCGTTAAAGCCGCTCGTTTGGTGAAAGGAACGGTTCAGAGGTTGGAAGAAATTAAAGGCATCGAAGGCACTCATACCATTACTAGCCGTGTCGTCTGAAACACATTGTAAATAAACTTATTAAATCAATCAAATTTAGAAGTCAATTGTTTTCCTCACATTTCGTGTGTCGATGTTGAGACAAGCATTACCTTTACGTGCTGTTTGTAGCAAGAAAGAAGTTGATGGGGCTAGTACCCGTGGGAATTTTACTCCACCCCTAACAAATGGTGCCCCCCTCCAGCAACAGTAAAGCACCTTTTGGACATAACAACGTTAGAACGGACAGCTCGCTCGTGAGTACATATTTCGCTTCGGGATATCGATAAGCAAATACATTATGCATGCATCTTGATAAAGCCCGAAACGCTCGTTCCGACTACTGTACGACAGGAAAGGTAGCGAAAAAAGAAAAGAAAAAGAAGAAGAAGGTGAAATAAAAAATGCATTGCTGGTAGTCACAGAAGCCCGGAAGCATTAGGCAATCCGGAACCAAAGCGTACGCGTGTTTACCTTTGGGGTATAGCTTTTACCCCTCAGCAATTTCATGGCGTGTGAATTGTTTGTACATACTTGCTTATTGTGTCCTATTGTCGGCTTCATGGACACAATTCCGAAGCTGCTACACATTTGTGGTGCGAGGGTCAGTTGAAGAAAAAAAAACACACACACAAATGAAAACGACCGTGTGCAACCGTATTGTAGCATTCAAGCCCTTGCAAGACCGCATCAGCGAGCACGCTACTTTAAAGATCGTTCATAATAATCGCCCGGAACGATGAGCAGGGGAATGTTAGAGAATACTTTCAAACCCATTCTAAATACTGCAACAAGTTATTAACCATATCGACGTAAAGTCATAACGATCGCAAGCAATTGAGACGCCGTTTTGTAGCACCCTAGCTAGAGATCCATCAATTTCAACAGGAACAATAACAAAAATGGTGAACTTTCGTATTTAGTGTCAAAGAAATGAAGGGGTACAACAGTGATGCAGTTTTGCTGCAATGGGAAAAGGATTAAAGTCATCCCTGATTAAGATATCGATATCGTGCTACAAATCTAGAAAGAGATTAAATATATTCATAACAAACATTCATAAGCTGTATGTGTGTGTTTGTGTGTGTTTTTTTCGATTTCAAAAGGGTGAGATATTACTTAACCCGAATATATATCACGGCTTGATTTTTTTTTAATATTTTCTTTTGTAAATGATACGAGCCGTCCGAATTCTTCACTGTTTCATGGTTGCTTGAGTTTTTCTTCCCACTGCGTGAAACAGTTTTAGCGATAATTATATTTCAGAATGGTGGGATTTATCGGATCAATTAAGCTACCGACCTTCTTACCAAGGGCAATATAGGAATGTTTGTGATTTTAACAGTACAATGAGAATGCTTGAAAAGCAGCTGAATAGGGTGTGAGAATGCTTACGAATACTAGATAGCGACGAGATCTCTTTCCCGTACGATCGGAAATTAAAGTAATGTGATACGCCATCCATAGCGAGAGAGGGGGCATTGATGAGCGATCCTCGGTAAAAAAGAAAGCGGCATTGTATCAATCCAGTCAACCACAAACGTGAGAAAATAATGCAATGGAACTTGAAACCAGGAAGGATATCTTCTATTTTTTATGATCATATAAAACTGAGGAAAAAAGTGTCTTGTAATACCTTACATCATAAGACAACTAGTGACTGATTTTAGCAACAATATATACTTTTGTGGTCTGAAGTATTTATAAGTATCTTAAATGATTGCTTTAATTATTTAGATTTTCATAGTAGTCTCGAAGGAAACCCTAATTTAATTAAATATCCTAAAGTAATGGCTTAAAATAGCTAATATTGCTAAAGAAGTCTAATTAATAACTCGCCTATTGCAGTACTCACCCACCCATTAAACGCATTTTGATTAAAATCTGATCGTAATCGTATCAGCATGCTCTCGACGCAACAAAGCACCACTAATTAAACACTTCAATTATGCAACCAACAACAACAACAACACAACCTCCGACAATCTGGAATGACTTTTGATTCCACCAGTTACTACCACCGGCTATCCCCTGTGCTAGTGATGCATTAAACAGCAGAGCGCTCCTGGTTGCACATATTGTCCTTCCTTGTAGCCCGTCCAAATAATACCTTGAAAATCAATCCGCTCGTTAGACGCCCGTGCGCCCGTGCGCTGCAGCAGATGGTTGGAAAATTAACTTTTCGGGATTGTTTCGGCGAACTTCATTATTAGATCGACCCAAATGAGGCGGGCACACTGTGCAATCCGGTGGCAAATTACAGTTTTTCGCGGCGTGGGCTTTCATGGCGTGGTGCGCCTGGGTTTTGCACATGATTGACTGTTTTCCGAGAATGGTGACGTGATGCCGCAAGCAAGGACGACCATTATGCTCACGATTAATCAACCATGAAAGTCTGGCAGGAGAGCGAAGCGTGGGGAGTGTGGAGCGTACATTTAATCAGCAAAACACCTGGAATGGAAGCTGTGAGTGAGTTTCGAAACCGACCGAGTATGGTAGAGGGTGTTCTGGTTGTCTCGATGTGATTGCGACGGTTTGTGTGTGTGTCCTACGCGCGGTACAGGAAATAAGGGACTGTGTAAAGGCATAAAGTGCGTTCTTTTGATGCTGGGAAGAACAGAACAGAAATTTCCCCCAGCAAAATGAATATCAAATGTTGCTCAAATAATAATAATCCATGCAAAATAAAATCAACTTTACATCAAATTTAGAACATCTAAGTAATGCATTTGCTGATTTAATTACTTAAAATTACATTTTTCGTTCACGTTTGGTGGAACTGTCATACAGCGTGCTTGGTCAATGATGCCACCATGCCGCAAACCTCCGACTGAAAGACTGAAACAGGTTTGTGCACAATTTTATTTTCCTACGGTTATCATTGCGATTGCGAAAGTCAATCAAGTCATCAGCTTCATCAACTTCGCGCTCGGACCTTGCCCTCAGAAAGACTTTTGCCAGCACAATAGCGACATTGCACCAGGAGGGATGCAATGCGCAGGAAGGCAGAGTGGGTTGAAAAGTAGAAAGCAACACAGCGAATGATAAAATGAAACAGCACATAGCTCCATCATAATACATCCACACTTTCTTTATTTCTGTCCGTTTCAAATCACTTCATCTGCTCAATTCTTGTTTTAACGATCGTTAGTGCAATAATTCTGGCAAAATGTATTCGTATTATTTTAGTTAAAATGCTACACGTTTTCTTCTACAAATTACCAACACCATTAACACCACGAAACCCTACTACACTGGTGCTAGATGAAATATGACCATATGCACGTCTCACGGAGGTTCATTAGCTTCGAATATCGGCGACAAGTGACGGGTAAAGACCGCGAACCACGAGCGATGTCACGTACCGAGGATACTGCACTAATTAATCATCGAAAAAGTACGTACACAAGGCAAACAATAAAATCGCACCACGTTCATGTGCCGGGCTTCATCACCAGAATTGGTTTTCGGTAGGACTACTACTATTCGACAACACGTTATTTTTTGTTAGCATTCACCACCCCGCAATTCCTCGCAACAAGCCATTTTTTTCATCTCTGGTTGCATGTTGCACCGCGATGGCATCCGCGCGAGCTTGTGCCGAAATAATTTACGACATGGTGCCCTCCGAGCCTACCTTGCCCTTCCCACCCGTTACCGTACATCATCGACATTGTCCTAGCCAACAGCGTTCGACCGTTTGTTCATAAATCTTCTAATGAAGCATTGCGCTTCCGCCCGGTGCCGTGAGACGTGCGCACATCATCACAGTTCATCTACCCGGTCGCGCAAAACATTTGCGCACCGTCACCATACCGCACGCCACCACCAATTGCGCATCGTAACCGGGGCGACGCGTCGCTGGCAACAACCCGTGTCGGAAACGAAACGGTGCGGAGGTCGTCTCGTTGCCAGTGTCCTTCCGATTAATCTACGCGGAAACATGGAAAAGCCGCCGCTGCCGACGCTTGCGACGACAGACAGAGCAGGGAAGGGAGGGTGCGTGGCCTTTGGCGGGCATTGTCACATTTCAACGTCCCGCAAAGAATGACAGCACGGGAATGGGAATAGTGATAGATAGACCGAGCATATGCGTGCGTATGGGTGAGAGTATTGGCGTGTATTGGTGTGGAGTAAAAAAGTACCCTGAATACCGTAAAACCACCCCTTGCCCTTCCGAAAGAAATTTAAAAAAAATTAAATCCCTTCTCGAGTCGATTCCGACAGGCCATTCTGACGGGAGGAATAGAGAGTGTAACTGGAAATTGAATTTGATTTATAGTGAACGCATACTCACACCGAACTACATACGCGGCGAGAGCTACTCGAGAGCCGATGGTGCAGATATGGAACCCCTGGCTCGACCTACCGATTGGACCAGCCTGTCGATGATGATGCTTGTAACACCGAGAGGGATGTAGCGTCTAGTAGTTGCAGTTCTATGGTTTCGCGTTCGATTCCTGTTCGACGTCGATACACCGGCTTGGTTTCACAAGAAAATTTGAGCTAAAGTCTATATTTTTCACCATCGTACCAAACCATAAGATGTACAATGGTTTTGCAGTAAATAAAATAATGATTTATTTATTAAAGCCAAACGATTCGATTATCTTTTGAATGATACCCTTTTAAGAAGGACAGGTATTCGTTATTACAAAATAAAGAGATTTTTTTTTTATTAAACCATTTGTGTGCGAGAAAATCTATTCTGTTCCTTGAATATGAAATGTTGGAGCCAGCATTTCTTTCCATGCTACCCTACATCTCTGCACATCCTTTATTGACTCCCAACGTTTTTTTCGCATCGAATCGTACAATTCTCTTCAAAGTTCTTTTCCCTATTTCGCACATTCTAATGACCCAGAAAACTGCGAACACTGCGCTAGTGCACTACTTAAACTGCAGCTTCACGCTGCAATCAAACCAAAACAAGTTTCGGTGACCATTTATTTGAATCGAGCAAAAAGATTCTTGATTGCTCGTCCTCGTTTACTCTCTTGCTCTTCCATCTTCCATGTTAAGTTTCTGCCATCGTTTAGGTATCCGGCCATTTGCGACCAGCAGCCGGGTGTGTGTGTTTTTTATATTTATTTTCATCAGCACACGGTATTTCATCGTTAATCACCCCGGTACCGATGGGTTTCGTAGAATAGGGACAACTGCACGTGTCCTACGTCTGATTGGGAGGGTAGCGTGAAACAGGGACCGGAAAACTCCTGACAGTTCTGTCACTTTCCATACCAGGTGTCACGGTTAGATGTTTTTCTCTCCTTTTTTCAGCCATCCTCATAAACGTAGCGTGGCCTTCGTCACGTCCTGCAACCAGCCCAGCTAGCAGGCGCTATCGAGTGAACGATGCCAAGGATTTTCAACGAAACTGTGAAGCACAATCTGGTGCACACCTTTGCCTCTACAGCGGTGCTTGACGCAGCTTTGGAATCTCTATCCCGGATTTCTTTTTCTTTTCATCTTCTACTCTTAACCTCCCTCCACGCGCGTTAGTCTTCCGAGACCT
The DNA here is from genome assembly GCF_943734735.2 of Anopheles gambiae. NCBI lineage: Eukaryota > Metazoa > Arthropoda > Insecta > Diptera > Culicidae > Anopheles > Anopheles gambiae. The sequence continues at coordinate 46,007,208 of NC_064602.1, read as the reverse complement.
CTTTTGCGCTCCGGTTAGCCAAAGGACTCTCCAAGACCCCAGAGCGATACTTCAATCACCGTCGTGCACGATTCGGGGCTTTTTTTTTGCTTTCGTATTTCACCTTTTTCTCATCCGAACATCCATGCTTTGTCCCAGAGATCAGCGATATTTCGCCCATATCCTGCCATCGATAGTTTCATGTTTCGAGATCGAAAGCAGCGAAGGAAAACCCAACCCAAAGCGGATGCACATCCCGCTGTGCGGATCAGTTCAATGTGCATGCCAACGAATGAATGCCACCACGCACCGGTAAGGACGCGTGATAGCGACCCAACCTTACTTCACCAAGGGCAATATATCACCCAAGGGTCACCGCCAACGCATTGGCCAAAAATGACGTGCTCAATAAGTGTAGGGCCCATAGCTACGCTGGTGAAAATCTTTGGACATGAAATCCTGGGATTGTATATATTTAAGTCATTTCAACAATTTGGGCGACGCTGTTACATAATTAATAGTTATACCAACTTATATAAGACTGGACGAGTTCGATTCTCATCCATATCGTTCGATATTAGAACTTAATATCTAGTTGCGGAGTGCGCATAAGTCTATGAAACATAAGTATGACCGCGTAGATCGTGACGTCAATTGTTGCATAGTTTAACAGCGTTGCTAAGCAATGATCTTTACAATATTTAGTTGATTGCCGCTATTTATTATTCATAATTTTGATGTCAATCTATACATTAGTTTAAGAAAATATCGAAGGTAGAACTAGAAATACTTTAGTAAAATAATTTATTTACAATAAATCTTTCTGGAAGGTAATTTTGACATTAAATGTAACGCATTTATCTTGTATAGAAATGTCTTTTTCTAATATTTGGTGTATCGTCTTATACGCGGACATCCCGGCCTTTACAAACTTTCGAGACTAATTAAGTATTGTTGGCTTGAACCCACAACGGACATGCTGTTAAGTCGTACGAGCTGACGATTGTACCGCAGAATCGCGAATTATCTCAATAACCTTGTTCGTGTGGCATCCGTGTTGAATTAGAATAAACCCTTTTTTTGGGATAAAACTTTTCACGGATACGAATGATCATTTGATGAAAGATAAACCGACAAATAACAACAACACATACTTTGGCGGTCACAACGCATTACAATTATTTCAACAATCAAGCGAACCGCAGAGATGGTTGGGAAATGATAGATTCCCAACTATTATTTCTATGCTAGATATGATAAACCTTTATGAGTTCACCCTTCACTCCAATTATGTTGGCCAACCCTACGACTCGGGCAAGGATCAGGCAAAGCAATGTCATACTTTATCTAGACCGTCATCTTCCGCACTTACCGATCGACGAAATTGTTAGGCTGCATTGGTACAAACCACAGACACTACAGTATCGTGGAGACAAATTTTATTGAAGTTTTCCGACCCCAGCCTCAGCCGCATAATGCGTTAATTCCAAGGGCAGGATATCCTGTGAAGTTTCCTAGCCTAGGCGTCCGTTTTGTACAACAGATGACATCGATGGTACATCTTGAATCTTTTATTGCGCTAGATTTCACCTCGTGCACCCAGCATATGGATGGGAACGTTATTTTACAGCCGCGTATGCAAACATCCTTTGGCAGGAATCTGGCTCGGCTTGGTTGCGGTACGTTTCGGGAATAACTGCAAGTGAGCGGTTATGGTTGAATTATTGTCAATAATTTTAGGACAGCATTTTTTATCTACTCTCACCCATCAGACATTAAAACCACAGTTTGATGATGAGGATTGTAGATATTGGCCAGTTGCTACCGCTTACGTGGTAATTGCCAATGGGCTAGGAACATCCTTCGCATTCGTTGGTTGAGATTTTCGGAACACGATTATGAAATTAAAAGTTGCGTTTAATAATCGACGTTTATATAATGACAACTCTTTTGAAGTCTATACAATTGTTCATATAATACATAACTCACCAAATCATCATGATTAAATAATTGGATGAAGTAGTTAACATGAAGTTTGCGAACGAATTTTGTGATTGTATAATAAAAAAACCTAAAGCAAACGGGTTATTTTTAAGAACAGCTTGGTTTCTATTACTGTCTAACAAAAATAAAACATAAAGCATCGAATGCATGGAATCGTTAACTGGGATCGTTTTTATGAAAGAATTTCTTTGGAGATAGATTCCAATACCAACAGATCGATTTTCAACCTATAAGAAGCCTGAGTGCAATATCGATAGGACCCTCACAAAAATATCTCCAAATCATTGTACAGTGCTTATCCACAACGGATCAAAATAGCTCCTCACTGCGGGAATCCATCACACAACGCACACACCGAAAGGAAAATTGTTTACAGAAGCAAAATAACGATATGAAATATTCACAACCTGGAAAGACCGATGATGTGCATCGAATGGAACTGGAATCCATCAACAGGCGGCACGGTTTCCACCCGATGGCAACAACGTAAATGGATGCAGCTTCAAACTAAATCGGCTACCGGACGATCCCTGAGGGGAAATATGTAAACAGTCCAGGCTCATGTGAGCTTAGGCTATCGGTTCACTCGCACACGAAGGTTTCTTATAAGCCGCTTTTCTACACGGTTTCCAAGTTTCGTTGCTAACCTCGCTAAACAGATGCAAAGTGCAGGCACGATGCGGACCCGGAACCTGTCCGCGTGTCAGTTTGCGCTCTTTGCCCAACATGAGACCACACACCGGCACATCTTCAAATATTGCTTACCCGTTCTGTGACATCAGTTTAGCACGGTATCCTTCAATCAACGGTATCCCTTGCATTTCCTAGCGATACGATGGCCGTCTGAAGAGCTGCATACAAACAGCAATCAGTTTTCTTGCTCAACCATGTGACATCCAGGGTGTCAGTTTGGATGAAAATGCATCTTCTTGCACAGCACTAGGGAGACGATAGCGCGTGGTATTAGTGACAGCAAATCTGCAAACATCGTTGAAGGACACACACCCGGGTGGTCGGATTTTCGTTCGAGAAGGAGTGACGGTCAGAGCTGCTACATCGGCGTACATCGCCCGAGAGGATTTTGGTACATACATATGAGTGTGAATGAGAGGTATGCTACGCCACCTGTGTTGTGCCTTCAGGACTCAGAATGTCTTCAATTTTCGCATTTGGCACAGTTGATTGTTTGAGAGTTAAAAGGGCAAATATTAAAAAAATATCATATTTTTGGCAACAAAAAATAAAATATTGTTTATAGAAATTGTACAATTTTTGTTTTATATCAATATAAATTAAATTAAATGTGACAATTTATTCATGCACATTCAAGAAAATTCCGATCAAAAATTCTTTCTTACATATAAGAAATATTATTTGTTATCACGTTTATTGCATGATCTTTTGTGCTGCTCAAAATGCATATCATTTGCCCAAAGTGCGCAAGCCTCCGCATTGACGTTGATGATGACAACATTTTTATTTACTCAAATCCTCCAAAGTTCATAGAGGTGACAAACCATCAAGCAGCTTGGAAGCCACTTCACGTGAGCACGTCACCCAACGCAATCTTATTGCAGGAAAGGTGAAGTACAACCCAAGACATCTACTCAACACCTTCCGCATCTAGCCATACTCAGATAAAGGGTCCATAAGCCAAAGCCCCACGTCTTTGACAAGCTATTAATATTTATTACGGCAAACATATCCACTGCAGGCGCATCCACAGGGAGCTGACAACAGTAGAGAAGATTTGCACTCTAGCGTGCACTGCTGGTTCGTTCGCTGGATGGAAATGCATGAGAAAAGTGGCAACATATTCGACAGCAACCAGTACATCGCCAAAGGCTAATCTTAAGGTTCAAGTAGCAACCCGATTTTTCCGTTAGCATAGAGAAGGATCAAACGAGAAATCTAAATCGTTATATGATAACTAACCATAAACATAAAAATGGTTAATTGACACACTGTAACCTTGAAAACAAAATATACATGTGATCCAGTGATCAGTCAATATCGAATAAATCATCTTTTTTTACCATCCAAATACCAAGTACCATAAAAGTTAAGTTAGCTATATATTTGAGAGAGATGTTCGATTCACACAATATTTTAACCTAATTGCGGAGAAAATCAACCCCTGAGCATGATGAATAAAATAACATTTTAAAAACAAAATGAAATCATATAACATAATAGATTATATGATATAATATAAGATGATATTTTGTAAGATCGGGAATGTATAAATAAACATAAATATAACAACAACAAAAACATAAAAACACACCTATTTCAGCTTGAAACATTCTTCAATTCAGTTTTATTCGTGATCCAGAGGATTGTTAAACAGTGACTCAATAAAATATACATAGATTTATTTGCACTAGAGCTATATGAACTATTTATATGATTATCATCACAAGCTCAATATCTCTCCCAGGTGCAATCAGTACATTGATCAAGAGCACTGATAACTGCGTTGATTGCATCCATCATCTATTAGCATAATTCCAAAATAATGACAACCAAATGGCTATTGGAAATCGATTCAATTAAGTAAATTACCATTAGCCATCGTTAGAACTAATCGGCAGAATCAGTTCTGCGCTTTGGCGGTGGCACGCGGCCCAGATTGTCGGGCGTGCGTGGTAAATTTCCTCCCATTTCCTCCCACGAACTCCCCACAAATCAGCCCACCATCAACGATTCATCAAACATCGTGTGCGTTATTACAGAGCCCTTATACCGGTACCAGTGGCCCAGTGTATCGGGACCGGAATATGGCGCGGATGCACTAGCTCTTCGTCGTATCTTGCGTCTAATTTATCGACCGAATTAAACACAAAACAATGGCAATAAAATAAATCTGCCAATCGACAATATGGATGGTGGTACGCACCACCGGGCATCCAACAAATGCTAGAGAACGACCGTATGTGGAATGAAGATGGTTGCCTAGCGTACGAATATGGACCAAATACGAACATACAGTGAAGGTTTTGAATGCTGCGTAGCACAGTGTGACATAACGATGTCAATAATTTAATTCGACATAAAATATTAAAAATAATTTTAATTATACTTTGCAAAACATGTTAAATGAAAAATATGTTGCCGACGTACACTAACTGACTTCATTCCACTATCTCGTTGAAGTATGTATACCGATCAATGACTGCTGACTAATTATAATGCAAAACCCAAAAGTGTCCACCGTGCATATATGCTCTAGGTTCACTGTACCAAATGGGTAATTTCCTATTGGACGTAGGTAGCTAAAACGGAGTAAACATTGAAGTTATAAATGGCCACCACATGAACCGGTCTGACCCTTGTTTCCTCCTGCTCCAATCTGGATCATGTGCGTACACAGCAAGAAAAAGCTCAAACATTTTGAATATCCAGTAGCTACGGATCCTAGCCGTTGTGATGCACTAGTAACGACTCGATTTGAAACCGACCACGCACGAAAGGTCAGTGAAAAAGACCACACCTTACAACCACGCACCGCCCCCAATCTCTTACTCGACGTTCCCATTACCTTGCTGAACGGGAAGCAGTACCAGCAGCAATTTGACGATTCTTATCGTGAAAGATTATAAATTTGCAGCAAACAAATAAACGACCACGGCAGCACAATCAATTCCCATTACGCTCGTAATTGTGACCATTAAATTATTGCGATATTAAAACATGATAAATACCTCGTGCTGGTAACAGCGACCGTTGTTTTGTTCGTTGTCTCGCGTGGATAGAGTGCCAGAATGTGTAAGGCAGGAAATGAGCCCTATTCGCCTGGCTTCCGTAACGCGTGGTAACAACAGCACGTGTACAAGGGAAGAGTTTCGGTGGTCCTAACAAATGACCGTGCAACTGCGCTTTATTTTCTTCACAAACACAGGTGTGAAAGATGTGTTAGTGACTTCGGTGTATCACAAATCACAAAGCCACCTGGACTTGTGGTCGTAAAAATTCGTCAAAAGATACTTCATTTGAAGGTACGTTTACCTAAACTAATTTCCATTTCCAAACATCCCCACCGAGCCCTCGTTACTAAAGGATGGCTTTGAAGGGTGCAACGAAAGACAACATCACCTGACTCTAATCCCTAACGCCTGAAGGTCTAACGTAGGACTCCCTGGTAGGGAAACCAAAAGTGTATTGTTTTCTTTTCGGTCTTTTCGCTCGGAGATCGAAAAATGAGCAAAACTCAATTCAGCATGCAATGTATTAGCCTTTTCGTTAGAACGTTTGTGTTTTGTGGTATATTTTGGAAATAAATCGAACATACACCACATTTCATTACTGGAAGAAGGGAAAATCTATTTCGCAAACTTGCAAAAATACGCTTTATATTTGTTTTTATTCTCTCGAAACCTTCTCTTCCAATCTAGAACGCTGATTTGAACACATTTGGGTCTGCTCCTTCAAAGGCAGTTTTGTGCGCAGTTTTGTACGATCCTCTGAACACTGCTAGTACAATTTCGCTGGAAAATAATCACTCGGGAGTTGTTGTGCTTTCCCAAGCCTCCGGTCTATCTACTTTTGCTTGTGTTATTTTTTGTGTTATTTATTTTTTGTTTTTTTTTTCTCTAAGTTCCAACGTAATAGGGTGGCATTCTACTTGGGCTAGCAGATTGCAACCGGTCCTTAAGGAATACCTTAGCAACAGCAACCTTAGCGATTTAAAGGATAAAAAGAAAACATTGCTACTGTAATTTTCCACTCGACTGGTTAAATACAAACCCCTCCGGATCCGGGCAATCCGGATCGGGTTGACAGGCAGAGGACAATCATTGCAACGTATACGTGAATTCCTGCCGTTGCTTCGCACAAATCTTTAGACACAGCAAAACGTACAGACGCGCGCATATATAGCTCCTTTCTGTTTCTATCTTGCGAACGTAAAGGTTGAGTGACAGAAGAAAAACAACACATTTGATGGACGTGTTACGACGATGCTGATGGGTGAGCGTTTCGCGAAGGATAATATTATTTTCTATTTAAACAGTGATTGTTACAGGATAGGCCAAAGTATACAACTAAGCTTTTTGCATGACTGTGTTGAAAGTTTAACCACCAAGTTAAACAATATTAAAATTGTAATAAAAAAATACGATACTAGAACTGGACAGTAATTTGCTTTTTAATTTTACCAAACAGAGTATTCCAACTACATTTGACGTTTGTTAGCTAGAGTTAGTTATTTTGATTCACCAGTACGACGGTCTAGAATATTGGGTATTCAAATTGGGACTGCGAGAGTTTTTATTGACAGTTTCTGGCCGTTTCATTTTCACAGCTATTTAAACATTTATTTTTCACACATTGGTACTTAGCATACATTGCCAGCAGCTATTGACAATAGCAGTAACAGTAACGAGTTTCGGGGATCATAAAAGGGTGCAATTAAAGGATTGCTATCGATAACATTGGTTGCTTATGTAAACATCCCATACCCTACACTGTACACACTTTCTGCTACATTCATCAGAACCCAACCCACTTTAAGCACCCCGGCGAAGAGGACGGTCCGTACAGTAAGGCAAACTTTATGGTGAGAAACGAACGCCTCCTTTTGCGAACCAGCCAAAGATGGTTGAAATAAAGTTTATAAACACCCCAACCCGTGCCACTCAAACGACCCGACTACCCGTGTGCGCCAGGACACTACCTCGGGTCAGCAGTTTGAGTAAAGCAATTGCTTTACACGGGTCATAAAAGTGGCGCAAACGTTCGTAAGAGAAAGACAGAAAACCTCATTACAAGTGCTTTTGGCACCTGTTTCGTGAGCACCGAGCGGATGGTACTACCTTTAAGCCTGCAAAGAATGTGTACCCTGTATGACAGTCGAAAGGTGAAGCACATATCACCCCGGGTGCCTTCATCGAGTGTGTTTACCGGTACTTAGTGGTCGCACTATTTCTCGACACCAAATCCGGGCTCAGTCAAGGTGTTAACCACGAAATCGAAATCGGCTGCAAAGCATTCGGTGTACGCCTACGCCGAAAAGGTTCAGCTGATTCTACCCGAAAGATTAGCTGTGATGAACGCTTCCCGGCACAGTCCACCTGAAGGTAGAGACCGAGAATTGCTGATATAAATTGAGAGCTGTTACAGCCGTCCCTAGTGGCTCACAACGGCAACAACAACAAAGCCGGCTAATAATGAACGAAATGGAAAACGGAAAGACCAACGCTGTAGACACCGAAAAAGCTCCATAATCCAGCAATGCACAATTGACCTCATAATTATGATTATTCAGATTTAGCAAACACATAACACCCTAAGATGATTAGGATTCGAATGGTCTAGGATTGGGTCGACCCTTCGTAGACTGGTCAGCATATAGAAAGATCGGTCTACAATGATCATTTCAATAGTATTTTAAGGTACAGGTGAAGCCTGTAAAGTTTTAAAGTGTGAATCAAATTGGTGACAATATATTGTGCTAAAAACAGTCTTATTTCCCACTAAAGCAAGGATCGAAATTTATGTTCCAAACCAGTCACCACAGATGAATGTTGCTCCATTAGGATTGAAGTATTTCAAACGATCGACCTTTCGGCCATCACAACAATTCAAGGCGATGATGTGCTTTTTCTAACTTTCTACTGTTACCGACGAGCGGCTTAGGACGTCTTAGAATCCAAAGCTTCGAGCCATTCGTCGGTGGTAGAATTCTTACTCCCTTCCCTAATGCGAAACAATCCTCTCTACGCATCGAAATGACAGTGAGGTTTCGACAGAAAATATGTCTTAAAAGAACCATCAATCAGGTCAGGCGCAGGTATGAAAAGTGCGCAGAGTGAGTGATACTTTGCTTTCGACCGACCACCACACCTGCCTAGTAGAATCGTTACCATGCTGTGCCCGGCCATCTCGGGCTTAGGGATATGGTCGCCAACAGACCCATGGGCACCGTTCGAAGCCCTCCGACACTATGTCTGGGGCGCTTGATACGAAAACCACCGTAACCACATCCAGTGCCGCACTGTCTGGTACGGCAAGGGAATGCGAACACCCTTCAGGGCGGACGTATTCCCAGCGGAATTCCGTACATTCCGCGCTCTACGCTCCCTCGAGGTGTGATCGGGTGGCTCATCAGTTTCACCGTTCGCATTGATAGTAGAGGTAGCTGAGGTATGCATATGAACACTCCAATAATAAGAAAGGGTCGACAAGAGCTCTAGTCCTTACTCGCCACTTACCGTGAATTGCCAAGAGCTTCGGGTCCCATCCGTAAGGTGGCGTGGCTTGGTTTGGAGATAGGTCCCCGAAGCGAAGATTTTTCCAAGCCGATGATTTCAGCCACGAATCGGTGGGAGGTTTTACCACACCAAATGCTTCAGGTACACCATCTTTGCTTCAATATTTTACGGACTGAAGAAGTGGAGACGGACGAATAATAATCTCCCATGGCAAGACACCACAAGTATCCACCAACAGCACCACCACCATCGAACGCATGCCATAAATTATGTTAATTGATTTTCATTTGAATTTATCATGCGCCTACTCCTAGATTTCGGATCGGTAGGCTCTCTGTCTAACACACCTTCTGTCTACCTTTTTTATGGATAGCGCGATGATTGCTCATGATTTGAAGAATTGACACGACGCAGTCATCTAGCCACGATGAAACTCTACTCATCACATAAGAGAAAAAGAGACCTCATCGTACCTAGCACCCTAGGGTCTGCCTGGTATTGAGCTATACTGTGCAGTGTGAGCAAAATATATCATTCATGAAATTTTCAACACTCGTGACAGAAGTGGCCTATGTTAGCTACCGGAATCTACTGGACACTCCTGGAGATGTGCGAGCTCTGCCGCTTCACACGGTACATCATTTCGGTTTGCGTATTTAAATTACGCGAAATTTAAACAACACTTCAGCGCTTTCGAACGAATTGAAGTGCGTTGGATTTCATCGGATGCGCCCGTTCACACAAGTGGCTACTTCTATTGCTTCTTCTACCAAAGTATGCGCCACAAGTGTGGGGGCCACCGCGATAGACGTTACTGAGAAAACGATGATACATAAGTGCGAGCTTGAAGTAAAAGAATTGATACGGGTGAAACTTATTACTTTGACCTTCTTTTCGTCTCTGGTTTAAGATCATCCATCCAATTACACTCAATGAGGAAGAGTCAATGTCTTGTGTTTTAGCAATATTTCGATAATTACGTTCCATATTTAATTTAGTTTTTTTAATTACGATTATTTGAAAAATCCTTAAATGTCGTCCTCAAAAATCCTCAAAAGTTTTGCAGTGACCAAAATGCTTAATAAATATCAATCTAGTATTTTTTTTAAATAATTGTCATCAAAATTCTTCTTAAAATGGCAAATAAAATAAGCGCCAAACGATTTATGTTTTCATGTCATGTGTAAGACAGAATTTCGAACTATTTTATCAATTGGTATTATATTCTATGTTTATGACCAACTATTAGTATTAAAAGTGCACACATCTACTTTTGAAATTTCATTTAACATTGAAACGATAACACTTCCTTCTGAATAACATGAAAACGGAATAATTACTTGTTGTATAGTGTGAAAATTAAATTTAAGCAAACATATTCGAAATGGTCCCGTGCTAAAGTCGTCAACTCGCGTGACTTAACAACATGCCCGTCGTGAGGTAAAGCCTCGTATAGATGAAGTCACCCCCGTACCAAGGACTGACTATCCGGCTGCGAAGTACTCTCACGAAGTCTCAAAAGTTTGTATAGGCTGATATGACCGCATAGGTCGCTACGCGAAATAAAAATTGATAAAAGTATTACCAAAATAATAAATATTGTTTCACTCAAATCAATCACACACCCTAAGTACTCCCGCCTAGAAGAAATATATATTGCATAAAACTTTTTCAAAGACCCGCTATGTTTGGGATTGAATGTCGCTCATTGATGTCCACTTCTTCCTCATCCTGTTCTGTAACGTACGGAGAACATATGTCGACAATAGAATTAACATGAGCCTAAAATACCACAGTTTGGTCTTTGCTTCAGCTCAACAAGGGGGAATTCGATTATATGTGTTTAATAAACTATCAATGAGTAATTAATTGGTTTGTGATTGTTATTACTGCTGGACGGCGTTTGTATGTGTGTATGCTTCTATTCTTATTATTTTACCATTTTCGTTTTATTTTTTTTTTAATGTAATGGTCATGTGGTTTAGACATGACTAATGTGAATACAAATCACATAAAGATGACTATTTTTATTGGAGAATTTAATTCATTCATATTATTTTTCTTTCAATTTCTATTCGTTTGCAGTCTTTCTAACATGGACTTTCTAAGATATTTGTTTAAACTCCACAAAATAAAATGCTAACAAAATGTTTGCAATAGTACTACAACTACTATAACAAACTGTTATTGATAATTCTAGACGATAAGCATCAACAGTATGGATTTGATGGAAACCTTTATCCGGAGTTTTTTACAATTCCAGAATCGGTCTATCAACAGGCTAACATTACATTTCGAAAATATCAATTACAGTCGAGAATTATTTCCTTCTACCAGCTTTGTTTCAACCAACCTTCGTCCCCCGCTTATGCATCAAGCGGTGGCAAGAAATATTCGATTACGCTAGTGCCCGTATCCTACCTTGGTAAACCATCCGGAAGGAATCCATGCATAAGCGGCATTCCCTCTGCCTCTACATTTCACGGTTATTTAATTATCGACAGAAAGGTGCCGCTTTTACCATTCGATGTGTGTTTTTTTTCTCTCTCGCAATTTCGATTAACTGCTAACCAAATCCGCATCCGTAACGAAATGGGAATGAAAATCTAGCCAACCGAGCGTAAATGTTCACACAGGTATCACCATAAACGTTCGTATTATTTATATTCAAAGTTTTTACGATTGCAGTACAACTATTGGGTAGTGTTCATTGTAACTCTTAAAGGAATAATCTATTTTCAGTAATTTCACTTAATTTCACCGTAATAGTAATATAATAAACAATTTCCTTTGACACCTGACACCGATTTGCCAATTCCGATGTTGGTAGGTTTCTTGAAAGAGACAATACATTTACTAGTCCAACTGACTCATTCTCCATAATCAAGAACTGGCAAGTCGTTCCATCATTGCCGTTTGGCAGATTTGAGCATCAGGCAATGAGTCAAGGTATCCGCCACCAAAGTCAAAAGCACCCTGGAAACCTTCGTCCCTGACCCATCCGGGATGCTCCCGGTGAGAACAGAAAGGTGCCGAAACAAGGCAACGAATCTCCTGCCAGGCTTACAGTTCGAAGAAGGTGCACGGAGTTACTACACACTGCCCACCGGTTCCTATAGCAACCCTCCCGGCGGCATCCTAGGCAGAGGACGGTACGCCTGCTGGGTATTTGGTTTATGGTACATTCCCAACGATATGCCCACAAGCTGAGAAGGGCAGGAACGGTGCTGCAGAGGCGTTCATTCACCGGCACCGTACCGCCGCCGGTCGTGGCGTGTAAAAAGAGAGAGACAAGGTGGAGTCGGAAATCGCCCGGAATGTGATTTTCGGTACAGACATAGCGTCGCAAAGCGTAGCAGCGAGTTGGTCCGGTTGCACCGAGAAGCCGAGGACCGCAAAAGGTTTCTGATCCGACGGAACTGGCATGAAAAAAAAGCGTAAGCAAGGTGTGATAATTTATCGTTTTTGGGATTCTTCAGCTGTGCCCTCCCGTGGCAAGATGCCTGCAGCCGGTGCTGTCTAGCAAACAGTACCCCGGCAGTGTTGATGGTCGGCAAAGGCCCACCACTGTCGGCTGTGATGGGACGGATTTTCGTATTTATCTCTTCTCGGCTTGTTGGACCATTTGGTCAAGATGGATCGGTTGCTAACCCAGATACGTACGTCGATTTACTGGGCTCGTATGTAAAAGGACACGTAAATGGTAGACTAACGGGAGCCCGAAGATATTTGGACCGCCAACGATCGAAGACGTGTGAAGGGTGAGGCAAAGAAGGACCAAAATTAATCTATAACAACGCAATCGATCAAAATGTATTGATGGATTGAAAGATTTCTTAAAAAGCTTGCTCGTTCCTCTTCCATTACCGTTTACTCAGGTATGTGTCTACCTGAAACATTAGATAAAAAAAGCCATCTGTAAGGTAGTTCTACTAAAATCGTTGAAGAGGCTTTTTTTGACATTGTTTTAAATGCTAAACGCGAAATATACTTAACGTATCGTATCTTGGTTTGGCATTTCATCTACTACTGTTATTGGCATGACAACATGTCAAGTGGGCTTTATGTTTAATACTGCATATAAGCTCGATCAGACCAAGTCAATAGTTAGTATAAATGTTTCATTATTTATGCTTAGGTATATTCTTAGGTATATTATTTATTAGCCGGTTAGCCGGTCTCATGGTACAGTCGTCAACTCGTACGACTTAACAACATGCCCGTCATGGGTTCAAGCCCCAAATAGACCGTGCTGCCATACATAGGACTGACTATCCTGCTATGGGGGGATCAATAAGTCACTGAAAGCCTAGCCCACAAGTGGGTACAGGCGGGCCTTGACCGACAACGGTTGTTGAGCCAAAAGAAGAAGAAGAAGAATATTATTTATTATTTATTATTTAGGTATTTTCAAGATGTACACACCATGAACCAGCCCAAAAATGAATTTAAAATAAACATTTATTTAAGTACATTTTGGATGGTTATCATTTTGAAACATGTTATCACTTATAAGCCATGTTGTGTTCGTAATGGATTTATTTCAAATAAAAAAATATGAGTAGGTGACAAGAAATAGTTATATTCTTTGATACATTGGCTGTAAGACTTTTATGTATTCTGCCTGCAACAATATAACGAATTCTGCTCATAGAATGCTCGACATTTCCTACGCTTACCATAACATATAATTTTAACCATTCAATTTTGTCTCCCAGTCGTACGTCTCCATCGTATTGCATAATTGTCGTTAAATTTCAACAGTTGCGTTTGTTCTACAATTCAGCGTATAGCTTTCCAATTGTTGCACATTCGTCACTGGCACCGTATGCCCTTCTCGAAACACAATCAAACAAATCAACCAGCGTGCTATGTCGACTGACCTACAGCATCATTTCAATTTTACAGTCAGCTCATTTTCCCCGTGGTCTCAAACTCATTACTCTCGGTCCGTAAAACTCGTATTTCACGCTACGAACTGTTGCATTTGGCACTGCTTATTTTGTCTGTCGCACGAAGATAGCGCTAGTGGCACGAGAGGAACTTCCATTTCCATTTCGTGGGGCACACTTCGCGCCCGGAAATACTTTACGAGCGATTTGCGTGAATTTTACGTATGAATATTATTACATTCTCCGGCGCTTGACACAGTAGAGCTGCAGAAGGGGAAAAGGCTTCCAGGGTAGTTCAATTATTAAGATGCAAAGTATGCTTATGAATCTTTGGCATTTGATTGAACCAACAGGAATAAAACGTGTGGTTATAAGGTGAATGTAAAGTGGAATGAAATTTCCCAGCTTTTTTTAAAATAATTTTTATAATATTTGAACATGTCACTTGACATTTTTGAAACAATATTCCTTAAAGGGATTGTTTATTTTTAAGCTTAATTTTAAATTTTAGGATTTTTTTAGAAAAAATCCTGCAGCAACAATATTTCGGTGTACGCCCTAAGTAAAGAAATCTTTACTAATTCACAATAATGCATGAATCATATAAAACTCTTCCATGATGCAACCCAAACCTTAGTGAAAGCTCCACTTCCACATTAAAAAATGAATTATTTAAGTATATTCATATATTCATATCAATTTATGCAACACGATGTTCCATTTCAATCTTAACAAAAATATATCGTCCTCTGTGTCGTCGGCTTGCGTTGCACGGTGTTGTGTAAAATCAAATTATCCCTTTTGCTGCCAGCGGCTGTGAGTCCCCAAATTCGCCACTTACTGTTGGCAAACTTTGTATTTTTTTGTATAGCTTGCAGTGGTATACAAAGCAACAATGAATCAACACGGATTCTGAATTGTAGCCACCGCTTAGCAGCTTCTGCGGTAGTCGGTTTTGGTATAAATTATTTCGCGCCTTGCCACACTCATGCAAAAATTAAAGCAAATACGCAGAAACTAACAGAAAGTGAAAGATAGGAAAAGAAAGAAGAAAACATGGAAAGAGAAAAATAAACGATCAACCATCAAGGGATGAAGGTGTAAACTCTTCCTAACACTTAACGAGAGTATCGCGGTGATTAATAAATATGACCCATTGAACCAGTCCGCTCGTATTTTCCACGGTTCCCCCCAAGGTGCCGCCGCGTGCTCGGTGTGCTGTGTGCTGATCAAGAAGAATTTATGATCGAAATCGAAACAGTGGGGGGGATTTGGATTTTTTTCTTTGGCTGCCTTCTGTTGCATGCAAAGAAAAAAAAAAGCATAAAAAGTGTGCACGGGACGGCGGACATCGTATCGAAAAGCTTCAGTGGTCGATTTTTAGGTTTTGTGTGTGTGTTGACTTTTGGAAGATATTCGTGAAACTAGCTAAGAGCAACATATGGTTTGCAGAAAAGAATTCAATAAAATCGAATTCATGTATGAATTCAGAACGAAATTTTGTTTTACATACATGAAAAGGAAACGATTCTGAGCTTGTTGGACCTTATAACAGCGGCTTAGGATGGTTCCAACGACCTGTCAATATTATCGCTAGGAAGAGAGAAAAAGAGGAAAAAAGAGGAAAACAGAGGAGAAAAAGAGGAGAAAAAGAGAGAGAATATGCAACAAAATAGCATAAAAAGGGTTCGAAAGACAAACCGCGGGAGTATTACCAAATAACCAGCGGAATAAAGAGACCAATTTTTTGGCAACATCTTACGAGTAAAACTAAAACTATCGAAGTGTTCGGCATTAAATTATTTTTCCGCTTCGTTTTCTAACAGAGCTTCAATTTTAATTACAATAATTCATTATTGTACGATTCGTAATATTGTTGATAAAGCCAAATCGTATGACTAATTTTTTTTTACCACACAATAATTTTTCCCACGAACATTAAAAAACATGCTACAAATCGTTCAAATTGCCCTTCTAATACTTAGAAAAAACATATCTTCGATTTGAGCGCTAAGCAAACAGCGCACCAACAACAACAATCATAACAAAAGTGCTCTTAAATACGCAACATCATTCATCAAATATTGCCCAACCGAAGTTTACCACCCAAAACCTGCAGTTGGTGGCGACCACACATCGTGACTCTGAGCCCGGAAATCGATAGAAACCAGTTTCGAAAGCCCTCGAGCCAGCAGCTCCTAACAAGAATAAATGAAAACTTCCCTTCAAACGGTGGCTGAAAACATTGTCTTCTTTACCAGTACCCGCCCCATGCCCATAAGTTACGTTTATGCAGCATCATTTAGAAAAATAATTTCGACTCCAACGAACACACACTGGGCTCCACACTTTTCTCTTCGGTTAGCCCTTACAGCTTGCCGATATGTGCTTGCGTACAATTATATAGGTGTGAATTCTGCCACCGGAGAAGCCGGTGTGAAAGTAAATTAATCCAAAACTGGTCACTCAAACTACACCCGTGATGACCCGCAGCATCATAATTGTAACTCCCCGACCCAAAAGCAAGGGGGAAACACATTAGGCTCTTTAAGCGATTTCTTCAATGAAACCTTCCAGCAGCAACCACCACCCGTACGGTGGTATGAATTGGGAATGATCCGATTCCCTTTCCCGCTCCGTTCCTCCTTTTTATGCCACACTATGAGCGGGAAAGGTGTGAAAGATAAAATTGAAATTTATGTGTAAATAAACATATAATAAACATAAATAAACAAATTTAAATTATGTTCCCCTCAGGTCTACGAGCGTCGACTGATGTACAGCTGGCGCAGCACAAGTGCGCAACCGTCGACCATTCG
Organism: Anopheles gambiae; assembly: GCF_943734735.2. Lineage (NCBI taxonomy): Eukaryota > Metazoa > Arthropoda > Insecta > Diptera > Culicidae > Anopheles > Anopheles gambiae. The sequence continues at coordinate 45,990,303 of NC_064602.1, read as the reverse complement.
TGTGGGTTTTATGCTAATTGCCTCTAACAGAGCAACATCTACAACGGGGAAGTGTATGCAGTCTAAGCTACAATACTCAGCGGTAGGTTGGTCGAATAGCCATCGGTTGACCATCCCCATCGAACGGTAGGAGGCCGTAGAAGAAAAGCCCTCGGCAAGCCTTTTCGATAATTTGTGGAGGGTGCAGTTGCTGTTCATAGAAATACAAACAAAAAACATAATAAAAAGGCCCACTGTAACAGCACTATAGGAGAAATGGATTGATCCAGCAATTAAAATTATGTTTCCTTCCGATTAATGCCAAAATTTGACAACACAACCCTCGGGAAAAAGGGAAGGTAAGAATGGTTCGACACTAACTTGCATTGATGCATTCTCGTATTTTCTCATCCGTTGTTCCCAGAAACGGGCTGGCTCATTCGACGTTCCTACTTTGTTGGTCCCGGCGGTAGATACCTAGTGCCAACAAGTCATCCTCCCACCCAGTGTGTCTCTCCCTCATAGTTCAAACGCAGATGGTCGTCGGTTTTTCTTTTTTTTTTCTCTGTCCTTGATCCAACGGAGCACAATTCTAATTTATTAACTTTGACCCCGTTCGAAAGGAAACTTTGAACGCTCTGGGATGCTGGAATGTAACGAAAGCTCGCTTAGGTTAAGTTAGACGGAATGTCGCGACGATGCATGGACCCCTACCTGAACCTTGGATCGTTTATGTAGCGTTAAATCGTACGACCTCTCCCTGTGGAAAGTCATGCCGTACGAAGACAAATACAGGTAGAGTAGTGGAAAAGCAAGCCGTCATAATGTGGTGCAAGGATGACTAGCCTTCGACGGCACAGTAGGACATCCGGTGCAAAATAGCAGTCCTTTTTACGAACACTTGCACATTTACAAGCTTGGTGTGTTGCTCGGAAAAAAGGTAAACATGGGTGCGTTTGGAATTACAGTGACCTTATGTCTGCCATTGAATGTTATTATTGTTTCTCTGAAGCAGGTTTTGGGCCTCCTAAAACTATCATAAATTTATGCTATGCTGGTATACTGACAATGAGTTCAAGTATTTTTTTCTTGTTTTTGATTTTTGTTTTACTACATTCAAAAAGAACAGGTACTGTAAATACCTTTGCAAGCAAATCAGAATACAATGAAATAATCACATCAGTCATTGTTTTAAAATGAGATGTTGTATAAAAATACATTTTGACATGAACAACGAAAGTCATATAACGATAATGTTAAGAAAATCAAAATTCCACTTTATTTACAGCCACCATTCACTTTTGAATGTGTTTATGTTTACTAGAAATACAAATTAAATAGAAGCTTGACAATTCGTTATGTTATTTTTTTCTTCTAAATAAAATAAAGTTAATTTAGTGGGAAATCGGTTTTGGCAGACAATTTATTATAAATATGTCTCGTGAGACAGTTGTCTACTTGCACGAGTCAACAACATGCCCGTCACGGGTTCAAGATCCTATGGACAATCAATGCTAGCTGGTATGGGTAATCAATAAGTCACTGAAAGCCAAGTCCACAAGTGATTCAGATACTGGTTTTAGCAATCGTATTGATGCGCGAACGTTGAAACATTCCGCAACTGTAATAACTACAAGCAACGAAGACAGGCAGACTGTACGGACCAACCAATCCATAATTCTACATAATAATTTATATTTATCTAACAGTGTCGTGAGTAACTTTAATTCTACTTTAAACCCACTTTTATCGAAAAAGCAAGCTAAACTGCTGTCGACACACACTGCTTTCATTTCAAGACTTGAAATTCAACAGATTCAACATACGTCGTACGTATCACCAGCGCTGCACATTACATTGCTTTACCTCGCCATTTCCTGCTCGTCATCTCGTTCGATTGAATGATTATTTGAGTTTCGGGCACATCAGAAATCAATATCGTCACAGTCACTCGTTGCCGCTTCTAAACTCTACAATCGAATCCGTATTGATCGTGAATCCGGAACTCAGAAGGAAAGCAAATTATGCGATGATGATGAAGAACGAAATATTTCACCACTACCACCATCATCATCATCATCATCGTCATCGTCAACATTGTACCGCCGCCAGCAAGTTGGGCCGATTTGCAAAGCATGAATAATTCCGGACATATTTGTCATATATCGGCAAACGGACGGTCGTTGGAACGGAAATGAATGCCAGTCTGTTATGGCTGGATCAGAAGGGTGAGTGTGTATATGTGTGCATGTATTTGATGCAAGCGTGGTCAGGTTTCTCTACAGCCAATAGCTGACTGTTTGCCAGACACAAAACGCTTACCAGCGGACGGGCGAATGTATGACGATATTTTAAACGGCCGCTCGAATGCGAGCCCGAAGGACGTATCAAAAATTCATACGATGAAGAAAATTTCCAAGATGTCCCCTCTTGCTCGCAATTCTGTGCAATGTTTCGTCGGGGATGGAAAAGTCTTCTGTCACTAGTTTGAATTTTAATCAGCCAATTATGATGCACCGAGCATCTGGAAGGCGTAGGGAAGTGAACAACTGCAGGCGCAGAAGGAAATCCTAGCCGCTTCGTCCTTTTCTTGATTATGACACACCGTTCGTCTCTCCAGGCACTTCCTGCCCCCGGAAGCGACAGAATCGTTAACGAACGACTGAGCTATTTCATCTTCATACATCGGTAGGCTCAATTTGTTTGCTTTCTGGTGGAAGAGTTTCAACTCGTTTGAAAGGACTAAATAATATCTGTTGTATGGTGCAGCGAACGAGGTAGAGTTGTTGGAAAGGGTAAATATTGTACAACAATAGCAACTTCACATGCCACCTCAATAGTTTTATACCACAAAGAAACAATCAATATCCAATCAACGAATGATAAGAAACGTAAAAATATGCGGTTTCACTAAAAGATACTAGGCGTCTCCATTATACGATTTGGATGAGAAAACAAACTTATTTATTTCTAGTTAAGCCTAATTTTAATGTCATTTGAAAAGCATTTAAGCAAAAACCACGGTAATTTTTTGTTTACTGTAGCTGCAATATATTTTAATTTCATATATCTCACCGCAAATGTCCACATATCGTAGTTCTGAGTTATTAAACTCAATCTACGACTCATTTCAGGGACCGACCAACCAAGACATCGCAAATTATCAGCTTTGAACACAATCACCACGATACGTTACAGTTTACATGCACTGATTGCCGATACGCTCTCCCTAAATTCATTAACATATGCGTTTGCGTGGTAGCACGACCTTCAAATACTTTACACGGTGTGGTTGACAATTCAGAGCACGAATTGAACGGGAATGTTCTGTGATGCACAGTACTGTGATCTGAGCCCATATAGAATCCGTGTTGCACTTAAAAATATAGAAAAATCTTCAGCTACAAAAGCTGTTGCAATCTTTTGTAAACGAGAATTAAAATATAATGATGGGGTTGAATGTGATCAACATATATATTGGTTTGGTATTTTAATCTTTAAACAAGTTTTTGTTACAAACACATTTTTATTATGATAAAAATGATTATTTTAAACGGTTGCTGAAATTCGCTGTTGATCGATTAGTTCATGAGTAAATAATTTTTGAAATTTAACTAATATGAACAAGGATTACAATGCAAATAAAACGTACACCACTGTACTAGAATCTGAATTATAGCATCAACACAAGAATGTTTTGAGGGATGTTTGTCTGCTATCGCTTCAAAAAGACGCACACAGTGGTCAACGGCAGCACCATCATATCGTAATGCAACGCATAACTTTACCGTTACGACGTCTCTTACCGTATGGAGCATTTTCGCCAACCGGCCCAGTACTTAATGCGGACACGAAAAACCTCTGCGTCGACCCTATCCGAGTCAACGCTCGAAAACACACACACACCCACACTCTCCTCTAAGCCTTCACAGATTCGTTCGTTCGCATCGAACCGTACCGAAAATGTGCAAATAAGCGCAAGACTGGCTCCCAAACCAACCGTCCGGCGACCCGGCCGACCGGTTCGAGGGTCATCCGGTTGCACTTATTGCTACACAGTAGAGCAGACCGTCCATTTTGTTTACCAACCACACTCCGTACCATACTCGTACTCCGTTTCTGGTGGGGCTATTTTCGCCTGACTTGCTACTCAACACCCACCGAACGCGCCACTCCCGTTATGGGCGAAATTTTCACCTACTCGACCGTAAGTGAACATACACATGGGAGAGCAAGAGTAGCGCACACCACCACTATCAATACACAGCGCGACAGACATGTGTTCTACCACTACCGGGGAGCACCAGGACGGTCGAACCATCCTCTTTTCTCCTCACCCTTCTCTCTTTTCCCTTCCCTTTAACTGAAATTCCATAATTGTGCTCTTGTGCGCAGTAGCAAACATTTCGTATTCAACGAAATCACGTTTTGCATACTGGCTACTCCCTTTCTGCCTGCTCGCCAGTCTCACACACACATCGTACCCCGCCGATCATGAAACAGTCCTTGACCACCTTCACGGGTTCATGGGCTCTACCCTTCTCCCTGATCCCCCGCTATCCTCAAAGACCAAGCAACGCGGCAGCGTCATCATGCAAATGTTGCTCAGCCAGATTTTTGTTTTGCATTTTCCATTTTCCACTTCCTAACAGCACTCAGCCCGCTTCGCTCATCGCCCATTGGCGCCGCATCGATTGCCACTGATTTGCATTCACTGCACGCACTTTGATCTGATTCTTTGGTCAGTTAATTTTACAACCCTCGGCAAGCGAATGGTCCAGCCTGTGTTGGCAATCCGACTGTGCCCAAGCTGTTTGGTCCGTCCGTTTGACATCTTTGACCGTCCGATATCGGTATCCGATATGTGTGTTGAAAGAAAAGCAGATTAGTTGAATGGAGAGTGTTGTGTTTAAAAGCAAAATATCAAAAAAACTATACATATCATATGATATTTATTGTATTGAAAAGTAAATATCGATAACGATATTTCATCCAACAATCAGTTCAAATAGATAATTATAAAAAAATGATAAAGAAACGTATAAAAAAGGCGCATATAGAGTTAAGAGTGAATGGTTTTGCATGCTATTCTAGAAATCGTCGTTTCCCCCCAATCCATCGATGTGAGTATGAATTTTCTAATCTATGTGAGACTCTTTTGCAAATTAAACCAAAAAAAAAAACTAAACCGATTTGATTGTACCTCGGTTTGAAACTAGTAGGTATTTTTTAGTAAAAGACACCTTTATAAATAAAAATCTTCTTTTTACTTGGTGTACAGTTATCATATGTACAAGTTTTTTGTATTACTCATCCCTTTAAACACTCAACCAAACTCTCAAATAATTGCATACAGAGTACAAACATTATAGCTCCAACTTCATGCGCAAGAACTTTAAAGCCAATGCATGCGTAAGCCAATATGCTTTGATACATTCCCAACCAAACACAACACACCCACAAACACACATAAACCATCTGATAACTGTTCTTTGATAAGCATTTGTTTTGCATTCTATCATATTCAATACATTTAATATGTACGCACCATCATGTACTGCAACATGAAAACGTTTGCGCTTTTAAATTTCAATCACGTTGTGCGGAATCTCTTTGTGCTCGTTTTCTATTACGATCGACAGTTGATGATATACGATGCCATTTGATTAGAATATGCTTTTACAAAAGGCAAGGTAAATTAAATAAAACAGTTGTTCCTGAACGGTTGACAGTGGCAACATCATTGACATTTCTCGAAATGTAAACATTTCTTTCGTCTATCATAAACGCTAGTGAGTGTCAATTAGTGAATAAACTGTAACAGCAGCTTAAAATGTTCCAAGCAGAAGCACGAAACAGCGTAGAAACAGTGCAGAATATTATGACATTTGATTATTATATGCAGTATCGTAGCAACAGTTCATTAGTACGCCTCACCGCACTGAATCACAATTTCAGCAGCATTCATAGTGGCAGAGAAAATGGAAACTTTAATCGCAAAAAAAGAACGGAAACATATTTTGCCAAGTCAAAAGTCATTATTTGTACTTTCAAAAAGCTCCTGAAAGCAATGTGACATGATGGTACAAAAAAGCACCATGTTCATTATATGAATAAATCGAGAATCAGCGCTGCAGCAACGAATTGCTAGTTTTATAACATTTCAGCTGCAGGGACGAAACGAGTTTTTTTTAAATTCTCTTATCACATGCACACCTGGTGGATGTGTCGAAGTACGTCGAAATAATTACTTTTATAAAACTTTTCAACGCAGACTAACAAAGTGAGGTACTTGATAAAGCGGTGTATGGTTGGTATGGATTAAGGCTGTTTCTAACTTGTGTGTTCAGTCCGTTTTCAGAAAATGAATTCAACACTATGTATAGCAAAAACTTGTAACGTTGAAAAGTTAAGTTGTAGCAGAGATGTATGTTACTATTCTATGATGAACGAATGCAGAATAATATTAGTTAACATTATCTTTATTTTAATAAAATAGTATGTAAATTAATATATTATATAAGTACATCATTTAGTACAAATGTAGTATTTAAAGTCACATATATTCTATGACAATGTATGAATCTCAGCAAAAAGTTTGAAGGTTTGTATGTACGTTTGTTTGTATGTTGACTCAAATGGAGCTGATGTGTTTGTGGGTTGTCGATCCTGAAAACGTTTTTTTAGTACAGTCAACCCAACACTTCAAATTAAAGTTTTCCTTACGGTCCAAAGCATGCACTGCTGACATTCAGACAGAAACAAAATATAAAGTTTCACCAGCATTAGGCTTCCCACAAAAACATACAAATCAACAACAAGCAGCACAAAACGAAGGAAACACATGCACGGGAGCAGTAAAAGTCGAACCTCAAAATGAGACATTGTGGCAGTGTCGACTACTGCACTTCACACCATAACTTCCGGAATATGCTGGCAAAATTGTGCAAAACGCAAAAAGGCTCTAACACAAATAATTCACCCAAAGGCGTTCTCCAAGCTTCGTCCTGCGGTTTCCACTTTCGGCCCAGTGTGCCTGCACAGCAGAATCCAGGATGTCAGCTAGTTACGTATAACGGGGACCAGCTGTTTGTTGAAGTTGTTGGTGAAGGTGAAGCGCAATGCAATTAAAACTTTGCTCCCATCATCGTCATCATCCCGGACGGGTTGAAAGCGACGGTGGTGTGAAAATCTGGAAACTCTGCGGTCCCTGCGGAAGCAACCTTGGCGAACGCAAAGCAAATGTTGCTCGGGAGTTTTACTCGGTTTTACCTTCGCTAAAAACGAGAGGAGTTATTAAGTGTGTGGAGCAATATGCTGAAGGGAATCAATACATTATTTTCAGTACTATTCAACATGACACACGTTTAGCACCATACTATCAATTATTGAAAAGGAAACAGCACCTCCATATGAATAATTAGCCTTTCTAGATTAGATGTCTCCACAAAATGAGTTTTTGTTTCATTATATTATATGATATCGAAGAGTAACAGGAGTATCGTTCGTAAAATTAAATATAAATTAAATGTACGAAAATTTGTCTCTCAAAAAATGCTCAATATTATTGTCTAACCATCTGCATTACGCATAGTTGAAACCATATTTCAATGTAACTGTACTTTCAAATCTTGAAGCAAAACACAGCAACACGAATACTATTATACAATTTCCAGAATATTCTACCCAGGTATCAAAGCAACAAAACACTCCATGGAATGATAACTAAGAGTGTAAAGTGTCTTCTGTAAAATGAATTCCTTGAAACTTTTCGTTTCGTCGAGAAAACCCAAAGACGCTTTGCCTGTTTCGTGATCATACAGGAACGGAGGATCTGCAACGGAGGGGAAGGACAAAAGGAAAAGGTTGGACAATTTAATTAAATTATGTTCATCTCCACCTTCCGTCTCCAGCAGCCTTCCATACCAGCTCAGTTGTGGTGCCCGCTTGGCACAAGAGGTGGATTTTTATTACGTTATTCATTCTAACTCCTCCTCCCAGACGAGTCAATCCCACATGCCTGGCTAAATTTCGATGTCGCACCCGGCCATAGCTTCATGAGTTTGACATTGGGGATGAAGCGGTCTTGACAAGAAGCTTGTCCATCTTCCAATCAACCTAACAGGGACGTCCGCTTCCAAGATTTGCAGGAGTTGTTTTTTGCCGTACATGGGGTAGTAAGACAACTATATAAAAGTGAAAGAATGAAGAAGGTGTAATACTTCGTCGTGTTTAATTCGTCCGTTCATCCAAAATAAATCATTGTATTCTTGTCTCTGTAATGGGATGGGATCCGAAGCCCTCCGAGGGATAACATAGGCTCTCCCATCCAACTCCTATTCCGACACGTCCTCGTCGTGCAGAGTGGTAACATGTGCCTCCATATATCCTAGCTTGGGTACACGGGCTAGATCCAACCCCTTGGGCGGTTGGTGGCATATGGCGAACCAGGAGGGGGGTGGGTATCCCGGGAAACTGGGTGCCTGAACGTCGGGGGGGCAACCCGACGCAAAATAAAACGGCCACGTGGGCGCAGGGCCAGTCACCCAGTCTCACGTAACAACTGACTACAGAAAGCATCAGAAGGATACGAAACGGACTTAACGATACCGACCCAACGCAATGCCCCCGGACAACGATAAAAATGGGCTCATGGAACGTACGCACTCTTAGCAAAGCCGGAGCCTTGAAACAACTTGATGACGCCCTAGCCACACTGAGCATGGACCTCGTAGCTCTACAAGAGATTCGGTGGCTAGGGAACGGTGTGCACAACAGGCGTGGTAAGCAATGCTACGACATTTACTACAGCTGCCACGACCGCCACCACGTGCTCGGAACGGGTTTCGCCGTAGGTCCCCGGCTGAAATCCGTAATCATAGATTTCAAGGCTATAAACGATAGGCTATGCACCCTGCGCATGCGAGGCAAATTTTTTAATATAAGCCTCATAAACGTTCACGCCCCTACCGAAGATAAAGAGGAAGAGGAGAAGGACCTTTTTTACGGCCGCCTCGCTAGAACTATAGATGCGTGCCCCAGGCATGACCTCAAAATCATCCTGGGGGACTTCAACGCAAAAGTCGGTAGGGAGCCAATGTACCGCCAATACACTGGCTGTCACAGTCTGCATGAGCACAGTAACGATAATGGTAGTAGATTGGTCCAGTTCGCCGCAGCGAACAATCTGGTTGTAGGAAGTACCAAATTTGCGCGGAGGGACATCCACAAAATGACGTGGGCGCACCCGGATGGCGAATCCTTCAACCAGATCGACCACGTGTTAATAAGCCGCCGACGACAGTCGAGCCTGTTAAACGTCAGAACTTATCGAGGAGCCAATATCGATTCCGATCACTACTTGGTTGGCTTAGTGATACGTTGTAGAATCGCCCGCCCCCGCGCCAATGGGGGCGGAGAAAACACGCAGCCTCGGCTCAACACGGACTCTCTAAGGGACATTACTGTCCAACAGGAACTCAAAGCCGCTTTAGACGAGTCTCTACTACCAGAAAACAGATATGAAACTACGAGCGAGAGGTGGAACGCTCTAAAAACAAAAATAATAAACTGTGCAAGAAATATACTCCCACCACGTCGTGGCAACACCAAATCTGGCTGGTTCGACGATGAATGCAGACTAGTGACCGAACGTAAGAATACTGCATACCGAGCAATGCAGCAACGGCATAGAACGCGGGCATGCGCAGAGGAATATTCACGGCTCAGACGCGAAGAGAAACGAGTTCACCGCTCCAAGAAGCATGCTTTGGAAGAGCAAAACATGCGGGAACTCGAGCAAACCAGAGAGGCGTACGGACCGACACGAAAGTTTTACCAAGCGATAGCAGGTCACCGAAACAACGTTGTACCTAAGGTAACCTGCTGTCGCAACAAGGATGGAGATCTGGTCAGTAACCAGCCAGAGGTCCTCTCGCGGTGGGCTCAGTACTTTGATGAATTACTCAATGACCAGTTTAGCGAACAGCTAGAAGCGCCACTAGCAGATAATGTCATGCTACTGCCACCTAGCATAGAAGAAACACGAAAGGCTATCCGTCGGCTGAAAAATAACAAGGCACCCGGAACCGACGGAATTGCAGCCGAACTGGTCAAGAATGGAGGTGCACGACTAGAAAACGAGATTCATCAAATTGTTACTGAGGTGTGGGATAGCGAATCGATGCCTTGTGATTGGAATCTCGGCATCATCTACCCCATATACAAGAAGGGAGATAGGTTGGACTGCAACAACTACAGGGGTATTACGGTGTTGAATACTGCCTATAAAATATTCTCCCTGATCCTTCAGGATCGCCTTGTCCCGCACGTCGAAGAGATAGTAGGAAACTATCAAAGAGGATTCCGAAACGGAAAATCAACCACTGATCAGATCTTCACCATGCGGCAGATCTTGGAGAAGATGGCTGAATACAGAAACGACACATACCATCTCTTCATAGATTTCAAAGCCGCATACGATAGCATAGCCAGGGTAAAACTGTACGACGCTATGAGCTCATTTGGAATCCCGGCCAAACTGATAAGGCTAGTTAGAATGACTATGACCAACGTCACATGCCAGGTGAGGGTGGATGGAAAACTCTCAGGACCTTTTGCTACCACCAAGGGTCTGCGCCAGGGGGACGGGCTTGCCTGTCTCCTATTCAACTTGGCGCTAGAGAGGGCCATCCGCGACTCGAGGGTGGAGACTACGGGAACCATCTTCTATAAGTCAACCCAGATCCTGGCATACGCTGATGATATAGACATCATTGGTCTGCGGCTCTCCTATGTAGCAGAAGCCTACCAAGGGATTGAGCAGGCGGCAGAGAACCTCGGATTGCAGATAAACGAGGCAAAGACCAAACTGATGGTGGCAACATCAGCGGACCTACCAATAAATAATCCAAATCTACGTAGGCGTGATGTACAGATAGGTGAACGCACTTTTGAAGTCGTCCCAGAATTCACCTATCTTGGGTCAAAGGTCAGCAACGACAACAGTATGGAAGTTGAGTTGCGCGCAAGGATGCTGGCTGCCAACCGGTCATTCTACAGCCTGAAAAAGCAGTTCACCTCAAAGAACCTGTCGCGACGGACGAAGCTGGGACTATATAGTACCTATATAGTACCAGTACTCACATACGCCTCTGAGACATGGACACTGTCCAAATCTGACGAAGCCCTCTTAGCCGCGTTCGAGAGGAAGATGCTCAGAAGGATACTTGGCCCCGTATGTGTGGAAGGACAATGGAGGAGCCGCTATAATGACGAGCTATACGAGATGTACGGCGACCTCACTGTCGTACAGCGTATTAAGCTCGCCAGGCTCCGGTGGGCTGGCCATGTTGTACGCATGGAAACGGACGACCCAGCCCGTAAAGTCTTTTTAGGCCGTCCACAAGGACAGAGGAGGCGTGGTAGGCCCAAATTGAGGTGGCAAGATGGCGTGGAGGCGTCCGCCATTAAGGCCGGGATAACGGACTGGCAGACGAAGGCGCGAGACCGTGAGCGGTTTCGGACACTCCTGAGGCAGGCCAAGACCGCAAAGCGGTTGTAGCGCCGGATAATCTAATCTATTCTTGTCTTATTGTCTTTTATTCTTTTTCCCAGTTATAAACTTTTAAACAAACACTTCTGAAACAAAATTATGTAAGAATATAAGAGCATTATTAAAAAAACTTAAGATGTCAAAAAGCTTGGTTTGATTTCCTCTCATTCTACAGCGAAATATTATACAAACGTATTATAAAAACTTGCAACCCATACAAAGAGTTACCTTCACGGAAGGACCCGTCATTTGATGGTACTCGATTCATCTAATACGACATATCCAAATTGGAATTACAAACTTTCTCCAGTTAACCCGTATGTTGGGAAAATAGGAATTCAGCCGACTGTTACAGGGTAATGATCAGCCAAAGAAAGCATTAATAAAACTGTTAAAAACAAGTAATCAAACAAATAAATAAACGATGTAAAAAAACAATTGAACTAAGCTTCACAAAGTGATACGTGCAAAGCAAGTGTCTCGCGTCACTAGGGCAGGTACTAGGTTTTTATGTTTACTCATTTGATTGCTTTATTACAACTTACTACGCCTCATTATGCTCGATGAGTGGCAGTAAAAGAGTTATTTAAAATAATACTTTGTTTGGACAAATCCTTTCTTTCAGGAAATGCTATAGGAGTTGAAAGTAATAGGACATTAGGAATGATATTAAGTACAATTCAAATGATTTACGAAATGTTGCTAATAGTGTCATAACATTTCTTTAGAAACCTTTCGTAATGCTTACAGCCACAATTCAACTGTCCATTGGAACTTAAATGCCTAGTTTTCTTCAATTCCGCCATCTTCAGCATGAACACAAGCTTGGAAATTTAAAGCCATTCTTAAAGAAAATGGACAGAAAACCATCAACACATCAGCTCACACCCTTAGCATTGCAACCAAGAGGAAAGAAAACACACGGGACGAAATCTGGGAAAACTTCAGTTCAGCGCATGTGCAGCATTCCACCGACCAACCACCAATCGTGCCTTTTTTCTACTGGTAGATCCACACAGGTGGGGTGTTAGTATGTGACAACGAAATTTGCGGTGAGTATAGTTACAACAAGAAGAATGCTCTCATACGTTCTTGGTCCAGTTCCAGGAGTTTCCTTCGCCGTAACGAAATTGTTGCACCATCGAATAGCTGCTCCGATAGGATGATTTCTTTAGAAACACTCAAACAAATTTTTTTTTGTTGCTTAAAATGTGATAAAATTAACATCATTTATATCATTACAATTACATATCATAACTCATTTCATGTTTTCCGCACATGAAACGTCAAATATTTTTATCATAAAAAACCTATCTAATCCTAACGAATACTAAACTGTTGAGTGATACCAGTTAGTTAGAGCCACATTTTTCGAATTTCACATTTAGGTCGTCTCCGCTTTCGGGCCATGTTTCTCCGTACATTTGTTTTTATTCCCTCTACCAGACAAAAAAAGTGTACAGATATTATCATAATTCACCCAAATTAGTCGTAGCAACAAATTACACCCCTATTAACATCCATCCAACTAAGCGGCTTTTTCTTCGGCCTTTCGGCTTGCATACACATTCGGCACACGAGTCCATTTAACGCTGCTGCTTCACACCAAGCAAACAAAGTAAAATCCTCAGCGTAGCAGTTGCCGCTCGGAGAGGAAATAATGAAAACAAACGTTTTCAGCCGGTTAAATCGGTGCATTTTAACACTCGCTTCGGATTCTACAAATGGTGATGTTGATTTGGAGATTTTTCTCGCGATGAGTTATATAAATAACAATGTTGCACTCAATTCACTCAGAAAATCTTGCGTTGTATCGCACCATTTATCATTTTTAATTTTCTACAAATGAGGAAAAATACCTACGGTATCCGAAAGCTATCCACATACACGCAGGTACAAAGCACTCAAAAGCAAATCAAATCGTGTCTAGCTTAAACTATGCAAAGCACGTGAAACAGAGAGATGAGTTCATTTTGTTGGCGCCCAACTACCAGCTTCCCTATATTTATTCACGAATAAGTGGTCCACCCCAGGTAAGGCTTTTCCCTTTTGTAACGCACACACACACAAACACACATATATAAACCCCGATGATTGTGAAAGGGTTATACACACGCAGATTAAACATGATTTTAGTCCGCGACAAATTTTGAATACAGATGTGTAACCGAAACAGGTGACATGGTCAACAGCTAGCTAGCAAGCTGGCTAATAGAAATCAGATCCAGACCAGACAACCAGTTCCCATACACACCCATGCTCCAGGCAGCAATGGAGTTAACGAAATGAAGACATTTTCTCCCAAAACGGTACCGCGCGCATCACACAGCTCCTGCACGATTGGGAGCTCATTTTATCGACACAATCATCATCAGAAGTCACCCGATCCGGAATCGACGATTTACACTGTCTTTCTTTTACGCTTTTTGTTTCTTCCTCTAATGAAGTGATGACGATCCTCGATCATGCGGCAAAAACGGCATGAAGATTATCGCGTGCACCATCATCGCACGATCGCGACTCATCGACGTGTGTCGATCGGTCGACGAGATGGGGGATAAGGTGTTGCTGCCTTTCTTTCTCCCGTGCATCACAATATTACCGACATTGCTCCACTTTTCGTGCTTTCTTCTCGCTTGTCGAGGATGTCGGATTCAGGCGGTGGAACGCTGTTTGCCTAACCGAGGGGGAGGGGGAGGAGGGCTTCTCCATCTCCCGGCCGGGACAGAGAAGCGGTAACGGAAAACAGGACGCACCCTGTCTGCCCCGCTGCCTTTGATTTGATTACGTTTATGGCTCTCGAATGGAAATCAGAACCTGCAATTTCAGAGTTCTTCAGTTCTGGAGGCCCAGATGGGGACATGGAACAACTGGTCGCCCGAACGCTAACTCGATGATTATCATAATTTTTGTTTAATTTTACGAGCGCTTTCTGAGCATCACGAAAAGAGTGAAAAAGAATATATGTATACGTATAAAGCTCCCTAGATCCACAGGCAGCTGATGATGACGATGATGCGGTCGTCGTTCATAACCAGCGGCGAAGCGAAGCAGTCGACGCTCATTTAAAACGGTTTAACATTAATAAGCAATGCTAACCCAATCTTCACACATTCGCTTGGGCGAAGGTAAACCCAAGTGTATTGGTTAATAAAATGGAACGAACACAAAAAAAAATAAACGATATAGTTCCCAAAATGGATACGCGTGTTCCCGTTTTGAAATGGTAACGAAAGTAGATCGGAATTTTACGACAAGTTCCGTTACAAAGTATTTTAATTGGTATGTAAAATGCCCCATTTGCTACTCTCTTTGCTAAAGATACATCACGTCATGTGTTATTAGGTTCGTCGCTTGTAAAAAAAGTTTCTTTTATGTGCAACCAATAACATACTCATAATTTCTTGTGTTTGTAAAACGAATACATTAATTGATTATGAATTTAAGTGTTTTAATATTGCGACACATCTGTTCGATATAACAAACAATACAAACTAAAATAAACATTCTGCTTACGGTGCATTAACCTACTCTAATTCCATAGCGTTGCTCCAATAAGATGAAGTGTTTCCAACTGTACGGGACAAAATCAAGCACGCCCTCCTACAAAAAGCAAACATATACCAGGCGTTTAACACTTTATCTTTTTTATCATAGCAATTATTAAGCATAAGCACGTGAAAAACGGTGTTAAATAATCGTTACAAAAAATCTAAAACTAGTAGTAGTACCCAGCATTGAAGAGAAGGAAAAAAGTAGGACGTAGGGTAGGAAAAACCTCACACCTCATGATTATTATTATCACTATCAGGCGATCACTCTCGCACCTGAACGCACAATCATGCTGTTTTCTACGACCGCGACCCCCGATGCCACGACACTGATGGTGATGGTTGGTTTTGGGTACCGACGGCATTTTACGGCTTCATTTTCTGTTCCTTTTTTTCTGCCGTTGTACGTTCCCAGATGCACTGGAAGCAGCCAATAATTAATTGCTGTCCACGATTCCCAATGTTTACCTGCACACTCTGCCCTGCACCGGCATGTACCAAAAACTGTTGGTCATGATTATTATTAGAGGAAGATTTCAAATTGTGTGGCCTACACACTGCGTTTCATTTACTGCTCACAAACATGCTGCTTTGCTCGCATTCCGAGGTACTTGTGTGCGGACACTTTTCACCGTCGGATGGCGAGCGATTTTCCGCCAATTCCCAGAAGGTGTAGGATGGAAACGGCTGGACCCTGGTTCATCTTTTTCGACGGATAGAAATGTGGATAAGAGGTAGACTTTTCGACAGGAATTATTTTGGATGATTTCACAGAAAACGAAAGCATGATGCTGACTTTTTTTTGACTATCAAGATGTTGCTTTTCAGGTCCCTAAAGGGATGCGGAATCTTTAGGACATATGTTTTTGTTTTTTTTTTTGCTTTTTACTTCCTCAGCCGCTTGCCACCGGTGCGTGTTGAGCCGCTGGGTACAGAACGGAGAAGGTAATGGTTAATGCCCTAACCATCAGTCGCATTTTTACCCAACACAGCAGCTGCGAAATTAGTATTCTTTCGATTCGGTTCACGTTCAGTTCATTTCTTGCACAAATTAAGCACTATATCACAATCATCCATCAACCAAATTACTCAGAGTATAATAAATTCAGAACACTTGCAAAATAGATGAAATTTAAAACGCACCACAAACCGATAGAAACAAGGAATAAAAATATGCACATATAGTCACTATTCTAAGCTGCAGGACGAATTTGGATCATTTCATTCGCCGTGAACTCCTAAAACGCCACCAAATCCTGGATAACTCTCGAACGACACTTAAGAAGGGTATGACACACCATTCAACAACAGGATCTTTTACCGATTATCAGCGATTGCTTTTCCTATGGCTGAAATAGACACCATCAATCAGAACTGCATTCAAGACACAAAACGGTGGGAAAAAGTCTTACCATATTTCAACAGCAACTGCAAAAAACCAATACAACTGTAAATTATGCCTACATAAAACAATAACAAATCCATAAGTTCTCAACGATCATACCTCCCATAAAAGCAAAATATCTAAGCACAATATAAAATAAAACAGGTTTTGTCTAATTTTTCATCCTTTTTAGTAGCATTGTTTTCTGTTAACATTGGAATTTTGCAGATCGTACATGTTTCTTGTTCGGGCTGTTTTGTTTTGTCGTTTCGTTCACAGTATTATTACATTTGTTCCGAATTTGTATACCTGTCTTCTTCCTTCTATGCCTCGCTAATCTGTACTTTGTTTATATTTTGTGTACACATACATCATGTCTAGCGCAGTTTATATTCCGACGGTTTATTTTAGCGATCTTTTATTTATTATCGGGACCCGGCAGCTATAGAGAAAGATGATGTCGCTCATGTTCGAATTCGCTTTTTTACAGTGCAATATATTGTTATCATTGGTTTGTGTGATTTCATTTCATCTATTTTATTTATAGTTCATTTGTTGTGTGTATTTTTCAGTACTTCTTTTCCTGGTTTGTGCTGCATCTGTACATACAAACATGACTAACTTTCTTTCTTTTTTGCAACGCCTCGCTCGCATTCACGCATTACAAATTTGTATTCTAATAATCTCTCCATGAATAAGAAAGGATTTACTTCCGAAAAGAGAAACAGTTCTATTTGAGAATTTCAAAAGGTAAATATATTGAAAATATTGTATTACACAGCTAAAATAATTCTCACTTTTGATTTTACTGGGCAATGATGTTTGTGAACAGACGAAACAAATTAATGAAAACAATAGAATATTTGTTAAAGTGAATCATTTCTTTTTCGTTTTAGTTGCAAAAAGTTGCGAAGGAAATTTGCCATCAAGGCGTATGACTGTCCTACTCCCACAAACCAATGATCTATATTCAATGAATTTGAATTCACCGCTGTACTTATTCTGTATAAGCTTTACTATATGAAAATGATAATAATATTGGGTACGCAGATACGTAATAAACATTGCTTGCTTGCTTTTTACAGAAATACATTCCCAGCGAGTAAGAGAGACTTTATAGAACGAACTAAAAAGTTAAAGTGCTGGGTTCCTAATTTGCCTCTCCATTACAAATAATTCATATCTTCGAGTCCATCTTTTTTAAAGTTATACTAACAGCAGCTCAGGATAGAATAGAGAAACGTAGCCTAACAACTAAAACCTATTCACAAGTGTTCTTGTTCGTATGTTACATTTCACTTACCCGAACAAAAGGTAAGCTTTCGTGTTCAGTTTTGTCTACTCTCACTAACATCATCGATAATTTATCGACAGTAATATTAATATTAGATCTGATTTGCCATAAGATTTCCTCGGTACAGTCTGTACATTATATTCCACGTTTAAACAAAAAAAATATATGAAAAGTAAACAAAATAAAGAAAAAATAATAATATCACACATTACACGTAAAAACGTCGTACTTTGCGCGCTCCAATGCTTGTCTATGTTTGCGATCGACCCTGCGATCGACGACGAGCTTCTTTCATCGATTTTCTTACTTTGAAAAGTCCCTCTCTTCGTAGCTGAACCGTTGGACAACATTTGGACCTCATATTTACGTCGAGATGGAATTAACGTTAAACAACTTGTATCGAGAGTAGTTCGCTTCTGTGCCATCCAACAGGAAGTGATAAAACACGGAGTGCTCTAGTGCATGTCTTTTAAAGAGCTCAGCTCAATTCTACAGCAGTAGACAAAACTGATGGATTGCGTTCAATATTTACACGTATGATTCAATTGTTCAAGAGATTTCTTTGATGCAACAGATTAACTGCTCCCTGAATAATCCTCATCACTAAAATTGCTCATTTTCTTTTCATTTCAACACCTTTTCCTGTGCTATTTTTCATCATGCGTAGGTTGGATACTAGTTCCACCATCAATAGCTACACCGGAAATCAATAAAAAGCGTTCAATGGTAAAAGCTTCATACCCTACAATGCCGAAATATCCATTGGCAAAGTACGATGGTGATGATGGTGATGATGGTATGGCGAATCCGGCGGAGGATGCTGTTGAATGTGGTGGTGATGGTTCGAGGCAGCAACAACGGCCGCTGCTGCTGCAGCAGCCGTCCTAGCAGCCATCGAAATAGCCGAAGACGATGAGGCCGGCCGATCATGCGATCGCAGAACACCGATTTCACTACCAATATTCATTGATCTACCCTCAGCAGCTGTTCCGGGTTCATCGCTATCATGCGTCGCCGATAGTGCTGTGGGCACCGTTACAGCTTGTACCAACCCTGTCGCACTGTCCACCCCTGCACTAAGACAGTAATTCCCAACAGCACTGCTTGCGGATGTACTTGCCACCGAAAGAAATCCGGTAGAGTCCTCGCGATCGGCACAGTTGGTACCATCACTGACACAATCGACCAAACCAACACCACTTCCACTCGTGAAGCCACCAAGCAAAGCAGCAGCAGCAGCCGCATGATGATGATAGTCGTGATGGTGATGATGATGATATAGATGATGATGATGATGATGGGGAGAGGGTGCCATGTGCATGCCGTGATGATAAGAATGGTGAGCATCATCATCGGGATCCACAGCAAGCAACGGTGGTTGCACATCGTTTCCATTGGTTATTGAAAATCCGAGGGCAGGAGTTACGGCGCTGATTAGTGCCGCATGGGAATGAGGAGTCGACGACATGAGTCCACCAGCTCCAAGGCCAGCACTACCAAGCGAAGCGGAGGCAGTTGTTGCATTTGATGTAGCAGGTCCCGCGAGGATCATGTTGCTACAATTATTGCTATTGCCAATAGCTGCAGCCGACGACGATGTGCCTGAGTGGTGTCGGTATGCGGATAATGGAGATGCACATAGTGGCGGCAATCGGTCAAAGGAATGTTGATGAAGGTTACTACTGCTGGTGAAAATTGAACCACCTGAAACGGCGGCTACCGCAGCAACCGATTCCTCCGTTGGAGAGGCAGCACTACCTCCATGATGGTCGGCGGCATTACCTCCTGCTAGTGCAGCGGCAGTACTGCTGTCATTACTATTGTTCCTGGAGTTGCATGGTGGCGTTGCTGCAGCAACTGTCGCAGTCGCATGATGGTTGGTGGACGCCGTCGAAGTGATCGAAGCGGATGGCGATGTTGATACCAGTGCTTTCGACACACGAAGCTGTTGCTGTTGGTGATGATGGTGCACCAAGAGGTCCGTCGCGGTTGCGGCCAACTCTCACATGTGTGAGATCGGTGCCATAGATCGCAGAACCTGCTGCTGTTGTTGTTGCTGTTGCTGGACCTGCTGGTGCTGCTGAAGGTGCTGATGCTGCGATTGAAGATCGGGCGACACACTGCTATTATGCTGATGGTAGTGTTGCATTAGATGATTGCGATGATGTTGCTGCAAATCTGAACCACCCGTCTGCTGCATATCCGGAACGTGGTACATGTTGATCAAATGACTCAAATCGGCTGCCGTCGATTGCTGCTGGTGGCCTCCGCCAACTATATATTCTCGCTTCATGGTTAAGTTGTTGTTGGTGGCGGACGCGATCGGACTGGGTGACACTGGTTCCGATTTCACGCTCGAATCACTGGGACTGTGGCTTTGGCAGGACAACGCACTTCCGGGCTGGTGGTTTAGTCCGTACGGGGATCCGGGCTGCTGCTGGATTGTCGTACTGTACGGCGAACCGGGCTGCTGCAGTCCACCTCCGCTGCCACCGTAGGGAGAGGTTTGACCACCAGATACGGTACCTCCTCCGCCTCCACCGCTTCCTCCACCGTACATTCCACCGTAACCGGCGTTCATGTAACTGTTCAGGGATCCAGCCGTAGTGCCGGAAGCTGCTGCCGCAGCCGCCATCTGCCCCATTTCGTACCGGTGGTGGTGATGGTAATTGCTCATGTAGTGCTGCTGAGACTGGTAAGCTGCCGCCGATGACGGATCGTGCATCATCGTGTATCCATTTGGCATATAGCCATTTGGAGGCATCTGGTGGTACATATCACGATTCGCTGCGGCTGCTGCCGCCGCAGCCGCTGCTGCTGCCGCCTGCTGCGCGGCCAATGTGGTCGACGATCCACTTCCGCGCATCCCGCTGCCCTCGTTCGTTTGTCCAGCGCCCAGCAACGAGCCCACACCGAGCGGATACTTTTCCTTGGCTTTCGTCAACGTCTTCGTCTTCCGGCGCGGCCGGTACTTGTAGTCCGGATGCTCTTTCATGTGTACCGCACGGAGCCGCTTCGCCTCGTCGATAAATGGGCGCTTTTCCGTCTCGGACAGGTCTTTCCATTGCGCCCCAAGTCGCTTTGAGATCTCCGAGTTGTGCATCTTCGGGTTGTCGGAGGCCATCTTTCGCCGTTGACCTCGGGACCAAACCATGAATGCGTTCATGGGTCGCTTTACGCGATCGGCGTTTTGCTGGGCTGCTTTGCTCGTGTTGTTGTTGTTGTGATTCACACCCAACAGTCCACCGGTACCGTGATGATGGTGATGGTGGCCACCGCCAGCGGTAATGTGATGCTGGCCAGTAGTAGTCATTCCCGTCGGCGAACTGTGCTGCGAGTGTCCTTGCCCTGAGACGAGACCGGTCGGACTCAGACCGGACACCGGCTGTTGCAGGGGGCTTCCGTAGCCACTGCTGTTGTTGTTGTTACTGCTGCTGCTGCTGTTGTTGCTGCTCAAACCGTGGCTCATATGGTGTTGCTGATGTCCACCACCTCCGCCCCCGAGCAGGTGATGTTGCTGTGCGGCAGACGTCTGATGAGAGGAAAGCTGCGACAGACCGGTGTTCATCATGCTTAGCGATCCCAGCGCCCCATACGGCGAGGTACTGTGGCCATGCAGAGACGATGGGTGGTGCGGGGGCATTGTGGCATGTAGAATGCCACCCCCTTTCATATCAGATTCCATGGTCAACATGTTATTTTGCTGGTCGTTGTCGTCGTCGTCGTTGTAGTCGCCGCCGCCGCAGCCGTTGTCGTTGTCGCCGTCGTCGTCGTTGTAATTCTCCACAACAGTGGCAGTGCCACCTGAGGTGCTTGCAGCCGCCTGCCCCGTTTCACTAACGTGGTTGAAGAGTCCACTGTGTCTGTAGACGAACAGTTTTAAAATATACCGCGAATTATATTATAATACTCCAGGCTCATTAAAAATCCAACACCGAAAAGTAACACATTCACACACAAACATGAGATCAATTACAAAAAGCGCGAGCCACGTACTAGCATAACAGACATTGTGCTCTTTTGCAATGCTCCTATTGTTTTGATAACACACGGCATTCGTCAACACATTTTCGATCGATCATACAATGCAAACACTATCTTTCAGTTACAGACATCACCTTACAGGCAGGCAATTTACCCTTTAGCGCATGCACTGGAGTCAAACATCCTTTCAAGCAGACATCCAATGCTTCCTCGATCTACGGATATTGGATTAGTTAACGCAGACACTATTCAGTATCTTTCCCAGCAAAGGACGAAACTCTCTAAAGCTCTTCAATCACTCAAACATTTCACCGTTTGCACTCGCTCAACTTAAGCCTTCAGGAGTGCCAGATTCCTGACTGCATCAGAAGCAGTATTCGAGCATACACTCACACACATACATACATTTAAATAGACACTAGGCACGGGGAGAGGTTGTACTTGTTATTCGTGGGGATTGCCTTGGATGATTACAATAATTATTGAATTAATTATTTGTGTTTACAGGATTCGGTGTAAAAATGTATGAATCCCTTCCTGTTTCTTGTGTCTTGGTCTTCATCGCACCACTAGAATTGACGCATAAACTGACACATTTACCACAAGGTTATGAAATTCCAGACAACAACAGTTCACTGATTGCACTGATTACTCTCTGCACTGAGGCGTACTGGATGCAACACCCTAATGAGCTTAATGTTTACGATGATCACGTCCACATGGCATATGTTAGTCTTCCAAAAACTCGAGTGATGCTTTTTCAACGAATCAAATTTCGTCTTAACATTAACTCATGATCCACTTTTACACACGGCTCACTGAGAAGGCAACAACATCGGTGCCTTTCTTTATGCCTTAAGCGATAAATAACACGCGGGCTGAAGTGTTGCAGCTCTGACCCTTTAGCAAAAATACGTCAATATACCGCCGCGGAATCAGTAACGTGCGGAGCGGACGCGATGCCTAACCACCGGGGACCGAAACGCGAGAGAATTACGACACACTTGCGAACGCAGCACCTTTCCGTTTTACTATGAGGGCTCGTTCGTGGCGAAGCTTGTACCGAACCCCGAGCGTTTTCAAAAATCGTAGCAAAAGCGTGTGCTTCTGTGGTCGTTTCTCCCGGCACAACCCAACCAACCGAGGAGTGCTGTCACGCTAGAACCCACACATACAAACTCACGGAACGGAACCGGGCCGAACACATCTATCCACACACAGAGAAGACACGGGGAAGGTAGCGCGCGACAGGCCAGCCAGGTCACAAGGGTTCTTCAGGTTGCGAGTAGGATAAGCCTCCGCACTATTGGAGTATGTTGCTGCGTACTCTGCATCACGTTCGGTGTGACGCGGATGAGCGGAGAAGAGCGAGCGGAGCACCGAACCGAGAGCATCGGGTCTGTCCGAGTGCCGTGTAACCCGTGCAGGCATCCCCTCCAACAATTCTAGGGACGATACGGGACCAATCAGAGTGAGAGATCTTCGGCGGCCTACACCGCTACCCCACCAACACACTCTTAACAGAGCGCGATGCTCTCACAGCATAAATATGAAACTGCTGAGAGTGTGCGTAAAGTTGTGAGAAGTAGCATAATCATCACACCACCAAACCTCTCGGTCTCGCTAAGGGTGCGCACTGGCAAGACAGCTGCACGAATCGGCACAGGTAAGTTCCGACAAAGCGTCAGGGTATCATTTGCTCTCGCTTCCACTCACTACTGACCGCGACCCGACCCAAGCCATGCCAGACAATCTGGCTGCAACGGGGTAGCGCAGTATACCGCTCTGCCTGGAAAGCAAACACGCGTTCATACTATGAACAAAAAAAAAGAACCAGCTTTGGCAAGAGGCGTGGCTACATGCAGCAAGACATGTTTTATGGTACGTTAGGGGTTGCAAACAACGTTGCCAAGTTTTACACCCTTAGCAATGATGTTGCTATAAAAATCAGCGACTGAGATGACAACGTTATGCAAACATGGCGGTGCGAATGAAACAGTGCACCGTAAACTCACTTTCACAATTGCGTTACGCAGGATCTTTGGCTGTGCTGTGTGCTATAAAATAGCATCATTCATTCGAGCGCAGACCATACCAATCCACCATTCATCATACCTTTTCTGTTCCGTGCATTCGATGTCCTTGGTTCAACGTACAGCAGAGTTTTGGTGATAGAAACATTTCACCACAATCTTCTAACGTGCAGCGGGACAATATTTTGAGAGCGTATCGCACATGTACGCAAAAGGCATATACTTTATGCCGTAGTGTTCCAGTTGAACATCACCGACGGTATTGTATTGATCGATCGAGAGGAATTTTCCAATCGTTTCCAAAACGCCACATTCCTTTTGCTTCCCCTCGACCACTCTCTTCGCCTTCACATTCGCCTTTAGAGCGTGACAGCCACCCTCTGGTTCGTTCATTGATTTCTTATTCCTTACATAAAAAAAACAACACAAGAGGATTTGATGATAGGTTTGAACTTGCATTGAAGAGGCGAAAAAAAAACAAGACCACGAGAGCAACCTTAGTAGGGAGTGGAAATAAAAATCAATCTACTTATTGCAACACAGCATTTCCACGTTTTGCCACAATTACGATGAGCGCGTAGCGACGTTGATGATGAAATGATGATAACAATTTAAATAATAGCAATAACAATAACAATCATAATATGAATCATTCATGGACATTTTTATCTTTCATTTGCTAAGTAATCGTTCATTGAATTGTTTTTTTTTTTAATTTGCACTCAAAAACGAGATGATAAAAAAAAATTATTTAAAAAAAAATGAATGTTATTATATTTTACATTACACTAAGATATTCTTTAATATAGAAAAAACATAAATAAATTGATATTTAAATAGAGCAGCATGTAAATTCCAATGTTTAAACCGATGACCGTCTATGGACGGTGGATGCATGACGTCACACATTACAATAACGAATTGACAACAACATCAAAACTTTAATAGGGCTTCATCAAAGACACACCACCGTATCCTATTGCGTGCGTTATCCTGCAACAACTGTATGCATGGTACAACTATAACAAACCGTAAAATGCGACAACCAAACAGGGGCCACGGTGAGATGATGGTGTGTTTGCAAACCGGCGCACTGCAAGCAGTGCAACTGATCATGTAATCCTGTTTACCCAAATACCCACCCATCCAAAATAGAAAGAAGCGGGAAGAGAGGCAAAGGATCTCGTGCAATAGAAGTAAAAAGATCGAATGTGACGGAGCGAGTAGTGTAGTGTCGACAACAGTAGCGAAGTGAAGTATGGCTTCGCTCCGTACAAGCAAATAAACACTTCTTACGTCCCCTTCGCTCGTGGTCGGACCACGTACGTACTACACAGCGGAGCAGAGTTCGGTGTTTATTGTTGATTGTGTACCCGAAAATGTCCTTCTATAGGACGATGAATGGAGAATCAACAGGCGCACATATGAAACAAAGCAGCAGACAAAAACACTTTCACTCAACTTTTCCTTAGTGACACTACAGCTTCTGTATCCAGAAGCACTACAAAGCCCGTGAAGGTTGACACTGTCTTTAACTCGTTAGCCTGCAGTTGTATCTATTGCCAAAATACAAATTCGTTATTCAATCGCTTGCGAGTGTTGTTTACTTTATTTTAAGAAAGTCTTTCTATCATCGTCACGTGTTTGTATAATTAAAACCACTATCGCATAATCTTTTTGGTAGCTATTGTGGTTAGAGTTTTGACTTCACAAAATAGCTGGCTCTCATAGCAATAATGACAATTAGCACAAAACTTGCTTGTGAGGTTTAACAATGAATTATAATGTGCTTCTTCGCTTTGTACACGATTAGATTCACGTAATTATCATTCATTCAATGCTTCTAATACATTTCAATAAAGCACTAGAAACATGTTTACATCTCGCTTCCTGCATTTGTGTAAGTCACCGTATGCCCTAAAGAAAGAGCAAATAGACGGGGTCTGTGTACAAGGGCAACTCGAAAAACAATACAGAAAGAACCCTTGTACTTTTTTGGTGGATATAGAAACACCATCTCACATGTTTTCTTCGGCCTAGGGTATAGCTTAAAAATGCAAAAATGCATGTATCGCAGGAAAATGTTAGCATGTTAATCCTCTTTCCATACGGATATCAACACTGATAATTGAACGACACAATGTTTGCAGTGATGCACTAACCTAAAAAGGATAGAATATCTACAAGTTAAAAAAAAAATCTCAATCGTAACACGTTGCACTACAAATACTATAAAAAAACACAGCTCCTATTCCTCTAAACGACAGACCTTTTTCATACAGATTCGTGGCGTTATTTTTCGTGTATCGATGGATAGGTAAAATATAAGCGTTGTTTATAACTTAAGGGGTCACTTTAATGAAAAATATACATAACAATAAGTAGTGTTAAGCAGTAAGTAGTAAGAAACATTACCGTACTACGTACATGAATATTTGATAGATGTGAAAAGCGATCGAAATGGTAAAGTTTGTACCTCGTTACCTGTTTATTGATGTTGCAAACGCTAAGTTAAAAAAGCTAATAATAATTCGGTAAGCGCAAAGGCTGATAATAAAAATAGCTGGTCACTTGGTCATCAACTCGTACGACTTAGCAACATGCCCGTCATGGGTTCAAGTCCCAAATGGACCATGCCGCCATACGTGGGACTGTTACTATCCCGCCTAGGGGGGAGGGGGGGGGTGGTGTAATCAATAAGTCATTGAAAGCCAACCCCACAAGTGGTACAGGCAGGCCTAGACCGACAACGATTGTTGAACCAAAGAAGAAGAAGAAAAAGAAGAAATGCTAATAAATAGTTTAAGGTCTGATACTATTTTTAGTTGATGATCGCTATTACATAAAACATTATAAAATGAGAATACACGTTCCAATAAATCTGTCAATAATATATCATAATAAGTAATATGCTAATTTAAATCATTATACTAAGCATCAAAGCAAAGCTCATTGAAAAAAAAAGTTTTTCAACTAAGGACAAAACACACAAAATACCACACGTCTAAACCTTCAGTGCAATATGATATGGTGCGTTATATGTCCTGCCGAACGGCGATTTCTCACGCTCATCTCATACGCACATTAATAAAACTAACTGCACGTTTGTTCAACTTGAGGACAAAGCAATATTTGTAGCTGCCCACGAGCGTACACCCTCCTCTTTAGTACTCAATCTTTCTGAAGCTCGTTCGACGCGTTCCCTAATCGGCCCTCTCCTCCTTTAAGCCACGCTAACTAGCTATTAGTGCCAAACCCGGAACGAACCACCACCGACATTTTCCCCTTTATTTCTTCCAATCTTTCCCAATACTCCAAGCGTCCCCATTAGTCACTGCTTAAAAAAAAGGAACCTCCGCTCACTCCGGTAGCTTTTCGCTGTTACAAGCTTACCTTTACCGAAACAAATCATTATAAAATAGACCTCCGGCAAACAAACGCAAGCCACTGGACTTTAACAGATGTACCACAAAGAAACAACGCTATGGGTAAGGGGGAGTAGTGGTAGACTGGCAAAACGGGAACCCTAGCCAAGAAAAAAAATTAACCATAGTCATTAACCGAACCGACCATTACCGGCGGGCGCAGCGCAGCCACGACGTTGACGATGGCTTCAAGCCACAAGTAAACCGTAAACGTTTCTTTATATGGTTTTGTTTTTTAGTTCGTCCTTCGTTTTGCTTTCTACCATCAAATGCCTGCCTGAGCTTTCTGCCAGTTGCTCTCCATACCCTTATGATTTAGTTTTTTTTATTCCTCTCCTGATACCTTCTTCCTCACCGCTGGTACAATGTCTTTATAAAATAAAGAAAGCTCGTTGTAATGAAAATGAAAAAAAAGAGCTAGTGAATAAAATAAAAGAAGCGACACACCGAAAACTTCTCAGCTGAAAGCGTCTTGTACCAGATATTAAGGGAAGAAACCGCTATGAAGCAGCATCGTAGCACAGCCAGTAGCATAATTTTCATAACAAGAGCAAACCTAAGACTCGAGACGAAAAGGAATGCGAGCTAAAAAAACAATAAAAAAAAATATATATAAAAATGATGAAGAAAATAATCCATCCAGCCATCCATCCAACACTAAGAGCTCATGCGCAAAAAGTTAAATAGGAAGGTGTGTTGAATAAAAACACAACCATGCACGTGGACAGCGCAGTTAAGACGGAAATGGTTAGCCCACACGACTAAACGTCTTCTGCAAGACAAACACAAACTTAGGTTACGTCCTGGGTTGAACGAAAAGCTGACGGTGTACACCCGGCAGGGCAGGTATTGTAATGAATCTTAATCTGTTTGGTTCGAATGAAGAAATGAAATATATTGGTAATTAGCAAAAGTAATTAACGGAAAGGGATTTTGGGTACAAGAAAATGGTGAACTTTTCAATCTCCGGTAAAAAGAATCTTCGATTCGACTATTCAATGATTAAATTGATAACATTTCGTGGTGCTGCTTGATGACCACTAGAAGTAGGATAAAGGTTGTTGCTATAAGAAGAAAAAAAAATCTCCCGTAAGAATAATTAATCAACTATCCTACGTACAATTGTAACACTACTGCACAGCGCTGATGTATGAAGAGAGCGATGAAAAATTGCCTCGACTTTTTTCCCTCTCGCTTACCATGCGAACTTCTTCAGAGACCCATACGTCTCATGCTAACCCGTGCACACTGTGGGCTTTCTAATAGGTCAGTAAAAAACATCTTTTTTCTTTGTTAGCGGGGTAAAATAAGTACGGGCCTTAGGGTAGCCATGTAGTACCACCACCTTCCCATGCGGAAGAGGAGAAGGAAGTTGGAACCTTCGAAGCAAGAATGAAAAATTATCATGTTCGGTTAATTAAGTTGATTGATTAATTAGTATTTTAAATTGCTTCCACGTTTCCAACGGCACTAAGCTTCTAAAGCAAGCAACATGTTCTCATGCTTTGAGCTCCTTCTTCTCTTGCCACAAACGGTGAAAGGTTAATATTGCAAAGAGCTTACAGTTGAATGCCCGGCTAAGGATAGCAAAACCTTACTCCATTAGCACATGATTATGAGAAAAACTAACTAACATCATGTACACAAATATACATAGGCCACTAGAGTATGCCTTGGTGACGTCTAAACGTTAATAAATGACCACACCTTTCGTAAAGATCAAAGACAAGTGGCCGTATCGATTTCTCCTACTCAAATGAACATAAAAAACGTTCTTTTAAGCACACTACAACAGTGATCAGGCATGTATTGTTGACATTTTTTTTTTAAATTCTAATCAGTATGATGTTCAAGGTTATCCATTAATTTATCATCTTTCATTTGTCCTGGTCGATTTGATGTAACAAAATTTAATCCCTTCTCTACGTATTGTAGCAATGCAAAATAACAACTCGTCCTCCTGATGTACTTTCTTAAAAAGTGCAATAAACCAGTGAGTATAGATTAAGTTCAACCATTTAAATTCATTAAAAAGCCGTATTTCGCGCACATATGCACAGTATCTACCGTAAGGAGCCGAACGTCCTGTTAACCACTTTCACCTTCTCGCCGTTATTTTATATTTACAGCACTTTGCAGTTTTATGACCTATACCAATACAATACTATTGATGTTCAAATATTGCATAGCAATGGAACGCCTAGAAAGCACCACGCCCTATACTATGCATTACAAAATTGAAGCAAGCCCCGGTTTGCTTGTCTCAAACAACAGAACAATTTTCATACAATAACACTAACCTACTCTTGTGTGCCTTAGTTCTTTTGAATGGGAAAGGTCGTCTGTTTTGCGGCAAAAAGCCACAAGCGCGACTGAAATGCATACAGCTTTGTTATTGTTTTGTTTCGTTTCACACATGCGGAACACAACGCTCTCCTATCGTTGTGTTGCCAATACATGGAAACGGCGGCACGTTTCTTTACATACTGCCTGGTTTAGCATTGATTTTATGCTGGCAAATTGCTAACCGTAAAGATGTCTGGCTCGAGTATCCAGACCCATTCACCCACAATAACACAACAGAAAGACCCAGAATTCATTCATCGAAAGGCTGGTGTAATCCGCCAGTGTCCGATCTAAAGCTTTTTGTTCCGCAGGTGTGATAGTCATTCAAAGCCGTGTTTATAGGTTCAATGTTCCGAAGGGGGCCCCCGGTTCATCCATTCATTCATACAGGCGGCCATTCTCTGGCGGCTGGCAGCCATAGAAGGGCACCGCCATCTACCAGTGGTGTAATGTTTGCGCATTTCAAAAACGGCTCATCATCGACAACGTTCGCGGCAGATCATCATCACCAGCAGCAGCAGTAGCTCTAACTTTACAAGAGCAATTGAAGAGTCCCTTCTTCTCGCCCTTCTTTTTCCATTCCCTACCCTTTGCCAAATGTTCGTATTCATTGGTAAAATCCATTCGGCATGCCAATGAAATGATCGATAAAGTCAACAAATCGACTTGTGTTGCCTATTGCTAGTACTGTCACAGGCGCTCGGACTACTCGTGATTCCTTGTTTCCCGGGCGTGGGACGATTTGATACTCAAGTATAGAACACGTGGGGATTGAGATGAGCAGCAGGAGCAGAGCAAACGTTACATCTGTTTGACACATATTTCCCACAATGGCAAGCAACAACACATACCGTTTGCAATGTGCTTTAGTCCAGCTAATTTATCGATTATTGAGTCTACATACCTTAACAGGGCCAACTTTTGAAGCAAGATATTGGAGAAAAATGCGTTATCATTGCTAAAGATGTTGTTTTCAGCGACGCTAGCCATCGTAGTAGTTATGGGTGACAATGCAGGCTGCTGAAGCTGATAGCGCAGCACCGTTTCCAGAACATCCTCGTCTTCTGATTCAAACATCTTCCTTTCTTGGGCTTCTTACAGGCTGCCTAGTAATCTACGGAACAAGCTTCGGTTGAAAGCAGGGGTGTATTTTAGTGAAAATAAAAAAAAATATTGTTTTGGTCTAAAGATGTACACTGTACGTGGCCAAGCAAAAAAAGATATGGATTTATCCAAGGCCTGAAAAAGAGAAAAGGAATAGATGGAGAAAAATAAGGGTATAAGGTGTAGCAATTATTGTTCACACGTATTTGATATAAACATAATTTCCCATACAATTTTTTTTTACAATTTTTATATACAAGACAATTAAATACGAATGCGAAAGACAAAGATTTTGTTTATAGATGGATGGGCACGTGCTCTTTAAATGAATTTACGAATTACAATGTTACGTACAAGAAGGTAAATCAAAGCAATGTTTTTAATATACATACATCAAACTCACACTTTGATATGGTTCGAACACGATGCTGAAGTTTAAGGATTATTAGTTTAAAAAAAAATGGCATTTTCCTCCTCAAAAGAAAGTTCTGAAAATATCTTCGTCTTCCCTTCCGGAGCTGGATGAAAGTTTGTCATAGCTGGTATTGTGACATGCTCGATTGTGTCGTCATTTCTACGATCAGACCCGGCCGCGTGCTAATGAATGACCTTGAATGTGTATCAGACCGGGAAAAATGTTACGTAATAACAAAACCTTCATTGCATTTTTAATTTCAACAATAACATTGACTACAATCGTTCATAACGCCAATCGATTCATGATATGGAGTTGTATAAAGTTGTATACATAATAGCGAATAAAGTGCACATGGTAAAGGAATTAATATATAACCTACAATTATGCCATGAACGTAATTGCGTGGTAAGCAGCACTCCACGCAAAAGAAAACAAACAAACTAGGCACATTAATCCCTTGCATTAGTTTGTCTTAGAAGAAACCGATTTAAATGCACACTTTCATATTGTTTTCGGTATTAAATATGGCCTGGCAATTCAGAACGCATGCTTACCTGCTTCAATCAATCCGCTCTTAACAAAAGAAACTTGACCTTTCTTCAATCCTTCCGAAACAATGTGGCACTTCCTGCTAAAACTGTTCGGTGTGTGCTTTGATTGACACTTCTTTGCTCGGCATCGCATGGTGGCCAACAGATCCGGCACCTTGATTGACCAAGATCAATACATGCAGGTGTTTGGGAAATTTGACTATCGTAAAATAGCGAAAAAAAACATCCCGACAATATTAAGTATAATGTTTAAGTACTTTATTCTCTTCCGAAATTTTGTTTAAAATTTTGGACAGTAACGAAGGAATAACATGCGTTAAAAACGAAACAAAAAATCGTTGCGATCGATCTTTCCGTTGAAGGTCACTGTAGCTGTCAGTTGCGAATGCGCTTTGTGATGATAACAAACGGCTTTTGTTTTCAATACGCGATCGTAGAAAATGGCCTACAATTGTGCGGTGCCGGTTCATTGATTCATACCAAATCTTGTTGCATTGCTGTGATAAAAAGAGTTTTATAATGTTTGAAGCTACAAGAATGGACAGTGCCGCTGAAAAACGGTCTCTAATTAGCAAATCTGTATTGGAGTAAAGCTAGAAACACAGGGACACACACACGATGATTACAAGTGATGTGAGTGGCTTTCGTAACCGTAACCTATTTGCACGTATTGACTAGTTTTATTGTTTTTCAGCAAAAATGGTTCCTCTTTTCCTGTGCCAATATTTCAACGGTGTGTGATGGAGCTTTACAGATGGCTGATACACTCATTCGCAGATCGTTTATGGATAATGTTGAAAACGATGAAAATGGCCTTTATCGGAAAGCTTCCTTCATTGCATGGTAAGTGAGTAAAAGCATTATTTTTGGTAATATCGTGCGTGCAGCAGTTTTATTTTCACTTTTTGGCCATGCGTTCATACAGAAGGTAAAATATTGTTTTTTTAGAATTAGATGAATGGATTTTTATTGGAGTTCTGTTTGAGGCATGTATTTACAGAGGTAATGCTCAGTAAGAGTCTGCACAACTTGAAACTATGTGATAGGAATTGCCAAACCGCTGCAGAAATGAAACACATAGTCCTGAGAAGGGATTGATTGAAACATGCCCGGGTGCCGCAAAATATCGTAAAACCTAGTCAGCGTTAATATAATCAACGAGGATGAAACAATTTTCCCATTGTTGCAAGAAGCTGACCGATGCGAAACGGTCTACCCCCCCCTACAAGCAAACCGTTGCACCAGCAAACAAAGCTAGTTGAAAAAAAGGTAGAGCAAATGAAATCTACAGAATGACGCTGTGGTTTGGGTGTTTGCGCTGGAGAATAGCGTAAGCGATACCAATTTTCCAATTATTTGTCACGTTCACTTCTTCCTCGCCAAGATCGGGCTGAATTGATGCGAATGCAGACAGGATGCGAAGATGTGCTGGCGAATCGGCGAATAAAACAGCCATCTCACGACGGTTCCGAATTGGCTGGTCAATCATCGGCTTGAGAAGTGAATGGTGAGAAGATTTTGCAATGTTTGCACATTTCCTTATGCTTGTGCCGCGCCGACACAATTCTTTCCAGGGGAAGAAGAAACTATAGCCCATCCCAATCAAGATTGATGTGGATTGGGTAAAGTGAATGAATTAGTGGTCCGGGGAAGCAAATCTTTGCTACTGCTGGTTTCGGATGGGAATGCAGCAATTATGCGATGGCAAGTGGTGCACGCTTTATTTACTGTGCCTTCTTTTGAGTAATTTGCTGTAGCTGCGTATTTCTTTCGTTTTCTTTATCTCGCGAAGAAATTTCATTTTCTCGGTCACTCTTAGGGTCTCTCTTAATATAAATTTAAAACAAGGATTCACTTGTTTGTATTGTTTTTTTTATTTATTTATTTAACAAATTGGTCGTAAACTACGTATACGCATTTTTTATTTATTACTAGCTACCTACTGGAAATATCATTCCGTTCTAATCAATCTCATTTTAAAATGTTAGTAATACATCAACAAATGAACTCAACTATAAATCCTTTTTAATTTCAATGACTCGCCAAAAATAAGCAAACCACTGATAAAGCTTTTGATTTGTGATCTTTTACTTACATTCACATTCGCCCTGGAGGAGGAACAAAACTGGACAGTTTGAAATAATCTTGCAACTATCCACTTTCTTTTAGAGCAGTGTGTGCTGACTCTTGGAGAGCATTAAATTTTTCTTTGTCCTTACTTGTAGCGAGCACCCGCGGATGGTTCGTTGTTTAATATCACTTTTATCATTACGACTACCACCGTACATCGTTCACCCTTCATTTTCTGCGTACATAAAATGAATGGTTTTATCCGATGCTCCGGTTTACGACTGGTGCTTTTTGATTTTTGAACCGTTTTTCTGTGTCATAAATTTTTAACCATTTTATGCTTTATTACTTTATGGTTTTATAGTCACTCCTGGGTACGTATACTGCCGATCGTAAACGGAATCACTTTAACGTATGGGAAAATTCTGCTTCAACTATTGTTGATGAATAATATCTGTATGGGAAGTTCCAGGATGTTGGGAAAGTGTAAGCTTTATCCAGGTGAACGGGTTTCACTTTTTGAAATCCTTTTTATTTTATTTGAAGTACGTTACTTTGGTTAAAATAAATGACAAAAAAAAATCACTCTCCATTTGAGCTTCAAGAGGAAAGTAACATCGATACGATTTGAAATTAACTATTATTTCAATGCTGTTTAATGCCATTACATACATGTTATGCTTCAGATTGAAAAAGTAAAAAAAAACTTTACTGTTCGGTCCACTTCGTTCATTTCTTTAAAAAACGGCGCTGCTCAACTTAAACCGATCATACCATATATCCGGTGGGAATGTGAATAATGCATTGGAATGGCCCCTTTTGGGCCGATCGATTTCTTTTCTATGTTTTGGAGATTTTGTGACATTTAACAAAATCCTTGAACATAATTCAAGTCCTTTTTGCTTTGTCTGAAGCATTATTCCACCATTCTGTGAACTTTTTCCTGGTAAATTACGGCATCCTACCGTGGGTAGGAGACGAAAACTGAGACAATCAATGATGTGTGTGTGTGTTTACCTTCCTTTACCGCTCTGGTCTTTTACAGTGGTCTTTCTGAGGATGAAATAGAATACAATTCAGTTAAAAAAAAAACACTTTTTCTCTAGCTCGTTCAATTTGAAGCTAACCGTTGAATGCCTTCCTCGAAATGAGCTCACTTACAGGGGTGCCATTCATAAATAAAATAGAGAGAGATTGAAATAGATTTAGATAGATGAAATAGAGAGAAAGACGGAAGATTGCAATAGATTTTTCAATGAATTCATTCATCACTTCAGGAATAAGACTTAAGACTTCATACCTCTTCAATCGTTGTAAGGGCAATGATGATCTATAATAGCATAGACTAGCCTCGCAATATTTTCATTAATTGCTCTAACACATGGATCGTTTAAACTCATTAGTTAATATATTGATGCATACGTTTGTTTACTCAATGCATACGTATCCATATATGTAATAAAATCGTGCTTTTGTTTTATACATGACTTGCCATCGTACTGAGCGACCCTGACCAAATATGTAAAAATGAAAATATTTACCATGCGTGTTAAGCCCTCATATGTATATCCTTTTTGAAGATCAACTTACTGACACCGTCATATTTCCTCGTCACACTGTGCGCATTGAATATTGCCTCAATTCACTTTCTGCCTTAACCGCGCAGCCCTTCATTAAGTTCCCTCTGCTTGTTGCGGGATGAATTGTTTGCGAAACACCATCAAAACGCCCTCTGCCCTCCGCTATCCTTGCAGGACTGATGGGAGAGGGAGGCAGAACTGATCGAAGCATGGTGGTAGTTCTGCAAAATCTTCGTGTTGATGTCGGTCGGTACTGGTAGGTTGATTGGTTGTGCCGAAGGACCGTAATCATGGCGCAATTAATTTCCCTACGCTTAATTACATGTTCCGGACCCTGGCGATGGTCGGTCCTGCTGCCTTCGATCAGTTGACAACTTGTTATGGTTGATTGCATTGTGGTGTTGTCCCTCGCTCTGCCGATCTAGCCCCGGCGGAGGTCGGCCAACTAACTGTGCAAGTAAAAGTCTTTAGAAGCGAAGGGTGTGGCGTTCCGTGCAGTAATGTCCCATGTGTCCTCCCGGGGCTTTTTCAAATCAATTTGAATGGAAGATGTGGTTCTGTGTCTCAGTTTGGGATGAAATTTAAGGGAGTTACAGCAAACAAACATTACATGCTGTAGAATTAGAATGCATGCCTCCCAGTACCGGGTACCGATAGAAGAAACTTTAAAATAAGACTTTGTAATTCGGAAAAAGAAAAACGTGCCCATATGCTACTCCGTTGCTTTTAGAGGAGATTAGAAAATGGCGTTCAAAATCGAAAAACAGTAATGAAATCATGGCTGCACACGGCACTACTACAGTTCTTTCATGCTTGATGTTATCATCGAACCGACATTAGTGCAACCGCACAATACGGTTGTGTTCACCCTTCAAAAAACATAACAACAGCAGAAGCACAAGACCTGTGTGTCCTGCAAACGATCTTTGTGTAATCATGTTTATTGAGGGGAAAAAAATTAAAATGTACACAATGCACGCTTGATTGACGCGTTACGCCCCCCGAAAATGGATCTCAGGATTGAAGGAGTGTAATTTTCATATCTTCAGCCCTTCCGAAGGTTCTTGCCAGCTTCCTAGAACGGAGGCTGGCTAGATTTGGGGAAGGTTTATGGTTCATTACGAGTAGAAGAAGGGCTGGAACGATTTTGCTTCAGTTTTACGGTTCACATCGTTAGATGTCTTGGCTCTTGTGCTATGCTTGTTCTAATCGTTTATGTTGTATGCTGGAGTTACATTGATTTCAGAAAATTATGTTTGTTTTTACTATAGTTTTGAGCCACATTTATAATCGATTTTTGAATGTTTGATTGAACTTCTTCATAGTTAACGTTGGCGATCAATCATATCGTTCAGAGAGATCTGGATAAATTCTAATTAGAAAAATGGTACATTTTTTATACTCGTGTGATTACTCTAAATGGTATCAATAAACAAGAAAGAAACAACTGTGGGCTTCAATTAAAAATGCTGCTCCTTAAATACAAATTATACGAAAAATGATCTGCAGCTGAAAAAGGATACACTTATGCTGTCGGTAGCAAAAGTTTAGCATCGTTGAACGTAATATAAATCTGGAAAGCAGCAAGCATCCTTATGGAGTAGAATACACCCCGAAATTCCCGAGAATATGGCAGGGCAAGAGGACATCACACAATCCTCTCTACCTACAGACCGCCGTAAGTTTATCGAGGAATATCTCGGCTTCGCACTGAAAGCCCTTCAGGATCAGCAGCATCCTTGCTGCATCTTTCTCTCTCTCTCTCTCTCTCTCTCTCTCTCTCTCTCTCTCTCTCTATCTCCTCTCTCTTTCTCTCCCTCTATTTCTTTTCCTTGCGCACTTCTCATGCACCTACATCTTCTTGCCATTGTCGTTGCCCAGGATATGCAGCAATTTTTTAGGTCCTCCAGTTCCATTCTGCATCGGGCTTGTGAAAAGATTGTTTTTCTAGTTTCCAGCACAAGGCGGTATATTCCATTCCCGGTGAACTATCCCTTGATACCTTGATTTTGTGTTTGTCTCTCTCCGCTTGTCTCGATGATCGTCGAGTATTTTTTTTTTTGTTATGTTCCACACCGAAAACTGTCCGTCCGCATCCTCTCACACGCTTCACCAGCGACCAGGGTTTGTGCGCCCCGGTGGTTGTGGTGGGGGCCGGTGCTGTGCGGGTGGTGACGATGGTAGCAATTATTTGAAACCTAATATTTCCAAGAATGTAGGCTTCCTTTTGTGCAAGATTTCTGCGTGCACACCGGTGCGTTTTTTGCGCCTTTGATTTCCGAGAACCCTTTTTAAAGGTCCTTTTTTGGTCGTCCCTTTCGTTTCCCATTCTCGCACTCGTCTCTATCGCACATCTTACCAAACTTCTGGCAGCGGGATGGTTTGCTTGGAGCGTTGCTGCCCGTATGCGAAGGAAGAATAAAAAAAAACATGGATATGACAAGAGGACACGAAAATCGATACGGAAAAAATGGAATTCTGTACTAGTTTGTCAAACAAATTGTGGAAAAGCTTAGAAAGAAAGATATCGATCGTTGTTGATTCGGTTTGATAAAACAGCATAAAATCTCTCAAAATTAGTGCTTCTTTGTTTAAATATCTTAGTTTTGTTTTAAATATCTTAAAACAATGGTTATCAAATGAAGCAATATTCAATTTTTTGTATTTATTAATCAATTCACAGGACGTTAATTTTTGTATACGATAAGCTCCGGCAGAATTGATTGAATTTGATATCAGAAATCTGTATGACACAATCCTTTGAACGGGAAACTTAAGGAATTACAACAAACCCAAAGGAACAACGCCTAGACTGCTTGGCAGCAGTAGTGACCTGCCCGCGCGAAGGGTATGTTCTGATATGCGGTTGGACATCGGTTCGCCTTAGATGAATGAAAGATGAATTATTACTTCCTTCTCAGTCGTGAGACTGACCCATCCATCTGACGAAGGACGGGTTCAAAACTTTTCCCCATACCCATAGAGAGAGAGGGAGAGAGCAAAGGTAACACGAGGTAAGGCGGATAGGGGGCTTTTCTTGGGCTTATTTTTGTCTTGCTTTACCCGCCCGACACGCTCACATACACACACATCCTGGTGCAAATTAATCATGCCACAAAAACGTTACGCTTACATTAATGATGGCTGAAAGTGTCAAAACTGACTCGACAACGACGGCACCCAGCAAGTTGGCGAGCTTTGATTAGCTTTGAGAGCTTCAAGTCAGGCAAAATTCCCCCGGTTCGGCTGTGACGCATTTCGTACTTTGGCTGTATAGGGCATGGGAGGGATACATATACGAAGGTTGTGGTCTGATCCGTTTGAACGGGATCCATGCGCAAAGGCCTTGCGTTACTTGCTATCATTAAATTTGAATTTTCACACCTCGCTGTCGCTGTGCTGCTTCAGTTCGCGTGGTATGAAAAAAATAAGATATTAGTAGGTTAGCAGTCTTTGAAACCTGTTAGGTTCTGGGGGGTTCTCTTTGCGCACCTTCCTTAATCCATATTAATGAGCTGAAGTTGTACTTATTCGTGCACATAGGGGTTTTTTTTTCGTGTGTCTCTATGCCCTCTAAACTGCGTGCTCCGACAGGTAACATGTTACTTAGCAGTAGAGCGACAGCGTACCATGGCAAAGTGCACTGCCCCGTGGTTTTTCTACCATGTATCATTCAGTGGATGATGGCAAAGACAAACTATTAATCATCCCCCAAACAATGGTGTCAAACCTTTGCGGACAGCCCGCTGATGATGATGATGGTGGTGGTGGTGATGTGGTGTCCGCATTTGTCCACGTCGCTTGCAGTCCTTGAAGGAAGTGGTCTCAATTCAAAATTCTACATTTGTTTGCGGCACACGTAATGGGATCGTTCGGGGGCTGTAAACTTCCCGCGCACCGAACATTGATGATGTATGAGCTATTTATCTTTATCCGAATGCATCGCTACGTGAAAATCGCTGCTCCCTATAAGCTAACAAAAAAAGAGAGGAAAAGATGATGAGATATATTAGTCCAACTTCTTGATGGAATATTATTAGGGGTGTGTAGGTGCGCGCGCGCGCGCCTATGTCGAATAGCAATTATGTTTCGTTGAGATTCCTGAAATTTCTGAAATATTGCTTCAGTCTGAAATTAGTTATATTGCTACAGGTTCTGGATAGTATTTAATTGCATTTCTCCCCTCCACTGAAGCCTTCCTCACCTCAATTAACACCTGACAGGCTAGCGATCTAATCGCATGTGCCTGTTGTAATAAAACCTTATTATCCTGTTGCCAATTCCGCTCCGTAGAACACCCGGGGTGTGAAACAGTCCGCGTCACGCCATGAACTCTCACGCCAGCAGCAAGCGCTTCGTGACTTTGCCGGGTGAACTATGTAGTCAATGAAACGAACAAAACAAAAATGCTCATTGCGATTGCGAATATTAGAGATGGTAAATTCCTTTTCCCGTTGGGATTCGATTTCAATATGGAGCTATGTGTGAGCACAGTTGGAGTTAGCTTCGTCTATGTGTTCCGGGGATCAGCTTAGGAGGGTGAACACCTTTCATGGAGGGTTTTTTTCATTATGTGCCGCTTTGATTGAATACTGCTATCATCTGCTTGGAATTTATCCGTCTTTGAAAATTAAAAAAAAAATGACACCCGGAGAAAAAGAACAATTTTATCATGCATGTGATTTTTAATTTTTCCAAACATTCATTATACTTAGCATCGAATAATTGTGAAAAACCCTCTTTATTTGCTCAAGACCACCGGTTATCTCTGACAGTGGTGCACACAATTTTGGAAAAATATGTTAATCTTTATGATGAGTTTTCTAGTGGATTTTTCCATTATTTTCCGTTATTTTTTCGTTTACATGGAAATAGCTTCGTCGAACCATATCACCCACACCTTTAGGAGTGTGTGTGTGTGTGTGTTACGGTACAAATTCTGCAACCTGTCAACCGGTCGGTCCAATTCTCACCCGCTGGGTCCCAAATTCCTGTTTCTTTTTTCCATATGGCTCATTACGGATTATCGGATTTGCGCACGGTTTTTAGAGGGTTCCGTAAGCCGTAAGTGGAATTGAGTTTTTACACCTCCGCCACACCACCGCCGTTTGTGCCGTTTTGTGGTACGCCACTCACCCGGCCTTTGAGCCAGCGTGTGCAGACGGCATGGTAGTCGAAGGTAGTCGGTTATTTCATTAAGAGGATTTATTTAATGATAAAAGGAACACGGACGAGGAGTTGTAAGGTAGGAGTGCAATAGGCGTCGGAATAGAAGGGTGTTATCTTCTGGGACCCCGAGCGGTAACTAGTTTGCTCAATGGACCGGCGGCGATAGACGGACAGAAGAGGAATTCTGCTGCATGTGTTGATTTTAATTAGTCACGGGAGGAGTTGGCTTATGGTCAATCATAAACAACAACCGAAATCGGTTTCCTATTGGATCGAACGCTCAATACTACTCGATAATTGAGTATCAAATAAATTAGAACCCTCTGCCTAGCCGCTATGAAACTATTGATGTTGTATCGTTTTTTTTTGTAACGAATTTCGGGAGGCGATAGCCATTCATTAGCGATCATCAAAATGTTAGTAAATGTTAAAGATGCAAAATAGATTTTTTTGGAAGGTAGATAATTTTTGAACATAATTTGGCTAGTCTTTGATGGTTGGATTTAATGATGGATTAAGTATGTTTAGCTTTTTCACATTTATTGTTATTATTTTTTATTAGTACAGGGCTCCAATTTTGCAATGTAAAGGGCTTGTTGTTGACCACTTGATTAACTTAACTACAGTAGAACGTCGATTATCCGGGCATCTCGGGCCCGGGCGGATGCCGGTTAATCGATTTCCACGGATAATCGCCCAAGAAATGTCAAATTCATTAAAAAATATATAAAATTTACTGGTTTTACTAACAATTCACCTTAAACCAATCGATTAATCGCTGATAGAATATTTTTAGAATCAATAACAATGGATTTAACAATTGTTCTTCATGAAAAATGAAATTAAAAAATATCACTAGACTCTAGATAGCTCCACAACAAATGTTTTTGCAAAGCAGACCATCGCAGAAAATGTTCTCCACGATTGGCCAACTGTCAAACGGTTAAACCGCCTGCCGGTTAATCCGTCTCCGGATAATCGACGTTCTACTGTATTTGAATAATGTCTTTGCCAAACGACTAAAATATAAACAATGCAATCAAAATATTATATTTTTTATGATTAGTTTCATTAAATTTTCATAAATCACGGTTCGACTCTAAACCCTCTAGCAAAACATCCACAAAAAGAGGGATTGGTAAATGATAGACTAATAAAAACATGCAAAACAAACACACGAACCTGCTGGAATAACCTTCTGACCGATAATTGAATTTTGAAAATGTGAACCATATTGTGGCAATCATCTTAAATTTTATTTCTGTTGGTTGTTACATGCGAAAAAAAAAATGATGCTTCCACCCCAATCCGTGTACTGTTTGGGAAAAGAAGCCCTTTTGCCATTTGCGCACAGACAAGGGTGCGGCACATTGGCGAAACATTTGCTAGCGTCATCGAATCCACGCGCTATCTAACTTCCGAAAGCATATTTTCTTCGATTTTTACAGTCGCTAACAGTGTGTGTGAGTGTGTACCCAGTGCTGATGATGGTGCTAAATGGCCCTTGGCGTCGTTGGGAGGGTGCACGAGGGTACGCGGTACCGGCAAGCACTCACGGCTGTGATAATTGAATAATAAATTAGAACAATCCCGCGATGCGATGGGTGGAGTTGTCTTCAACCACGCGCAAGCACGCGACGCCACGGGCGCGGCGATAAAATTGCGTGTGGCTGCGCCGGGCCGGAAGTTTCCTTGCCGTACCGTACCGTAGTTAGTTAGTCCAGTCGGTGAGAACAGGAAAACCCGTTGGTTCGTCACTGAGATTTAGTTTACGCGTAAGCGTCAAGCTGAACTAAACACACGGAGGGCGGATGAGCTCCTGATCGGGTGGTGAATTTCCCCCGAGGGGAAAACGGGAAACCCTGGACTCTACGGAGTTCGATGGTGATTCCTTCTGGCATCATTACCAACACGCTGTTGCAAATCAAAATACGAAGGGGTCGAGCGAACCGAATGCATATTTACTACCCCTCGAAAACTGTGTGCAGTGTCTGGTTTTGTTGTGGGAGTCATCAAAAAGTCACTAGGGACCACATCATCAGCAGCATCATCAACATCATCGACATCATCACCGTCAACTTCGTCGCCGGCGTTGTAGTTGTCGTCGTCAACAACAACATCCACTGCCCTTTCCCATTGCGGCACTCTCAATCTCCCGCGTACAGTATCGTTGCATGTTAGCGAAGGGCGAACGATTCTCGCAACCCGAAGGGTGCTAAAAGTTGTACTTGATCTGATTTAAGTGAAAATTTATTGCATAAATTATTTATTGAATTATCTTCAACCAGAGAGAAGCGCGCGCTGCCGAACACGGCGGGGACATGCATTGGACAGCACAGGGCTGGTTCAAACGTTTCTAGGGAGACTTCCCTTTTTCGAGATATTGGCATGTAGGTAAATCGCATTTGCGTGTGTGTGTGAGGGAGAGTGAGACAGTAGTTCGACGATGTCCGGATGTTGATTGAGTTGTTTTTGCCCTGATTGTTCAAGATTTTCGAGTGTTTATTTTCCTAATTAAATCAAAGATCTGCAAACAACGTGCGTTTCACGCGGGGTAACTTAAGGTATGTTTATGCAACCGTGCACATGGCATGTTGGCAGATTGTAGTCAAACACACGGAGCTTGACTATCGTTTGCGGCCAATTGCAAATCAATGGGCAGTGCTAAAACAAATGTCCATAATGGTACAACGTTTTTGCTTTTAATAGGTGTAGCTATGTCCATTTTACGGTATGAAATTTGCGCTAATTGTACCATGTTGTAAAAAATGTATAATTCACGAGCAAAAGGCTGCTTCACAACTTTGATTACTGATATTTATACCTTAGTTGTCAAAATGTAACTAATTCCTTTGCTTTAGTTAACACCGTTGCATGTAGTAATGCGTGAATCAATGGGATTACGGCATCAATGTGAATACTGAAGGATAGGTTAGATGATTTGTCCACCTGTTAAGCTGTTCAACTAATCTGAATGCATTCCTCTTTTGGTGAAGAGGTATTTACAGCTATTTGTTCAATCACTATGAATGGTTTACTTTAGTAAAGAAAAACCTTTCACATTTCACAGTGAAACTGGCGCTTTAAATTAGTTCTAAATATTAAGTATGTTATGCGAATTTTACTATAAACCATAAATAATAAAAAAGTAGAATAACCTTTACTCGAAGCAGAGATTGTGGCGATAAATTGAAACAACTTTTTTTAAGAATCTTCTCTCGATCGACAATGTAAAATAATCGCAAAATAAAACTGATTCTTCTTTTTAAGTGAATTGTAATTTTGCTAACTGCATTTTTTTGTTGTAAACTTTACATCTTACATCCTTTTCCCACCTCCTGCTGTCGATTCGACCATAGTGTTGTATTGCCGTAACGCCTCATAATCGATCAGGACCCATCGTCAGACAGGCAGGCGTTAGTCTGTCAAATCTGCACGCAAATGGTCCGAAGGATTAGAATGTATAGAATTCGATGCATACCCCAAACATAGGTATCCAAAGGTGTATGTGTGTGTGTTTGTATTTGTGTACTAATACTGCAAAGAGCTACTACATCCTTTCGGAAAGCCCTCGGTTTCACAACACCATAGACGTCACCGAGGACCTGTTTTTCCCCATGCCTTGTTCGCCTCACCTGTGGATTCGGCGCAGCTCGTTTGAAATATTTCCAACCACACATCCATCGCCCGCAAGGAAAACCTCGTCGAAAAGTGACAACGGTTGGTTAAATCGTATGAACTCTCCCTGCCCTGCCCGCTTGCCACATTCTTCTCCTCCTCAGCTACCGGGCCGCCGGGTTGCCCTGCCTGTTGGGAGCAAATCTTTTCCCGTGAATTGAGGATTGAAAATTAAGTCCATCCGTGTTCGAACTTCGATAAACGGATTACTTCCCATCCAATCAAACTGAAATTTCCAAATCCCCAAAATGACTGCCGTTGATGAATGTTGGCGCCTCGTGCTTCTCATGCTTCTCCATTCACCTTTTGCCGAAGGAAGGTGCCCCTCAGCGCCAGATAATTCTTAGCCGTGTGCTGCTGGCTAGTGAGAAACGGTGCACCGCTACCCCTATTCCTTGTCAATAGGTTCATCCTTCGGTGGATTTTTGCCATATTGACTGTACCACTGTGTCACAGAGGAGAGGATACCCTGTGTAGACTTGAGATGGGGACCATTCAACATGCACGTAACAGCACACAGGATGTATGTTTGGAGTACGTGAGTGTCATTGGAATGGAATGCATCGTCACAAAGTGACCGGTGTGTATCTGTCGATAGAATTCCGCAATAAGTGGTGGACATTGAAGTGCACATGGGTGGATGTTTTGGTTCCTGCCTGTCGAAGAAACGTATATG
This sequence comes from Anopheles gambiae, assembly GCF_943734735.2. Taxonomy (NCBI): domain Eukaryota; kingdom Metazoa; phylum Arthropoda; class Insecta; order Diptera; family Culicidae; genus Anopheles; species Anopheles gambiae. The sequence goes on along the minus strand of NC_064602.1, from coordinate 45,945,507 downwards.
CTGTACAGTGCACCACGATGCGGCAATACACAGGTGTCGAGTGGTAGTTGGTCAGTGTCTTAACACAAGGGACGGATATTGTTTATGCTATACCTTTCTTTGGCATCTTTAATAAGCCTTTCAAGCATTCTTCCCTTTCCGTGGTCGTGTGTTATTATAATTATTGCTTTTTAAATGCTAGTTAATACTTCAAAGAGAGATATTTAAAACACAATATTTATGTAGAGACTTTGAACCAATTGGCCTCATTCGCCTGTATAAATCAGTAAATTAATTCTAATCTTAAAATCTAACATGTTTATTTGCAAGCCATTTGTGAATTGCAATTACCTTATACCGAGTAGTCTCGGTAAACGTAATGCTATTTGTTGATTTTATTAAAAATGTTTACATGTGGTTTTGGTAATAGTTCTTTGTAAAGGGTAGTTATACGGAGGAATTTTTAAAGTTTTCGGTGACAATTTCTTTCTGGCGAGAGGAAACATTTATTCATTATTGTATTGACCATAATCTAAATCATAGGTTTTGATTTCAACTGATATACAGTACACATCGTATAGTTTACACATTTTGTATCCGCCCATTCGTCTGATAAACAAAAGAAAGATTCGATTAAAGATAGAGATTCGTATCAGGGTAAATTACTAACAAAAATTATGAAAAAAGTTCATCTATTTCTTTAACAGTTGGGATTATTTATGAAACCTCAATAAAAATATTAATCAATGATTGAAACAAGCTTTTTTTTAAAGTTAATGTGCACTGTGTAAATTAGTGACGGGTAAAGTTGGGTAAAGGGCTAAATTTCAGAAAAGACTCCAGTACGATTCCGAAAATTTGGGAGCTGATTCCGGAAGATAGGTCCAATCAGCATTATCCGTCCTAATCGAATGAAGTCAGAGTCGAATTGAGTCGGAGTCGGAGTCGAACGGATACTACCGGAGTTGGCCAGTGTCGGCTGGAGTCGGCTGAAGACGATTGGAATCGGCATCGGCCGTAGTCGGCCGTGTTGACTGACCGTGACCGGAGACGTCCGGTGTACGGATGCTGTCACAAAGCATTGTTGTAGTCACTAAGTGCTATGCTTAGAAACAAAGGCCGACACTGATCGACTCCGATTTCGTTCCGACTCCGACTCCGACTGACTCTGACACCGGATAATTACGACTCTGGACGACTCCAATTTTGGATGACTTCGAGTCCGGACGAGTATGACTCCAGCTGGAACTAGTGGTTTCGATTTTGCCAAAATCGAAATCGGACTAACAATAATCGGAGTCGGGTCGGAGCCTAGGATGCGTTCCAGAGATCACGATAACTAATGTAACTATCAGGAGAAATGAATAAAATAAATTTATGTACATTTTGTAGGAGAGTGCCGTAGTATAGTATTCAATGTTTAAGCAAGGTAGGATTATGTTAGGCTAGATATTAAGTGTAAACTCGGGAATTAATTATGTATTGCCTAGTATACATTTAGCCGGTCTCGTAGTACAGTCGTCAACTCGTACGACTTAACAACATGCCCGTCATGGGTTCAATCCCCAAATAGACCGCGCCGCCATAAGTAGGACTGACTATCCTGCTATGGGGGGGAAATTAATGGAAATTAGTCACTGAAAGCCAAGCCCACAAATGGGTACAGGCAGGCCTTGACCGACATCGGTTGTTGAGCCAAAGAAGAAGAAGTATACATTCAAGGACATTCCTTAGCAAGCAAAAGTAGTATCTGCTTCAATATTGTTATAAGTATAAAAAAGCTATTTCTAAGGTTGGAAATACACAGAACAACTGTTCAAACCAGAATCGGTTTGCTTAAAATTTGCGCGCTAAGTTCCTTTGAGTGTGTGTTCTGCACCGTACCTTAAAAAGTTATTATTTTCAAGTTGAAAGCTCAATCAAAACAATAAACATCTCTCTCACCCGAAGTTTGTGTTGAGGCAAGTTGATACAACATACTAACCTGTCCTTATTCTGTGGTTATCATCGCGCTGCCAAAAGCAAATCGCACGAGTGTGGAAAATACGCCATTTTTTGCGCGTTCAGAAAAGTCAGAAAAACTCTTTATTGCCATAAATCTTTTAATTTTCGCTTTCTCGAAAACTTCACAACAACTGCCAGAACTAGTACAAAATGGGTAGAGAAAGTCACAGCATTGTGGTGTGGGTGTGCACCATCGTCGTATCGTTCATCTTTAGCCATGGTGAATGGAGAAAGTTGGTCTTCTTGGAAACTCTGTCCTGGTGGTAGCTGGTTTCAGCTCGCTTCCGAAAAGAAGGTCCTAAGCGATGGACCTAAGTTTTACGGCCAAACCCACATGACCGTTTGCAATTGATGGCTGTCGACCTGAAATACACACGTGTACACACATTTGCCTAGAAAAAAGTGATGGAAGCAAAACTGTTTTATTTCTCGAGAAAAAGGAGCAACTTAATCGTGGCAAAAGTTTGGGCAGAACTACGTTTGTGAATAGGTGAGAAACTGAATATTTGTATGTATTTATATGAAATGTGCTTCTTACATTTGGTATTATTTAAAAGGTGGGTTGTATGGCTAAATGCATTATTGTGCTTTTATTAGTGCTTTAAGTATTCGGAAAGTATTTAAAAAGTGTTCCTTTTGTTTTGAACATTGAAAACAAATAAAAGGAGTTAGATTTGAACATGCCGCTGTTATTCATAAGCAAAGTAATACCCTATTGAGATTCCCAGTTGACGAACACTAAGTGAGCATTCCATAACAATCTTTTTTGAGGTATTCACTAGTGTTTGGTAAATCTGATTCAGGTTCATGAATCTGAATGAATCTTTGAAATGATTCAATGATTCTGAATATCGATTTCAAAGATTAATGAAACTCAAAGATTCATGTATTTAAAAGAATCGTCAAACTCAACGATTCATGAATTACCAAAGATTCAAGCATCTCCAAAGATTTAAGAATCTCGAAAGATGTGTATATCTCGAAAGATTCACGAATCTTTAGGGATTCATGAATTTCAAGGGATTCATAAATCCCCATGGATTCATAGAGCTTGAGCTTTTCATTTGTCTTCTTCTTGGAGTAACAACAGGCTTTCTACCACGCAAAACAAACTTCTTGGCAAGTACCACGCAGCCGGATAGTTTGTTTTGATACGAGGGATCTTTGAATCTTTGGTGATTTATTAATCCTTGAAGATTCATGAATCTTTGAAGTATCATGAATCTTTGAAGAGTCGAATCGAGATTCGAATTACTCATCATGGAAGATTCATATGAATGAATCTCAACGAAAGATTCATGAAATCCAACACTAGTATTTACCGCAAAAAAGGTAACCAAGGGAATCCATCAATAACACTTACCTTCAATCTACAGAGTGACGCGTTGACAAGTCGCTCGGATCGATTATTTAGTAAGTGAACATACCTAATAAGAAGAAATAATAACATTTTAATCCATAACTGAAAAAGAACACAGCCATTTGTCCTGATGGTAAATATTTCAATATATTTATTTACAGTCGTTCTTTTTCAATTTCAATCATGCTTCTTCTTTTTTTTCTAGCAGGAACATGCCCACAGTGCTCCTTAGCTAAGGACATGCAAGTATTGGGCTATTGCAATTCGAAACACTATTATAAAGTATATCATATAATCCCATGAACGATAATTATTCAGAAGCTGTTTTTTTTAATTCTAAAATTTAACATGCTTATGTTTTTAAGTCTTCCTCGTTTATGTGCATGAATATCGGAACCATTTATTTGATAGCCATATTACCTCAATCATCGGGTTTGTATTTACCCATTTGGCATCAAACACGGTCGCCCATAAATGGCAGGAAGCAACTATTAAAAATCATCCATTTTTTAAGATTGCTTTCTGACCGTCAACGGCAGACATTGGACACTTTTATGCTTGCTGCTCGGGGGTAGCCGCCTTCCGTTTAAAATTCTAAACAAGCGACACACAATCCTGCGTCCACGGGTGGAAGAAATGCTGTGGCCCATTCGTACGACTCTTTCAGCGCACAGCGGGCGGTTTGGCATAATGTTGCTGTTAGGCTGATGATGATGTTTAGGAGCGGGTCGGCAGAACGACGCTCTACCACTCTGCTAACAGCATTCTGAAAAGCCCGAAGACAAAAGCCAACAGTGTGTGTGTGTCTATGCTTGTCTGGGCAGCAGGACGGGTTTCTTTTGCGTTATTTCCACGGCGAAATTTTATACGCACCATCCTCCGACCCCCTGCAAGAGCTAGTGTAGTATATGCTGCCTTCTATTCTAGCGGCGGTCGTCTTCTGCCACTGCTCTCCTGTAACTCATTCTCCACGGTGGTGGGCCCACCACCACACCAACAAAAATAGGTAGAATTTATGCGAAAAAATTAATTGCACTCATATGCAGTGCGCACTGCTTTGCGTTGGTTGGATAATCAGTTTCCAGTGTCTGCTTCTCCTCTGGTGGCTACTATCCCTTGCAGCAGCCTTAAAAATACATATACAGCGTGAAGGAAACGATTCGTCGATTCGAATACCACCCGCAACGAGGACAGTGGTGTGTTGTGTGGTGCGCACCGTGGACGTTAGGCACTGCGTTTATTCAGTGCGACATTTGCTCAATGCAATATATTTATGTGGAGGAAGATCGCTCCTGTCCACGGCAGGCGTTTACTGTCGTGTGCATTTTAAAACCAAAACACTACATCACATCACGCGGTTAGTGCGTTGAGTGTAGATCCTTCCCATTACCACATTTCGTTCCTTAACTCTTAAATGACAAGCCTTATTTATAATATTACCTTTTTAAAGTCAACTTGTCTAATTCGTATACCCATGTAGAAATTATATATGTTATAAATAAAGTACATTTGGGGACGTAGTTTACTCATAATATGCGCATCACTTGGTTTTGTTAAAACAATCAAAAGTGTTTGGTAGGAGCTTATTTATGGTTGGTTTGATGTTTTCACGAAAGTTAATCTCTTATGTGTAGGGAATGTTATCTGCTCTAAATAGTTAGTCTAATCTTACTTATATTTCAACTCACATACTGTGATTTTTTATGTAGACATATTATAGACGATTTCATTTTAATGTTATCCATTTTCAATCCTATTATGTTCAAATGTGATGGGCAATTGTATCGCACAAGTGCGATTGTTTTGAAGTTCTGTAACTCCAACTCAAATATATCCTAATGCAGAAACCAATTTGTTGTGATTTTGGACCCCGAAAGGTTAAAACGCTTTCCAAAATAAACATCACATCCGAAGGAGACGTCTCTCACACCGCTGTTTATGTAGCGAAATGATCTCTGGCAACCTCTGGCCTCTCCTATCGTGCCCCAGTTGCGCTCTCTCGTAGGTGTGTGTAAGCATTTCGATGATTATGTGGGATGAATGAGTGCATTTAATTACTTTACCTACTCCACCTGGTGTTTCAGGGACGTCGTTCTGTGTGCGCCCAGGACTCCGCCGTGAATGGGTAAACTTAATGAGAAAAATGAAAATAAATAGGATACAAAACAAAAAATCCTCCACTCACATGCACAAAACATTCTATTTCCATTTTCCCGTTTACTACCTCCCCACTTGAGCCTTAGCGCGACGTACTGTGCGCGCACTTCGTCACAACCAAATGTGTCGTCCGTCCTTCCGGGATGCGTGGGGGTCATACGTGGATAATGAAATAAAAATATTAAATGTGCAGTGGCAAACTTTGCTAGTTGTGCACACATTTGCGCGCGTCGTGCTTTTTGTGAGTGGGATATGCATAACAAAAACAAAAGTAAGAGGAAAACGTTCTCTGGCGATACTGTCGGATAGCAGTTTTTCCTCTTCCAAAAAAAAGGTATTCATCAATTTTCCACACCACGCTGTAAATGCGCATAAATTACTCTTAATTATGTACCGTATATGAACTTTCACCTGGACCCGTGTGTTCCGCAATTGTTAGCAAAAGTGAAGCACTCATCCACCCATCCATCCAATAGACGCTCTGTTTGTTTTCGACGGGTAATGAGGCAACCGTTCCAACTTTTAGAGGGCTAAATAAAAATTGCTACACTTTACTGTGCACAAAGAAAACGCGCATATCATAAAACATACTTTCAGCTGTTCCATGCACCTGCACCTGCAATATCACACAGCGAGCTTCTTAACGAGTAATGAAATGATGCATTTTTCTGCAAGATACACTTGTGTGCCGTTTTGGAGCAATAGTGCAAGATGAGTGCATGTTGATGCTGCGATGCTTCCAACATCGCTGCAATGTGACGTTTCTTCAAAATGTTACTGCTCTCAGTATTTTAGTGAAGAGCAAAATTAATGAAACCGTACTTTTTGTCTATTGTCCCGAGAACGACTGCAAAGCCTTACTAAGTATCACCGTGACAAGAAGCACATTTTATCTTGCGCCACAAGCAGCACTCTGAAATTACGATCGCTGAGAAGATCACGGTTGCAGGTTACTTTGAATGTGACATACTTATAGTGATGATACGATAAGCGGGAAAAATGGTTACGATACATCTATTGTCGCTGTTGATTCTTCCGTATTGCATCGTATAATACTTTTTGAGTGCTGCGTGTGAGCGTATAGAAACTGGTTTGGTATGTAAAATATATTTATTATACATTTGAGGAATTCAGTTGAGCTGAATTCAGAAACAGCTGCAGTTTTATTAGTTTATTGCTATCGAGATACAGCGATCGTTTAGGTTCGAATGTCTAAATACAAATAGGAAACTAATTATTAGCAGCAACAGTTGTTAACAATAGTTAGTTTAGCTATTTTTCCACAATTACTACATTACACTTCACGCTATAAAAGATTATTCTGTAATAGGTGCAAATAGTTTCCTGCCCTACGGCTGAACGATCCTAACAAAAGTGTCCACTTTTTGCACACCTTTAAATGAGCTTTGCATGATGGGTTGTCGACTGCCAGTAAAAGAAGGAACAAACCAGCTGTTCCCAAAGGACGTTTCCTTGAGGTACAAACGTAATGTGTTGTGTTAAAGGTGTTATGTAGAATTAATGTTTGCCGCTTTCCTTCCAAATCTCCTGGCTACGATTGCCGGAGCAATTATCATAATCACCACTTCATGTCATGCTGACGACTTTCGAGAGGAGTTCGTTGCATTCCGATAGAGCATTCCACCCGCGTACCGGAACCCGACGGACGACGACAATCGGTGTCGGTGGGTCGGAGGATTGTTAAGTGGGTGATAATAATGTAATGGGAGAAGAATAGAGAATGGAAAGGCTACTGAACGAAGAGAATCCTTTTTTCCCGATTGTGTCTAATGTTCAGAAAAGGAAATCAATTGCTAATTGTGGCGTGATTAGTTGACGTGGCAGCCCATGCAGATTGAGAAGGTGCATAAAGTTTTCCGTGTTTCTAAAATCATTAAAAAAATGCTTTTGTGATATTTTACCGAGAAATCACTTCTTAAAGTTTATTAACGACAAAAATTTATAGAAAGCTCGTTGTTTATAGAAATATAGTGCGGTTCAATGGTACAATCGTCAACTGGCACGAATTAATATCATTCCCGTCGTAGGTTCAGGCCTTGTATGGACTGTTCCTTTCATTCATGTGACTGAGTATTCTGCTTTGGGTAATTCGTAAGTGAATGGTAAGCAAAACCCACTTTAGTGGTAAAGGCAAACCTAGACCGACTACGGTTGTTGTGACAAACACAGTCGTAGCCGCGAAGTTTTGTCTGTAAGACATGAACATTTTGCTCTTCTAGCAAGCATGATAATTTTACAAGGTATTTGAGCAGATTTAGAACAATTGTAATTTAACATCACAAAACAATATAATAACCGTGTATTTGATTGTTTTTTGTTTAAAAATAAAATTTTATAAAAAATGAAGCCATTGTTTATACCTAACAATACATTCCATTTTTTCCACTCCATTAAAACTTCCAAAATTTGCATAAATATTGCTATATTTTTAATTATTTCAATGAAAAATAACTTCTTAAATAACTTCTTCTTCTTCTTCTTCTTTGGCACAACAACCGTTGTCGGTCAAGGTCTGCCTTTGTACCCACTAGTGAAGTGAGCTTGGCTTTCAGTGACTTAATGTTACCATAGGGCCAATCTGGTGGTACAGTCGTCAACTCGTACGACTTAACAACATGCCCGTCATGGGTTCAAGCCCTGAATAGACCGTGTCCCCATACATAGGACTATCCTGCTCTTAACACTTTAAGCGCCGTGTCATATAAATTCGCATGACAGGTTTGCTCACCGTTCAGCTATGCATCTGACGCTCAGTGATTCTCTTGAGAACGAATGAGATAGGAAAGAGAGAACGAGAACGACATACGCTGCTACGCCGCTTATCGCAATGAAACAAAAGAGTGATAACAATGGCACGAGAAACTGTCGCTTTCATCGCTCTCTTGCCATGCGCTACGTGCTCACTCAAAAACTGTGACGCCAGGCCGGCGGTCAAAGTGTTAAATAACTAATTAACTTAAATTCAATAATTTTGGAACCCACAGTTTCAGATCTTACGTTAAATTTGGCAAATAAAGCTATTGACTTACAGTCAAATATTGATACCGCTAAATTACCGGTAATTTTTACCGGGATTACTCTTATCCTTTTCCTTCCTATATTTAATTTCGTTTTTTTTTTTCAAAGAATTAACACATAACGCGAAATGCATTAAATTATAGTTTAATTGTTATAATTGATCATTTTCTTTATGTCATACAAACGATTACATTTTTTTTAGCAAACTCGACTGGAACAGCCGCTTCACCCGGAGGAGGTGTTGAACAATTAGCCCTAATAAACGTATTTTCTCGGCTGATTTTTACATTACACCGTTTTTAACATTAACAGAAGGCTGTCTGGCACGTCCATTACAGCTCGAGTTGAAGTGAACGTGAAATTTTAGGGTCTTTTTTTTAATATTAATCAAAATCAGGCTTTCCGTACACCAAAAGAAAGGATTTTCAATTCCCCAACTATTGAGAATTTAAACCATATTGAAATAATGAATTATTTCAACCATTACTGAACATTATTTTTTCATCGTGAACAAAGTGGGGAATCACAAGGAAATGCATTTAATTCATTATTTCAATATGAATGAAAAATAGCAACAAAAAAAACACAAAATTTCACGTTCAATTGCACTAGAGCTGTAACCCGGACTTTAGAAACAAAAAATGAAGCGCACTGTAAGAAAATGATGCCTTAGAGGCGGAAATTGTGATACGCTGTCAAAAATTGGAGCCTTAGAGACACATATAGGTGAGTTAGCAATAAAATGTTGTGACAACTACTGTAAGAAAAGAAAAAAATAAACATACCTATGAGTTAGGCAACTTTCAACATACCAGATGTTGATACCCATGGGTTTCATATGTCGGATAAATTTGGTCGAAAATTTGTATATTTATACAAGGTTGCTTAAAGTATGGATTTTAGGTTTACATCGTAAGTTAACCGAACGAACACTTAGGAAGTAAAGTTGACATTAGCAACTTTTACAGTATCAAAACAAATTTCTCGCCCATAAAATATTCTATTATTTAAGATTTTTATTTTTATTTATATTATACTATTTATTTCATTATATTTTATTTTTATTTTTTCATAAAGATTTTTATTTTGAAATTTGAACACATTCCTGGGCAATCTAACTTCTTCCTTACAGGAATGGGTTTAAAGTTTATATTTCTTCTTAATAACTTCCTACCCATTCATAGTATATTTTAAAACAGTTCTTATAATTAGCGATGTAAAGTTCTCTAAACAGGTTATTTTTTTTATTTCGTCGTTGGTGGTAGTTTAGAACGACATAAGTACAACAACTGTAATGTTTACTGACCACATCCTTTTTTATCATTTAAATTTAACAATACATTTTTAACATCGATTTTGCTTTTTGCTGTAAACACATGGTTATGGTTGTTGTTGTGTTTTTAGCTGCAGCTTTCTGCACCTCAAATTTCTTTCATAAGCTAATTTTCCACGCTTGACTGATGGATATGAATTTTAATTCTGCATGTCATCTCCACCACCACCGTTCTAGTGCCGATGTGCAGTATTTTTTTGAAGGAATGCTTTTCTTATCGGCACTGTTTTGTACCGTTCTTTTCCAGCGTTCTCGTCATTATTAGCGAACATGTGCCATCGTTCCGACTGGCCTCGGACCGAGGCTATATATCGTGCGGAGAGAGTTCACTCCTCGGGACAAAGTGTTGTAATGCTTGCAAATAATAAAAAAAACACGGCAGCACAAATGCGTGATAGTACAAGAATCAACACCCTAAGAAGATGGAAGTAACGACGAGGCTGCTGATGATGACGAGGATCGACTCTTAAAATATATTTTGTGAAAATATTTTCCATATTAGGCTTAATTCATCACAAGAAAAGCCCACGACGCACTATCAATCATATTTCCCATAATCATCTTCGACCGTTCCGAATACCAGGGGAAATCCTGGGAGAGCAATCATCACGGAAGGATTGAGGGGCGATGCGACCCACCACATTCTCTTCCCTCTTTCCTCTCCCCTGGGAGTGCTTAAATCCCGATGATTGCGGTGTTCGATGCACTGCTTCCATATCAATGTTGATGACACACTGTCATGGTCATGCTGGGTTCGTTATTGATTTACGAAAATTAATGCACGCCAAATGATAAGTGAAATTGTTTTCCTTCCCGCCGCTAAATGTGGGCCTGTCGTTTTATTTTTATATTTATAATGAGCAAAGTTTGTACACAATTATCAAGTATTCACACAAAGTTTAACTTTCAATAGCCTTTTTACATTGTTTGAATAAGGGCAAAACGAAAACTATTCAAAATCTAGTTTAATTACTCACTGCAAAAGGAATTTTGCACGAATTATAATTAATCCATTTATAATATGTTCTCCAAATTTATAACAGCTAAATGCATGTGATGTTTTTTATGTACTTGTGCATAACGACTGCCATGAAAAACACTTCAGACAGAAATAAATAATAAAAAAGTATTTAGATATAGACTTGCTATCGTTATTGTAGATAAGTAATATTAGAAGTGACAATTTATGAAAAAAAAAATAAATTAAAACAATACTTATTGCTATCGACTTCACCTTAAAACCAATATTTAGGCTGCAATCCGCCTGTGACATTGCTCCTGTCTTTCACTTTGCTTTGGAGAAGCTTCTTTCTTGGGAGTTTTACCAGCAGATGTTCGTTTGTCTTTGTGTTGTGTGTGTTTTTCAATATTAATAATAATGTCACTTCCTCCGAACGAAACGATGGAAACTTTTAATGAGATTTTATTTGTTTTCAATTAAATGTTTTATCAATCCTGAGGTTCAGCCCAAAACTGTTGTTGGTAGAAGCAAGGGATTATTCGGTGAGTAAAAACGCACACAGCCTTACTTAAGCAAGGATAGCTTGCTGATATTTTCCTGTGCATTGAAAAGAGTTTCCCTGTTTCTCACCAAGACGCGGTTCAAGAGGGGCGAGTTTAATCGAACCGCAATCTTTTTTTAGCATCCAATTGTTACCATTCTTTTGATGGGTGCTACTTGGTAAAATTTCTGCGAGAGTGCGTGTTCGCCAGCGAAAGGCTGATAAAACCTGTAAAAAGTGTGTACATTATACCGATAATGACGATGACATGCAGGCGAAGGAAGGCGAAGGGTGATTGGTTGCCAGTTTCCCAGACCGTACGAAACATTGCTTTCACTCAAACATCAATTTAAGAAGATGAGTTGGACAAAACAGCTTTTTGGGTGCAGAAAACGAGTATCCAAGATAAATCATCCCTCTCGTAAGGGTTCTTCACTGATCAAATAAGAAACGTGGATTTTTTTTAAATTTTGATGTGATTCAAATAATAAAATCATATTTTGCTTAACAAGCGTATTAATCCGGTATTTAACAGTAGCTTTTGGATTTTTGAAAATTTCTGCAGATTTTCGAAAATGGCATACGTTTTAAGGGCTGAATTAAAATATATTGAGCTACACAAAAAAAAAAAAATATTTATCATTATCTCATCTTCACTCAATTAAGTATAAAATGCAATCATATAAGTAATTTTCAGGGATCAGACAAAACTTTTTTGTTGTAGTATCTCTTTTATAGGTTTAAACTATAATTATTATTTTGCTTAATCATCCATTAATGTCTAATCATTTAACACAGATTTTCGTAGTATAATCCACAGCATCGTTCATGATCTCACCGTAAGCCCTCGCTGTAGCACAATTTCATACAAATTAGTTTGGGATTACAATAAATGTCAAACACGACAAAGATAATATATTTTGACGAAAGCCCTAGTTTTAATGACATATTCTGTAACTCTTGTTTAGATTATTCCTGAAGCAGCTAATGTGGAATATTATAGTGTTATAAGTGTTAGTTAATCGAAAGGAAAGCTTGAACGAGATTTTTTTCAAGCAACAATAAACCTCAAATCGTATGAGATAACTGACACATTGCCTTGTCAGTTCGGTTATAGTAGTCGAAAAAAACATGAGTGAGTCATTCATTTCGCGTGTCGCGTGTTTGGCAAACACTACAAGGCCAACAATCGCTCAAAAGATCGTTATTAAAACATTATAATACATTAAAGTTGGATGTTTATATTATCATACGAAAAATCTTAACAACTGGATTATGTGTTCAGTGACGCTTTTAAAATAAACAACAGGGATTTTTTTTTTAATATTTTAATATATGTTCAATATTCGTACCTTCAATCTAAAGTGGAACTCGGGTAATTGTTTTATTGGGTGGTTCTTAGAATAATAGCGATAAAAAGTAGATTGATCAATTACACCTGAGGAACCGTGTTATTGATTGATGTTTCTGCGTGTAACATTTTTATTTAAATTGTTATTTAAAGTCCTAATTTCAGGGAACAAATTGTTTTTGTTTTTTTTGAGTAGAAAAGTCTACCACAATATGAGGATATGGGGAGGATTACTTGGAACAAACCAGCATGTTCTGCGCGATCATACGCAATAGTTTCAATCAACTGCATTTGGTAATGGATTCGTTCGTATCAATCATCAGTTAAAGGTATGTATTGTTTTCCGGGATTTTACTTTTTCATCCGATTAATGTATTTTAAACATTGGCAGGAACACCCTTTCCTTTGATATGTTGTGATTCGTTAATTTGATATGTTATGTTGATACCCTTTGGCGATAACGGAATCATAACAGATGTGTAAGGTTTTGAAAAGTAGACATCATTACTTAACCTAAAAGGCAATACCTTCATATTGCAATATTGAGCTAAAAACTTAAAGGAACTGTCTACAGAATCATGTTTTTTATCGTTGTTTTTTCTGCAACTTATTATTTAATGCAGTTTGTAAACGATTCATTTTGAGTTCTTTTGTACGCAACATGCCAAAACTGGAATTGAGAGCCTCTAAATGTAACAAATCAAGGAAAGCATAATAAAAAATGTTTATTTTTTGTCTAGTTATTCAATGTTTTGATGGTTTGATTTCATTTCACGTTCAGTATTACCTCATATTTTCCCTTTCCTTCCACACCCCTCCTAAAATCCAGTATCTTTACTTCCGTATCTGTATTCAACGTTCATTCATTTGGATTTAGCATCTCGTTAGCACTCTTCTGCACACGCCCCGAAAGGTACCACTTTCCAGCTTTTGCACTCGCTCACTTTCGATTCAATTGCTTCTTCCCTCTTTTCGGCTGCAATCGAAATAATTGAAAACTTCTCAACGAGCTTCGTGCACCACCACCGTAGGGTGTACCACTCGAGTGGACCCCGAGTTGATGGTGCTGCATTTGGCATTTTGGGTATAACCGTTTGCCTACGAAAGTGGCTAAAACATTGTGCCCGCAGACGCCGGATTAGACGCATATTTACCTTCGCTCCGCGTGCAGGTTGCGGACGAACGCACTTTGGTCTCGCAAACCACCACTCAGAACGCCCCTGCACGTGCACGGGCGCGCAGATCAGTGCGCTTCCCTCTGCACATGCGGTATGCGAAATGCGACTAAGAACGTTTCAGATGTTGCAAGAGTGATTTTTGATAGACCACTAATTACACACTTCATCACATGTTCACGTGATTTTTGAATTTCCCAGCAGTTGCAAACGCCGCCCCCGCGCACGCCACCATGTTGAAGTGATTTTCCGTAGTGAGTAACGAGGGAAAATTTTTCAAATCTGACTCTGACGCCCAACAAAACCCTCGCCGCGTGGGGAGGAACATAAAGCCGAGTCCATCTAAAAGGACTTTTCTCCCTGCTTGTCTGCTTTCCGTAGTGCGAAACGGCCGCCTCCATCTCTCGTTCACTCGTCGAATGTTTGCCATGATGGCGTTGATAGTCGATGCTGCTTGCTCTACAACAGCCTGAAATGAAAATGGTGCTCCATGATGCACTCAGTGAAATGATTATAATTATAATTTTCTACATTTAGTCCGTTGCTAGCCGCCGCCTTCCACATCATTAGCGAAATGAGTTCCGAATTCGGTGGTGCGGTGTGTTGTGTGCGAGAAGCCCGCACACAGTTTTTTTGCTTTTCCGAGCACTGCAAACTCTTCCCCTGTACTCTTCCAACTACTTGCTCCAAAATGGAAATAAAGTATGTAACAGATTTTTCACCAGATCGGTTTCCATACCACTCTCTGAGTTTGAAATCTATTGGTAATTCGACGATGATGTTGTAAGTTACTTTTCGTTTAAATATTTAAATTTACATTCAATGTTGTTTGTGTCGTGCTGACACTCTGAAGTATTGGAGTGATATTTTAAAATTCATTGGATATTGGAAAAGCTTCTTTAATTGTATTGTACTGTGTTTTCCGAGAATTTTGTTATATTCTGCTATAAACTTATACATTCCGTTATTTATTTCAAACTTTTTTGTATGCTTCACTCATTAATGTCTGCTCAAAATACACCGAATCTGTCGTGAAATATATAGTGAAAAATAACGACAGTTAAATCAATCAATCTGGGTTTTTTTTTTATTATTTTCATTTGATTTTTTTATGCACCGTCCAAAATAAAACGATATATTTGCTCGGATCGCCCCCGATAAAAAAATGTTACAGGAAACGTTAATGTCACCTTTATCTTGTCCGTTTACAACTTCCCTTCATTTGTCTTGACGATGGGCTCTTCGGAGATTGAGTGTCCATATAGATAGCTTTTGGTCGGAGTTATCCAGTGCGCAAGCGGGAAGCAAAACAAAAAAAATGAAACGAACCTTTTCTCTGTGTACTGTTGTCGAAAGAAAATCTCATCGGAAAACATGGACACCGACCAACGTTTTACGGCGTGCCCCAAATCTGTTTCCCTAATGAGAGACAGATAGGCGGGCTAGTCGTCGGAAGAGTAACGTTGCTGTGGTAAAAACCCACCAGTTCCCCTTAAACGCTAACGCCCCGATACCGACTATGGGCCTGGGTAGACATGGGGTGGGGAAAAAAGGACAGCATTCTCGACCAGTGCCTGGCTATTATCGATTCCGGTGTGCGGGACTTTTCTTTATTTATTTTTTTGTTCGTGGTTGTTGTCGTTTCTTTTCCAAATTTGCCATCTATTTATCTTACCGCCAGCCTGCAAGAAAATGCTCTTAAGCAATGATTTGAATCCAAGCAATGCCAACGGTCGGTCCAAGACCGGAAGCTTCCTTCAGCAGGGGGATACTTTAATGCAATGGAACGCGGCATCCAATCCGATTGGACCAATCGGGTGAGCATCCTCGCAATGGCGCAATCTAGCTATGGTGTGTGGGATTGGTTTCGGCAACCTGACGCTGCAGGATTATAAATCTTGTCTGCGCGGACCGGCGCTAAACTGGGGGAAACAAATTGCTTTCCTTCTTTTGGTGGGCGATTTTGGCGGGGGATTGCGATGAATAGGGCGTCAGTTAATGGTGGTGGGTTGAGACCGGGGACGAGACCTTTCCTTATTTGATGAAAATGGTTTCGCGTTCGTTATCCGATCTGCCGGACGTAGCAAAACTGTCTCTAATTGCAAAAAGGACCAAACATAATTCCTTTTTTTTACAAACAGAAAGGTGCTTAGTGTCTTTTAAAAGGAAAGAAAAATCTAGCTGTAAAATATCCTCGATATCTTTAAATCAAATTTAACTGCAGTGTGAACCGAGAACATCTATAAACTAGCGTTGACACCGTACTTAAGGTCGAAAGGCTGCCGTATTTACTGTTGTAATATTCGAAGCATAAAGCCATCATCAAACAACTGTCATAATTTCAGCCCTGCATGTACGGAGCTTCTTTTTGTTTGTTTCCATCCGACTGCATCATGCTAAAACCCGGAGATTGTGGTAAAAACTTACGCCAAACAGTCGTAGCGTGACATCGCGGTCGCTGATTTCAATCATCAGCCACCGCTGCTCTGTGCCGGGAAGAAAAGAACAAACGCGCGTATATAGCAATTCTACGCCACCTAGGGCACACCGAATTCACGATCCGTTGCAGCAAACGGGGCGCGCATATTTGTCCCGGTCCCTTTGATCTTTGCAGGGCTGGGCTGCTGCTGCATGTCGCATGTTGAAATTTTGAACCGAATGAAGGTTCTGAGGAGATGCCTTACAAATTTAAAATATGCAATGCAGCTCCATTGCTTGTCGGCTTTGAACGCGCGAGACTAGTTGCGTGGTAGGTTCTGTGTGAACTTGTGTGATCGAATGGGAGATTTTGGTTGTGGGAAGATAACGCTGAATGTCGAATGTTTTCTTTAGAAGTTGTGTTTTTAATCGGGATGTATTGTTGTGGAAATGCAACGAATCGAAGACACTCCCATAGGCATAACCATTTAATCAAAAGTGTGGTTGATCCTTATTGAACTTCTAATCATTTGTTGGTAACACTGCTGATTGTTACATGCTTGTTCCCGGAAATCTCATTACTCTTCATAGCTCAAACGATGATAATTCGACAAAAATGGCATTTAGCATCGGTAAAAGCACATTTCTCAGGAAACCCCAAATGAGGTATGGAGTAATTTTAATGTTTGTTTTTGTTATACTTCGATTCGTGTTAACGCAAGCACTTGTTGCTTTATGTCGTCATTAGGGTTGAATGGGCAAAAGAAATGTATTGTGTCCTGTATTGTTAAGCGTATTGAGTTTATAATGCTTCTTATTTTCCTTGTAGTTGAACATGCGAATAACGTGTTTAATGTGGGGTTGGAAAAAGTAATTATAAAAGATTGTTTAAATAGGCAATTTTCTAAAAAAAAAAACAAACATGGTTTGTATATTTCTTGAATTGATGTTCAAGTTCAAATTCGTTCGCCATCTTCTGATCTGAAAAATGTTAATCAACTGTGCCATTTAGAGGGCATTGACCTTTGTGCTTCTTAGATCTGTCGGTCGCAGTAATTGGAGCTCTTGCTTCTTCAACAACTATTATTTTCCTACCACAGCTTCGGTTTACCCAAGACCTTAAGCTCTTTTGTTCTTGATCTTTTCTCCGTCCTGCCGACGTAAATTACGTTTTCTCATGTCAACGTGTTTGGTGTGTCGCTCGGCTCCGGAATGGCGCATCACCTCTGTGTGTGAGATGTGTAGAATTTATTAAACAAAAAAAAAACTCCAGGATAGCTATCTTAAATCAAGCTGCATCCGTTTGCACTGCCGAACGCAAGGCTTTACCTTCGATACGACTGCGTCGTACGGATTTTCTCAGCGACATTCGAGCGCTTACATCAAATTACAATTGCCTGTAAACCGATGTAACCACAAAATCAAGCGATCAAGCAGCAGCAGCAGCAACCGAATGGTGGAGCGCATTGGGATGAATAAATCAAAGAAGAAATCAGATTTCCGGTACCATTCCTTGGCGTTTCGTTTTACGCGCTTCATGAATACATCATACGGAGCAGCAGTTCATGTCATATGTGATGAGTCTGCTTTCGTACCATCGGGGTTGGCTGATTGACACGCGAGAGAATGCGCGCCACAAATTCATGCTTCCCGAGGGTTGATCCTTCGCGTGGCCCTCATTTTGGATAGGTTCAAAAGTTATCTCTTTATACTGGCTGGCTTCAGGGCTTAGGGTATCGGATTGTAGTGGCTAAGATGCAATATGTCCTTTTGAGATTCCCCGACCCGTTCTTTGGACCAGCTTCCGTCTCATGCTTTACAACGGAGGAGAGAACTGCTCGAATACGTTTTAGCTGCCTTATTTGATGTTTCTTTTGTGTGCCGGACTGGACCAACGTTTGGTGACACATTTAAGGAGAAGGACTCCGATGCAATGAATGTTTCATTCAACGAGTAAGGTTACGACTGCAGAAAGCAGAAGAAAAAATCGTCTGCTAACACTCGTTTTCTTTATTCTCTAATTGGAAGACAGGCTATGTCCGCTGTAATAATAGTAAACAATAAGGAAGATCACTTGGAAGGCGACAAGTCATAAAGGTTTTTTGACATCTTTGATTATTGCTCCCTTTTCTCATTGTGGTGAACGTAAGTAGGTACGCTTGAATGAAAAGGGATGTCAGCGTTTTTTTCCCTCTTTGATTGGATAGGTGTTAATCTTTGAGTGAATTTTCGAATGCTTGATTGCGGTAAGGACGCAAAGCTTTTTTGTATGTAACATGTACCATTTATTCTATATTTCTATAGTGTTAATGTCGATCAATGTAAATACTTAAGATTAAATAAGGCTAGAGCCTATATAAGCCAAATCAGAGCATGCTACTGTCTTATATTTCGAAACAATTGTATTCATTCCTAATCATATCCATACCTTATCGTACACAATTACTTAATACATACGCATTTTCACACCATGTAGCTAGCAAGATGGAACTGTTTTCCATTTTCTCATCAATGCTCATCATGCAAAGTCCCAGCGTGATCTTTTCTCCTTGTTATTGTTTGTCAATTATGGTAAGAGTACATTAATCATGCGCTAAATTTTCCCATTCAACCTTCGATCAGCCAAAGAGCTCATCAATCTTGCCCACTGCTTTTCGTTCATCATCATTCGTCTATCCTGCTAGAATAGAGGTTCCCTTGATAATTGTCTCTTTTTCTTTCTCTCTCTATCTCTCTTTTTCTCACTCGTTCTTTCTCGTTTCAACATTTCTGACCACAGCATGGTAGGTCAGTGTCAGCTTTATGCTGTCGTATGTCGGATCCTCCCTGCCTCTTACCATACATTGTTGAACTTTCGAGTGCAACTTTACCACACGCGTGAGAGCGCACAAGAAAGTATGCACAGAAATGGACAAGAGACACGGTGCTGGACAAAGTTGTAAAACAAATCCGGCTTGCCGAGAGTGCAGCGGCGGAAGTTCGCCTTATGCATTTTGCGTCAGCTCCGGTGCTTGGATAAAACCGGAACCACAAGCCCACATCATTAGCATCGTTTGATTTGATTTGCTGTGGTCGCATTACCGTAGCATCGTGACACAATGGCGTAAATAATTACTGTAAATTAATAACAAGTATCAAGGTACTTGAGGGGGACAAACACGGCATTCCCTGCAACGGATGCGGTTGCGAGCGACGAACAACCATTTAATGACATTCGCTCTCGACGAGTCAAGTAGCGGCGATCCCCATGCCAGGCGAACGGAACTGTTTCGAGTGCCGAGAATCAATGACAAAAAGTTAAACGTAGTTCTCACTTTTTGCTCCACATCCACTGCCACATCAAACGAACGCCTTCTGAGTGACCTTATTGTTTGTGCTGCCACTATTTTTCTGTGTCTTTTTGCTGCTGCGTGTCTTTGCTGCTCGGCGCAAAGACCGACCACCATTGTGCAGCCATCAATTGTCTACGTAATTCAGTGCATAATTGAATGTATGAAACCGTTAATCCATCGATGATATGGGATTATTGTTGTTGCTGATCGTTTACATGATCGCGTGTGTGTAACATTACACGATCGCGCCACCGCATCATCGGGGCGGTAGCAATGACAAGTACCATCAATGAAAAATGGTAATTCATCCCTTGGATATGTCGTATTTACCGTGGGAAGAAACTTGTTAAAATCATTGAGGAAGTTTTTGAATTAACTGGAGTTAGCCATGCTGCTGTTCATCTTTTTTTAGGATGTAAATGGGCTTTCAGTATGTTTTGTCTGTATTTTGCCGGGTTTTTATTTGAGATTATCTGTTTTACTTAAACAAAAACATACTTCTTCTAAAAATTAAATGGTACAATGTGTAAAATAACGTAAAAAATCGAAAGTAGCAATTTTTGATGTTCATTTTCTTTTCAAGCTTGTTACATCAGCAAAAAGTAAAACCTAAGCGTCTTACAGAAAAAAACAAACGTTCAAAGTATGAATAGGCCAACATAAACGAAAAGCTCCGACAAACACACAAACGTAGAATTTAATGGCATCTTTTGGCAGCATATCGGTAAGATATGCTCGAGAATGGACAGTTTGCAATATCCGGTGACAGTGGCGACTGGTGGCACTTTGCAAGATGGTTTTTCCTCGTCAACCTCCTTTCACCGGTCACCAGTCAGCTGGGCTATTTCCATTCTACGCTCGGCTGTTTGCTAGCTGGAGTAGTTTGTGGGACCACTAACGCTTGCTGAACCTACGCTTCCATTCGTCTGTTTATATTGCTATCTTCCTTTGGTGTACTTACTTTCGTTCAAACCCTTCTCTCCTCACGATGAACTCCTTCCAATGGTTCCAGTCTGTCGCCGGCCAGTCCAGCGCCAGAGTGTTTTATCCTTCTTCGGCTTCATCCATTGCAAACTGGCTTTTGCAACACGTCGGAAATTTCACACGGTGACCATTTTCTTTCGAGAGGTTAAGACATGTTTACTGTGGATATTGCTTGCCAACCAGCAGCAGTGGAAGAAGAAATGCTAAGGAATGGATAAAAAAACCTTTCGCCGAAATCGTTTTAATGTGTTCTCCATTCAAAGCTGTATCTTATGGCCATTATTATTGTTACCACCCGCGCTCTCTCCTACTCGCCAACTAGCAGGCTCTGTTCAATCCAAATGTTTTGCTTTTACATTAACTCTACTTTAGTAAACTAGCTAGTTGGACGATGACTGATTTGGTAAGATTTTGCATTCCACCTGTAAAATGTTAAAACAAGATTGCTGGACGTGTTACTGAGATTGTCATTTCGATTTAAGCTAAAATGGTATATGCTTTTGTTCAATGATCTCCATTGTATTGATAAATAATAAATAAATTGAAAGTATCTGTGATGTTAAAATGTGCCGTTTTAGTTTATTTATTTTAGCTTGCATTTGCAAGAAATTGTAAATAAAAGATATGCCTAAATATTACGAATATCTGCCACAATGATTATTTTACTATTTACTATTATATTAGCCATTGGAATTAGGTGACAAAAAACAGAATAATTGATATTTTCAAGTTTATTGAACAATTTTCATTAATTAGAACTAGCATATTAATGTTAATGTTCGGCAACAGTGCCGAAATCGTGGTTTAA
The DNA here is from genome assembly GCF_943734735.2 of Anopheles gambiae. NCBI lineage: Eukaryota > Metazoa > Arthropoda > Insecta > Diptera > Culicidae > Anopheles > Anopheles gambiae. The sequence goes on along the minus strand of NC_064602.1, from coordinate 45,924,065 downwards.
TATTCTCTCTCGAATGAAGTAGATGTGTGGTACTTTACATCACATCAATATCGGCTGTGTTCGTCTATCCGGAAACGAATCATTCGATCGGTCGGATGCAGACGCATTTCGATGTCCGATTGTAGTAAACACTACCCTAAAGGGATTTTATGTGATTTTTCCCTCACATCCGGCATCAAGCTACGGTGACGTTTCCGACGTGGCGTTACGCTGTTTTGGCGTACGTCATTGAAGGAACTTTTTCCCTTCCATTTCCATCAAGCCAGTTTCCGGGCGGCTGCTGCTGTGTTGATGTAGAGTTCGGTGCATTTAACGCATTCTATCCTAACAGGAGGCTTGCAGGAAAGAAACAATTACCGATTGATTATTTATGCAGTAAAACATGAGCTAAAAAAACAAAAATCCAAGATAAATGAACCGTAAAATAAAGCTGTAAACCAGTACAAATGTTGTGCACAAGAAGGCAGGCACTCTTTTTAAAGTGTAGTTTCTTGCATTTCCATGAACCTGTCTAGTTCACATAAAACTATTCCTTTGGCTGGTGCTAAGATATTTCTTCGTCCAGCATGGAACTAGTTCCATCTGTGTGGCCTAATATAAACCGAGCAATTTCATGGACGAACGGGCGAGATGCAATCGCGCCCGCCCTAAGGAGATGAACAGGAGGGAAAAAAACACAAACTGCAAATAAAAACCCATTACAAAGCAGACAAGTCCTACTGAGCATCCGCCAGGCATCCAGCCAACCGAACGAAGCGGAAGCATTAATCGGACTTCCGGCGCACTGGCCGGCGTTCGAGTGAGCGATAACTTCCGGATGCACCGATGCGCAGAAGCAGTAGAATCGTTTTGCAGGGTGGTGGTGATTTTTAGTTTGCTATACTTTTTTCTTGCCGGTCGGGCTGTTTCCCATCACCCCGGTGCCCGAAGCGATTGCTTCTGCAAGGCTGGCTAGAGTCGCCATTTCGCTCGCCGAACGTTGTTGATCCTGGCGGGAATGAATAAAGAAAATGGTCAGTATATCCACCGTTGAGGTAGCTTCTAGCATACCTGTCGCTGGTAGCCGGACGATCCTGGGGATGGAAAAAAAGATAACAAAAATGTATATGTCGAGTAAATCTCTGAAGGCTACTAATAAAGTTCTATGTAGGTTTTGAGAATGATTCTCTGAAAAGTTGGCAGTTTTTTCGTTTACAGGCTGTGCAAGAAAGTGTGTAAAAATGTTACTATGTTTGTTCACCTTTACACATTTTAATTGGCATTTTGGGTGAATGTGATCATCCTTTTTACCCCATGTTCGGAAATGTGCATAATATTTAGACGAATATTTTTCTTTCTAAAGATGCTGCAAAACATGATTGTTAGCTATTTTATATTTATTTTTCTTTGGCATTACTAGATAAAGACTATTACACATAAATTGTTTATTGGTGAATGATATTAGTCAACTTATTGTATTGCATCATTTTGAAGTTTTTATACAACCATTACCACTTTTTCCTACCTTGTTTCGGGAATGTCGATAAATTCCTGCCACTTGAACGTACATGTCCATGCTTCGAACATGCGCACCATTTCTTCTGCGGTTCTAATACAATGAATCTCTCTGCACGATATGTGCAAACAAATGTGACCCATGTGACCGTTTTCGGCACGGAGTCATACGGTGTGCTTGCGTCGTGCACGTTTGTGTTTTTTTCCCGAGTTGAAATTTACGAATTCCTATTTTTCCATTAAAACCGGTTCCTAAACCGCTGGAATTGAATGAAATATTTTGAACCATTTTTTGAACGGGCAATAAACGTGGTCAAAAATCAAGAAAATGCATCTTTCGGAAGCGGTTTATGAAAGATCGCGCTTACAAATGCACGAGCAAGCCATACTACCATGATGGTACCCAGCGCCGGAATGGTAGATCGTGTGAACTATACCAAAAAAACACGGCTACCGTACGGACGCAGATAAAATAACTACCGAGCAGCCCGAACTTCCTTTACCTCAGGCGCACGGCTGGATGCTAAAACCGTGCACTAAAAATAACCCAGGTGGACAGGATTTGTGGGCAATATCGCTAGAGCTCCTCCCGGCTAACTCGCACTAAATGCAACAAAAAAAGGATAGCAGTTCAAAAAATGTGAAAAAGGAAAAAGCTACGAGCTGCATGCAGAATTTGCACATTTCCTCATAAATTTGCGATTTCCTTCTTTTCTGTTCGGAATTAATTTATCGTAAGTTTTTCGAATTAATTTACATAAAACAGTGCCGTCTACCGCTACTACTGCCGCTGCTGTTCTAGCTGCGGTCAGCGAGCGGTCTTTCAACGAAGGCAATGGTAAAAATGGTAAAAGGATAAAAAATTCTTTATATTCCTTATATATGGCATAACGTTGACGGAGTAGGGCAAAGGGACTGCAGGTAGTGAGAGAGAGAGAGAGAGTAAAAATAATAATTCCATACCTTTATGCAGAACCGGCCCAGGTGGTAAAGAAAGATAGTAATAAAGAGAGACAAACAAAATAGAAATTACTTTTATCTTAAGCGCGTTTTAAAAACATGGAATATTTTTCCATTTAATTAAGAACAACTGCTACTCAAAATGCGTTTCTTTTGAAGCGTTATGCTCTCACTATTGATTTCGTGGCTTTCCTTTTGATCCATTCGTCAAGATTATTTCTCGGATTTTATTGCGATACTCATTTAATTCAAACAAAGCATTTATGCTATGTTTTAAAAATACTTCATGTTTGCAAAAATGCCATATAGAAAATGTTCATGTTAGTAGCATGCTCAACTGCATGTTAAATAAATCTACAAATAAATGAATGAATCTGTGTCAATCCACTTCGCAAAATTGATATTGATGATCAAAAGCGATCCTACCAATTATCCTTCTCATGTTAATACGTGTTTTAATCAACAATATCCTATGCTGGACTTATCTGAAGCGATACGCTCAACCCGTGAAGCTGCACCCTTGATCGATTTGTGTCTTTAGATTTGACGTACAATGTCGGTCGTTCTTTATCATCAATATCTGAGATGATGAGTTTTCGGATTATAGGCGGGGGCATGGCAAAATGGGGCAAAAGCAAGCATCGACGATACCGCATTAAATCGATCAAGTATTAATATTCTATTTTTGTAAGCTTCTCGGATTTCCTTTCGCATTTCCATACGAACCCACACGCACCACACTGCTTTGCTACTCTCGGAGGTTCGGATTGGGGTTTAATCAATTTTCCCAGCTCTACGTAAGCATGCACCTGAACTATGGCTTACTCATGCCCTCCGCACGATCAATTGCTTTGCTCCCCTCGATGCCAAACGGCAGCAAACCTGGCGGCGGAGAAATAAAACAGGACACAGATTTACCGCTATTCACTGCTGGGTGGGACTCACCGTGCATCAGGCGAACGTCTTTGAAAAGCGAAAGCGTATTAAAAGATGATTCTGCCCGATCTAAAGATGAAAATCATGTATTATCAAGATTATGCGCGGGTTCAGAAGGCTGCCGCTGCCGTTGCTACTGCGGCTGCTACTGATGCTACTGTTGCTGTGCACAGTAACCATAACGCACTTACGTACGCTTGTCTTCTTTTTCAGTTTCACCCACCTAGTGATTTTGGGGCTGACTCTGATGGGGAGAGGGGGGGGAACGCAATCTAGTTGTGCCATTTTCACTGTACATGTGCCCTGTCAAGCCGACGGTAAGTTCATGATCCCACATAATGGTTTTCCGTTTTGCTTCCTTTGCAGCGTAGCAAGCATTAGTTCACCTTAAATGTCTTTTTTTACCTCTACTGCGCTCACTCGTTTCTACGATCACACGCAAGGTTTGGTCGAAGAAACTCCTCTGTGTAGGTTGCCCGCCGCCCTGTGGTGCTGCTTGTGCCACAGGTTAGAGCGAGATTCGTTTTCATCCAATTTCAGTCCTTACGCCATGAACCTCAACCGCAACTTCCGGCAAATTGTGGATAAAACTTTAGTCACAAGAAACCCACCTTCTTCACCCTCGATCACGCGCTGCCTGTCTGTAGGTGTGTGTGTGCATGTGGAGCGCACGACTGAACGGAACGCAACGAACGAACGAACGAACTACCGAACGAATGAAACAACGCCAAAATCCCAGCATCGTAAATCATCCTCTTCCCTTGCAACTAATCATAATTAATAAAAATAAGGAAATTCCTACTTCCTAATTTCATAATCCGCCTTATTCTTGTGCCAACTGCCATTAGGTGTTTCTGGCATCGGTAGGACAGATACAGGGTGAGAGGCGAAACTTCTTTGCAAGTTGTTTATTCATCATGGCGCGCCGCACGGTCTGGATAAGAAAGCCTACAGACGGTACTTCGATTTCATTTTTCGAGGACGAAAAAACCATATATCACTTGACAGCAGCTTAGAAAACAAAGCAACTGACAACAGGATTCCGGTGGCAGTACTTAGGCAGTGTCTCGCCAGTGCACATACGCCTGAGGTATGCTTTTGGAATTGCCAAATTAGCACTATTTCGGGGGAACATAAATTCGGCAATAATGTGCTGTGTGTTGTTATTGTGAGGTACATGGTTGTTTATCAGACTTTATAATATAATTGGTTTGTTTGGGATTTAAATTGATTGTTATAATTTGTTTGATTATTTTTCAAGTATTTATACCATGTGTCATTTAATATTTCTGAATTTTTGTTTCATTTTTCATAATGAGTATGTTATCGATTTCCTGATAATATTTTTCTATTGAAATGTGGTGTTTTTTACTGAATGTGTGTGAGCATATTAATACCCTTTGTGAAACCAAAAAATATGACTTCAAGCTAAAAAAACGATTGAAATTCCACCTGACAAGATGTTGTCCGTGACGGTGAGCAATAGTGACAGCATGAATATGATAATTTTCGTTCATTAAACGATGTTAAACGGTACCACGTGTGCCGCTCGTGCCTGTGCCCCCATGCAGCAACTTTGGATGCGGTTGAAGGATTTCTCAGCACCACCTCGCTTCCCTTTTGCGAACATTTGCATGAGCATGTTTGCGCAACTGTCCCCGTACCTCTAGATTGATTCCCAAGACATGACGGCTTCACGAAGATACCGTGCCATCTTTACCTGTCAGTGGTCGCAATTGCAAAATAAGTAAGCCAACATCCGGATATGGTGTTGGTTGCTCAAACTAGACACGTGATTCCCAAACATTACATCTTGTATGATGATGCGATGATTCCCGATCTGTTGCGGGGTAACAGAGAGTTGTAATGTTTATGGTTTCACGCTTCGATAACCTGTCATCGTCTGTCACTCGAAAGCTACGAAAGAAAATGCTTGAAAGGTTTTAGTCGGCTTGTAGCGACCCTGGAGCTTGATCATATGTCAGCTCAATATGGGCCGTAGCACTGAAAACTGGCAAAGCAACGGATATCAAACAGAAAAATGCGAACTTATTACAGCAATATCACATGTTGCAACTTTGAATCGTAGTAACGTAAGAGTCGCTTGGCACTAAGCTTACATTTGACGGAAATAATTTCGCGATATAATTTCATAGTTAAAGATAAAAGCAAATCCATCCATCTTATTTTGAAACCCAAACATCGTTCCATGATCTAACAATTCCTCTACGCTATAAAAATTATCTGTTAGCTTCCCTCTCTACACGCTCACCCAACCATCGTCGAGAAACCGTGGTGGCGCTAATGCTTAAATATCCTGCTGTTCCAGCGCTTCCGAAAAATCTGCTAACATCACTGCTTGTAGTGCGTACCAAACCAACCGATTCTTACGACGCGCTACGTGAATAAAATTTCATGCCCCGTGTGAATAACAATAAAAATGAAATTAATGACACATTAAGTTAAATTTAGCTATAATTTCCTCATTTAATATCATCGCCATTAAAAATATATTATGCAGAAACGATGAAATCAGCAAAGTGAGCGGCTGGAACCTGCCAAAAGAAGTTTCTGGTTGGCGGTTTCGCGGTTTTCCCACATTTTTCCCAAAAACCCAATCCTCTGCATCCGGGATGGGAGGTGGGATCTTTTGCTATTATTTTTCTCCCAATGCGGAAAACCCTCCGCAAACATTCGGCACTCTGTAAATTCCTACGGTTCGTACTCGTGTGATATGGTTCACGAACGATGCTGCTCGTCGTTAGTATAGAAATATGCGAATACGCTGTGGTTTGAGCTGCATGCGGCCCTTTCTTTTATCCGAGCAAGTTGTGGTTATAAACTAAAAAAGAGGAGATGGAATCAGCATCATACAACGAAGCATGTCATTAAAACTCACTAATAATTGAATTAGATTAAATTTATTTAAATTGCTCCTGTACGATGTATTGAAACGCTTAAAAATTGATAATAAATGTTAAGAAGCATGAGAAATGGTTTGCAAATAGAATGGCGCAAACTGCTTAGACTTGCAAATACATTTTTTTTAAGATCCAATACGCTAAGAGCATTTAATGCTCAACAATGTTAATTGCCTTTCATTTCAATTTTACATCACAGGATTCGTACTAATTTCAAGTCGCTCTAATTCTTGTGTTCCTTAAAAAATAAATTTCATCTGTTTTATGTATGTTCTACCATTGCGCAAATGTTAAAATGTCAATTGTAATCATTCGAAGTACTATCTCAAGATTAAAATGGCCAATTTTGTTTCACACTCTTGTTGACGCTACTTGACAAAAGTGCTTAACACCAAAGTGCTCTAAAGTCTGCTCGTTTCATTATTCTTTTTCATATTCGAATGAGTGTAACAGAATATGGAAAAAGAAAACAAAAATGCAATGCTATCTAACAGCGTAAAAAACGTACACAAATATCAACATTATTCCAGCGAATTGCTTTGATGTCGAATCCTTCTCACATCCTCTAGCTACTGTTTGCTTCGAAGTCGTCATACTCTTCGTCGTGAAATGAGCTATGAATAACCTTCTTTGCGGATGTTTATGTCCATAGACGAGCTCTTCTAGCTCGCTGTGATCATCCGATACACTACAGATGTAAAAAGTAGAAACAATTCTCAGCGAGCACTCAGAAATTTCATTCAATTAGTGAATAAGGGTTCCATTATAGTTCATTCGTTAGTGTAACATTTATGAATAACATAAAGTGTTTTATTTGTAACGAAATGAAAAAAAAACATCAAAAATTTAATATTTGCTTTGATTAATTCAAAGCTTAAAGCTGTGTAATCCACATAGTATATTATGTTTATCCTTTTATCCTACGCGTCGTTTATCGATTTTATAAAGAGAGAAAGTTACTGCTACTCCTTTTCATGATTCGTTGCATCGCTATGGAATCATTCTGAGAGTAAGAAAGGAAAAAAGGAAGCCGTATTATTTATGTACTTCGCACGTCAGAGCAACGTCAAATGCTTGTTTCCAATTGAGAATGGAAGAAATCACATTAGGAGATAACAAAAGATACGCACCTTAAAAACCTTTTTCGTCTCGCCTACCCGGGAGTTAGAGCTGTTTACAAGCTAAAAAGTTGTACATGAAATTTGTACCACGCCATACGCCTACCAATATGCCTCCGGCGCATACGCAGTATACATTCGTGTTTTCCAATGTAGACACCAATGGTAATTGCTTGTGTTCCTCATTCCCATCTTAGAACCCACTCTCAATAGAAGAAATGTGCGCTAATTTTCGTAATTTTGTTTCATAGTTTAACTGACACCATACAATTCTTTTAATGTTTTGCTAATATGTGTGTGTACTAAACATCCTAAATACAAAATGCTTTATTTACTGTGATAATGAAATTTTTAGTAGGAGCAAGGATAATCATGAGAATAGTGAAGCATTGAATGGTATAGTTTGAAATGGACTTTAATGCAGTTCTACGGGAACATGAAAAAGTGAATTTAACTTATGATACATTTTGAAGAATAGGGATCATCAAATTAGTCCGAATCATCGATACAAAATGGCAGAATCAACAAATATAGAACATTTTCTTCTAACTTAAAAATGTTCTGATGAATACTTCTATTAATATTTTTTAATCTTACTTATTCTTGCTCATCCTAAGTTCTAGGCATATATGCAAAGTTTTCAACATGTGAAAAATATCATAATTTTGCAAGAAATGCTATTTTTTGTTACACGGTTTAGTTAAATATATCAACTTTATACTGCATTAAACATGCATCAAGAAAACAATTGAGTTTTTTTTAGTAAGCAAAATAATTAGCTCACTAAGACACAGTAAAAATATACTGGATTTTTCTTTATTGTTTCTCAAATATTTTCGAAATTGTCTCACAATGTAGCACCATAGATAGGTATAGTATACAGGTATTCCTATAGATATGCGGTACTTGATAAACGTGGATTCGTAGATACGCGTTCTTCTATATTTGTCTGTTTTTTTAGCAAATTATACTGGTTTGATACATCAATTATTAAATGTAATCTTTAAAAACGATAAAAAAAAATCTGAACCGTATCAAATAATTGATTTAATGGTTAAAACCACCCACCCAGCCCATGCAAAACTACTCAACGATCATTCGTCAACATGTTTATTTATAAGAGAACCGTTGTTCAGTATTAATATAAATATTAATGGTAAATTTGATGACACAATGGTGTTTTCCTTCAATAAAGATAGAAGACACTATCGAAGTGGAGTCTTGAGGCGATCTGCTGAAAACAACGTGCCGAGCAGTCCCGATAGCACGTATATTACCGATCATGGCAAAAGTTACGATCTTTAGCCATTCTTTCATTGATTCCCAAACCAAGTGACTGAACTTTAAGGTACAATAAAATAAGTTGCTTAAAAAACGCTCACATTTATTGTACATTCGTTTGAAAGAAAGAATTATGTTGATAACGTCTCAACAGCTGTAGATAAGTTATATAACAAACCGTAATGTTATGTTGTATTCGATTTAAATCATTGTTTGACATTACAACTAACGTATGCTTTTAGAATGCACCGTTAAGCTTAATGTTTCTTTTCTATTTTATCTTTACTTCACAAATAATTAATAATATCAAATGCGAATAATTGAATATTGCACTTAAAAATAGCTTCTATCCTTCTATGATACAAATATCTTGCCGGTATGGCGAAAAAGCAACGATTCATTCAACAGTTTTATCTCAAGCTTTTTCCTCCAGAACCTCGTCCTGCGAAGCCTGCGAACACCGATTCTATACATAGCTTTGTATCGTTCATGGAATTTCAAACAACGTACTTAGCTGTATTTTTATCAACATCCATGTTTTGTCACCCACACCAAACCCATCTTATGACCTATCCATTATGATCACGGTTTCATTCACATTTTGTAAGTGCACATGCCTTCTGTGGGTTGACTTTGCTATTGCGATGTTCATTTTGGTGTGTCTTTTTCAAAGGACCCTTCTCCGGAGCAAAGGAGAAAGTATCTGTTTGGAAGCAACAGTATTCGTTATACACTTCTTAATTTATGCGTAATACTATTCGTCTGCCACTGAAAACGCTTCTCGATTTAACGTTTCCGTACTACGGCTGCTACTATTACTACAAATGTCTAGGATTGCAGTAAGCCAATTGAACCACTCTTTACTGTTGCGTTGAGGTGCAAATGTTTCATCCGAAATTCCACTGATACTTACAGGAATGAGAAGCTCTTTTTAATTAGTTATTTCAGCAATATTCATATCGCTCATTCTTGAAAATGTGTAATTAACTACATGTATCAATTTTAGGTTTTTTATTAAAATTATTAGCAATTATTTTTTGCTGCCCTACCATGAATATGTGTTATGTTATCATTATATTAATAGCTGATTCATACATTTTTCCCTTCAAATTTTTGTTACTAGTTGCATTGCATTGATGACTATTTTAGTTTACGAACAGCGCAGTGCATTGAACTAAAAGTCACAATATAAAAATAAAAACGAGCCATCCTTTGGATGCCTTCATCGGCACGGATCTTGAATGACAAGCATTGTGGTTTGAAGAGATTTGTTTCTTCCTACGAAGCGCAGAAGTTAGATCCTTTTACCGGAAGAAAATGTATAGGCTAGAACTGTGACAACGCTACCATTTCACCTCCCCAAAACGCAACGGGTGGTAGCTCTGTATCCCGTGTCGACGAATCAGAATTCCTGGAGGCCATCGCTTCCGACCGTTCATTTCGAAGAATGAATGATGGAATGTTTGGAGAAAATTAATATTTACGATATTTTGAATGAGATTCGATGGGACTTCCGCCACAGTCACTCGAGGTGCAGGTTTCATGTGCCGGAGCCTGAGGAGCGGCTAAAGGAAATCGACGCCTCTGCCAAAGGTTATTCCAGCTTAGTGCTGCCGTACGTTACTTACGATGGTTAGTGGAGATTTGTGCTTCTTTGTGTGAGTTTGTACGTGAGTTTGTATGATTTTTGTCATGCGCTGCCACATCCATAGACCTTCTGACCGCAATCATGCAAACCCTGCCTACTCGGCAGCGCAATATATTGAACCTCCAACCATACACGTGCACCAACGTCTCTTCTTCATGTTTACCGTCACCAGACCAGAGGCCACGAAGCGGTTGGATTTTTCCTGAAACGGGGCTGAGTTTTCCCGCAGGCAATTGACGTAATATGCAACGCGCTTTCGCCACGTTGCGCGGATTCATACATATTGCATGAGCATGAAAATTATATTTGCTCACTCGATACGTACCGAAGCAGTCCATGGCAGTAGCAGGCATGGTATGACCTGTCGTTTGGCATGATGTCTCTGTTAATTACGTGGGCGACGAAGGATGATGAGAGTTGCAATGGGAAATCAACGCTTATTTTGCGGATGCGCCAGCATTCGCCAGGTCACGACGGTGTCCAGTCGTTCGGGAATGAATAATTTCGAAATGAATGAAATGAAATTCTCTAGCATTCAAGATGACTGTAGAGAATAGTGAACGTGATAGTTGACGTAATTTACTTTTTTTTTGTTTCAATTTGCTCGGTTTACATATAGTCTTTTTAATTTTTCTCGGATGTTTTTTTATGACGAAGTAAGTTTACTAAACTATGAGAAATTCTTTATAAATAACACAAAATTGATTCTTCTCAACGGATCACATTCTCACTGCCTTAGACTTTGACATTTGAACTAGCATTAAAACATTTGCCAACCAAAATCCAAAAATTAATATCAAACAATTATAAAGTGTATTTAAAATGTGTGAGATCCTTCCATGGTATATAGATTAATCCGTACGACCTACCAGTCTGTCCATCATCAGCATGGGTATGGGTCAAATATTGAATGGACCTAATATGTTAAACTCCCCCGTGACTGACTTTGCTTATACCAATCATAAAAATTCAAGTTCACAAGAGGTTTATGTTAGGTCTTGACCAACCTATAGCTATTATATTATTTACTAACTAAATATAATATAATTATCTACTAACTAAATATACTATTCATACTTACTCTAGATACTTACTAAATTACCTAGAACTAAAATATTAAAAAATAATGAAAGTAAGCATGATTTTCCCACAGAATAAACCCTTAATAAATAAATAAGCTAAATAGTTAAAAATTGGTATTTTAAACTATAGATTCGGCATTTAGTACATGCTCTACAAGTGTTAAATCTACTAATTTTCTCGATAATATTTATTTCCTGTGTTTTCCTGTTACTTGTGTTTAGTAGGTCATCAAACTGATATTTACTTATCACTATGCTTCCACTTGTCGTTAGATATTCTCATAAGATGGCTATGCGATTTCGCTTTGCAGGGTAAACACAAGCAAACAGACAAACAAACAAACAAACATTGGGCTAAACAACAAATAGGTTGATGCTTTGGTTCAATTCCAAACACGTGCCATTGTGCCCACACACCAATCGGTTAGTTTTTCCGTTTAGTTGCATCGCCAAATTCATTACGACAGCGGGCAACTTTACACACGCCATGAAATATGCCATGACCAGACGACGCCCGGAAAGCAAAATAAAAATGGAAAAAGAAGAATAAAAAAAAACAGCAAATAAACGAACGAACCCACCCGAACGCGTAGTGAGCTATACCCGTCTGCCCAAAAGCATCAACCACAAAGCTAATCTAAGTTTTATTAAATTTTACGGACCATCGCCTCTGATGGCAGCAATATTGGCAGACGCAAACCAAGTGTACGCGCCTCGTTACGCCTCATAGAGTGATTTGCAGCGGCCAGAAAGCGCGCTGATTTGCCGGCAAACCCGCCGCCGGAGCGCCGGAGCACGTGGACGAATGCGAATCGATGGGTGGGTTTGTGTACACAATGGAGTGTGTGTGTGCCTTGCTTTTCTCGACTGCCTTGGTACCGAAGGACGAGGGACAGCGTCGTTTGTGTACACAAAATATGCTTGAAAAAACATCATTATAATTTAAAATCGTTTTACTACCAAACCGAACTTCCACGTTCCACGTGGGCAGCACTAGCGTGCGCGCGTTCTCTCGTGTGTGTAGATTGGTCTCGGCTTTTTTTTTACTCTATCGCCACCATACTCGCTTCACCATCGTACGGTGATGGCGATAAAACCTACGTACATAAATTCCAGAACCAACATAAGCGATTCGTTCTTGCATTTTTCACAAGGCATCTCGATTCCCTTTCCCCGGAGCGACATTCCGCTCGTACGGAGGAATTCAATCACCTCCCTGGTACGGCTCATTGGGCAAGGGATAGAAGAGGACTTTTTCGATTAAATATTTGATCAAGTGTCGAGTTCAGCGTCGTGTCGTGTCGTCTCGATGACGTCGGTTATGATGGGCACACGGGCACGTAGTACAATCTTCCTTTTTCGAGTACAAACCAACCTTTCGCGGTCCTGACTGTGTTTGCTGGCGTTGCGGGCGTATCAAGGAACTCGGCACAAGTTCCTGCATCGCACTTAATCCTAATAAAAAAAAAACAAGGATCATACCATGAAGCCAAGGGCACAGGGACCTGCAAACCACGTAAACATGCTCACATATATTGCAATCACTTGTCTTCACTCCGATTTGGGAAAGAAATTTCTTTCCACGTATGCCACGTAAGGTTATTAGAAAAGGACGGAAACATAATTTTCCTAACTTTGCCCGACCCGTTAAATTTTAGTTACCTTCGCATCCAAAGAATACGGTAGAGTGATGGATCCCCATCTCCATACGTTGATTGTAACGAGGAACGTGTGGTGAACCCGTGTTTCGTTAGTAATTAAACGGAAAGTGCATGGAAAAGTGGAAATAAAAATGAGTATGAAAAATCGCACACATGAACATCAACACTCGATCTTGCAGATCCGGAGAGTGAACGGTAGACTAATTCAATATTCATGAAGTTGGATTAGCTGACGAAGTTTTCCAATTATCCTTTCTTCAATGTCTGTACCTAACATTGATTCATGCGTACATAATAAAACGGGCGGGCGTTAACGATTCAATGAGTTTTATTACGTATAATTATTTAACATACTTTGATGAACGGTGGTTTATTCGATAGATACGTCGGCTCCTATAGAGTCGGACAGAATCGATTCCCGACTAGACCGTTACCCCATAGTAGGAGCGGAGTATGGGGCTGCATGGAACTAGTAAGTCACGGAAGCCCCTATAGGCCGTCATGACAGCGTAGATCGCGTTACGCCAAAAACAAGAAGAGCTATGGTAGAACGATTTAGTTTATACTTAAAATTTGTTACATTTATATCACTTATTGCCTTGTAAATCGTTGCTTTAGCTGTTTTCACATATTATGTGAATAGAAATTTGAAAAAAGAGGATCATTACGGAACTAGTTGTTTATCCAAACGAACCGGAACGGAAAGTATGGGCTTGGTAGGTTCGGTTGAAGGTCCATATCAAGGGTCGAAAAAGTCTAACCCACGGGCCAGATGCAGTCTGTCACAACATTTGATCCTTCCTCTGAATGGATTTATCTGAATTAATGTCGAACTCTTACAACTTTCAGTTGTAAATTTGTGTATTATGGCATTTCTTATTAGATTTTTTTTTATTCAGAAGGAAAGCAAAATAAATTAATTACCTCTTAAGGGTTGTATACCATCTCCAGAGTATCCTCAACATTGTTTGCGGGTGGTTAATCAAGAAGCGACATTGCTCTTGCTTTATTGTTTTGACTGATCACACATTTGCGCAATTTGTTACCGATTCTTAACTGATGCTCTGAAGTAAGGGCAAATGTACGTTACCGTTAGCAATACTAGTTCCGACCGTTCCGACCGAACCTACAAGGATAAAACATGTTAACTTTGTTCCGATAGTTCCGATTAAATTTAATTCACACAGCTTTAGCAAAACCAAAAACAAAGTTGTTCAAAACAGTTGTGTACCACAAAAAAAATATCGTAAACCTACATTCATAGATGGGCAGGTATTCCACCTCAATAGGAAGAATTAAAAATCTCAATAGGAAATTAATAAGAATGTTTTTTTTAAATTGAAATATGACTATACATGTTTTGCGAATCTGATTGTTTTCAAGATAATTAAATTTAAGGTAAATTTAGAGGTAGGTCTTCATCATCATCTTAGTACTAACACGATCCAAATGCGAACAAAAAATAAGCAACTAATAATCTTTCAAACTAAACCCATATCAGATTACAACTTCAAAAAAGTGAAATAAAACTTGCCCAATATTGCTATCTATTTTTTTTTTTTGTTGTGAATTTCAATCCTACTCAATCGATCGTGAAAAATCGCGAAAACCTTCCTTTCCGACACTGTTTACGAGCCGAGAAATGTTTATTACTGCATTTCTCCGCAAATTACTTCCTTCCATTGGAAATAAGCAATCAAATTTATTCATTTTTATGTTTTCAACCATCGTTCTATGCCATCCATTCCCGTTGCCAATCACAGCTATAGCGATATCGCCCATATTGATCCCGGTCCCTTTGGAACTCAGCAATAGGCAATCATGAAAAAAAAACAACACAAACCTACAGCCAATGTGGAATGAAAACCAAAGCCAACGAGCGTCGCGAAAGGTAGCAACCAAGAAAATGGTGCAATATTTCTTTTCCAAATATGCACGCGCAGAGGCGAAATGGTGCGAAATGTGGCAGAAATAAGTGCACCGTTTATTTTCATCGTCATCGGATCCATATCAGGGCTTCCTGTCCCTGTGTTCATCCCTTACCATTGTTCTCCGCGTTGGCAGCGGAAGTGACGGATGTACCGAACGTCGAAAGGCACTTTATGATTATGCGTAAATATGCTGCGATGCGCAAAACAAACTTGTGTTCAATGGTATCGATAATAGGTAGGTTTCAGTTGTACCAAGGGCGAGGAAGGTAAGTGAAAAAAGTTGATGATGATAATTTTGTTTGATGTTTGTTGATGTTGTACATGAAAATTTAATACATTGTTGTTATATAAATTGGTTCATGTTAAACTCTTTTTTCTTATTAATAGCTTAAACATTAAACATCAAGGTATTGCATACTATCATTTAGTCTACCATGTATTTTATATATGAAACTGAAATTAGAAAACAAAATATGTGTTTTCATGACACTTTACTATAAAGTGCTACTAAAGAAAATTTTTCAGAATGTGGTATATTTAAACATGAATGATTTTTCTTGCGAATTAATTATTAAAGTAATAAATTTTATGTTTTTTATATCTGGTCCAGAATTACCTACTTATGTCATATATACAATACAATACCAAACAAACAAACAAACCAATTTTTATTTAAAATGAAAACTGATTTTGCAATCATAATGTGTTTTTTTTTCATTCAATCTGTTCAATATTGTACTACATTTAACAAACTTGTTCCCAGAGCAATGATCTAGTTAGTCTTATCATCTAGAACATATCCATTAATATGGAATTCATTTGTGCATGAACAAAAAAGTGTAGGACAAATTATTTATATTTTCTTCTCGGGATGCAGTGCGGTGATGTAAGTGCGTGAATTTACAAAACAATGCAAAGCAAAGGTGTGCGTTGAAGAAACAAACAATTCTATGAAAAAAAAAACTCTACAGCAAACAATAGCGTTTCCTCCTCTTTCGTTTGGTAGCTTTCACCCAGCAACGTAGCCATTGTGCGATTAGACTTATTCGGCAAATTTCACAGAAAATTTCCCATCCTGCAGATTAGCTGGCGTTATGCGCACCTCACTCACCGGTATTGTGGCACCACCGACACCAAGCTGCATTCAACTGCAGCATCACTTCGTGCTGGGTTTATTTTTTCTGCGCTTCTCATTTCAATACCACCAAGGCGTCTGTTGCAATTCCGTGCCATGCGCCGAACTCATTACTCTTAATGCCTAGGGGTAATGAATCCTGACGGGTGTTGTGCTATCGGAAAACCCACCATATCCTGTGAGTGACACAACGCCCCAGCCCTGACTCCGGCGGGCCTACCCGGGAGAATCATTCAATTGACAGCACGCTTGCGTTCACTGCACTCAGGTGCATTTTAATTTTCACCTAGTTGCATCGGCTTGTAGCGCTGTTGTGCCTACCTTCCGCTCGTGCCTTTGCGACTTTCCCCCCTTTTAAACGTTGAACTAATCAACGAGGAGTGTTAAAGCGACACGAACAAAACGTCCTGCATGTAATGCTTAGTGCGGAAAGGGGGGGGGGGAAGAAAAACAACAACAGACACTAACGGAGTCGAAAATGATGTGACCAGCCGGCTGGAAATTGAGGGTGGGTGGTAGAAGAAATGGGATAAAATATCACTGCAATAATGCAACGACGAAAAAAACCAAACAAACACACGCACAAAAAATTCAACAAACAAAACATCACGAACATTGAGTAAACTGAGGATCTCATACCTTCTGTACGGCACGCGATTGTAAACAGGAAAAAAGTGCCAGCTGTGTAAATCCTAAAAAAATGTTTTGCTTTTTCTGCAACAAAACGGCATGAAAACAAACCAAAATGTAACAGAAATACAAAACAAGAAATTAAAATTCATCCCGTGCGGAGAAGGTACGATAACATGGCTTGTGCTGACGCGTGTCGGACTACCGAGAATGTAAATTTGCATTGGTATCAACAGATGCATTCGTCAGAAAAAAATCGCTTTTCTCATTAACTTAAAAACATTTTAAGTGTTTTCTATTCTAGCTTTCTCTTTTCGTTTTACAGCAGTACGGGGAATTGTTGTGCTGCATCATCTGATATGGTATAAATGCAAACCATATGAGCGAATAGTTATGAATAATACGATGCATTGGGGTTTATTTTGGAATGCACTTTTTATGGCTGGTGAATTTCACTATCATAGCATTTAACTTATGTGATCTGTATTTGGGTAAGAGGTGGAATTTGCGATCATTATCGTCTTAATTGTTTTACTTTTTTTTTATCCAATAATAATATAGGCTGGTATTATTGAATCCGTTCGTAGCGGGAACGTACGGCGCTCACATAAAATTTTAGGGTTGGCAACACATTTCTTGAGCCCGCTCCTAAAACGCCGCGGTGAATAACTGTAGCAACCATCTAGTACGTTAAAAAAATGAGTGTCGGGACGTACGCCGCCGCTACGAACGGATTCAATAATACCACCCATAATTATTGTACGCGTACAATGGTCATATGACTTGGGATGATAAAAAATGTTTTTTTGTAAAGATTTTTTGTTTGGCAAAACAATTAAAATTTTCACTAAGAAACAGGATAACACACACTTCAAAGTACACTCTTCATTTAAACACAAACATAATTTTAAACAACTGTCCACCCTAATGTATCTGATCATATCTAAAAAACAAGTTCCTTCCGTCAAGTTTTCACATTTGCATCGCTGCACTTTTTATGTCTCACGACGTGCAGTGTTCTTATCACCAAATTAAAATCAGCTGGTCTTTCCAGTAAGGCCGGACCATGATTCCTCCAGATTAATGAGCTCATGTACACGATCCTCGACCACGGTTGCTATTGCCTTACCAGTCGACAACATCCATCGTTTGAAATACTACAAGTTCGACTCGCGCATGCCACCAGGCCCGATCAATGCAAGACATTCTTTCCAGAAATTAAGTAGGTTGTCTATGCGTGTACGATGCGCTCCACTGGTCAGCGGACCCCTGTTTAAAATCATTTCACTCGCAAACTGGGCATAACGAATCATGCATCCCTTTGCTTTAGCAAAAAAAAAACTAAGAAAGGATATTCGGTGGATTTTCATCTCGCTGCCAGTCTTTTCGCGACCCCGCGATGATGCTACACAACCTTCTTCCTTGAACTGTTCCGCCTCTATCAAAACGCAGGATCGTGTGAACACAATAGGTTTCCTCGTCTGCTCGCGCTTACGTATGAGGTTAGCTTAAGCTTCCTACTTTGAGAAGCAAGAAGCAAAAAAAAAACAACAACAACCGCGTAACCTGATATCCGGTTACCCAGGCCTAAATTATATACGAGCTGCTGGTCGTGCATATTTGAATAAAACGACCCTTTATTTTCGCGTTTCTTCGCGAGCTCGCGCAAAGGGGGAAAATTGTACGCATCTACGCAGCAGCGTCGCTGTGATGGAATCTCAAACCCTTGGATCATATTCTACGGCATCAGCGAAGCAAGACTAACGCATGAGACGTGTTTGTCCTGCCGGGCGCGTTACGATTGCGCGACCAGTTCTCGTATCCTTTCGGGTACCGCGAGCTTCGGGGAAAAATAAATCACACAAAACCAGGCGTCCGAGGGCGTCTACACGGGGTCGGGTGTCCAGTTACTTACTCCCTTCCAGGTGTGCGCGCGGTGGTCCTCGTCTGCGAGGCCACCGAACCGCGAACGACCTTTCACTGGGCGCAGCAGTAAGTGCACCGGTTTCGTAAGAATGTCGCTAAGAAGAAAAAAAAAATACACGAAGGGACCGCACGGTCACAGTCTCAGCAGCTTCCTTCCCGGCCGTCAAACACGAACAATGCCAGCCAGTGACGCTAATTGGCGCGTCCTAGATTTCCGGACCCAAATTATGCAATTAAACGTTCGCCGTTTCACTCGCAGTGTTTGATGTGCAGGGGAGAGCGGGTGCAGCAGAAACGAGAAGCAGCTGCATTTTGATGCACGCTCGCCTGCTCCTCAACCGCTCGAATTCCGGTGCTTCCGGCGAGCATCGGTTGTTTCACGTAACGCAACCTTTTTCCCCCGTACGGAGCGGGGGAAATGAACTGAAATGTCAGAAACTGGTCAAAATGTCAAAACAATTTTCCTTTCCCGCTCTGCTTTCTTTTAATGGAAGTGGCTTGCAGTCGTTGCACTGCCTGTTCGATACGACTTTCACGGCGTGTAAGGTCGATGGTTGGGTGAGAATGAACGGTTTGAACTATATTAGGTCAAATACGTTAAGCAAAGGCACTTGCATGGGAAACTTAATCCATTCGATTGGGAAAACAGTTCAAACTATCGTCCTATAAGCATGACTGAAAATATACAACGGTAATGCAAAAAATGTTGCGTTTGTTTGTCTGTTTCGTTTTTTATTAGACAATACAAAATTTTCCCAAGTCTTGCATTACGTGTGTTTGAGGTCGTTCTTAAGGGTAAATAGCTCGCAATGCGTGCCGCGTAATAAATAATCAACAATATCATACGCGGGTCGTTACGCGGACGGTACGGTTATTAATAAATTATCACTTTCACCACTTCCTAGGCATCTGTTGAAAGACAGATTTTGTAAGGATTCGCTTGGTGGTTCCCATATAATAATGGGAAGCAGATACTAGGGACATTCAACAGCTACGATACGTACCATCAGTGGTCTAATTGAAATTTAAATTTCACTCATACTTGGAGACTTTGGTTTTCTTTGGTTCCGGCAGCTCGATAACTACGTTCCGTGGATGTAAATCGATTGCTTTATCGTTAAGAAGAGTATCCGTTGGTGGCAAGCAGGGGATTTCTTGGTTAGAGGAAAAGATTTAGTGCAGTTAGTCGCCCCTTTTTTCTTGTATGGTTTACGATTCTTTCGTGTGTTTTTTTTTGCTTCTTCATCCTGCTCGTTTGCGAGTGCGTCGTCCTTCACACGTTCACCTTTTGGACGACCCCCGCTCGAAGTTTTCGGTACTAGCGTACTCAAACTTTCAAGATAGTTTCCACCGAAAGTTGCCGGGGATGGGCCCCGGAGACGATTTATGGATGGGTAAGTTTCGCTCATAATTCACTACTCACACACACACATAAAGAGTGCGAGAAAGAGGGCACACGGCGTAGGGCTTTGTTTGTTTAGTTCATCTTTTCCCGTGCGCTGCGTGTCCCGGTGAATGGTGTGTGCATGTGTTTTCTGGCTTCTTCTGCTCCTTAACCCATCGCGACACCACGATCGCGTTTTTCGCGCAAAAGGGTCTTTTATTTATGGGTGCCAGTTTTGTCCAAGATGGCTCACGCGACGCGAAAGAAAATGACTTTTCTATTGGGTCCTCCCTTTCCACGGGTAGATCGCTAAAAACAATAATAGCTTCTAAGGTGCTAACTGCACGGGATAGCGAAGCAGAATGGATAAGGAAGTTGTAGGGGGTAGAGAGAAGGGATTTTTTGCTTTTTTTACACATTACATCCTTGCAACGCAATGCCTTCATGATGTGATTAAAAAGACGCTAGTGTAGAAATAAATTAATTGCCCCCTTTCTATGCACCCTTGGCAGAATAACGATCGTTTACAACAACAAAAATATTATAAGTCGCATAAACTCAAGGTTCTTGAAAAAATCATTCTGTACGACATTTACGGTTTGTTTATAGGTTGCATAGGACATTAAAATGATTACAAAATAGTGGCCATTAATTCGTTCAGCTAATTTGGTAAGGCTTCAGATGCACATTGTCGATAAAAAGTAAAGCAACAATGTGTAATTTGTATTCATGAATTGTAATTCGCTTTTTGTTTCATTTCTTTCCATAATGTATAAGCACTGTTCAACAAATATTGATATCAGAGTTTGATTCGAGTGGAACGAAACTATGGAAGAAATGTATTGCAGGTTTATTTTAGTGCATGTGTCCCTTTCCTACTTCCGGTAGTTATTTGTAAGCGATACCATTAGCCTTACCGGATGTCGATTTGTGTCTCATTCCCGGAAATGAGGCCTATTTCCAACGAGTATGTTTCCTTAGGGTAGACTAAAGATCGATGCATCACATTACTTGACCGGATGGAAAGGAAACATTCATAAAGAATAAAATTACCTTTCAAACTGCATGTATACTTAATTTCATTTTAGATAAGTATTTCAGTTACTACCCAATAAATCCTCTTTATTTATCCTATCGATTTATGTATTTGCTTAAATAGCGTACTTCACTTTTAAAACTTCCCTTTTAAATACAGTATTGTTGTATTCTGCGATGTATTTAATGGTTCTACTGATACTTTACTCAAAGGATCAATAAATGTCTTATTTTTTACAGTACTTTCGTAGTAGTGCAGTATATATTAAACCTTAAATGCACATCTTTAATAAATCGGTGTATTTTGAAACTTTTTTAAACTGTACATCCTGGCTTGGCATTCCTGTCATGGTCAACAATTTAATCTTACTTGTTTGCATGTGTTACCCACTAGTTATTCACTCTCAGAAGATGATAAATTACCGTCAAAGTGATAAATTTACTTTCCCACCGCAACTGCTTCCCCAACATTGCCCGTTACCATGCAGCCAAATGAAGAATGTGTCACCAGTCCGATACGCGTCCTCAATATCGGGGCGGCCAGCGGTTAAGATGTGGTTGATTTGTTCCAGTCACATCCCAGCTCTACCGCTCGCTCCCTTCGTCTCCGCAATCGATCAGCGTCCCGAGGATGGTGGGGATCATTAATTAATACTTTCAGGTGTGAACGACCACTAGCGCTCGGTGCAGCTGCAGTGCGTACCGTACGAGGTGTTGTATGCTTGAAAAAGAAGAAGCTCCAAATGGTAAGCACAGCCACATCCTCCATAATCTAGAATTAATAATTCCGTTTCGTTATGTGTTGCACCGAGCGTTCCCGAGCTCCCAAGAAAACAGAATGGGAAAGAAGAAAAAATCCACGTTTTATTACCAAAGGCGTTGAAAGTATTATTGATGTTATTCGAATGAATCATATTCCATCCGTCTTTTGCCATACAGTTGTTCGCAAGCGATGAGCGATGGGTGAAGATTAACTATCGAGCAGTATTGAAGTAGATTCCGTAACGACATGGGCTCACTTATGCTGCCGTCATCCCTATCGCACTAGAATGAGCCGATTTGGATTCTGGGTGTATTAATGTTGAACAATCTGCGCGTAAAAAATCGATCTTGATGACTAGTCGCTGATATTTAGTGTATTATCCTTTTATCAATATATGTATTCTATTTTGCAATTTAAACAATTGTAAGATCAATGAGATGTTTTGCGATAAATGAAAAAAGGTAAAAATATTACAGACAAAATACATAAAATAAATAAATAAAAATAAAATACTACAATAAAAAAGATAAAAATCCACTTGTAAAAATATCTTTTTCAAAATTTCACTGCAAGCGCTTTGCAAATATCAAAACTTCCCTTGCACTCCTAACGATAAATCCGCTTGTCTGTGATCATTTTCGAATAATGTGTGAAGAGAGATAGAGAGAGATGAAAGAGTCCATTTAATGTGGTGCGCACTTAGGGCCCTCGTCATGCATACCATGTACACTTCACAAGATTCCGACAGGTCGGGTGGAATACATTCCTCAGCTTGTTTTGATCTACGATCGCGTCGAACTTCAAAATGCGCTAAATCGCTAAGCTCCTTTAACACCTCAATGTGTTTCGTTTTCTTGCATCTCTCTTACTTCACTTCTTCTATTCGCGCGAGATCCGGCCAGTGCGAAGCGGTTGTGATGATTAATCAGATACGCCAGAACTAATTCGAACAAATTACCGATCGTATAGTCCATCAGCGGCCACCGCTTCATGGGGTCGGAGGTTCGAGGCTTGTGGCCTGTGGCGGCACCGCAATCGGTCATGGGCTGATTTTTTCGGTTCAAGCGTGTTCCGATGGTTTTCTGGATTTACCCTTGCTATCGATCGACCAGGAGAGGGACCCTTTTGGTCCAATTCAAATGAGCCACCCGGAACCGGTTTTGATTGATAAGGGAAACCTCGTTTCAATTTTAGTACAAATTGAGCTTTGCCCAATTTGAAGCTATATCGTTGACCGACCTGGAACGGTATCTGATGAACCCGAAAACTCGACCTTATCTAATCCGCATACGCATCGCATCGGTTCGACGGATAACGGATTATCAAAAGCTTCAAAATGATCGATCGATATTTTTTTTTTGCAACAATTCATCAGTCGCAAAGTACAGCTTAAAGTATTGCCAATTTTAATGAAGTTGAATGAATATTGAAGAGAATAACATGTTGTTTAACATTTTAAAACCATTTCATGCAAATATGAATATCGAGTGATATATAAAAAAAGCATGAGCTATTATCAACGTTGTTGTTTTTAAGACCATTTTGCTCTTCACTCATATTGGGATATCCGGTCGTCTTCCATACCAACATTATTGTGAATTATCTGTCAATCACGCAAAATAGATGAGAAAATGATACCAAACATTACCGCGCCGGACCTGAAAGAATCGTACCCGATTCAAAACGATTGGAGTTTGGCAAAATTGATATTTTGTAGACAGCGTGTCTAAGATGATAGAATCAATCAGTGTATGCAGTACAAAATAAGCTCCTAATCTCAAGCTGAGACATATTATGTGTTCAACAAAAAGCGTTGAACCTACCCTACTACTTGAGAAGTATAAACGATCGCGCTGAACTTCAAACTGTGATCAGATTCAGAGTGTGAAAAAATAGCTTCAAACATTCCTCAGCAAATCAGCTCGTTCGGTTAAGCTTCCCATCTCACCGTTTTCGCGCCTACGTTTGTATTCGTTTTCCAGGTCGGAACACAGATTTTGGGTCAGTTGTTGGGCTATCGATGGAGCTGTCTCGGGTACACGGATTTTATGGATGCGAGCGAGCATTAGGCGGAAATTTGATGGGTTAATTTACGTTATTTATTATTTCATGAAATGCCGTTCCACTCCCGCGAGGGCAAAGGTAGCTGTGTGCTGCTGGGGTTCGAATTTTTCATGTTGATGTCTCGCCTCCAACTCGTTTAGGAGCGATTAGGGGAAGGAGATTCTTTTTAAACCTTTCAGTCTGTTTGTCTTCTCTCTACCTTCTCTTTTCTTTATCCCATTTTCGCTCTCTATCGCTCATGTTTCCAAGAAGCTTCATACGTTTTCTTTTTTGTTTGATTTGTTCGAAAAACGCCTAGAGTGTTGGCTGAAGGATAAATTAACCCATTAACACTGGTACCGCCACCACGTCTGGGCTGATTACGGGAGTCGAAATAATCGTTTAATGATCAAGGTTATAGAACTCCACTCGTCGCTTTTATGGAGGAAAATCGGGATCTTTCCACCGTACTAAATCGCCGTGATGATGACGTTAAAAAGCTATGTGAGTTTGGAAAAGGTTTAACAAATCAATGCTGTCCATACCTGCCGCTGAATGTTTCATGCGAAGTCAGTCGGCAACGAAGCAATATTTAGGTTAGTATGGTGTTATTCCACAGTGGAAATATAGAGCAATGTACGTTGGTGCATGCGATTCTTACTAGCAATTGTGTGCTGCTGTTTGCTACCGTAGAAATATAAATTCAATTTTAAAACAAACGATGGCACAAGGGCAACAGGGCAACAGCACAGAACAATGGGTAGCGTCTGCAATACCAGCCACCTTTCATGATCACCCCGTACAAAGCCATGCTGCTAAGTTTTCCACTTGACATATGTCACACAAATATACGCACGCGAACGCTTTGTTCCTTACCTTCCGGAATCCACATTCTTCTAGAAGACACACTATTCCGGTACTGGTCGCTCCTTGCCCGAGGACACTTACCATCCCTTATTTGCCCTTCCGTGCGCAGCTGCCCAGCAAAGAGTCACCAAGTGCGACTTAGAAGCGAATAAACCCGACTCGTCTGAGTCGTTGGTGAATGGTCCATTTAGGGGCACAAGTCTACACACTCTAACCCCTAGGACAGCACTGGCAAACCCCAACTGGCCTAACTACAAAGCATCGGTCTTCGTCGACTCATCGCTATCGGCTGCATCGACACTACTTATTCTTCTTCGTCTTCTTCTGCTTCCTCTTCTACCTGTGCAGGAGCGTGGCACCGCTTTCACCACGTTCCTCCAGTGCGCCCTTTCGGAATTTGTGGAAACTGCTTGAACAGAAAGCAAGCAGGCAAGCAGCCGCAATAACCCAGGGGGGACAAGTTTGGGTGTGCATCAAGAACACTTTTTGTTTGCCGGTGATAGTGTTTTGCCAGTAGCCCGCGCCTACATGTGTGCAGTAAGAGGAAGTGTTCTTGCAACACCTACCTTTCCACTGGTTGGAGCACAAAAGCAAATGTTTTCTAGACAACTGGGCCCCTGGGGGAAGTGGTATGATAAAAAAAGCGTGTAGCAAAAGTATTAGCTGCTGTTTGCCTCGTTGCCAAGCACGAGGCCACTGAAGGCCAATTTCGAGCCAGTGTCGTGCTGGTGGTAGTGTGAAATCCTGTGCACACGAGTGAACTTCAAACAGATTTTTTAGAGCGTTTGTTTGTTTTCAATTGGAACTACTTCCATGCAATAGGGCGAAAAC
Source organism: Anopheles gambiae (assembly GCF_943734735.2). Taxonomy (NCBI): domain Eukaryota; kingdom Metazoa; phylum Arthropoda; class Insecta; order Diptera; family Culicidae; genus Anopheles; species Anopheles gambiae. The sequence goes on along the minus strand of NC_064602.1, from coordinate 45,898,419 downwards.
GTACAATTTCATGAAAGAATTGACATTTTGAACTGCAGGCTTCCATTTTGATTGCAATGGTTTATTTGCATCTATTTATTGATTTATTCGTTTACTTTGTTTACTCATCGTTTTATCAGTTTATTATATATTTGCGGTTGTAGCATCTAGTAAAAGGAAGTAATTGTTATAGTTTTGCGTTGCTATAACTTGTTCCTTTTCATATTTTCTTTCGTGTTTCGTGTATTGTCGATTTTGTTCAGTTTATTGTTTTTGAACAATTATTATTAATCATGACTTTTTAGTTATTTGTTACAACTTACTGTTAGATTTTTTAGGTAAGCATTTCTTCAGTAAAGTAAGATTAAGTCTTTTGAAAATGATTAAACCTGTAAATTGATGTAATAGTTTTGAATCATATTTAAAAAGGAAATTTAGTGTTTGAACACAAATTTTAAATAATTTGCAAAAAACAAAAACAATCAATTTCTCTTACAGTATCACCCTTGAGCATTTTTTTGCTACAACTTCCGTCCATGAATGTTTCGTAAAGGTCGAATCAGAATAACGTTGCGATGTCTTGTAATGTAGTGCGTTTTTTTTTGCTCTCAACAAAACTCAACATCGAAACAAAGGAGTGTGCAGCTTACTGCCAACATAAATCCACCTCCACCTTCAACACGGTGTGGAACACGCTATTCTCTCGACCCGCCGGTCAACATAATCTAATTAGATTGGTTAGTTTAATTTGTACCCTGCTTTAACCTTTCAACAACCAGTTTCAACATGCCGTGTCCAGTTTGAAACATACGCCTAGCAAGCAGAATGAAAAATGCCGTCGGCAAAAAGTCTTTTCCCACAGCTACCTACCTACCTGCTTCATTGTGCCGTGTAATAAACGAGCATTGGACGCATCTGCACCAGCTTGGGACATGGTTCATCTTTGGGGACACGGTTTGCCCAAAGGGAATAAGATGGTGGTAGTGGGCAGTAATTTGCGGCAACGTTCTTACACAGTCTTTGCAAACAGCTATGCGGCAAGCTAAATCATTGTTGGAAATTAACAGTGCCTCCAGGACAACAGGGCAGCACCCCTCATTTGCCGGTCTAAAAATCGAGGTAACAGTAACTTTAAAGTCATGTTTAAAGTTAGCCAACTTAGAAATCGACTGGTTAAAGCACCAGATTGGTTGTTTCAGAAGCATTTTAATTTAGAAGCCATGTGTGTAAAATGCTCCGAAAACAAAAAGTAACTGTTATTAAAATATTTCCTTTGCTTATACCGCTCCCTGTCATACGGGTAGCGTCCGAGTTATGCCTCTCTATTATTAACGCGGAAAACTTTCACCGATTGGTGTCGGGTCCCTCAGCATCTGTGTCTGTTGTGTGCTTTAAATAGCATCAGATAAAAGCCCCACGATGAAGATAAACAGTCAATCGGAACACTACGATCGAGACAAGAGCAAACCATCGATAGGAAAAGTAAACCACCACGACGCTGCCGAACGTTCGACACAGGCCGGGACGAAGCAAAAGCGGAAACATCGAGCACGGGTTCCTTTCTGGCTTGGGATTGTGATGGTGTCATGCGGGAGGGTAGGACTACAGGAAGTCGACGAAACTTCGGTACAATATCCAGTTCCAGTCGATGCTGATGGTCTGGATCGTGGAGCTTTGGAGGTTTGACGCGTATTTCCTTGCCCGCAGTTCCAAGAAAGCAAAAGCAGGAAACGGAACGCATCCGCAAATGATGGCGGCAGTGGCACTCACCGGCATCGCAGTCTCGGTTGCCAACTTCCGAGTGTTCCGGTTTTGGCCTGAAGTATTTTTTTCCTTTTTTCATGGTAAAATAGGATTTATCAGGGCATCGTAGTTGCTTGATGGTGTGGAAAAAGAGCTCTTGGAAAACTGACATAAAAATCAGCTGTGGCATCTGGTACGTGGAGAATAGCGTGCACACCAATGATGTTTATTGAATGAATTTAAGGCAAATGATAATAATTATAATATCCAATAACAATTGTAGGTAATAGTATCAGTGATAGATCGACGATTCGCAGAAACTACGAATTTTCTTCTCAATGCTAAATATTAAAATGTTTATTTATTTATTATTATTCGTTCCTTTCTCACCACCCTACACCGGAACTGATGTTTATGTCCTTTAACAAAACACAGCACATGTGCGCTCTTGCGTTTAATGAAAAATAATCTGCCATACAACACCGCAGTGATGGCGATGCGCAAGAACAACAACATGCGACAACAAATCCTCCTGTTTCAACGAGCCAGCCACGCTCACTTGAATAAGAAGTAGTCACATCTAACAACATCAACAACGAGAGGTGCTACAGCAAAAAAAAGAAGCAACAACGTTTATATCAAAGCGAAATAAATCGCGTCACGGGTTTGAAGCGAACTGTCCAGGACGGGGAATAGAAATTCTAGAGCAAAGGTCCCATCGCTTGGCAGTGTGGTGTATCTTAGCACCAGTCCGGCACAAAATACTTGAACACCTGGAACGCCACCAGCAAGATGTGGAAGGTCTTTGTTCCCCGTAGCTCTTGAAGGGATTCTTCCCCTGTTGCGGCATCCTGGCCGACCTCCGCCAGCTTCCGGTGCCATTCTCCAGGCACAGATGATCGCTAAGTAGAGAGAGGGAGAGAAACCCTTGGCTTGTGCCTAAACACCGCCAACTAGGGTGACACCCGAAAATGGGAAACACAGTACACATCATCTGCGCTGATTCTTACACACTCTCGCGTCGAAGATGTCCTTCGAAGGTACCGGTCCGGGTTTTTTGCCAGGGGAGTTTCCACAGGCCGTTCTTTATTTTTCTTCCCATTGCACCCTCTCTCGCTCGTTCGCTTTAAGTTTAATTATATACGCGTTTTAGTGACGGATTTTTTGCGAGCTACGCTGACTAAAAGTCAGGTCGTTATTTTCCCCGAAAACGAGAACGGACCCCCTGTTCTTCGCTCCTGCTTTAATCCTTATCTGCCTCCACGCAAACCAGCACAGCAAAGGCGGATGAAATTTTCTACGGGACGAGTTTCCTCACCACCACACCACTCCGTACGGTTCCGTTCTACTAAAAAATCGATAATCACTAAAAACGGTCCCTCCCCCCCTATCACTGTTGTCCGTCCCATGTTGGGTACGCTTCAAAATATTTGACATTTTCAATCAGTCCTTCCTTTCCCGTTCCCGTTACTCGGCACCTATCACTCCCCGTACAGCTGCTGCCGCCTGCAACCTGGGTGATACATTTGCACACTAAACTCTTCGTTTATTTCTTTATTTTGTTGTGGCTGGGAGTAAAAGTGTCCACCCTCAGTGTTGCAACATACACATACACACAGACACATACAAACACGCACACAAGTTCAACGAGTCTGTGAGTGAAGTTTAATTTCCATCGCACCATTTTTACGCTACCACCACCACGCCACCACCCCACCGGGTCCGGCCTCTGCGCTGTGATTGGAAAACAATCCACGACAGCGATTTGGCTAGCGCCGCGTTTGAGGTCCATGAAAACTTTCTACCCATGCTGGAAAATCCGCCCGGTAGTCGAAAATTACATTTCCACTACTGATGATGATGAAACGACATTTTGTTTCAACCTATAACCCCACCTCTGCTTCTACTCTTCCCTCTCCCCCCAATACAGTCCCACCACTAGGTAGTGTGCCGATGCATCACTCGCAAAAGAGGAGTGCTGGAAAACATGTTGCTGTTGGACAAGTGGACGGCGTGCCGTTTACCTACACTGCTACGACGGGATGAAATCGAATCCTTGTGCTTCCACCAACACCAGTACAGTGGGCCCGCGCAAAATGGGGAGACATTTTGGACAAGTCCTCCCTTGGGAAGACTTCTTTGACAGTGTGTGTGAGTTTGTCTGTAGACACGACCGTTCGGGCATGTTCGGGCGCATCGAAAGGGACAGAAAGGTTTTCCACGCAGAAGCCAACCTGTTAGCAAAAACTCCGATACACTTTTGTCCTGCTTCTGGGCTGTGAGGCAAATGAGGTTGATGCTGTTCTCTCTTTTCGTTCGGTAGGTAGCATCGTGCCAATAAGCAAAACCAGTGAAGCTCTGGTAGCAGAGGAATTTAGCGATTGCGCAGTTCAGTTGCCATAATTTTACCCTTCGACCTTTTTCCCTTGCTTCGCAGTGGTTTGCACGGGGAGTGGGGTTTTGCACGTCGAGCCTGCGGAGGGAGAACTGCGTCGAAAAGTGCGTAATTGGAAGGGATTCGTTCCTTTATTACGTTACCGTTGCTTTGGTTCTACTTTCTGAGTGACGTAATGTCTGCCATTGCCGTTGGGAGGAATTCTCTACCGTTGGTTGGTAGTAAACGTCAGCTTCAGTAGTAGAGTACCTTAGTTTTATGCGCCATTGTTCCATTTAAATTTTACTATTCTGTTTATCAATGGTTTACAGGAGTGAAGACTTTAAACTCGTTATATTTTACTTCGATTTGCCTTTTAACATGCATAGGGCAATCAATAGTATTTTTTGGGATCATCTGCTATTGAAATTATATGTTTTTTGATAAATATATCTAAATTATCATTTCTTGATGCACCGTATGCAATCTGTCTTTCCTTAAAAAAAACAATGTTTAATAATTGCACCACAAGACCGTTTTCAAGTACATACGAAAACAAACACATAAAAACCTGTTACTGTGATGGTGTGCGCTCATGTTTCATTGCTCCAATTCAGTTTCAATTCGCTCGTAAAATGTGTTATGCTTTCGTGTGGCAAGGTCACCAGCGCCACCAGACGAGCATTGAACAATGGCAAACCCGGGGTAATCCTGCATCGTCGTCTGACGCCGCCTGAAATCGGCACGAACGGACGAGGCGACGCGGGTGACCGAGGTACCGACCAGCCATTAAGCCCTGCATGGAAAGTTGTTTTAAAGTCAAAGCTTTTATTGTCCTGCTAAGTGGCTCGTTGGCAGCAGCAATTCAGTTTAAACACTATTCATTACTGCTGCCCCCTTTTCCACATTGCTTGGTGCCGGCGCGCTGGGTGCCGCTGCCCTACTCACTCGACGCTCTCGCGCTGTTTCGCTTCCTTCTCGGGGATTGTTTTGATCCACACCCTCAAACACACTCACACATTTACGCATTCGCCCAGACAGTGGGCGCAATGATGCAAAAGCACGTGAATTATCCTAAGTGACGTGAAATGGGAGCACGAAACATGCTGCTCCGCACATTCCAACACAAACACACACACACAGTGTGTACATCACGAAGAGAAGAGAAGAAAAAAAGCACATTGGGACTCAACAACGAAAATCAAGGAAAGAGTCTCACTCAAACACATGCACACCACCACACTGCCAGTGATGGTGGCTGCATTTGAAAGAGGAAAACAAACCCGTCCACTACGCCGCCCTTCGGTCCTGTCCTTATCACTAGAATCCGCCCCCCCCCCAACACGACTGGTAACAATGCGCACACTAGAGCGGAAAGGGTGCGGGAGGAGGGTTGGTGCGGTTTATCGACGCTAATTCCATTGTTGCATCATTCCGCTATTGATGCCAAGGACGAGTGCCAGTTTATTGACCCACCAACGCGTCGGATCCTTTCGGCTGCCGTTCCACCACCGGCCACCGTACACGCCGGAGTTCATTGAACGAAAAGGCGGGCAAAATGGTGGGCAATTAGGGGGGGGAGGGTGGGGGGGGGTGGTGGATCGAAAGGGGCGTAGAGTAAGGGAGGGTGTCTGGGTGCCGACGGAACGGATCGGAACAACAATAATGGCCGCCTGACCGACCGAATGCGGCTGGCTGCTCTGGCTTTCAACTGGACAAAGTGCTCTCTGGCATAAGTGAAAGTTTTCAACTGAAAAGTTGCAAAGCATCACTGGCACCTCCACCATCACTACTACTACTACTGCTGCTGCTGCTGCCACCTTCATCATCTACAGCATGTCCAGGATGAAATCGATGTCGAATGGAATGGGACAGGAAGTTGGTGGAGAGGGGAACGCTGGAGAGTGGGATAGGATGAGACGTGAGGTGCAAAGAGTGGTGCTTATGGAAAGCGATAAAAAAGGCTGATAAACGGGCGCACGATTGTTGCAAATTTTCGCAATCGTTTCCTTTTTCATTCGTTTTGCCTCAGTACAATATAATAGCAGGACATGGCCGTGCGCACGTAGCAAGTGCCCTTTTGTTGGGCGATAAACTTTCATGCCAGTAATCGATAAATTTAAATTTTCTTCATATTTTGTACCCGTACATAGCAGGAACACGGCGCTGAATGGTTGAATCAGATTGAGAGCTGGTAGCTTATGCTATGTGCAAGTTTGCAAGAGCATATGTTTTCCTATGAAATTTATGCTTTCTGATGAATCCTGCAATTTTCGGGTTGAATTTACTTAACGATAATTTAACATCGGTCTGGTAAAGAGGTTCTCTTTGGTACAAACAATGACAGTATTATTAGTAATGTAAGAAAATTAAACCCAAGAGCTAGATTTGTTCATTTCACGATAATAAACTAATGTTTTATAAACACAATTTTCGGAAAATCACAGTCGCTATCTCCTCCAATGCATTGCTTTTCATATAAAATTCTAAAAAACTCAGTTGTCATAAAAAACTTTACTCGCTTCCATATCAATTTGCTGTCGCTTTTTGATTTTGAACTGCCAAAGAAAAGCTATCACGTGCATACGCCATTAGATCCAGCACGGCATCAAGAAATAAACATTCATCATACAGCTAATCATCGTGAGCATCTGGTTTGTCTCTTGCATCGAAGACAACACTCTCCCACGTTTGCTGCTAACGTTTGCGTTGGGCGAAAAACACGTACCATCCCTGTGCGCATCAAACGTCAGCTTGAAGGCTAGCACATCAGTACAATAGCGTTGCACACGCGCGGGAAACATACCCACCATACACTCACATCGTAATCGTGCTTCCGTACGCAGCGGGAGTTCTAGGAGTGCTCGCGTCTCGTGATGGCCACTGACAAAACCAAACGTACAGCAGCAAACAGCGGTGGCCCACCGTTGTCTAGCGTGATTAGTTTTCCTGCTTTAACAATGCCGCGGCCGCCAGTTGGTGCCGGAATCAGGACTTGTCTTGGGCGAGAACTGCTCCTGAAGAAACTTTTGCCCGGCTGGGGCGAAGGGGAAAGGAGGGATCAACAAGGGTTAGAAACAAGGGAAGGGCAAACCGAAGGCGACCTAGTTCGAACACCCGCAGTGTTCTTTGGATCAAAAGGATCGCCGATGCTTGGGGAAGGGTTTATCGTCGGCAAGGGATGGCCATCCCTTCTTAAGGTTTTTGGATGCTTGTGTTTTTGTGGGTATGATTTCAGATGGGTAGACGAATCGAGCTTGAGGTGCTGAACAAGATGAATAGCACAGTAGTAGCTGTCATTCATCGCCCCGTCAGGAGCCCTCAGCGCTTACGCACTGTAGGGAAAAAGGAAATTAGATACGTAGCTGTAGGTTTGGTTTAAGATGGAACATCGCGCCATTTGAGTGTATTTGGCATAGACATTTAGATGGCAACACACTCAACGATTGGTTGCAAGTACGGGAACCTTAAAGTTTCTAGTCCTTTGCCGTATTAAAGCACTTTCGCGACTATCCTATCTTTCTTTGAATGCTTTGTTAGTATTAATATATTGCAAAGCTAGAATTCGTACCTTCGTTGTTTCACCCTTTTCTCGATCGATCAGCTTGTGGCGAATACCACGCGTTCTACGCAACATTCCTAGATTGGGAATGCAAATTATGCGACCGTGCTGTCCGAATTGCCCACACATCTCAAGGAATTTATCTCCCCACGTGTCACAACCTTGCAGCTGACCAAACCGTACTGCTCCTACCTCGTCGGGATCGGGACTATTGATGCTGTGATGCGAGAAGAATGTCAGCCGAATCTGCACGGAACTCATCGACACCATTAGCATTAGAGCACAAACATTGCATAATTTCATCCAATAAAGGACTTTAATCATGCTGTCACCGGAAATGATGGCCACCCCGCGTGGATCAATGTGCCGTTTTCATGCTGCGAAATAGCGTGTGTAGGAATTTGGCATAGGGAGGAATTTGCTCACGCGCGCACACGCTTTGTGTAGTCACTAGCAGTGAAGGCACACAAAAAAAGTTCTGATGATATAGTACTTTGCCAATGTTTCGAAGGCCGTGGACAACCCACAATAGGATATTGAGCATGAAGCTATCATGGAATAGCAAAGCAATTGAAATATCATAAAAACTTGCAGTATTAAGAATGGTAATGAAAGTCTTGATTTATACTAAATACAATTATTGGGGTTGATCAAAAAGACTTTTTTTTTTAAATATATTTGGAAGTTTAGTCACGTAACTGCATAACATATTAAATTTAGGTAGAGAAAAATCGAGGTTTCCCTCTGTTCCTAAAATAAATTAATGAATATATGAAAATTCTTTTAGTTTGCGGATACATTCCGAAGCGAGTTCCGATGCTGGAATCGATTCCGAATCCAGAATCCATTCCGGAGCCAATTGCGGAGTCAATTTCGGAGCCAATTCCGGAGTTGATTCCGAAGCCGATTCCGAATTCAGCTCTGGAATCGATTCCCGGATCGGAATTGGCTACGGAATCAGAATCGACCTGGGAATTGCAATTTACACCCGTAACGGAATCAGGATTGACTCCAAAAATGGAATTAGCTCCGAAGCGAGAATCAGTTCTTGAATTGAAATTAAAAAAATCGGTAGCGAATTCAGTCCGGGATTCTCCATGAGAATGGATCGTTTACAAGTAAATTTTGATTCTTTGCAGATATCAGTACTTAACATCATTGCACCAAAACGGCTATTCTAATAGAAATGCTTAAATCGACTTCGTTTCGCAGCCGATTCTGATTTCGAAGCCAATTTCGGAGCCAATTTCGATTCTGGAACCGATTTCGGAACCGATTCTGGAATCGATTTCAGAGCCGATTCTGGAATCGATTTCGGAAATTGATTCCGGGCATACCGATTCCAGAAATCTTTAGACCTAACCGGAATCGATTCCGACGAAATCTTAATTTTTCCCATCACTAGTTTGCATTATTTAATTGAATTAATGAAATAAATTGAACTGAACTTGAATTAATTTAAATTTTTTTTTCAATAAATGTGGAAGATAATATCAGCTTCAAACCATCTAAAATCGAAGTAATTGGCTATCATAGTTACAAAAAATGCATTTTTAGTTTTCAAACATAGTTTATACTTTATATGTAAAGAATGTGAAAGAAAAAAATGCTTCTCAAAAACATGACTTATTTGTTTTAAGTTCTTTCTAATTCAGTACTCTCACTCACATTTATGTTTCGCTCCTAGATAATATTCTGTCATAACTCGTTTTCCGCTTATAGAAATTACTAGTATTCACATACAACTGTATTTGTCTTATATTTTAAATTCAACAAACGCAATTACTTTTTCAAATAGTGTCTGTGTTTGTGTCATTTAAATTGTTATTTGCACAACCGTATCAACATAAACAAAAACACTTCACTACACACTAAACATGCAAACCAGCAACTTGTGGTTAACCACACAAAAACACCCAAATTTGTTCCTCCTCAATCGTTTAGACATTCATTTTCATATTACCGTTTACGTCGCGTATCGTATCAAAAATATTCACATGGGGTATACGACATACCCGCCGAAGTCCTGCATCCTCATCAAAAACGCTCGTCCTCGTCGTGTACTCAGTAATGGTAACACCACCACCACCTCATGATTATTGCCTCGAAAAAAACAGAGAATCTCTGGTAAAAAATAGGAAAGACAGGGCACAGAACACAAAAAAACTCGTTCATCCACGATCGTTAATCACTTCCGCGCGCCCTCCAACAGGCGTTCCGATCCCTTCGAATAGTATTGCGTAGGCCTTTCGATGCGGTCCTTCAGCGGGCACTTGAATATGGCACCCCGCAACCACCATCACTACCACCACCGCCATATTTCAACCACAGACGGCAAGCCCATCCGATTAGAATCCGTTACAATTACCGAACAATATTTCCCTCTTGCGCTGCGTGGAACTTATTACCCAGCACATGAAACCGAACTGCGAAATCAAACTACTCCGAGTTCGGCCCGAAATCATCGTACAGCAGGGGATGGACGGAGTTGACGCAGGTTCAGGGACTCAGGGACGGGTGGCTGAGAAATTGAAGAGTGCACCATGTCGCCGGTTTAGTTACGCGTCCTGTTTTTTTGCCGTTGGTTTGATTGCCAGCAATACTTCATCCACCTAAACTAGCCCTTCGCTCTCGAACTCGCTCACTACCCTACACCTCGGAAGCGCATTCCACACATCCCGATCGGGTCGGAATTGCAACACCAAGTGTCCTCTCGTTCGAAGGGGGAAAACCGATAAAAAATGATTCTCTTCCAACCCCTCTCGCACGTACATTACAGGCGTCTACTAGTCTCGGTTGCGTGTTTTAAGCGTGTTTTCCATCCTACTTTACCATGCGTAATGCCACGTTGTGCGTATAAGCTTTGCTCTCTGTTAGGCCTTGACGATCGAACACAACGTATACACGCACAATGACATCGCACAAAAAACGCATTGAAATTATTCCGTCCATCAAATCTGGGTCGGGGTATTTCGTCATGGTTTGTTGTTGGTATCATTGTTAATACTATTATTTTAGCTAAATTTGCGCCAATGAAGCAAATGCAAAGCAATGCAAGTCATGTCACGATAAGCTTCCTGTAGCTGAGCTGGATAGATAGGTAAAACAGTTATTTAATTTTCCGCATTCATTTAGGACAAATGCTTGGAAATTGCATGTTTTGTTTTATTAAATTATAAAAAAGTGTTGCCACATTTTAAACTTATATTCTTTTTTTACTAATGAATTCTTACTTGCTACTTTGAATCTCCCGAACGATGCTTGGTACGATGCTGCGGGCACTCTGAGGCAGTGATAATCCATATTTTTTCGTTTCATTTCATACTTCTTGCGTGCAAAATCCAATTCAAGGATGGTTCCCCGTTTTAACAGTAAGATGGTGGTGGGACCATACCTTTTTTTCTCTCCAATCGGTATGATCAGACCATCCCGCTTAATTCCTCAGCACCATTCGCAACGGCACCGAGAGATGAGTGGAACGATGATTAAGCATAGAAAATGTTGCAGCTGCCTTGATTGTCACGTGAGCATAATTTTTATAATATCCATCGCTGTTTTTTCCCTCCTTTTTGCTAACCTTCGTAGGTAGGTAGCGTTGGTCTCTATCATCGAATGTCACGGTATGTCGATGTACGGACAATATACATAATGTGCCGATGTTTGGTGGTTCTTCTGTGTTTAGTTGTTATTGATTTTGGTGATGGTTTTTTTATTTGTAATTGATTAATATATGTTGTGCTTTTATTTTTTATAACCTTTCTTGAATAAACTTTTTTTATTGGTCTTTATCTAAAAATGTCACGTTACCCTCATGCGGGTAAGAACAAATTCAATTATGGTGAAACATATAGAAACACTATTCAAATGTATGCTTGCAAAAGCAATAAGTTGAAATGGATGGAATATTAAAACATTTCTGCCTGCATCTTTTCTCATTTGCATATTGTATGTTATATTGTTGTAATTATTCGCAATAAAGTGCAGGAATATCTTGCAATTGTTTATATTCAAAATAATAAGCCTTTTATAAATTGGAACGGAATTTTTACTGCTTGCACACAAGAGAGTATCGATCCACGGCTGGATTTGTCAACCTAGAACAATTTGTTTACATGTTACAAACTTGTTGAATCACAATCAAATTGATGCATCTATGCTTGCACCTCACCGGCAATGGTACAAGTTGCAGTGAGAAACTTAGATTAACCCATAGCTGCTGCCATATTGAGGTACGAATAGAATGTTCTGAACTAGGAATTTATGAAAGAGAAGATAAGTAAATACAGATGCCTTAAGAGAAATTTAAACTAATTGGAAGTACATAAATCATGACGGTCAAGGAATACGTGTTGTCCTAGTACATTGATTAACAATGTAATGGCCATCTGCAATAAAGACTTGCCTTAAATTTGGAGTTTGGAGGAGAGTCGCTCGAGCAGCATAGCAATTTAGGAACCTACCATTAAACATAAACAATTTTTGGTAGGCCTGTTAATAGTAAATATTTTGCAGGTCATTTTTCATACCAAAAGCAAAGTCATCTCTTCTTCTTGTTGATAGAACACATATATTTCCGTATCTATTTTTCTCCAAGACAGAGTGTCCATCTGTCCCACTTTTGTGCCAGGATCATAGCTCATGGATCATGGATTGACATAGAAAATCCGTTGGAAATACATGCAATGGAAACGCAGAGCATAGACAACGTAATCAAATTCCAATTGATGATGCATCTTGAATAGTGAAAATTGTCCATCTCTCCCTCAATGTCCGTCGTTTCCCATAACATATGACATATTATTCATAATTTAAGTGATACATTTTTTACTTCAGGTGTTTTCTTTTACAATGTATGTATTTTTGTTTTACTTTTTAAGATTGATGCAAAATTTGTTGGAAAGTAATGCTGGCATTTTTTGGATTCAATAATATTACATTTCATACCAACTCGCTAAAACAGATTAAACTTGTCATAAAAGGTACAAAGAAAAAAATACGAAAAGAAAATATTGTGGGAGAAGAAATTAACGATATTTTACTTTTCAATAAATACACTTTGCGTGCCATTAATTGAATTCATTACTTTGCTAAACTGATGGATTTACGTTTGTAAAAATAGCAATCACATTTCTTCAAGTGAAAATTCCATTTGAAGTATGTCTTAAATTCGACTGCATTGTTGCATATATGCATTGTTTTGATCCATTAAGAATAAATGAATAAATCAATGCTTTATTTTGCATTATTTTACCATACTAATATGTTAATTCATTTACTCGTCAAAAGTACTTCTTACTCACTTCATTACCTGGTTTACTTTACTTCATGTAGCTGTTTAGGATTGGTTGAAAATGCCACTTATGTGTTCCCTATCTGTCGGCTGTCGTTAATGTTGCCACGCGACATATTAAGCTTAAATTTGCATAATTAATGTACCACTGTTACTGAAATGCGCATGATATAGCCATAAAACACGCAACATAAAAAAAACACCTGTTCAAGATGTAAAACATGTCCTCTTCTCACCTCGATTCACGCTGTTAAAACAAATTCAACTTCAGTGGGATCCTTCTCAGGGTACAGGTAATGGCAAAAATGTTTTCCCCTGTGTCAAATGTTGTTTTCTTCTGTTCTTCTCCGCCTAACCTCTCAACAAGCAGTGAAAAGATGCGCGATGCATAACCCAAACCACAATTGATGCTTAACGGTAGTGCTTCACAGTGAGAAGCACTGCCAAACCCTCCTCACCTGATGAAAGACTTGGAAACGGCAGACTAGGGTAAAAAACATGGGTCTTGCTTCAATCAAAAAAGCAAGCCCCCTGACAAACAATGTGATCCTTGCCAGTGTGCGGAAGAAGTCATTCGGCCCACGACGGTACATACTCTCCCAAATATCATCATTTGCACCGACGATTATCCTTTGGAATCGGGGAGGGATTTTGCTATCCGGGAAGCCCGTTTGCAGCACCCTATAGCAATGTTTCAGCCCGCAAGAATCACGGATCACTTTCGACCGCTACGTGATTGAGTGCGCGAGTGGTGATTTTCTGAATAACGCAAGAATCAAGGGCGCTCGGACACACACATACACACACACACACACACACACACACACACACACCAGGCGCAGCAATCACCACCCACATAACATCTCATGCACACAAGCACATGTACAACGGTTGTTGGACTTATGGAATTGCGGTTTTTTGGAACTGGCAGCCTCCTGGTTTAAGCGCTTCTCAACCCCCAAATCCCTCTTGGGTTGATGCTTGTATGTGTGTGTGTCTATATTTTTGTCTTTACGACCCTGTAGTATGTATTTGCATGAGGATTTTTTTTTTTTTGAAACCGACCGGAAATATTTGGTAGGCGGCAGTAGGGTGCATGATGTCTGTCCCTCACGTATTTACACCGGTTGTCAATCGTCGACTGGGAGGACGGTCGATACCTTGGCGTAGTATAACGTTCGCACTCCAGAATCCGCACCCTCGGCTACTTGTGGTTTTCTGTATTATTTCGGCGTAAAGCACACTCGAACACATACTCGCACTCACCCAAGCAAATGCTGATTTGCGAACGGCAGGGTACATGGTCTGCTACGGGAAGGAAAAATGCAAGTACTGAGATAAAAACAGTGCGTCCCGCGCGCTGAGCGTAAGACGGTCCTTCGCAAGTGTATACCCTGGAGTGATCATCAACGCTCGAGTGGAGATGAAAGTTCGCTCGACTTCTCGCTCGGTGAAGTTCTTTGCCCCCGGACGGCGAGGAACGGTACGGTCCTTCAGTAGGAATGTGCCGAAAAGAAATTCATCGAGTGCGGCATGAAGCATGAGAAAGAAAAAATGGAGGATTGGCAAATGCAATGGAAAAAATGGCAATGGAGAAAGAAAAAAAACCCAACATGCATACGAACAGAGGCACAAGGGAAATGGCACACATTAACAGGCCCATGGTAAAAAAATCCGTCTAAAGAAATGCTATCCTACTTTATGCGTAACAATCTTTAGTTTCATTAAAAATTAGAACTTCACAAATAACCTAGAGATTCACAGTTTTATTGATTTCTTTCGCCGCAATGTTCCCCCATGAGACAAATATCAAGGACGAGTTACGGTCGCACCCATATCATCCCAGTTACCGGTCCAAACTCGTCTGCAAACGAACCCGGATTAGCAGTGCGCTAAGCTGCGATGATTGCGAGAAACAGAAGGATTAGATTTTTATCGCTCCTACGAGGCTTCCGATTCGCATTGGCTTAAGAAAACCTAGAGGGTTGTGTATATTCAGTCTGAGTTTTCTCCCTTTTTTCCCTCGACGGTCCTTTTGGGGCGATGAGTTGAGTCGAAGTGAAACCGGTTAGTTCGTTTTCCAAATATGCTGCCATCTGGTTTAATACCGTACTGATAGACCTCGATAAAAAACAAATATCCACAACTACGGGCAAAGTAGTGACCATTAAAAAAATGACTCGCCAAGGGACACATCACGTGAGTCACTTGAAGTGCTGTGGAGGGTGCTCAACGCATGCAGGCTCGGGTATTCTCGGGATGGATTTTTATCATCAAAGAATATCAGGCGGAAGTCAATAGCGCAAGTTGCAGTTGTCCAACGGGCTGGAGATTAGGTATTGCATTCTGTAATGCGTTTCCATAGAATGGATAGCAATTTGAGTAAATAGCCAGCGAATTAGTGCATAGTTAGTGAGCCAATAGAACTATGCCAACAGTGAATAATCATTAAGATGGACATGATAGCTACGATAAGTTAATAAATTATTGCTGTATTACACGTTTTAGGCTACTGCTTAGTATATGTTTGTGTAATAATAATGATAGAAGTTTCCTAAAAAGAAACAACAATAAATATTATATAAAATATAATGCCAAAATTTATCAGATTTGTATTCTTTATGCTAATATTGAGGTATGATTATTCTTTTTAATTCTAATTGAGTTTTTTTTTATCTTTCTCTCAGAGATGTCACTTTTTATTCAGAATGAGGGAATCTTTGACAAATGTAACTTGTTTTGATCCTTACTCAATCAGATACGCTAGCGGTCAGACCAACTCCGCCTTAAAGCCACTATAAGTTCGTTGGAGTCCTGATGTCCAGTTCTGAGGAATGGTCTTGAATTCGCGTGTATTGCTATTGCTTCCGCCTGGTCTTTGCTAGTAGTCTAATACACCCTGCATTTAAGTTGACCCTCCCGGTACAGCGAGTGGATTCAACTTTTCCTGCACTAGCACCTTGAATTGACTACGCGCAGATGGGCTTTAACAGGATCGCACTGGTGATTTCTGCATTCACTGCTGTTTTCAAATGTTCTAGTAACGCCTCTCTTCACATCACTGTGAATCACTTTGCACGATTCATACCACAAGCCCTTAGCGAGTGCATGCACGCAGTGAGACATCCCAGTCGAGACCCCTGGGGTGACAGGAACCTACATAGGCTTAACACAGGCAAGGCTAAGGTGACCCGACGCAATTAAAACGCAGCGCACTCTTAATCGGCGCTGTAACAGGTTTAGCTTACTATGGCACTATCGCACATTCTTCTGCACTGCCACGGTCGCATCATTTGGAGCTTAACCAACAATATATAGAAATCCTATGATTATCCCAGTTTACGATATTTTTGCCTCATGCTTTACGACCTCCTTCCTTCCGGATATCACCAACGAGAGGCGGATAGCGAATGCATTAGGAAATATATCGCTGAATGCCTTGACTTCCAATTTGACTCAACTTCCGACGGGATAGGCAACGAAATTCGTGGCACGTTATTCTACCAGTCTCTTCGATTTCTTGGTTGGGCCCGACTCAAACACGAAACAGCAAAAATTGAATTGTGAATCACAGCGACGAAGACAAAGTATCTGCTTGCCTGGAGGTTCATACCAACTGAGAAGCAGTGTTTTAGTTGACGGTTACTGTTACGCACGCGATTCTAAATTTCTTTTTTTTACCAATCTAATCGTAGTAACCATTGTTTATCCTTCCAAGTCAAAATAAGATGTTTCTGGAAACACGAATTATCCCGTCCGAACGGATATTCGGGTAAACTTGGGAGGATAATTTTAGTATAAAAGTAGGCCATATTTTGAATAAAGCAGGATTCAAACGCAGAAGCTCTTGGAGTAAAGAGGTTTAATTCTAAATATCCGAAATAGGACAGAGCCCCTGGATTTCCGAGCCAAACACCCCCTTCCGTCTGCATAGGCTTCCCAACCTTGGATCAGAAGCAACTAGCGGGAAGGACTGGTTAGTAGGCGAAGTATCAAATACTCTGTCCACTCTGCTGCTGTTCGTTTCTCCTCCGTTACAACCCTGCAACACTTGCTGAGGGCCAAACCTTCGCGTGGCCTGCCGGAGAAGCTCGGTTCGTAACAGTTACAATCTCGAGGTGATAAAGGAGTTCTGCTATCTTGGGACTCATGCTGAGATCCAGAAGACTTCAATCCCGCACGAAATGTGAGATATAACGCACAATGATATGCCCGGTGGTCCTATATGAACACAAGTCTTGGACCATACGAGCGGGAGATGCAAACGGTCTGGGCGTGTTTAAGCGACGCATCCTCCGGACCATCTTTGCCTTGGCGATGTGTTCGAGAATGAAGCGTGGAGGAGAAGGATGAACCACGAGCTTGCTGAGCTGTACGGCGAACCAAGCATCCTGACGTTGGCGAAGGGTGCCAAGATACGATGACATATTATGAGGATGCCAGACCTATGCCCACCACTATGTTTTGGTTGTTCACAACTCGACAACTTATGCTGCACAGCTATTCTAGAAAATACGCCAGAGTTAAGAGTTGAAAACACCTGCTTTGAACAATGTATCATGTCAAATCAGAACAGTTTCACTTTTTCTCTTATATTTGTCAAACGGTGATGTGATTTGAAGTAAGCCATTGTTAATCATTTGATGATTTTTTATTTAAGAATTCTAGTAATGTGTAGTCGAGGAGTCCTCCCTACAATATATTACAGGATTTACTTTACTTTACATGAAAAACAAACGTACCTTCTCTCTAAAATGTGTTCTAGCATGACGTAACATTGGTGATAATTGTTGGATATTTTCATCACGACTCTACTTGCCATTCTCTCTCCCTCCCCTGTTGGGATGCTGCAAGCTGTAAAAGTGCAGACCCTAACATGAGTCAGGAAAATGAAGAAGAAGACACTATAAAAAGAACCGCGCAACGAATAGCTATCAGATATTAACTATTTATTTCTCGACGAATTTCAGCTTCATCAAGTAGAATACGGTCTGAATCTATTGCTAATTCACTTCACAATCGTTGCCGCCAAATTTTGGTTCTAATGAATCAAATGTTGACAGTTGCACATAATTTTGTAGGAATCATAATGATTTTTCATGGCATTTGAGCAGATTTGGTGACTGTAACCACTGTACTATGAATTGTGCCACATTTTTAATCTGTAATATAATTACATAATTTTTCTCATTTTCATACCTTCTGACATGTGAACAATCACATTCTTTTTTTTTTATTTGATTTTTAATTAATATTCTGTGACATCAAAGATGTTCTAACACAAAAAGATAATGTTTATCATGTGTCTGTATAGAAAAACCAATCAAACCTTCGTTTTTTTCTACAACCCATAACCATCATAACTTTCCCTACCTGCGTTTGTGCCGGATGGACCAAATTTAATTATAATAATCCTCATATAAGATTATCTGTTAATTGAATTTCCATTTCCTGTGTGCAGTGCCGCATGTAACAACGCCACGACAGAGTTCGGTCGAACAATCGATACAAGGACACTTAGACCAGGAGCGTCTGCGTATCCTTTTCCAGCAAGCGTGTTCAGCATGTAAGAATCCTCACAGCATCCGGTGCAAGCGTGTTCTGCAGGGCGAACCCACATCATCATCATCATCATCATCATTAGGATGGCAGGGATTCTTCCTATGGTTTCCGTGTCTTTCGCCTTGGCCACGTTACATTCGACGGTCGTCATCGAAGAGCTTCGAGCTGCGTGCAACGTCAATCAAAATGTGTCACAACAGATTTAAAACGATATCGAAAATGCAAAAAGTGCTTCATTTGGTTAAATAAATTAATGTCACGTGGCCGACCGTACGCCACACCGCACACGGCGGTCTTCCTCTCCGCCTCTGACTTGGCTGGCAGAGCGGCAAATACAGAACACGAGGGTGGACTTTGGGCCTTTAGGGGCTTTTCTCGCTATTGATTGAGTGAACTGACAGCCGCAAAATCGCACTTCTCGTGCTCTGTGCGTGTCCCCTCTGTCACGTCACATCATCACGCCGGGTCACTCGCCTAGCCACAGCCGTGCACACGAACGTGAACGGTAACTAATCCGCCCAAGCACGGTCGACTAGAATTAACTTCGGGCCCCGTGTGTCTTATTAACTACAACGATTATCGATTTCATTACACGAGATGTAAGAGCAAGCAGAGGGAAGGATTATTTGCTCGGCATCACCTGTGTCGGTGTGTGGAAAGCTGATGTCCTGCCGAGAATGCTTACGCACATTAGCCCAATGAATATCGAGTTACACTTGAAGTAGCCTTGAGGGCAAAAGAAAGAGATGAGTCTAATGGTTTGCAGTTTCCTGTAGGTTTTGGTAGAATTTATTTGATGCTTTTCTGTTAAAACATTATTGCTTTAATATGAGAATACAACTGCCACAGTTCAAACTGCCCAGAAAGAGTTTTCATATGCAGGAGACTGTGGTATGAATTAATGTTTGTTAGGCTATTAATTCCCTGCACTAATCGACCGATGTTGGGTTCATTTATCAAAACTGTAAGGTAACTTTAATCGAACGTACTTTTCCTTCGTCTTCACACAGCCCCAATATCTTCTATAACACATGTTTTGCTGCATCGCGTGGCTACTTATCATTATCATCTGCCAGATAGCCACACGCACACACACGCGAACACGCAACGAAGGTCGTTCGTTTGGTGCGGTTCGACATTAAACGTCCGGCAACGTCAATCGCAGTGACGAATACGGTCTGGGCTGCTCCCGGTGACAGTAGGAAAGCTCCTCTTATAGAACCCTCATCGAACACGGTAGTCAGATTGATGTGTGATTCCGGACGAGCGCTGAGTGCGCAAGAAGTGACGAGGCCGGGGGCGCATGATAATCACCATTAGGAAGCCATCGAACGCCGTCCGAATGCGCGGCTTGGGACGACTATCACGAGCTCCGGCAAGGAGAGCGGACGCGGAAAACCGGTCACCATCATTCTGGTGCTTCCTCCGACATCCGGTTCGGAGCGAGAATCACTCCGATTTCACTCACCACGCCACCTTACCTCCCTAAACCATCGTCATCATCCTGGCGACTCCGGCTGATAAATGTGCGGATAATGAAATTCAATTTTGCGCCCGCCCGCTTCCTCTCCCTCCCCCGACATGGGTTCCAAGGGTTGTGCCGAAATCAGCATCACCAGGGTTCACATCCATCCGTCACCGTCAGTTTTCCCCAGTTTTTGCGTCAGCTTCGAGATATGCTCGGCCTCGGGAACGTGTGCCGGCGATGATGAAGTCGATGAAGTCTATCGGAGGCCTTGTTCTACGGACCGTCGTCGCCTAACCATCGGGGCGTTACCGTTGAAGTGCGTCAGGCACGTGACAGGATTGTGGCGAAAATTTTACATCTCTTCCCTTCTCTTACCCGCTCTGGATCCATCCCATCTCCCTGCGCAAGACTCGTCAGTGTGTGTGTGTGTAATACTGATGTTCTTTTCCTTCATAACGCTGGGAGCTACTTTGACGTACGCGCAATCATCAGCGTCATCAGCGCGGATGAGGTGAATGGTGCAGTTGCAACGCATGGTTGCACCCAAACACATGCACACACACACATACAGAGGTGCTAAACGCCCTTGAGGATGCTTACTAGTAGCAGGCTGGCTGGGTTGGCTGACTACGTTGCTTACAGTCTGTTACCGGTGTTGCCAAGCGACCTGAGCGTCTGAAATTATCATCCCCGAACCTTGAGCTCGAATTCTCGAACCGAATCCGATCTCTCCTGGATTCCGTTTCCGTTTCCTGTTGCTCCCAACCCCTCAGTGCAATTGTCTACCTTCGCTCGTTAGTGAGCGTAAGTCACTGGAAATACGTCGAATCGAAACGTCATTCAATTGTCGCTCGCATTCATGCCACACTCCTCGTAGCCGAGGGCATTCGAGGTGGACCGAACGAGAAGCACAGCACCACCAGCTGTTTTGCGCTCATTGTTGGTTTTAGCAAATGAACTGTCGATAAGCGGTTAATGAATGCAATAAATTAATTAGGACCTGGGGCGGTTTCAATATCGTCTATAGATGCATTTGCCTCGCCGCTCTTGATGTGGAGAAGCGTTTTGCAATCGGATTTTATTAAGCCTATTGAAGCTGGTAGCTTTAACAGAGAGATTGGTGGTTATTAAATTAGCAATATCGCTTGGGCTGTTTATTAATGAACACATTTATTTTAACTTTAAGAAAATAAGTGTTACTTTTGTACAGGTACAATGTAGTAAGGTTATGGTAAGAAGCAATTTTTTTTTACCGAATTACTAACGGCGCACTTCATCATGCCACTTGGAAAATATTTCGTTCGAAGCGAAGATCGCATCCTTCACATTACAGCTTCCTTAACGTGCACACTTTATAAGTGAACCTTTAGCCGTAATCAGACGAGCATAAGTTTCCCGTAGCTCTGCCGAATGAAAATGCAAAAAATGGCAAAAACACACAGACCGCGTCCGTGTCGAATGACCATAGTACGACTCTTCAAAACTTTAAACTCAATTACATAATGACCAGTGAAGCGCGCTAGAGGTAGTAGCTAGAGATCCCCCACACCCCGTGCAAGAAGTTCGTTCCACAAACGGCCGAGGGGTGCGGTACGGTGCGCAAACGAACTGAACCACCAACACTCAGCATACTCTGGGGAGTTTTTGGAGCCCTTTTCAAATTACCATCCAGCGTGTAATGCAGCTGAATCAAGTGGCGGTGGCGGCTGTCGAGTTGTCGTAGCATAGAAATGGGAAAACCGTTGCCGGACCAACCACACCCACCAACCTGGTCAGTGCTGGATGCTGAGCACTTCCTCCCCTACTGCGGTACAACCGCAAATTTCACCTATCGACGATACAGTTGGGAAGCATACGAACCATTGACACGGTATCCTTACCGGTGGAAAAGGCTAGAAAGCATGATAAATGAGAACATAATTTTTCAACAACCTATTTATACGCTCTAGTCTGTTTTTTGGGAGCGTTCGGATGGAGTAGGATTTTGCTGGTGTTTTTATTTTGCTGTACGGTGTTTTGCTGCTTCGCATTCCGGTTTTGTTCATGCAAAATGATGTATGATCTTTACCCAAACGGGAGAGAACCGGAACGACTGGATCTCTGTTAGTCGGTGGAAATGATTACCATTTTGATGGTTTTTTTTCAGTAGATAATGACCATGGCATGTAATGGCCCGTAGGGTGTCCTCGTAGGTAAACCACTTAGCTCAACGATAATTATTTGGATGGTCTTTTCATTTTCAAGGTTTGGCTTGGCTGGAGATCTTACTTTACAGTAGTAACTTGATTCAAGGTGAGCAGCATTTTTAACAACTTGTTGATAGAAATAGATAGGAAATATTTTGATGTTTTATTTAATCTCGATCAATTTATCTTCTGCTTTTTATAATATTTGTAATACTACGAGTGATTGCTAATTGGCAGGAATTAAAAAAAAAACACATACATGACGAAATTAACCCAAAAGAGCGAACATAAAATACTGTGCTAAACAAGACGGCACACACAAAAAACACAGAAAGGTTGCATAAAGGGACGTTTGCCACTAGCCATAAGCTTACGCCAGGAAACGAACGAAGCACAAAAACCATTCCAAAATGACATGAAAATCTCGTCAGCCGCGTCTTCTGGTCGTCGATTTTCCGTCATCGTTATTACACTATCGCCATGTTCCGTCTCATTACACATTTTGCACATCAGCATCGTGCGGATCATGTTTCCAAGGGTGCCCAATCCCCAAAAAAGGGACCCAGAGCGTACGGGCTGTGTAGGTAGTAGCAGTAGTCACATTCGTGCAAATCCTTGACGAATGACCGGCATGGTATGACGAACGGTTGTGCCATCATCATTAGATCGCGATGACAAAAACCCGACACCAGTGGTATTGGTATAACATTCTCGTAATACTGCTTTGTATGGCTGGACTGACATACGAATCACGATGGATAGATGAACGCTTTCAACCCGATGAAAGACTGGGCGCATGGTTTGAATGGAAAATTGTACAAACAATGTTACTTCTTTTTGTGATAAAAATAGTATTTATTTACAGTTATTTATTGCATTCATTAGTTGCTAAATATTTGATAATGTGTATGGTATCCTATCCTTACTACTAGTGCTACTATCCCTTATTATAGCATAACATGATGTTTTACATTTCCGATCTCTGTTATATTTAATGACATAAAATTATAAGTACAATTCTGCGTTCGTTCCTACGTTACAAGCACTGGCCATCAAAAAACATTATAAAAAATGTTTTGTTCACCAATTCAAGTCGATCATACAATCTTATCGAACAAAGGTTAATAAATCCATGTAAATTAACCTCGAAACGATAACAAACTTTATCGGCAAGCGGTTATCTTATTTTAAATTATCAAAACCCAAACAGATGTTCATTTTAACAATTTGAATACTTTTATTACATTTCTGTGTTAAAAACATAGTGCTCATCAAACTTTTGTTCAACTTACTTTTTAAATTTGATTGCAATTTATGCCTTCAGTGTGCCTAACAATATCGCATTTATACAGTTGCTCAACAAATTGATGGAACACTCAACTTTTTAGCAATCATTTGCCAATATGTTGAACAGTTTTTAAGCAAGACCGAAATTTATGCCATTCGATAGACTTTTTTGAGCATCAATTAAGTTTGTAATTTGGAAGATAATTTGTAATAATTTTGGTCAAAATTAAAAAAAAAAACGCCATGAATTGAAGCCAAACAATATATCAAATACATGATTAAGCAATTTGTGGATTACACCATTTTGTTGAGCATATCATTATTTTATTTATTTACTAGCTGGCCCGGTAAACCTAGTTTTACCCCACATTTTATTAGTTGCCGATTAAGTATTTGAAGTTGCAAATTACTTATCCGGCACTACAACCGCTTTGCGGTCTTGGCCTGCCTCAGGAGTGTCCGAAACCGCTCACGGTCTCGCGCCTTCGTCTGCCAGTCCGTTAAGTTGCAAATATAGGTGTTTAAATTCACATTTAATTTTTTATTCATTTTATTTGTTTTCATTGATGTCATTGTCGTTAATTACTCAAATAATATGTTTAAGAACATAATTTGGAACAGTAAAACAGTGTAGAATTACGTAGATTGATTTATTTACATGCAAATAATTACATACTTGTCACACACATATAACTACTATGAATCTCTAATGCAAATCTCGAAGCGCTAATGAATGGACGATATTTTTGGTTAATCTGTCTTTAGCTAGTATGTATAGATTGGAAGGTTTACCCACGCGAGAACATGCCACATATAATTGTCCATGCGAAAAACACGATGTTCGTAAGTCCAAACCGCAAACAGACATCGTTTGACCTCGGGTAAGACCGCAGCCGGGCAGACCGAAAAAAAACACCATAACGAAAAATGTTGTTTACACTTGCGAGTTTAACATCAGTAACCAAACATGTTTATGTTACAATTATTAAAGCAAGCATATTTGTTCGTTTTGGAACATTAAACAGCAAACAGGACAAAGCGAAATAGCATGTATTTTTTAATTCATTATTCCCAAACTAAAGTACTCCATCTCTGTTTTGTCATTTTGGATATTTGTGACAGCATCGTAAACCGCTAGGCATTTCACAGCGAGTGTAAACCGCACCTTACACCGAGTGTAAACCGCGCTTCACACCGACTGTCAAAGTGCTGTATACAACAACAACAATGATGTCCTTTGTATGGGAGTTAGAAAATTGCTAATAAATTAAGTTTAGTGCAACTTCTGAAAATGATGTGAGTCTTAAAACCTATTCTCATACCACCATAAGGTGTGTGCAAAGTTTCGTTGAAAATGATCCAGCCGTTTCGGAGTTTGCTCGCGACAAACACCGTGACACGAGATTTTTATATTTTATTTATTTTATTTATTTTATTTATTTTATTTATTTTATTTATTTTATTTATTTTATTTATTTTATTTATTTTATTTATTTTATTTATTTTATTTATTTTATTTATTTTATTTATTTTATTTATTTTATTTATTTTATTTATTTTATTTATTTTATTTATTTTATTTATTTTATTTATTTTATTTATTTTATTTATTTTATTTATTTTATTTATTTTATTTATTTTATTTATTTTATTTATTTTATTTATTTTATTTATTTTATTCATTTTATTTATTTTATTTATTTTATTCATTTTATTTATTTTATTTATTTTATTCATTGTATTTTATATATTTATTTTTTTATTATTTTAATCTAATATTCTGCATTATCACTTGTTATGTAATTATTGTATTAAAATACAGCAAAATTAATACTTAAATTGTTAATTGAATGAATTATTAAATCTATTAAAAAAGCAATTACGATATAACTGTCACAAAAAGAACATGACCGGGAAAACAAATTAAATTTTAAAGATAGTACAAGTTATCTTAATATTAAAAGTCTATGCAGCTGTACCAATAGCTTATTGAGCAATTGTGTTGTTAAAAAATTATTGTGTGGTTTAATTTTTTAATGATTGTGTGGAAAAGAGGGACGTGAATACGTGCTGACTCTAGTAGATGTGATTTTTTTGAGTAGAACTATTTTTTAAAAGTTATTAAAATAAACAATTTTTTAACAATACGTCTGTTGTATTTTACAGTATTTCTACTTGTTTTCTTTTGTCTTCGCGTCTTTATTTACTCTTAGTCTTTTATTTACATTGTGTAAGAAAAACAACACTCCCGATAGGTGCTCAATACTACGGAATTATATCATTATCTGCTTCTGAAATGTATTGACCCGTTAAGCTATCTTCTTTCAACCTACAACATTCACAGACCCATTACCTATAATTTTTTTCCCACGAATGGTCTCCTCACAGGGAAACCTAAAAAATACACCCAAACACACAATTTGCAGTATTGAGCCGTTTCACATCCTTTAACTAACGCACCTGGGGCAACAATTTGATGCGGTTTATCAGCTCATTAAAATCAATTTGGAGGTGATTTAATTTTTCCGCCATCCTTCGCATTTCACCCTCCCCTACAACCGTGTATGGGACTGAATGGAGAAAAATAACTCTCCCGTTCACGCGTAAATCTAGTGCTAAGACTTCCTCCCCCGTGCCTCGCGTCCGTGTTATGATACCCGTGACGTGACGGTAGTCCTCCTTCCTCTCCACCTACCAAAGGCTGCTACTGCGAGTAGGCAAATGCGTACGGTGTGTTTTTTGATTGATTAGCCCCTAATACCACGGCTCCGGACAGGGCGCTCCGGTAACGACCGTCATAATTCGCAATAATTTATTCATGCATCCCTGCACACGATAAGCCTCACTTCTCTGGCTCTAGGTCTCTCTCTGTCCTTCGCAGCCTACGCTCCCATCAGCCGCTCCGGAAAAGCCGTCAATAAGCGAAGGGCGCTGTGGCCCGAGCCGTAAAACACATCACCACATCGCTAGTAGCGCAGCAAGCGAGCGACAATCTTTATTAGATATTATTACATTATTATGTTGTTCTCGGGCATGTTGCGAGCATATGTTTGCTCGATCGGAGGACGAGGTGTTATGCTTCGACACCGCCAGTGCACAGCACCGGAAAAGCCACCTACGACGACATCATACCGAGCCGAACATTGATCGAAGGGAGTGCGTGTGTGTGTATGTCTTCCCTTCCGGTATGCTTGGATTGTTGCTACGTCGATTTTTGGTGGCCCCTTTCCACGCTTCGAGACTCGTGCTCGGGAGATTTTACTGCAGGACAGGATCTTCCCTGCAAAGGGGTTTGGTGGAAATTCAATTTACCATCACCACTGTAACCACTGGCGCCGACACACCCACCCCTGCTTCTGCTCCGATCTGAAACGGTAGGATTTACGGGCACGAGCTTAGCAAATAGGGGGCCTAACCGACGGTGGTTGCCATCGGCCGGAAAAAGAGATTAGGCCCAAGAACATCAGCATAGTACGGTTTAAGCACGGGAACGAACGGTTTGCACGCACGAGCAGCGGATTTTCGGACCGGTGAATCGATGCGCAGCACGCCAGGATAGGCGAAGCATGTGTACTAAGAACATCTCCCGAAATACACCCTCTTTCTTTGAAATGCACGAGAAAGCCCAAGAAATGATGTTGGGCCCAGAAGCGTTTCACGCTCCGGAAGCGAGCAAGCTGTGCAAATCAGCCATAATTAGAAGTAAATAACAATCATTAGGAAACAACCAAAACTTCTTCTCACCACCGATGCACCGATTGTGCGAACTAACCGCAGCATGCTGAAATTATGGGCAAAGTTTGGCCATGCGCTTCTGGAAACCGGGCCGGAAATAGTTATGGCAAAAGTTATAATTAATTATCACTGCTGCTACTGCTGTTGGCATCAGCAGGGGCTGATGAGAGCTTTTGGGGGTGGAGGAGTTTTATTGTAGAAAATTTTAGAATATATTGCTACCACGATGGTCACGAAATGATTGGCTAAAGGTGAAACCTACTTTGCTTTAGCGTTTTGTATATATGGATGTAAAATAAAGTCTTAACTTTTATGCTATTTTCCTTCTTATTTGCGTATGTAACTAACGGGGTCAAACTACGCCTACAGACTTTTGAGATTTACAATGAGGTAGCAAGGTTTGGTTTGGTTCATAAGAGGCTTGAACCCACGACGGGGATGTTTTAAGTTGATATTAACGATTGTAACACGGGAGCGTCTCCGATGTTATTAATAACAATTGAAACAAAAGAAATCTGAAATCGAATCAAATTAGTTTTAAATAGTTGTTTAATGTTGATTCTTTTAACCTATTCGAACAACTCAAACTACGTGTGTAAAGCATAAAATTTTGTTTGACTACATATATTGCAACTATCAAAAACGTACAAATCTAGTGTAAAATCTAATGTAAAACAAATACGAATACAAGTATTAAAATAAATCCCAAGGGACCTCCAAACACAGGCCTTATCCAGGCTTTTCTCTTACAGTTTAATAGTTTAAAAGGATGTATGCAGTGAAATTCGTTAAAAGGAGAATATGTGGCCTTATGTTGCAAACATTACGGTTGAGATCTTTGTCTAAGTAAATAAAAGTTTACTGGTTAAAGAAAACCAATATCATGGTTGAACGGCATTCAGTTTTAGTTTATTGAGGCCCTTTCCGTTTTAAGTTCGTAGGCTGAAATTTCCGCCTGTCAGCTGTTTGCATTGTGTAGCAGTTTTCGAGCAGCTTTCAAAATGGGTACAATATACAGGTGGGCTTATCCCAAGGTGTATGTATTTAGAGGGCTGATTTTTATACCTTCTGTTTCTGAATGAAGATTTTAAGAGTGTTTTGTGTAATCGTCAAGTTACCAGAAATCCAGTTTGAGCTAAAGTTATCGCCCGTCCTATCAAAAAGTGATATTCAAATTTGATAATAAAAGCATGCTATGATACCACCTGGACTACATACACTTTGATTCTAGATTCCATCACCTGATTTCTTTTATGCACCTTCTGATAAATGAAAACACCACCTTGTTTGGCCATGTTTTCGAGGAGGTACTCGAATCTAATTATAGCTTTGAGGCTAGAATAATCTAGGCTGAAAAATGCAGGCTAGTTTTATGTGTGGTTTTGGTTGGAGTGTTTCCATGATTTCAGCCTCCAACTGTCAAACTTTATATAAAAAAGTTGACTAGAATCGTGAAGGGCCCCATTGTTAGCAATTCTTAATTCTCCTATCACTAAAAATTGTTTTACTAAACAAACTCAATATCTGAGTCCTTTCTTGCCATTGTCTTGTTAGGCCCTTCCTTCCAATACACATAATACTTGCCGTTTGTTAGGTAAATTTTTTTTCTTAAAGTGTATTTCTTAACTACATTGGATTGTGTATTTCTAAAGCCATTTTAGAATGGACTGCTATATTGCATTACTATCGACATGGATCATATCCAAGCCAAATTTATTACTTTTCGAACTACTTATGTGCAAAATAATGGTGTTTAAAAAATCGAGTCGGAAATAGAACTTTAAACTGGTGACACATTCATCGACCTATCCATATTGAATTTTACCCATTCCACTGCATCCCACCGTATTTATAAAGAAGAAGAAGAATATATCACCAGTTCGGAATCTGGCAAAACGCCAATGCCTTGTAACACAAGGTTTCGTTGAACCAAACTGGCTGGCTAAATTCGCTGCTCGTGTTTCCGTTTATCTAAATATTTGCCCACTCAATCAAACCAATCTACAGTTCACACGAAACCCTAGCCGTAGCTCGTGCCAGCATAGGACTTCCGGAGCCCTCGGTCAAAATTGGACAGTTAAAAATTGGAAAGACGATCGCTCGCAAAACGGTACAACGCCCCGGTGGCCACGGTGGGTTAGCAAATGGATCCGATGTACCGCGCTGTGCAAATGCGAGCCCTCGCTACCACCACTACCACCGGGGGAGTAGGAGCTGCTGTGTCTAAATCTGATTTATATTTACCTCTTTGCTGTTATCTAATACTTTAAAATGTTTCTTCTTCACCGCTTCGCCAGTCGAGCGCGCGCGCGTGTGGCGGCTCTCCGGAGGTATGGACGACTGTGATTTTCCTTGAAATGTCGTCCCTAGCCAATTTCCCAAGGGTGCCATAGTTAGGCGGCAGTCGGGAAAACGGAAGGATAAACACACACACACACACACAAGCAGCAGCGGCAGCAGCTCCGATGGACCGTACCGCAATGTTGAGAGTGTTGGCTTCTGACGGACGGAGAAGACGGAGTTTAAAATGCGGCGAACTTGGAAATCCATTTTCCACCACCGTCTGTAGTTTACAGTGCGCGGTACTGGCGAAAGGGCTTCACGCCAATGTATGTGTGTCTGTGTGTGGCTTTATTTGTTGAACTTATCTTTATTGACAGTCATATTTCGTGGACAGCTTGCCGAAAACGGAAGGAAAGCTGATATCACCGTAAGCGGTACCCAGGGAAAAGAGCCATCATTTCGAGGCTGAGCTGAAGATTGCTTGCCGTGTGCTTGCGTGTGTGTGGTACGCAGTATCGTACGGGACAATGTG
Organism: Anopheles gambiae; assembly: GCF_943734735.2. Classification (NCBI taxonomy): domain Eukaryota; kingdom Metazoa; phylum Arthropoda; class Insecta; order Diptera; family Culicidae; genus Anopheles; species Anopheles gambiae. The sequence continues at coordinate 45,868,418 of NC_064602.1, read as the reverse complement.
AGTTTTTATGTACGCTGGCCAACAATCTGGCGATGGGTTGGGATGCTTACTTTTTCATACTTTATACTAAAAGGGGTAAGTCTTGGATATGAATTGTTAGGAACATTTTTGTAACATTCTAAACGCCATTATCAAACACATTTAACTTCATAAATCTTAGACAAACAAGTCTTTCTGTCAAAATAATTGCTGCATTGGATACCATCCTTTTAGCAAATAGATCCATCTTAAGAGTATTTTCAGTTTGTGTAACATACATTGTTTGATTTGTTGGTTTCCTATTAGCTCATAAGATAACTCACCTGTGCACAAGGTGCGTTCTTTGAATGTATAATGTAAACTAGTTGAGTCATATATGACAGAAAGTTACACATATTCGTCTGAGGTTTCACATTTTTTGTATTTCGTAACACTTTAATTATAGTTCAATTATATTTATCATGTTCATCTGGTTTTTGTACGTAAAAACATAGTCATGTTGGTCTATTAAATCTGTCATGGATTCTAGTACTGTTTGGTATGATTTGATAGTACTGTTTGGATTCTAAGGTATGATTAGAAACGCATCCTCTCCTATGGGTAAACCAATACGTCACAGATAAGCAAACCCATTAATGGTTTAGGGAGGTTCTATGTTCTTATTGAGTGAAATTAAAAAGATTATTTTCCTCACAAAGCATTACGATATCTGGCTTTTGATATGTTATTGGAATACTTTTGTAACCTTATTATTATCCTTACTTCAAAGATGATTTATTATGTCTGATTTATTCTATTTTTCGTTATCTGAACAAACTAACACTATAGGACTAGATGGTACAATTAAGTTAATTGGTTATTATTTGAAATTAAACAATATACAAATGAACCTTAACTAGCTATACTACATTTATTTCTTTTATGTTACTTTTATTTTATTTATTTTATTTATTTGTTACGTTATTTGTTATGTTATTGATAATAAAAGTTAATAATAATAATAATTTATTTAATTATTTTCATCACACGCTTTTAACTTATGACTGTGTTTATAAACGAATACTGTTGGAAATCATGAAGTCTGATGATTATTGAATTTAAATATTAACAATCAAAGGTATAACAGCAGGTGAATTTGTAACTATATATTTGACTATAACAAATTTATTAATACGAAGGAAAGAACTTCTGATAGTATATTCCTTTACTACGATCGATCGGTACCAAATCGGTTTCAAACATAAAATCTCCATTTTACTAGTGATGTGTAGTGCACAGAACTATAAATTAACGGAAGCTCTTACATTTAATTGGATGCTTGGAGATTGGAACTTTCACAGCGATGTTTGCCATTTTTCCGCACGCATAAGAAAGAAGCCCTCAATCGCTTCAGAAAGTATCCCCACGCATACTCCCCACAACCATATTGTACCCTTCATACTGTATCGCTACATATCCAAGCGCTCCCCATCCAACACGATAACGATGGCTGGCTTACGCTCCAATCAATGATTCACTTTAGACTGTATACATAAATTAACCATCGCAACAGAGCGCCCGAATAGGCGATGGCATGCGACACAATTTATTGCCTCAATTATGTCCGTGCACACTATGCTTCTGGTCAAATGTTCTTTCGCTGGTCGGACGCCATGAACGAGTGTGTTTGCGCACACTCTCACACTTACAAACGCAATCGTGTTGGTACAGCCTTGGAACGGATACTGCAGACTAAGAACGCAAAACGATCTCCTCCTTGTTTCAGTTTCGGGGAAGAATCCAGTTTACACCAATCGACGGCCATTTGTATGCCGCCGTGGTTCGGTCGCGGGTCGATGTAATAAATTAATACGATCGTCGCTCAATTGCAACTGCACGCGAAAGGTGCACTTGGCCTGTAAGTTGCACGGCGAAAAGCACACTACAAGAGCCAATGCCAGCGCTGCCGGCTGCTGATGCTGTTGTTACCATTATTCTCGCTCTGGAAACGGTGTTCCAACTTTGCCCGCAAGCGTTAGTAATAACACATGAGCAACATTGTTCGAAGGTTCTCGCTGGGTGACTTGTGAGCCAACCTCTCCCAGCCACCGCGACAGCTATCCTGCCCGGGCCTCCGAATACCGTTGGTAGGCATCGCACTAATTTATGTACGGCGTTGCTGGCTTTTCCACTGCATCGGCATCGTTTGCCGAATTGCTAAATTGCTTTTATGTTAGTTTTGCACGCGAAAAGTAAACATCCCGCCTGTGAAACCCCGGCAAAATCGGGAACGGCAAAACCATCAAGAGAACCGAATGAACGCGCTTTTCTGTACGGTGCACGCAGCTACGTACGAACCAAAACCGACATTCGCTAACGTGAGCACCCTCTTTCGGTGTTTGCAAAGCCAACAAAACTTCAAGAGTGCTGCTAAACAAATGTCTGTACCAAAACCCTTCCAAACGATTCCAGAACATGAGGCAAGCTAAGTAGGATGTTTAGGATGGGTGTAAAAATGTTCTGTTTCCATACCTATGTTGTATAATTTATAGAAATATATTTGGAAATGCTACTCTGTGTTAATTTATTTTTACGGCGTTTAAGTTCATGTTTATAGTTTTATATACCTTATTTGTAACCCCGCTTCCAGAGGGCCACAAAAGGTCCGTTGAATTTAATAAAAAAATATAAAATATCAAATCACTCAAATCAAATATCAAATCAAATAAAAAAATATAAATTGACTTTAAACTAATTCATCAGATAGAATTGACATAACAGAACACCCGTTTGATGTTTTTTTCATACTACATGCTCATTGCCAGCTTCACAAAATTATCGTAAGAATAAAAGAAAATAAACCTAACATAATCCTGCATCTTTTGCATTACAGTCGTTGCAGCTAAATGTTAACTCTGACTGACCTATGTTTGTCTCAAAGGCACCAATTTTTGTTAGCGTGTTGCCAATTTTTGCCTGGAAGGCATCAATTTTTAACAGTGCGCATACATTTTTGTCTCAAAGGCATCAATTTTGTGAGTCAATCGCTTTATTTACAAAATTTAACGTAACTTCTGAAACTGTGTATTCTGAAATAATTGAAATTAAGTTTATTATTAAATAATGTCATTGATAGAATTTAAAATAAAACAATTGTTTTAGCAATGTTTTAATGTTTTAATGGAATGAAATAAATTGGCATGTTTTTCAGGTGTAAACAATGGCTTTAGAATTTATAAAATTTATTTATTTATTCTCAACAAACAATCAAATTGCATAGTTTTTGTATTGTCTATGTGATGTTAATTTAAAATTGTAAAAAATTGCTCAAATACCTTGTAAAATTATCATAACTCCTACAAGAGTCCGATTCTAGGAACAGAATTGATGCCTTACAGCCAAAATTTGATGACAACGACTGTATGTTATCTCTAAAGTCACATACATTAACAGCTTTCTTATGGAATTTCTTTTGATTTATATTCCATGCACCTATTTGATTTAATCAATGTACAGTATATCTGTGGTCCTTTTCTAAGTTAAATAGTTAGAATCCAACCTGTCCATGAGGGGTTTTAGTTCTAGTCAGCTTTTTTATATGAATTTGGCCGCTTGGCGACTGAAATCATGTCCATACAAAACCACACGCCTAACTACGCCTCAGATTTTCAGCCTAGATTATTTCAACCTAAAACATGTGTAAGAAACGCCGATTCGTCGCAGGATCAAGCAGGATGAATGATTGATTTTTTTTTCGGTTGAAGCAGAAATATTTTGTCATGAAATGTTGAAAACTGTTTGGTTCAATATTTAATTTTTTTGTTTAAATATCATAACCCACTTCAAACAAGAATGAAAGATTATAACAAAACAAACCGATTTTAAAATGATTCTTTTTGTATACAAAACGGCGGATTATGGCGGAACTCAACTATAACTATGGACACAACCAAGATACAGGGTTTTCAATGATATTATTGACATGTTCAGCGAGTTGTTGATTCGTTCGAGCATATAATTGACTCTTTTAGCGAATTATTGAATTGTTCGGAAGCAGGCGTTGACATGTTCGGCGATATTATAGAGCTGTCACTTTCGTACCCCTTGGACTGCAGCTTGGATCTTTCCCATCAGAAGGTAAACAAACGGTTTTCGAAAAAATATGCTGTTTTTAACTTATATAAATATGTAAATGAGGCACACCTGCCCTTGGCTAGGGAATTGCCTACGTTCTTCACGTCGGTGCACTGTAAGATTGCACGCATACATGTACGCTATCCGCACAGTCACAGTTACCATCCTCGTCGAGTGACACATTAGGATTGTGATAGTGGATGTGAACATCATTAGATGCGTGCGCGGCTGATCCTAATACACTAACGGCGAGTCAGTTGCAAATCAGAGGTACTTGTGTTCGGATCATTACAACAATAAAAATTGCTATCGCTTTATCCATAACTATATATATATTAAAAGCTTGGGGAATGGCTATTTGATAATTTTAGGACATCTAAGATTGAAAAATTACACGCTTCGGCACAGGATGTAAACAAAACAAACGAGAGCTCAATAGTATCGCCGAATATGTCAACGCCTGTTACCGAACAATTCAATAAGAGTCAATTATATGCCCGAACGTATCAACAACTCGCTGAACATGTCAATAATATCATCGAAAACCCTGTCATGAAAATTGCTCTACTGATTGGTTGAAATTTCAGCTTTCTGATTTAAATTATAGAAGAGGCCTAAATCCGAGTTATATTTTTCATACCCAATTTTCAGATGTATCATCGTATTATACAGCTAGAAATCGTTTTGCTTTAAATTTTCTGGTTGATATGTGTTTAACCATTCAGTGTGAGGAGATGAACCTAAGATTCAGTGTAAGGTGATGATCCCAAGGAGATGAAGTCAACAAATTATCACCAGGTCAGACCCACCATGTATAAAAAACATACTGGCGCAAACGAATCAAGACAGCAGATTTATATGGCATCTATTGTTTTTAGCAGGCTTAACCGGCTTAACATGTCTGTTGAAGCCTTCCATTTAGCAGTAGCTTATTCATGGAGGCGCCTGGTTATGAAAATAGTGATATGCTTCCCAGGCAAGAAATGCACCAATTTCGAGATGGCCAAACGTTGATCACTTGTAATTCGTTTCGAATGAGCCGAGTCGATCCATAGAAAAGACATTGTATTGTTGGCATACATTTTAATCGTCTTGTGCTGTATATTTCTACACCTTTGCTCTCTAACGTATTAGACTTCGGTCATCGAGAGCCTGTAATACGACCCGCGATGACTTTATAATTATAGCTCCGTTATATCCGAAGCTATGCAGCTGGTCTCATGATACAGTCGAAAAACTCGCATGGCCCAATCCTCTCCAGCGTTGCAAAACGTCTGTAGCATATAACAGTTTTAATTATCTTTCAGAAGCTATTAAAATATTAGGCTCTACTTCATCCCTTCTTCTTCTTCTCCTTCTTCTTCTTCTTCTTCTTCTTCTTCTTCTTCTTCTTCTTCTTCTTCTTCTTCTTCTCGTTCTTCTTCTTCTTCTTCTTTTTTCCCATCACCATCACCAGACAGATGGTGACTATCTCTCATAATCAGAGGTTTACTTACTTACTTACTACTTGCTAAACGTATTTTTAGATTCTCTTTGACTAGTCTAAGGGGTGGATCGTATTAGCTACATTAAAATAGCATATGGCTTGTTTTATCTGCTAGTTCACATTGTCTACAATGTTATTCGCAATTTTCATTGTATACTGCCAGTATTTTAGTGTTGGGTCGTGTCCCGCTAATGTTCGATTAATTATTCTGATTTCACTTGCTAACAGTCTTTCTGTTCCCTTGGCTTAGTTTCAAAAACTTGGAGAAAATACTCCTCTTTCTTTATGGGTTTGCCTTTCTTTTGATATTAGTCGCTGTGCCACTGTTGCATCCAGTAACAAAGCTCTTTATTTGTGCTTAACTTTCTTTGCATTAAAAAAAATCACTGAACTGGGTTATTCTTGTCGTGATGGCAGAAATAGGTCGATTTCAGTCTCCGTCTCCGTTTTAATACCTCGCGCAAACCCGATTGCCATCATTCCACTTAAATTTCGCAGGTTCATCTGTGCACGCGACGATCTGTCGGGATGAATCTTTCCTACTCTAACTATTTCGCCCGTTTTTACTAAGTATCTGTTAACTTAGAGCCGCTGTTGATAAACAACAACCCCTTTTATACTCTTTCTATCATTTTATGTTTTACTAGTATTAATGCGTTGTCTAGCCCTAATTTATTTTGAATTTGGATTTCCGCGTTGCTAGCCTCTTGATCTCACCAATTTCCGCTTTGATTTGTCTACATTTTTTTCAATATGTTGTCGAATGGCTTTTCAATGTGTGTGTCTCTTTTTGCGCTTTATTGATGATTTGTTGCCTGACTGGTTGTGTGTATGATTGGGTTTTAATTTTATTTGTTTTCGTTATTTAGACAGCTTTTTCTATTCCTGTTATTTCCATCGATATTATGAATGTAGCGTTTTCTAATTGGTATTTGTATACGTAGTTCCTGTCCTGAGATGCAACAAATATTCCTATTTGCCAGCTGCGACAATAGTTTTGCTGCCGCCTGTCAAGACTATTTTGTAAGGGTTTTTTAACCGATTAAATTTTGGTTGAGTATTAAGGCCATTAGAGTTCTTTTTTGATAGTTTCTGATCGAATTTGATTACCCACGCTTTAGTTTTTTGTGTGTTTATAGGCCGATTTAGTTTTGTTTGCAATTTTTGTGAAGGAAATCAATATTTCTTGTAGTTTTTTTTCTTAGTCTCTAGGTGAGCTACCAGATTGCACTACAGGGATGTCGTCGGAATATTGTATGATTTCTACATCTTTTATTTTTCTGTTCTTGTGATAAGCCCGTGTATGAATGTTAAATAGGGTTGGAGATAAAACATCTTCTTGTGATAGATCTATGTTATACGATCGGATCTATGTTATACTTATTTTGGTTTCTTCTAAATTTTGGATCAGCTAGTCCGTTTTGACGTTATTTTACGTATTTATAAGGTCCATAAATACGATCACTTTTTTACACTCGTTTATCACTTTTTATAGTTTAAACATCCATTAGCGGCTAGTTTTTCTTAAAGGTGCTTCCCAAAGAAAGCTCCAGGAATAATATATTTATCAGCGTTTTGTTTATCTAGTTTTTGTAGTGTCGCAGAATTTGCTACTTTTATTATAGCGGAATTTGGGGCAAGTGTGCCATACGGGGCAAGAGTGCCACCTAGCATTTTTCCTTAAAAACTTTAGCTTAATGATCAATTGTGTATACAGTTGGTTGCTTTCCAATGAGCCGAATTTCATATAGATCAATCGATATTTCACATTGTTTTGAACTTATTTATATTGAGTTTCAAAATTGAGCAGAATATTATAATTTTTAAATCCAACCAAATAAGTTCTCAAAAATTATGCGAACAATCAACCGAGAAAATATTTACACCACCGTATAGCTGAGAAAACGTGAAATTTTTTGTGGGGTTAGTTGAAAAAAACTTTCTTTTTGTCACTGAAAAATTCAATTTCAAAAAAGTTACAACTTTTGGGGCAAAAGAGCCATCTCTATTTGGGTCAAGTGTGCCACCATCTTTCATAGGCGCGAGCTGTCAAAAATGTAAACATTGTTGTAGCGTTCAGCGGTATGGTGCGCTTTTACGAGCGGATTCTACTCCGGAAAAACAGACCTGCAACAACCCATATTGCGATACAGTTTGTGATGAAAAGGTGTTCATTGGTGACTCAAGACATGTAGGAATACATACACTAGTGGTATAAACGTAATAATTTCCAATTATCTAAGAAATACGGTTATTTTAATCAGGTGGCCGTCTTGCCCCATACGAGTGGCACTCTTGCCCCATAGCCCAAAAAACAACGTCTTTTTGGACCCTTTTTAAAACGCTTCAAAAACTGTTTTGTTTACACTTTTTTCAAGCGAAACTCATTTATAAGTGAGGAAATAGATGTAAAATGGTTATGAGATTTAAATCGGCTTTTGAAAAACACGTTTTAATGAGTTATAACTTGAAATGCTTCAGAATCGCTATTATTTTGAGGTGCTTGTAGCGTTTTTTTACCTTTATAATTTTCTACGTGTCATTTATTTCTTTTATGAATTTTTCGGCTACTCCATTGTTCAAACCTTTTCAAATTTCATAAGATGTTTTGTCGTTACCGGGTGCTGTATTATTTTTATTTTTCATAATTTTCCATGCCTTTCACTTGTGTTCATAAGATTTATTTGTCTTGATAGGGCTTTTGTTGCCTCTTTATGTTTTCATAAAATTCGTGTCGAGAAACTGTTTCGCTGCTTATATATTTTAGTAAGTGATGTTTTGTACTCGTGGAAGTATTGTCTTTCCAAGAAAATGTTTATTTTTCTTTTATGAATCGCCGCCGTCACGACATAGTTTAATTTCTCTCTTCTTTTTGGTATGAACTGATTTATGTCGATCATCAGTTGTTTGTTGTTTCGCTTTGTTTTGTAATTGAATTTCAGTTACGATAGTTCTATGGTTAGTGGCCATCCATGTGATGATCTAATACGTTGCGTTTACTCTTGATCATGATGTCTTCCGATACCATGGTAAGGTCAATTGGTGTCAATTGTTGTAAGGTCAATTGCAAAAAATAATTTGTCTGTGAGAATAAAAGGAAACTCCCTTTCGTGGAGTATACACAGTAATCGATGTGCATATGCACTTATGATATGTACGTTTGGACCCCAGCATCGTCACCAGACAGCGATTACATACCAGCGTTTAAAGTTTAAAAATTTCTCCGTATGTCTAACCTTTAAAACTAAATCGAACCACTTATAATGAAATCAACTAATATCATTACATTTGCCGAGACTACTCGGGATAGAGTATTTGCAAGGAACAAATGGCTTACAAAGAAGAATATTAGATTTTAAAATTCTATTTAATTTACCAATTCAAAGAGGCGAAAGAGGCCAAGAGATTCAAAGTCTCAATAAATATAAAGAAAACAAAAAAAGCACTTCACTTGTTGGCTGCTTGTATTAACGTACATCGTTGGTTCTACCTTATATATCTGAAGCATAATCACCTCTGTCACATCCAGCTTCAGGTTGTTCTCCACAATCTTGTTGAACCCCTGGTGTGTCGGTTTTGGCGCATCCGACTTTCTTTCTTAAGCAGTACTCAAACTATCGTTAGGCATATAATTAGGCTACATGTGTCTAATTAGCGACATTGCTATCCTTTTTCTTTTTATCATTATTGAGACTGCACAAAACTCCACCAACAAAACAAGATTAGCAAAATGCAACATATGGAGGTGTTTAAGTGTTTCTTTTCTATACTGCCTCTTTTTTGCAGACGAACTAAAGCGTAGCAATCTTGTCTCGTAGCAATAAGGCAACGAATCTCTCAAGTATGTTGTGTGGCAACCCATTGCGCGACCGTAGCAACGTTCTTCACTTGATGACGATCATCACTGTTTGAAATCTTTTATCCCAAAGTAAACCAATCCTGTGCGCACTCAGTCTCGTTTCTCGTTTGATGCTATTCATGTCAATTTTGTAATTATATAAACATGCAGCACCAACTGACCTGGCCATGCTTAATGCCATGCGGTACGAGTAGCACTAGTTAGTCATATTAGCACTAATATGACACGTCCCGGGTGCTCTCAACGGGTCTTGTTTTACTGTTGATGGTCAAAGGCGGTCCCGGAGCGTATGCGGCTTTCCTCAGCGCGCGTTGTTCTACTTGAAGTTTCAAGAGCCCGCGGGCTTAAGGTAGAACTACTAATTGGACCCTTCAACGCCTAAAACACTCCGATTGCAGCTAGGCCACGACGAGTACTGCGTAGCTGGGCGATTAATGTGTACCAGAAGCTGGGAGTGGTGGAGTTTCTTTTACTTCGCTTTGTATGTTGTACTCTGCCTTTATTATTCGCTCTAGGGAAAGGTGTGTTTGTCGCGTGGCCAGCTGATTCAGACAGGTTCTTTCACTGGAACGTTTTTTGTTTTGCTCGTCTATTCGTTGGCACTAGAGCCTTCGTCGTGTGTTCAGAGCCCGATACCACTAATTTGCGGGAATGTAATAGCATTAATTATGTGCACTTTTCCCATCTGGTCTTTTCCTTCATAATTTGTGTTTGCAAATTGGCACGAGCCTCTGCAACGCGCAAAGCACATAGGTGAGAGCCTTTCAGGGTGCGCTGCGAAACAGAACCAAAACCCAGGCCAGGATCCATCTCCTACTCACCTCCGCACACACTTGACGCACTTGAAGGCGAAGATGAAAGGCATGGACTATGTTACACGAGGCATAATCAATGGGGGAGGTCTCCAGATAGACCATGTCACAGCATATGGTGGTAGGCACCAGAGGCACACACCCCCACAGGTGGCGGGCCAATTGCGCGGTCGGCATGGCAAAGATGGCGTAACCAGCATAAACTCAATTAAACCGTTTTCTGTAACGTTCTGGTCTGTCACCTGCCAGGTTTGTTCCAAATGCAAGACACCATATCTCAGTGTGCCATTATCTTTGGTTTTAAGTTAATCTATCCGTGGCCTCCACCGGCTGCTCTATAAAACAAACAGTGTAATATCAAGCATATAACCACAAAGAGGATTTTTTTTTCGTTTTCGTGTTTAATCTAGAAATATGGTTGTTGTTTCTAGTCGCATTCAAAGAAGAACGAGTGCACTTGTACCGTGCGTTGTACGATGCCAAGTAGAGAATCCGGGATTTTACCCTGCGTACTGCGCTCCAATGCTTTTGATTATACTTTTGTTTTTTGTGCCTTTTTAAGCTTTCCGGGTTTTTACGTTTTTACGAAAATTGTTTCTTTTTTTAATTATTGTTGTTTTCTTGCCTTTGCAGTTTGGAACGGCGAAGAGTTTTTTGAATAATTATTAATACTTAAATTGGAGAAAATTGAATACACCTTTAAATCATCTTTTTTTTTAGCAATTTTTACACATCAGATTAAGGATTTAGTTTATATTCTCGTATTAAAAACATTATTGTTCATCATTACGCGCTATGGTTATGGCGCTGATCATTGGTAAAATTGATGACGATGCCATTTCAAAACAAGCGAAGAAAGTAATTTGATTTTCTAGAACAGCGAATTACAACCACTAACGAATTCCAACTTAGTTAAAAAATAGTTATAAATTTTAAAAAAAAACACTATACGTCAAAACGATTCTTAAATATGTTTTTAAATTTTTAAATTGAATAATGCTTCGTTCAATAATTAAATTTTAAGAATTAAAAAAAACGAAAGTCAAAAATAAGATTTTTGGTCAAATTTCATTTGAAACTGAAAATAGCAGATAAAAAGCTCCGAAAAAACTACTGCTTATGAAAAACAAAACGCTTATAGAAGAAAACGCGTGACTATCAACGATTCGTTGCTCAATGTAACGAGAATGGTTTTACAAACTTTACTACCATTCACATCCTCCATTTTATGTGAGTTTGAATTTTCAAAATGGGGGCTTTTACTGTACTAGCCAGTTGTATTGTATGGAATTTGAAGCTTGGTGACTGAAATTATGTCAAAACTCCACACAAAACCACAGGCAAAACTAGCCTCAGTATTTCAGCCTGAAAAATATCTAAACAAACGCTGATTCGCCGCAGTCGTAATTAGGTTAGCTCCTCGAGGATTGATATTTATTTTATGAAGGATAAATATCGTGTCAAGAAAGGTTAAAAATCGTTTTGATCGACTTGTTTCAGGTTCAAAAAACGACTTTAAATAAAAGTACTTTAACTCATTTCAAAGAGAAATAAAAGAGAATAAAAGGAGTTTGAAATGAATATTTTTTGTACACAATTGCTAAAATCCAATGTAACGAACCTTAACTGTCAAATTGTTACCCTAATTATGTTAATTGTTCCACTGACGGGCTGAAATTTCTGCTTATTGGCTGGAATAAAACGGGTGACTATTGGAAACCGTTTGTCTTGATGTCTTCGAACCACAACATATTGGACATCCTGCGATGGGCACATACATCAACTACAGTTCCTAGTATCAAAATACTCTTGGAAAATATTCAAGCCCAACCTTCACATATGGTATTCTAGACCTTATAAAAGTCTGTTTGTAAAGAAAGTTGTAGAATGAAGAATTTACATAACTTGGAAATAACTTGGACTTGTAAAAACAAAACTATGGAAATATGTAAAAACCTGTTTGTCAATTGTCAATTGTAAGTAATTGTTGGTTAGGCAAACGTACGATAAATTTTAGTAAACAAAAGAGCTAGACTGTTCTCGGACTGTTGTACTGTATGATAGGGCAAAGTTCATGAGCCCTCTCGACAGACCTTATCTAACCTCTCCTCCTCCTTAACTCCTTTTCAGTTCACGAACTTGAGTCTTCTCTCACTCAATTCAATCAAATCCTTCAAAAGATTGAATCACTATGGATTTAATTATTTTAATCCGTACTAAACATATATGTCTGGGCTTTTTTATTAAGAAACTCCCATTTTGTAGTATAATTATTGAAAACTTTGCTCTTTCGATAAGTAGCATGTTAAAATAAAAAAAGGTTTTTTCTAAGTATCTTTTGGAATATTCGTAATTAAATTGCACAATAGAGATTAAGTTCTAAAAATAATCGGTCGCTGTACCACTAGTTTGTCAGTTCAGTAAATCTTGTCTGCTATCAATTTTCTATCGAACTATTTGTAACTGGTTCGTGGTTTAACAACAGATCACTCGTAAAAGTTTGTTGGTTTATGCTTGTTGTAAAGATTTTATTGACGTAGGTGGAATTAAATTTCAACAAAAATAGCAAAATATTATTTTTTGTTAAATATGAATCTACAATATCACCACAAAACAATGAATTCCAGCTGAAAAAAAATTTAAAGTACAAAATGTCATCCAAAATTTGATGGAGTTTCTCGAAGCTTTACAATGCTGATGTTTTGTCATATACGGTAAAAAATTTACAGAGTCTGAATACATATTATACATTTGATTTTATATGAAACGTTCCCTTAATCCTTTGTTTTCATAGCCTAGGGAAAGTCCGGTAATTAATTTTGAATTGATGGATATGTTGAATCAAACATGATATGTGACAAGCGATCGAATTCGTTTATTTTGTAACAAGAATATAAGTATCTTATTTTAAACAGTACATAATTTAAAAATTGCACTTAAAATACACATCACATCTTCAAACATACAGGGTTTTTTTCCAATTTTGCCATTCGAAAATGGCACCTTGCCATAAACAATTACACGATCACATTCCCACAGATACTTACATTTGATCGTATAATACTTAGAACTCCATGGCTCGATTTGATACAATTCTAATGGCCGAAAGGCAAACCAACATGAAATCTATATCCACTAGCTAGCCGTGGAATTTATGTACCCCGAGACCCCTCGGTTATTGGAAAACAAGCGTACCCTCCTTCGCCTTTCTTCTTTCACTTCCAAAATGCAGCTTCCGTAGCACAACAAGAGGGTGCAGCTTGCGAGTGGTACGATTAGAACGAAAGCAAACACCACCACTGTGCCTGAAAAACACATATGCTTCAGGCACTTTCATGCAATGTTTTCGATGGGAACAAGGGCCATAGAGAACCGTACGTACATTGGTGTGATTTAGGTTAGAAAGAGCGTAATTGTACCTTTTGAAAAGGGTCATACCGTACTTTTTGCCATTTGTTTACCCATAGATGGACCTGTTTCATCGTACGAAATTGCAGCTGAAAATGCTTAAGGGCCAGTATGTGGCTAAAGCAGCCTCTGCCTAAGCTGTGTCTATCGGAATCGCAACATCGACCGGCTTCTGTGTGGGGGAAATCGGTTTAGTTCTACCTCGATGCATACACATTGGCAACATTCCATCTTGATCGTTTGCGAGCTGTACGAATTTGTTAATATGATAAACAGGAGAAGAAAAAAAGAACGTGCACACACTCATACAAACAGCCGAAGCAATAAAGCCAAACCTTTAGAACGAGGAAATACTCTATACTGTCTAATGGATTCAAGATGCTTTCACAGCAATTGACATAAAAGGAACGCCGGCGTAAATGAACACTCTGAGCGAATGCTTTTAAGCCAGGCATTGATGCTCTCTCTCTACATGCACAACATGTGCATACGTGCTAAACGGTAATCGTGTTATTATTTTCGAGATTTAACGTTATTAGGGTGAGCTTAAAAGCTGTCTGTCCTTTGGCAAGTGGTCGAGTAAAACAAGTAAACAAGTAAAACACGAATTGAATCGTTTTGAACTTCTTTTGCGCAATATGTCTATAGCTTTTAGTCGTAAATACTCTACATAAGACAGCTAAACAAATATCCTTAATGTATGCCAACTATGTGACCGATGCGGCCTTTCAACACAGCCAGCAAAGAACATCGTTTCTTGTCGCAAGCAGAAGTACAATGATATGATCAGGAAAACGATTGTAAGGAGCTATATCTAAAGTGACCATACTGTAACAGTTATTAATCATGCGGAACTGTTTTTAATGCAAAACAATTAGCCTGGTGCATTTTTTACAGTAGAGTACTGACTCCAAAACTTCCCCTGATGTTGCAATTTTCTACCGAGGAATGTTGATATTGGATTTAGAAATGGTGATCCTAATCATTTGCATACACTCAGTCATTTTGAACGGTGTGTAGTAGTGATGGGTCATCGGAATCGCACCCACGGCTCGGAATCATTTCCGAGCATTACTACTCCGGCTCCGATTCCGACAAATTCAAACCGTCGATTCCACCTGGAGCCGTCGGAGCCGTTCGGAGCCATCCGGTGCCGTCAGAGCCGTCCGGAGCCGTCGGAGCCGTCTGGAGCCGTCAAAGCCGTCCGGAGCCATCGGTGACGTCCGGACCTGTCCAGAGTCGGTCGGAGCAGTCGGAACCGTCCAGAGCCGGTCGGAGCAGTCGGAACCGTTGGAGCCGTTGGAGCCGACGGAGCCGGTTGGAGCCGACGAAGCCGGTTGGAGCCGACGAAGCCGGTTGGAGCCGTCGGAGTCGTTGTAACAGCCTGAAGTCGTTACAAGCCTGAACGACTCCTACGGCTCCAACCGACTCCGTCGGCTACGACTACTAGTGGCTCCGGACGGTTCCAACCGGCTTCGTCGGCTCCAACCGGCTCTGACGGCTCCAACGGTTCCGACTGCTCCAACGGTTCCAACGGTTCCGACTGCTCCGACCGGCACCGGCTACCGACTAGCGGCTCCGGAAGGCTCTGGACGACTCTGAGATCGGAATTTTGCACCTACCTTCCGGAACCATTTCCGATTTTGGCGGAGTCATTCGGAAGCGATTCCAGATTTTTGCTGAATTTACCCATCACTAGTATGTAGCTGGTGCAGTGCGTGACAGTGCGACAATTATCTCGTTCGAAAACTACGGATTTCTCATTAGAATAGCGAGAAAACACAATCTTAACCCGATTCAGACACGTTTTTATTTTGACTTCATTATTCCACCGATTTGATTCTCGTTTTAGATTTCGTTTTTTTCCAATGAAGTCCGTGTTTAAAGGGACATGGGGTAAAGAAGTCATGTTAAAGGCTATTTTCAGAATTTCATTGCATAACAAAAATCAACTCTGATGTTTAGCTACTTTGTCTCAAACCTGAGTATAAATATTTTTCCCGACGAAAACTTTTTATAAAACATGTATCACTACTAAGCATTACTATCATGTATCTTGAAACCCAGCTGTATTTGGATTTTGGTTCTCTCGCTAAATGCTCTCCAAATACTAATGTCTCACGGACGCTTAACCTCGACGGTTAAAATCATATTATGAGCATTTTTTATTTATCGATACATTGATTTAGAAATATTATTTGACCAAGAATGAAGGTTAGAAACGGTACTGGTGTTTTTTTTAAATCAATTTTAACTAGTTTTATTCATTACACTATGCTTGAAATGTGTCCATTTGCCTAGTAAATCTACTCAAAACCTTTCTTGGTAAAACTGTGCAGACATGCGCCAATATCCAAAACACAATTTCCTACTTGTTGTTTGTTGCAAGTCAATTTTGCAAATCATTGCTTACGATATACTTACCGTTTACTTCGTTACCGTTTCATTTCCGGATACTATTTCATCCCTAATTACCTTTACATCATCACATATGTCAACTGCATGTCCATTCCTGGTGTCTATTTTTATCACATATCATCACTTTGAAGGAATAGATGAAATGCAAAAAAAGCTTGTCTAATCCACTGAACGTGAGAGTGCATAGGGAAACCACTGATCATTGGATGGCAGCAACCATTTCTGAAAGACCGTCTACTAATTCATTTAAAACTTCAACGATGCATACGCAACTGTAACTAAATATTTGAATATTAGCTTGCACACGACGAATGGTAAGAAGCCGAACTTCGCTGGTCCTGGGTTTGAGCGGAAAATCGACATTTACGTACTTTCCTTCCCGAGTCAAATATTATCATCACACACTCTTCCACAAGAAATGGACCCGACTTCCCCCCCTTTCCATCAAAGCACCGGTACCAGTACACACACACATAACACACGCTCATGCTAACAGCCAGAACAGCAATAAAGTAGTCAGACCTCATCACCTCAACCGGCATCCGTACTGGAGGCCATCGCAACGAGGCGTTGATAATAATGGTCGCTTTTTGAACTACTTGCGGTTGTGTACGCTTCTATAGGAAGGTGAATGGGGATTGGGCGGGACGGGATACATGTATAGCTAAAGGGTCCACAAGGTATTTCTTGCCTCCAAACCTCAGCTCCTTATTCTCAGCCATTCCGCACCTTAATCGACCGAAATAAAACGGATACGTTCTTTCGCACCTTCATTGCAGTTGGCGGCTGGGGCGGGTTTGCTTTACCTTTTCCTTCTCAATTCCAGTTGTGGAATGTAAGTACAGGAACAGGAAGCGGTAAATATGAAAATGCTTTCCTTTCGCTACCACAATACACTACACAAAAGCTCGTGTGCGTGAACTTGGGGAACTTTAGCTTTGACTTTTTCATGCCGGATATGATAAAGGGGGGTGAGCGAAAGGTTGAGTTTTGGCGGATGTTTATCGTAATGGTAAAGTATGTGCAGAATCACACCTTGGTAAGGATTTTGGATCCTGGAAGTAATCGTGGGTGGGTTAAGAGTTGCGCTTTCTCTATCCCAAATACTTCAAATGAAGTGCAAGTACGGACTTTGCGAGTGTGTATGTATAGGAAGTATTTAAGCCACATACACTTCAGAACGCATACTGTTCCTGGACAGCAGAGCACACGTATAAGTCAGTTGAAAAATCGTTTGAACTTGAAACATTTGTAATCCAGCGTGAACATTAAATCGTTCAAAAAAACTTGAGATAGGTACAATATGGCACACACTTACAATGTATTTAGATATTCCGACCAAAACAGTCCATAGTTTGTGTTTCATTTAGCAGTAGCATTTTTTCTAGACAAAGTAGTCATCGCGGTCCGTGCATGTTGATCCGTGTTGCTTGCAGTCACGTGCGGAACATATGCCAAGGAGGCTCCCCAAGCGGTAATATTTAGGGAAGCCCTTTGAAATCATTTAAAGTGCGTTGTTTTACGTTGTCTATTTTTTGTTGTTGTTGTTGCTTAATTTGAAAGTTGTGTACACTTTTGTTAAATGTCTTGTACTTAATTTTTTAAATCAAATAATTTATTACTTCTATCTTTTCTATTTGGCGTAACGTCCTACGCGGCGGACATGTCGGTCTATACAGGCTTTCAAGGCTTAATTCATTACCATGCAGCCGGATAGTGAATCCTTGCTACGGGGGGACGGTCTATTCTGGGCTTGAACCCATGACGGGCATGTTATTGAGTCGTACGAGTTGACGACTGTGCCACGGGACCGCCCCCACGGGATAATTTATTAACTTTTGCCTATTTTGAGGGGTAACTTAGGCTATAGTAACGCAACTATAAAAACTGCTACTATAAACTTACGCAACTTTTTATCATAGAGTTGCAAATAATAAAAGAACGTTTGTTACAATGTAAAATGCAAAACAGGTGTTCGCCATTCGTACTGTCCAATCTGTTTAGAAAAGAAAAGACTCTAATTTCGCGGAATTTTTTTATGAGGCCTGTGTAAGTCCGGAGTTCCTGCATAGTTAGCTTATGACTTCCTTCAGGATAACAATGTGTCAATCTTTTCGCATGTCTTGGCTGCTCCATGGACAACACTTTTGCATTTTTTTTATCGAACAGGATAGGGTTACCAACAAAGAGAGAACCAGCACCAGATGTTTATTTCATCGTTTGGCTTTTCTATGTAAGGTTAAGCATTCTATTAACAACTTATTGGCCAATAAACTGGGAGTATCTCAATGCGTACATAAAGAAGATGAAGTGGTCATTCTGATACAAATGGTTATTTTCATATCTAGTTATTATATCTAAAACATGTTCCGGTTGAGTACTGAAATTACTGCCGAAACCGCATGCGCTTTGTGCATTTTAAGATTGTTTAAAAGCTACGACGAAAAAATCAATTGAGCGATTGAAAGTACTTATCATTTGAGTGCCAGATCGTTCTTGTTTTTATTTCAGTACACAGCGGACATTTGCTGGGATGAAACCGGTTTCGATACCTAAGGATAGAAGTTAAAAATCATCAAAGTTTGACATCTTTAATATTAATAAATTAATATTAATATGCATAATTCAATGTCAATTATGGAAATTCTGTCATATGCTCTACCTAACAAAATAAGTCTCAAGAGCTCCCAAGGTTATATGTTCTACATATTGTAATCTACACCATTGACTGTCATTTGGCGAAATAAATCGCTGCGACGGAGCTCGCCACAAAAGTTATGGAATATTGTTTTTTTTTTCTTAAAAATTATTTTAAAAAATACTGTCTAGTCCAATATTTAAACATAAATAGCAGCAGCACTATCTCTTCGATATAACAATAATACCAATCAAATATGTTGAATGTTAACATTCATCACTAGTTTACGCGGTTTCATATTTCATGCAACAAGTACTCGTGTCTTACAGTTTTATTCCGGCATTTGTTCAAATTACCCACTGTGCAGTGGCAGCCAAACACCTTTTGTTTACACTTTTTTTGGCTATTATTTAATTATGTATTGCAGAAATGATACCGGGAGAAGTGTAATTGAATGTAACAATTTGAAAAGTGTAGGAAATAGTGAATGTTAGGAATGAATGTTAGTTAATAAATTAAAAATAATCGATTTTTGACTTTTCATGGGTCCTTTCATGGTCTTGACTTAAAAAATAGGCTTTCGAAGAAATTATAATGATTGCAATAATAAAACTTTAAGTTAGCGTTAGATGTAATATTGTAATATTTTACTCTAACGCTAACGCTCATTTAAAAAAACGGATTTTTAAAATTGACTACACTCGAATTATTGTATCGTTTATTAGTGCGATTTGATTTAAATCAAACCCAGACAAACATTTCACGTCTCAAATCGAAAACATCATTAATATTAGAAGTAGCATCTGCTCAGCAGCATAAATCAATTGATTTTATTACCTCCCACATCGGACCAGCAGAGCGTTCACGTGTTGGGCCGTAGCGTATGCGCACGCTTCGTCGACCAAACGGTACGGTTCAATCTAAACCTCGCCCCGATCCTTTGGGGTGTTCTTTTGTTGTTAGCTTGTCAGCAGGGTGGCGGCAGCGTAGGCAACCGGTAGCACCTGGCCCATTAATCGTCGACCATCCGTTGTGCAAGTAGCCGATGAACGCCCGGCAGGATTCAAAAAGATCTTAAGAACCCACGCAAAGGACACGAAGCGGTAAGAAAGAAAAGAAATGAGGCAAGCACGTGCTTGTTTAGAAGCTACTCAAGTTTTAATGTTGATAAAAAAGAAGATGATCCATGTGTACCGCTCTATGTCTTGTTTGTTAATGTAATGTTACGTAGATGCATTAAACAAAATGTGTTCAAAAATGGCTGAAATTAAATGTTTCATAGTTTGCGCCTATTTGCTCAAGCTATGATCACAAAAAAATCATGAACAATTGCCCAAAACGCAAGGATAATAGATGTCGCACTTAGTGTGTCGTGCGCGTGCTACAATGGTTGCTGGTTTTTACTTACCTGAAGATAGAGCAGAAGGAAAAAACGAACGTAATCAAAATCAGATTCAGCTGGAATGCTTAGCTCTCAAACGATCAATTTAGATATGGATCGGAGATGGTTACGGGCGGCTTAGGGTAACCTTCATCATTCAATTATTGTACGATCTACAACAGCAACAAAAAACGCGTCTTCTACGAATGAAGACGTGGTAAGATGGTGATAACGATCGCTGAAAACGGTTTGTTTGTTGAACGATTTCTACACGGCCAAAGATGAAGAATTTGACCAATGTTGATGGAATGCTCCGATATTTCTTTCACTATGTACACATTCAGAAAAATAAATAGATGTAGACACCATTCGTCGATCGCTTTAAGTCAGGGGTTGGCAAAGTTCGGCTCGTATATCGAGTGCGGATCGCGAGCTTTATCTAACTTTCTCGCAATAACATTGATCGGCTATAGCGTTGATAGAAGAAAAAAACCGTAGATGAGGAGACAATTTAAAAAAAAATATTTATAGAATAAACATTTGATTATTGGAAAACTTCTAACATCAAAAAGGGGTTAGCAGTTCTGTACGTAAAAATGAAAAATTATTAAATGTGTATCATACTTCCCAATCTGTTAGATGTATGCTCAATTTCAATACTCTAACCTAATTATTCGTACTGTTCGGCTAGTGAAAAATAATTAAATTCAGACAAGTTTTCATATCTCAGCCGATTAGAGTTAGCAGATTAGAGTTTTTATGAACAATTTTTCATCTATGCGGGGGTTTAATTTGGAGTGAATTATTGAAATGCAAAAGTGTTGCCCAGCGATGTTCGCGACGGTTGTTTTAATATCAATTGACATCATTTTATATATTTTCTTTTGCTGGAATTAGGTTTCAAACGTAGGAAATATGTGATAACACATTATTTGTATCACATTTCTATCGACATTAAAGATTAACACATTTTTAGCCTCGGTAGAAGAATTCTCTAGTCGAAGGATTGGGTCTGAATCAAACCCTATTAAAGCGTTGTTACTGATATAGCAAGTAGTTTAGCTTAAAGGTAATGGAACATTGAATTGGTTGTATTGTTTCCAGGCTGCAAAAGCTATATCCGGTGACATTAATTTTTATGTGGAAAAAATGTGTGTACGAGCACATGATGGCTTCAGATATCACTCAATCCCAGCGGGTTCATTTTACTTCATTATATTATTGTAATGTTATAACCGTGTTCCATGAACCACAGCTTTGATGAAGTCTCTCTGCTTCGCCTATTTTAATTTACATTATTGTGATATTATTAATAAATATTATTGAGTCTCAACTATTTAATTCAAACATATTTCAAACGAAGTAACTCGCAATATTTGCATAACAGACCATTTAATATGTATATGATTTTTTCTACTCCATTTTCCGTACAAAGGCGTGCGAACCATCGATTATTTTTTCTGGATGCTAGCAGAATGGTGAACGTTCACAGAGTCAGACTCGATAACGGCAAAGAGATCGTGCCAATGCTCTCACATCTCTCTTATAAATACTATTATTGAAAAAATTATGAATGTTTTGCTATCTTCTTTATAAGTGCCTATTTGTCTACTCTCGTCGACTAGCCGGTCTCGTAGTACAGTCGTCAACTCGTACGACTTAAAAACATGCCCGTCATGGGTTCAATCCCCAAATAGACCGCGCCGCCATACGTAGGACTGACTATCCTGCTATGGGGGGGAATCAATTAGTCACTGAAAGCCAAGACCACTAGTGGGTACAGGCAGGCCTTGACCGACATCGGTTGTTGAGCCAAAAAAAAAAAAAAAAAAAAGAAAAAAAATTGTCTACAATTAAAACATAATGAATAAAAGATACATTACAATGTTAGTATATTTCAAGTGGTTTTTGGCTAATTACCACAAACGTGAGGTGCATTTTTGTAATCCTCCCATTTTTAACAGGATTTTCCAAGTCACTTACAAATGTAAACATTGGTGTTCATCGCGTGTAAGATGTTAATCTACATTCAGGTTGATGTTTCATTTCCGTCATAATAATTTTTAAATTTCTTCAGAATGATTTTCAACACGACTTAAGCTGGATTGTGTTTGAAAGTTCTTTGTTATGTGTTGAAAATCATGTGTTGAAACTGAGTTTTCATTATGAAGCAAATACATCATTTGAGATGTTGAAAAACATCTTGAATGTTGTGAACAATTATGTGCACATTAGAAATTGACTTAGAAAACCCTGTAAAGGTAATTGAAAATTAAATAGGTGGTATTGTTTCCAGGCACAAGCTGCACAAGCTATCTTCGCATGATCGGTAACAGTAAGTTTTAGGGGGAAATACAGGGTTTTACAGTTCTTTGTTATGTGTTGAAAATCATGCTGATGAAAAAAAACGATTATGGAAATGAAATATCCGATTGATGTGGATTAACACGCACGCGGTGAATAACAACGTCTACATTCGAAACTGACTTGGAAAACCCTGTATTTTTGATGCTCGTGAATTGTAATGTTTTTCTTTCAACTAAATCAATTATTTGGTAAACGTATCGATTCTTCGTTTTGGCGTAACGTCCTATGCGGACATGCCAGTCGCTGCAGGCTTTCGAAACTTAATCAGTACCACACAGCCGGATAGTCAATCCTTGCTTCTTGCTGGAGAAATAATCCATTCTAGACATGAATCAATGACGGGCATATTGTTTAGCCATTCGAGCTTACGACTGTACTACGGGTACTACTCTCCCGTGTATCCATTGCATTTCTAAAATGTCATGAAATGTGAAAGAAATCGTTAATAATCACAACAGTTATTTACAGCTGATCGATCAAGTCTGCACTTCATTACACTGCATACATTTCTATAGTCGTGTTGTTTGTTTTTTTCCGTTATCGCATTAGTTCAATGATAAACCCAAACATACATGCATTATCCTCTTTTACGGCAAAAGGAAAATGCCACTACGAATTGCTGCGCGGATGCACCTTGAGCTAATATTAAAAGTAACGTGCAGAACGTGCTACTCGCCATAAGTAAATGAGGTTGCATAAATATCATAGGACAGTATCGAAATGCACTGAAGGTAGGTGGAAGATAGGGCGAACGAAATTTCTTGGGATTTGTCATTGCATTCCACTGCACTGCTGCACACGTGCGCATTAGGATCTTTAAAATATTTTTTCTCTGTTACCGTGCAACTAGACATTCCGCCAAATGGTGTCGCGCCGTGACGCCTGAACCCAAAATTGATGACATATATTTGATGAGAAGTCCACACAAAAACAATCAGTTTCACGGTGAATATTTTGATATTGTATGGGCGCGTGCAAATTTTGGCATTTCATCGAAAGTCAACGCACCATACAGAATGACAGCTGGGAACATACATTTAGGCGTGAAATATTTCAGCCATGTTGATTTTGGCTACCCTTTTCACGCTTCACGGCGTGAAATTGTCTCGATGTATCTGGTTGCACGGTGACACATTACACATACAACTTTTGCGCCAGAGATGAATCTTATGCTCCATGCTTCCAAACAAGAACAATTTTCTTTCCATCTGAACCACCAGCATAATGTGCTAATTGAAACCACAGGTGCCTGTAAAAACACCATGCAACCCGTACGCATTGCATCCTAATTAACCAACGACGTATGCAACGGTGCAGGCCTTAGGGTGCGCTTGTATGCGCGAACTAATTAGCTTCCCTTTTATTTACAAAGTGCTAAATGAAAATCACTGAGCTGAAACGACAGAAGGTGGCTCTACTGATGTGATGTTTTGAACAAATGCAACATATGAGAATAGATTTTCCACGTGTATTTGTATATAAAAAAACAACATTCTTTATAATTGCTAAGTGATGTCGCTGACGAACGAAAAGGTTGAGAAACAGACACAGGTTTAGATGGATTACATTGCAACAGTTGTATCGTTTTTATATTACTGGTTAGTTTTCTTTATTTGTGTTTGTTTCTAGTTTACATGTTGTTGTAGTTTTACTAATATTTGGTTTTATTTATTGTAAATTTACAGTGAATAACGAGTTTCATCCGTTCCAGCGATTCACTCGTTATGCGAAATGCTCGTTATGCGAGAGACTTTTGCTCTTATAATAATTATTTCATGCCCATATAATTTCTATTAATAAAAGTAAAGTAGAAATAAAATAATTGATTCCAGAATCAAAAATATGCTGGTAGAAAGTGCATATAGGAAGCTAAAAATATGAAAAATGTCTTCATAATACGTCTTATTCTTCTTCTTTGGTACAACACAACCGTTGTCGGTCAAGGCCTGTCTGTACTACTAGTGAGTGTGGCTTTCAGTTACTTACTGAGTACACATAGCAGGATAGTCTTACGTAAGGGAGCACGGTCCATTCGCGGCTTGAACCCACGACGGGCATGTTGTTAAGTTGTATACGAGTTGACGAATGTATCACCAAACCGGTCCCTTCATAATAATAGCCATTGGTAGGGGAAATCGCGACAAAATGGGCATGTTAAGCAGTTTACTGAATATTCCTTTGAATAAGTCACAAAACACAAATTATTCTTACATTATTACATGCCTACACATAGGCAACATAAAATTGCCACATATCCTGAAAATAACTTAAACACATGAACAAAGTTTGAAATAAAAGTTTATGTTTTACGAGAAGCTATGTGGGACAAAATAGGCATAACCCTGGGGCAAATATGGCATATGTAAACAATATGTGCAACAACTGCGCTTAGGCAATGGTCTATGCATTTGCGCACGTTTCGCTGAAATGTATTCTCGTCCTATCTTTTGTTTCGCTGTTCAGGAAAGCCCTTAAAAATCTTCCAAAAATATGTTATCAATATTAAAACAGTTTTTACACGTTTCAAACTGCAAAATCGAATCTTTTGAAGCTGTGCCTGTTACCATTATTGTGGGGACAAATACAACACCATACCTTCACCAAGCGCCATATGTCATAAGCATCTGCCCATTTTGCTCCAAGCGTAACTGCCCATTTTACCCCACGTAAAGCATTTTTGTATTTTTTGTTATATTAGTCATTCAATCTCCTACGCATTCAATACATACAAAATACGCATTCAATCTCCTTGCTTTCTTCAGACAAATTCTATAGAAATGTCATTCCTTCAAAAATAAACCTTGTAAACCTTCCACGCATCCCTGTGACACTGGTTTAAGCTTATTTTCGAAGTGACAAAAATGACTTCAATATTCTACTATATCTTATTTTGCATTTTTCTTAGTTATTTGATATTAAAGGGCTATAAAACTTTCGAGCATTGGAATGTATCTTTTTAGTGAAATAATGCTTAAATAGAAGTTGCCCATTTTGCCCCACATGCCCATTTTGCCCCGCTTTACCTTACATCATGCGTTGATCAAAGTTTAGAATCAAACGCAAAAAACACTCGTCAATATACTACACACTTGTGCACAATTATACGGTACTTCTTCTCCAGGAAATAGTTGTATATTAATCGATTCTTAGTATCGAAACTTATTTGCCTAAGCGATAATCAAAATTAAATAAAGGCTCAATGTTCGTGATCGTGATCTAGATGTCAGATTACCTCCCAAAAATGTTTATAGAAAACGAATGAGGTATTTTTTAGTATTTAGATTGGCTCGTTATGAGAGGTTCTACTGTATAGCTATAAAAAGCCTAGCTTTTGAAACTCCTACAAATAACCGACTCCTACAAATAGTGAAACGCGATTTAATTCAAACAAATCATTCAAGAAAAGCGTAATGAATAAGCATATACAAAAGAGCGTCGATTATCCGGGGTGCTCCGGTCCGGAACGTTGCCAGCTAATCGATTTCTACAGATAATAGTCATAGGCTTATTAGACGATGGAAAGTACTGTCACCTTGGTTTGGTATTTTTCTGTCATTTAGCAATTGCGTTTCAACGTCCACCAGCTGACAAACGACAACGGCCTCAGGCTGATAAACTTTACCTCCTCCAAGCACATGAGCATCCGCAGCAACTTCTTCCAGCATGCACACCGCCTTAGTTACACCTGTAGACACCTGAGGGGTGATTCAAAGTCCCAAATCGACCACGTTCTGACCCAAATGACCACGACCAGGTACTTCTCGGATATTATCGACGTTAAAACGTATAGAGGTGCAAACGTCGACTCGCACCATTTCCTGGTCATGGTAAAGCTGCGCCAGGAACTCTCCATGGTTAACAACCAACGGAGTTAGCCCATCCTAAGGCTCAACCTGGACCGGTTGAAGTGTGCTGATGTGGCGGAGGGGGCGCTCAGGAAAGCGCTTCCGGCCGACAACAACATCGCCGCGATGCCCCTCACAGTTCACTGGCGTATAGTGGAACGAGCCATCGGCACTGCAGCCGAACACAAGATCGGCCGCATACCACGTAGAGAGAAAACGGAATGGTTCGACGAAGAATGCAGACGAGCACTATCCGAGGAGAAATAGTGAAGAAACGCCTGAGGAAACAGCAAACCCTGCTCTTCCTGGCCAAGCAGCGCCGTGTTAAAGGGTCAGATGAACAGCTGTTGGAGCAGCTTGCCCAGTCAGGGGACACCCGCTTGTTCTACAGGAGCTTGAAAGAGGCACGGCGCGGCCGACGAGATGCCCCCCGCATCTCTGGATGAGATTGCCAGCGCCATCAAGCAGCTTAAGAGCAATAAGTCTGCCGGCAGCGATGGACTGGCGGCCGAGTTCTTCTAGATGGGGCCGGAGAGCGCGATCGCGAAAGTCTGAGAGGAACTACCGGAGGAGTGGAAGCTGGGTGTTATTCACCCAGTCTACAAAAAGAGCGACAGGTTGGATTGCTCGAACACCACCGACCAAATTTTCACTCTGTTGCAGATCCTCCAGAAGTGCCGAGAGCGCCAGTTCTCTTCGCACCACCTGTTCATCGACTTCAAGGTGGCCTACGACACCATAGACCGGAATGAGCTATGGAGCATCATGCAGCGGTACCACTTCCCTGAGAAGTTTATCCGACTGTTAGAGGTCATCAATCGTTCGAATATCACAGGGGCCTGAGGAAAGGTGACGGACTCTCCTGTCTGCTCTTCAAAATCGTCCTGGAAGATGTCATTCGAAGCGCGGGGCTAGACAACGACGTCGGTGGCACGATCCTCTACCATCGATATCGACATCATTGGCAGGACAACAGCAAAGATGTGTGAGGCGTACACCCAACTCAAACGCGAAGCAGCAAGAATTGGATTGAGAATCAATGCGACGAAGACGAAGTACCTGCTTACCGGTGACTTAGACCATCTAGGAAGCAGTGTATTAGATGACGGCGACAATCTCGAGGCTGTCGTTATTTTGGACAACGTCATCAGCAGCAAAATCCGGAGACGCATTTTGCAAGAAAATCATGCATACTATGGGCTTAACCAACTGTTGAGATCCAGAAGACTTCGAGACCTCACAAAATGTGAGATATATCGTACATTGATTTGACCGTTGATCCTCTATGGACACGAGTCTTGGACCATCTGAGCGGAGGATGTCAACGCTCTGGGCGAGGCATCCTGCTTTGAGCGACACATCCTCGGGACCGTCTTTGGCGGTGTGTTCGAGCATGGAGCGTGAAAGAGAAGGATGAACCACGAACGCACGGCGAACCGAGCATCCTGACGGTGCCGAAGGCTGGCAGGATACGATGGCTGGGGCATGTCATGAGGACCCACCAAGAAGGAGTTCGACAGCGTTCTCCAGTTCGGCATAAGTCGCAGGGGAGCACAGCAAACTCGATGGCTGGACCAGGTGAAGCGAGACCTGACGGACATCGGGTGTCTGCATGGATGGGAGGCTGCAGCCAGGGTTCGAGCATCCTAGGGAATTGTTGTTGACCGGGCCATGTCACATTGACGTGCTCTTTTGTGAGCATGTCAACAAGAGAGAGAGAGAGAGAGAGAGAGAGAGAGAGAGAGAGAGAGAGAGAGAGAGAGAGAAAGAGAGAGAGAGAGAGCATTTGACAGATAACTATTGGTCTATGAACCGGAATTCGACGTGCTCAATTCCAATTTGCTCCGAAGAGGATTTTTAAATCGAAGTCGATATAAGTATTTGAATTTATTGTTGGTGTTTGATAAAATCTACGTGAAAGATAAACAATTCTTGATTGCTTGTGATAAAGCTCAGGAACACAATAAATTTGACGAAAAATTTGAGAAAAATGATCATGTCTTATTACACACACAGGATTTTTTGTGTCAAAGGATGACAGTACTTTCCATCGTCTAATAAGGCTATCACTGGTTATATTAACAATTTTCCATATTATCAAATCAGTGTTGATACCAACCGATACATCATTAGTAGAATAAGTATGCAATCAATAACTACACGTTTATTGATGCCAATGATTATTTAATTATCTTAATCAATAAAAAATAAGTTCGAAAGTATCATTAGACACTGTTTTTTATACCAACCTGACCAACGCTGCTAATGTTTGCCACGATTAAACAGCTGTCAAATTCATGCGAACGTTTAAGCTGTCCGCCGATTCATCCGTTTCTGGATAATTGTAGTTCTACTGCTCCTTAAAATCAAAATGTCGTAATAGTCTTTTTTACAAAATTGAAATTCAACAAACTGAAAAAAAAATTAATAAAACAGCTGTGAGCATATTGCATTTCTAGGGTAGCACATCATAATTACAACATACAAAGGAAAATCACACACAATGGATACTTTGGCTGATAGAATTGCTATTTTAAACAAATATGTTTTAGAACTTACAATCAACATAACAACATAGAACTGTTAAAATTAAATTCCATTACAATCCGCATTGTTATCGTCCTTGGGTGCGATGCAGTTTACTACAATCCGTAATTCCTGTTTGCTGCCCCATTGCCCTACCATCGGTCCTGCCGGACCCGGATTGTGAATGTGTGTGTGTATCAATCTTCTTTAATCTCGTCAAACGATCCAATCGGAAAATAATCTGCTTTTGATTTACATCAATCATTACGCGCTCACCTATACCCTAACCAGGAAAATGGTTCTTGCGTTAGAAAGGACTCACGACATGGGGCGTGCTGCTGGGTGTGAGGTGTGCTTAGCACCTACACTGCACGCTTTCTCCCACACTGACCGGTATGGATGGGTAGGCACCCGTTTGCTTCCTTCCCTGCACCGAAACCATCGCTTTAATCACACTGGGGTGAGTCCATTTAACATTAATCGTTAGTGGATAAAATTTATGTGAGAAAAGCGACATATTTTCACCAAGCGTGTCCGGCGGTGCATTCGGTATACCATCATACCCTCGTGATGACCACGGAAAATCGAATTAAATTCATATTAGCACTCGAAACAAAACTTTTGATAGAGTATTGCAGTGGCTTTAAGTGAAGGTCGTACATACTTATGATGTTGAGTCGATAGATTTAAATGATAATCCCAACGCTAATGATACTAGTGTAGCAATCGTATGTAACAAAATCAATATTTTTCGTAATGCTCTTTTAGTGTTATGTAGTTATTTTGGCGCAAAATTTTCTTTGAATAAGACTGAAGTTGCGCAATTTCAAGATAATGTTATCTTTGTTTGAGAAAATTACAGGGTTTCGCACGATTTATTGGTCAGTTCCCACGATTTTTTGGTGCGTTCCCACGATTTTTTGGTCGTATCCCATAGATTTTTGCTTCGTTCCCATAATTTATTGTTATTTTCCGATTGGATATCAATACAAATGGACCAAAAACTTCTGGGAAATGACTAAAAAATCGTGGGAACGCACCAAAAAAATGTGGGAACCCACCAAAAATTGATTGGAACCAACCAATAAATCGTGGGAAACCCTGTAAATAAGTTATGTTTCGAACAGGTAAATAATTAAAAATAATTTTAATTTACTGAATAGGTTTACATAGATGAATCTTAATCCAATAAATTCTATTAAAAAAAAACTACAACTAGCAATCAGGATTTTGAACAAATTGAAATTTAACTGTTTCCATTGCCTTCTGAGCGATATTGCATGCGCTATTCAACATAATATTAATGACACTACGTTACACTTGAAACAATAATTGCAACCATAATCATCATTTATTCCACAAATAAGGCTTTAATTTAAAAACTAATCAAAATGATTCCAGATCAGCTTAAATTAAATGTTTTCTTTTTTGTCCATTATGTACCGTTATTTAAACTGAACAACTATCTAAAAATTGCATACAAAACGGCGCTACAGTTTCTTTAGATTCAAAAACTCACATAAAGATGGCGCTACCGTGGCGTATACAATTTGTCTCCTGAAATTATGCAATTTTAGTACATTTGTTCTAAAAAAGTTCATCCCCAAACCAACGCTAGAAACGTCAAAAACCGTCACAATTAATTGTGACGGTTTTTGACGTTTTGAGCGAGGGTTGCTGAGGGTCAGTGTGTCCAGATTATTTTGGCTGATTTCGGTAGGAGCACTAATATTTTACCTGTACAGGTAGTCCCCGAGATACGCAGTCCCTCTTATACGCGGATTCTGAGATACGCTGTTTGCTAAATTTAACAGTTCTTTAAGCAAATGGTCAAAAGCAAAACATGACTCTTTTGGTCGAATTTTAAAATTCATTGCAAAATGTGTAAATTTGTAATCTCCATTCATAATCATATCGAATCATTAATTTAGTAGCTAAAACCACTGAAAATTTGTTGACTGAAAATTTGCGTGACTTGACTTACGCGGAAATTCGAGATTCGAGATTAAAAGAAGATGCATCGGATTTGGTTCATAGCGGTCACACAAATGAGGCCTTTCTGAAGTAACGATCTGAAAATTGTACTAGGTATTCTAAGCCAAGGGAGGACTAAGATGCACATTTTCTTCTCAGTGGTGGCGATTCCCTTTTCTCGAGGTTCCACACAGCCGCTTAGGACCAGTCGCAGTGGCAGTGCTAACTCGAGTGCTTCGATTGATATTGAGATTATTTTGATAAATTGGTAAGTTGAAAATAATGATAAAAAATACGTTTCAATAATGATAAGTGCCACAGATTAAGCTTAAACCACTGGAAAATCTAATATCCATATAATAAAAGAAACGAAAGCTCCATAGCTTCATTGGTTTGCTCAATAGATGGCGTATTACAACTCATCATTGCATTGCTGTTCTTTTCTTGCAATGTGTTTCGAAAAGTTTCATCTAATCTTGACCTATATACTTCTAACTTTTGGAGCTAAAATCCATATGAATGGTCGTGTGGTCAGATACGTAGGTCGACCATTACTCAAATCTCACTTGCTTCAGTGCTGGTGGTTAACATTGGAGTTTAGTATTTAAACAATCGTATCGCCGTTCTAATTCTAGCGATGCATAACTCCAATGCGAAACCATGCCCAAATAGCCAGCTCAAACTCTATAGCTGATTTGAGGCTGTTTAACGAAAAATCGTTCTGATGTCGCACTTTGTGACTGGTTAAGAGATAAAAAGTGCTTTGCGGAAGTATCGTGCTTTTTAACAAGCACTCGATATTCTTTGCAACCTTGTGGCTGGTTAGCCTGATGTGTATGGTTCATGATGGAATTTGAAGACTTGTTAAGAAAACGCACCGAACTTGGTGGAACTTTATAGCTTTTTTTAATGCATAACATCGTTACATGATGGTTCTTGTCAAAGTGTCAAAGACTGACGCCGTCAATCATCTAATTGCTCCTGCATAAGTTAGATCAGTTCTTTGAAGAAGGAATTTTGAGTGAAGTGATTGTGGTTGTACAGTAAATTGTTATACATTCCATGTAATTTATGAATATTGAAGATTTTAAAATATACACATGAACACAAACAAAACAAATTATTTTGTTTATTGCATCGATGACGCTTGCTTGAAAATAAAGAAAAATAATCCCCAGCACCCTGGCATAAGGAAGCTGCTAAGGCGCTATTTAGTAGGACCACCTGCAACTTTGATGCTATTTATCTACTGCAAAAGGAGAATTCAAACAGCGATCTTTAGCATACCAAAATCGACTGCTTAAGCAAATTTCTTCTTGAAGCAAAATGTACTGTTTTGATATTTGATCTGTCAAATTGACATAACCGCGTATCTCCGAATCCGCGTAAGAGAGTGGTACTTGTTCCGACGCAATGCGTTGCGATTTTACCAAAATGTATGGGATTTGACAGACGCATGCGTTAACGACGCACGACGCAGCGTCAAAGTAGAAAAATTTCTATTTCGACGCACGTCGTGATGCGTCTGTCAAAATGGTTCAATCATATCGGGTGAAAATCGATATTTTTTCACGTTAAATTGTTTCGAGCGCAATTGGACGTGTAATTGGACTACTAAATAATTTTATTAACAAAACAAAATAAATGTAGAGAAAGTAATTTCGTAATTGCTGCAAAACAGGTGTGTGCGGGTCAGTATGCAATGTGCAATAATAAAGCGAAAACATGCTTTGCACTGTTTTGAGCAGAACTGGAAATGATTTTACAGTTGTAATTTAACATTATAATCACATCAGAACCTATAAATAAGAGGCATTATTGCTGTTTGTTGATGTTTTTCTTTGTAAAATGTGTTGACATATCCATGCAGAACGCAGCGAACAGATACCAGCGTGCGTCACGCAATGCGTTGCGATACGCTGCGTCGAAACAAGTACCAAGCCCTAAGTCGAGAACCGCGTAACTCGAGAGCAGACTGACAGATAAATCGGTATTTCTG
The DNA here is from genome assembly GCF_943734735.2 of Anopheles gambiae. Classification (NCBI taxonomy): domain Eukaryota; kingdom Metazoa; phylum Arthropoda; class Insecta; order Diptera; family Culicidae; genus Anopheles; species Anopheles gambiae. The sequence continues at coordinate 45,835,613 of NC_064602.1, read as the reverse complement.
GTCACTCTGGTTGTAAACAATTGTTTGGGATTTGTTTTGGGAAAATGTGTCGTAATTTTTAACAATTTTAGTAAAAGTAATGTCCAGCTGGAGGACTGTTGGTAAATAATCCGTGAATAGGACTGCGGTTCAAAGAAAATAAAAACTAACGTGTTTATGCCCGTAGGTATCTGCTCGCCAATACTTGCCAGCGGAAAGGTATCGCGATGCGTACCACAACAACAATGGCATCACAATCGCCAACAAAATGTAACCAAATCCCCGTTCTCGTGTGGTTGGCAAAGCAAGGGTGGCAACAGCTAATCATAGGGATTTTTCTTACCTTACCTTCGATTGCAGCGTCAAAATCAGTCACAAACTCGACATGCTCTGCTGGATTTGCGCCGCAAGGCAATACCAGTTGATCGGCAGCGGCAGGTACTGTACGAGCTGGTGGAAAAGTTTGAAAAGCTACCACAAGAGAAAGCGTTCGCGATAGAGGAAGGCGCAATCGAGCTGCTGAAGGAGCTGGAACACTCCACCGATCCTGCCATAAGGCAGCATGCGAAGCTCGGTTTGGCGCTGCTCGGGTACGTCCCACCGTTGTCAAGCGAGGGGATACGCATCCTGAGCATTGACGGGGGAGGCATCCGCGGTATAATCGTGATGGAACTGCTACGCAAACTGGAACGACTCACGAATCGAAGAATATTCGATCTGTTCGATCTAGTATGCGGCGTCTCGACTGGAGCTATATTGGTTTGTGCGTTGGGTAAGTTGGTGTGGGATTTAGATTGATTTGCGCCTAACCCCTTTGTGTCGTCTGCTTTTAGCCTCCGAGAAAGGGTTAACCCTTGCCGAAGGCATTCACCTCTACAAAAAGATAGCCTACAAAGTCTTCCATCGCCCGACGACGCTGGATAAACTTTCCGGAGCGTCGCGCCTGTTTTCGTCGCACGCTTACTACGATATCGAGCTGTGGGAATCGCTACTGAAACGTCATGTGGGCCACCGTCGCATAATCGACACGGTGATGCTTCCAAATGTGCCGAAGGTGGGATAAAGACGCATGGGTAAAACGAAACCTCCATTGTTCAAACGGTTCTCGACTAAGGAAATGCTGTCGCTTCCTTCTATTCCGTAGTTCTGCTGTATATCGACTACCGTTTGCGACGAGTACATCGATGCGCATGTATTCCGCAACTACACATTCCCTCAGAACGTGCAGTCGGTGTACGCCGGGTCACACACCGCACGACTGTGGGAGGTAGTGCGAGCGTCATCCGCCGCTCCGGCGTACTTTGGTGACTTCCCGCTGAACGGTCAGCTGCATCAGGACGGTGGCATACTGTACAACAATCCTACCGCCGTGGCCATCCACGAAGCCAAATGTCTGTGGCCGAACGATCGCATCCAGTGTGTGGTGTCGTTCGGTACGGGACGAACGCGCGGCAAATCGAACGATGGTCAAAAAATTATAAGCCGTAAAATACTCGACCAAGCTTCGTTGTCCAGCTCGTGGAAGACAAAGTTCCTGCGTATTCTCGATTCGGCCACCGACACGGAAGCGGCGCACACGGTGCTGAGCGATCTGCTACCGGCCGGTCACTATTTCCGTTTCAATCCGTACCTTACCGAGTTCCTGTCGATGGTTGAGGTGCGGCCGGAAAAGATTGCCCAGCTGGAGAAGGATACGGCAATGTACTATGCGCGCAATGAGGACAAGTTCGAGCAGGTTGCTGACCTGCTGCTGCGCAAGCGATCGATCGCACGCAAAGCGTACGATGTGGCACGCTACGTTTTCTATCGCTAGTGTTTCTTGAAAAGTGTTTTTGCTGCTAATTGCCAAAGAGATTCTGCTAGTATTGGTAGCGTCAGGGCAGAAGGTGAATGTTGTTATAACATGATAACAACAGATTTTGTGTTTCTCGTTTGCTTGTATGAATCTTTTAGTTGCTGTACTACAGTCACTACTGACATACCTCTCAGTGAAGGTGAACAATTCAGGTTTTATTTCGGTATTACATCTTTTTAGTATTTTAGTATTGCTAAGCTTGTTTGGATCCCCGTATAACGACTGTCCATGGATATATTTTGTTTTGCGATTGTGTGTAAATGTTTGGTTTATGTTTGTAAATTGCAAATAAAGTTCTGTGACGTGTAAGAGTGATCTTAAACGTAATTAGAATGATTCACAACATATTGATGCATATTCAATAAGCTGATGATCGATCCAAAGATCACAGCATATGTCCACACACCAATATCACAGCAATGCGACTCGATAGAATGGCCAAAAATCCAAATAATCCCAAAAGAAACGAACGAAAACGAGCTGGAAAAACTTCCCATTTCCAAACTCACTTGCTACGCTTAAGCGATGATACCTGTCCGTTGTTGATGTGAGAGAGAAAATGAGAGAACGGGGAGATTTCCTCACGACCGTATGGTTCGGTTGCTGGTTGGCGCCAGTACGAAATTGACCCGCGCAGGCAAAAGAGGACAGGTTTTATTTTTAAGCAAACCGACCGACGAACTCATCCCGATCGGTCACGATCTTCCGTAGTCGTGCACTGTTCGTGACGCACTGCACACCAGCACTTTGCTCGACTGAGCAGTTCGTCAAACAAGTTAACCACCGTTTTCGAGATTTTGTGTAGGGAAATCGAGAAGAAAAAATAAACAGGAACGGCTTGGAAAAAATGTGTCTCTACCGGAAAGGTAGAGTATTAGAATTTTGTAATTAGAATTTTTTCTAATTACATGGCCTCGATACAGTTTTCGACGAAGTTAATTTGTAGTGAATTTATTATCTCGATCCCAAGGGAGGAAAGCATATGCATGTGTGTACGACTTTACGGAATGTAGGGTGAATGTGAGCTTGGTGCGTGATAAATAAGCGAGAATTTATACGATTTTTGTAACGACGGTAAGTGAATCGAGAGGAACAAAGGGCAGGATGAGCAATATGCAACCAGAAGAGTACGAGAATACGGGCTGGCTGTCGTACTTTAGCCGGCACAAGACGACCTACACTGCGTCCGATATTCACAAGATCAGCAACGAGCTGAACAATGTGCGCAAGAACCTGACCGCCACCCAGTACGCGTACGGCGAGCTGAGCAGTGAGCTGAAGGCACTCAAGAGTCTCCAGGAGCAGCAGCGCTTGGTGGACGAGTACGAGCAACGGGCGGCAGGCAGCAAAGGCTCGAAATCGACCGACAAGCGGCTGAAGGAACAGGCCGATGAAATCAAAAGTCTCAAGAGCGATCTTGCGAGCTGCCGGAATGAGCTGTCCAAGCAGATCGCCGCCCTGAAGGTGTCGGTTGGCGAGCAGAGCAAGAAAAAGGGTGTGTTTGGAGGTAGTGGCAAGCCTTCGCACGGCAACCCACCGCCAGCCGGCAGTAACGCCATGACCTTGAGTCTGGAAAGTCGCATCATTGCCGCGGAGGTACAGATCGATCAGCTGACAACCGGGCACACTGACCGGTTAAGTGCTCTGGAGCAGAAAGTAGGTCAGCTAGAGCAGACGGGCGGCAGTTCGTCGGTAGATTATGAGGTACGGCTGAATGCTCTCGAGCGAGATTTTACGCGCAAGCTGCAGGATCTGACCGATCTTGTGGTTGAGCTGCAGCGCAAGCTAGCTAAGAGTGAAGCCAAACAGGTGGAAATGGTGCAACGGTTGTCGACGGCCCAAACCACACTGTATGAACAGCTGGAGCAGCGGTACGATGAGCAGTGTGGCAAACTGCGAGAATTGCAAGTTCGGCTCAGCCATCTTGGCCAGCATGACGACGTAGACTCCACGTTTGTCTGAGGGAACCGGGCAACGAAAGGTAAATAACAGAATTCATTTGGACAGTTGTACAAGCCAACGGGTGGATCTATATATGCGGAATGTTCTAAATATTATTATGAGGCGTTTATTGATGGGAGAGGTATTGGCATAAACAAACTATCAGCAACGCCCCACGGCCGTCAATGCTTGATCAGATTGTCTGGATCGTTTCACAGGAATAGCAAAATTAATTTCAGCGGTATACCGCCGAAATGGTAAACTGTTTTGACCGGAAGACTAAACAGTACATCAAACAAGGCCAAGCGACACCTACACGAAGGTACAGTATGTGCTCGAGAAACGCCGATTCTGGGAGGCATAGTAGTTTTGGGAAATACTTGGGATTCGAATCTCCGAATCCCAATACCAATCCCATTTTGGGTTGCGATAAATGCATGACTATGCCGTTTTTGTTCCATGTGATTTTTATTGATTGCTTAAACTTTCTCATAAAGCCTCATTTCTCTTAAATTATTCACGTTTTACTCCATAAATTTTTTTTATCAAAAACGTTAGTTTTCATTAGCGATTCTACGAATTGGGCGTTTCTCAATAATCCTATTGGGAGTCAATTTATATTATATTATATTTATTAGATTACTATCCCAATTGGAATTGCAACCGTATCCCCATGTAATCGCTATCGATTCCCAATGGAATCTTAACCGTATTCAAAACGTACAAACGGGAACCGATCAAATCGAATCTTTGTAGATATTGAATTTTCGAATCGTCCGAATCACGAATCTCCCAACATCAATATGAAAAAAGTCATGGATATTTCCTGTTTACAAAAAAGGCGACAGAACGTCTATCTCAAATTATCGAGCTATTTCCATGCTATGTGCCCCCAGTAAACTGTTCGAATTATTGGTTCATAAACATATAATGCATGGCGCTATTAACGTATTTACTCCTTTGCAACATGGCTTCCTACCTGGACGCTCCACCGTCACAAACTTAGTGCAGTTCTTGCATTTTACTTACAAGCAGCTAGACAAAGGGTTCCAAGTAGATTCTGTTTATACTGATTTTCACTCTGCTTTCGATAGCGTCAATATCCATACTTTGACTAGCAAACTTTTAAAGCTTGGTTTTCATATCAGTATAGTTAAGTGGCTGAATTCCTACCTATCGTGTCGTTCAGTACGTGTTAAGATTGGGGATTGCATCTCTAGTGAATTTAGCAGGGTATCTGGTGTTCCTCAAGGCAGCATTTTAGGGCCTCTATTATTTAATCTCTTTATTAACGACATTGTCTACGCTATACCTGACTGCCCGGTTCTACTATACGCAGATGACCTTAAAATGTACTTTCCTGTGCGTAGTTCTAATGACTGTCTCCGATTGCAAGGCTTTCTTTCTATTTTTAATAATTGGTGTTCCTTAAACTGTTTGTCACTCAACGTCACAAAGTGCTCGGTTATTTCGTTTACTCGTGCGAGAGCTCCTTTATGTTTTAATTATGTTCTTTCTGACACTTCATTGCCTCGATCTGAAACTGTTAGGGACTTAGGCATTATATTAGACACTAAACTTTATTTAGACAAACAATTTGACGACGTAATTGCTAGGGCCAACAGGACTCTTGGACAAATAATTAGAAGTAGCAAAATGTTTCATGACCCTCTCTGTTTAAAATCACTTTACTGTTGCCTTGTTCGTCCTTTGATTGAGTACGCTTCAGTTGCTTGGTTTCCGGAGCAAGTTACTAGAATTGAGAGGCTTGAGAGGATCCAGCGAAAATTTACCCGGGTAGCTAATAAGCGGCTTCCGTGGAGACATAACGACGTACTACCAGCTTATCATATGAGGTGTCAGTTGTTAGGGCTTGAAACTTTGGAAAAGAGAAGAATGGTTGCCCAAGGAATTTTTATTTTTAAACTATTAACTGGAAGAATCGATGCACCTCTATTGCTAAGTCAAGTAAATTTTTATGTCCCTACTAGACCTTTAAGAACTCGACAATTTTTAATAACTGATTTTCGTTATCGTCTTTTCTGTGCTAGGGATCCGTTGCTATTGATGTCCAAGAATTTTAATTTATTTTCAAATGTTATAGACCTGTCCTTTAGTATACCAAAATGTTCTAGTGTCATACGAGAATGCATTATGTCTAATTTTAGAAACACATAGTTTATAAGACATTAGTTTTAATTGTGTATGTAGGCCATGGAGGCTCGATACTTTATAATAATAAATAAATAACCCACGAAGCCCCGACTATCCTGCTATGGATTATCAATGGGTCGCTGAATACCAAGCGCTCTAGTGGTACAGGCAGGCCTTCACAGGCAACGGTTGTTGTGCCAAATAAGAGGACCGGCATACCATCCTATGTGAGCTTCCCCGAGATTTATTAAAAACCATTCTCTCGGCTTAGTAACTGTTTGATACGAGAAAACCCTTCGTTTGAGAAACTACCAGGAAGCCTCAGAGATATATGAATTAAAACTTGAACACATTCGAGCACATTGAAGACGAATGCAGTTGGCAGGTACAAAGCAAGTGCAAGAGAACGAAACAACTGAGTAACAGCTCGAATGGGAATTTAACTGATTTGTCTGGTTTTACATGAGCCGGAGTGTACTGCCCATGGACTAACAACTACGATTCGAAACTAGAGGCGTTAACATAGATTAAAATTCTAGAAAATTGTCCTTTGGATGACATCAAACTAGAACTGGAAAGGTGCTGATAGAACAATAAATAAGCATTCAATTTCATTAACAACATTTCTGAATTGAGGATGATCGCGAATCATTTAATTGAGTTTCGAAACAAATCAGGCTCAGCTGGATAACATTTCGGGTTTGATTGTTGCTTGAGTAATAGTGTTATCCATCATCAATTAAAGTTATTGTTGTGTAAGGAGCTTTAGAGCCACGGGGAGCCCTCATCTCTTTACAGCAAGAATTCTCACCACCTTGCTCGGTGGGAATATGGGACACTTTCTTTAATATTGTGCCATCAAGTATTTTGATAAAATATATCTTTGCATAGTGCATTTTACCTATTCGTTAATTACACATGGCAAAAACAATTCTTATTAAAACCCTTTATTGTAATGAAAGAGAAGCTTAAACGCTGCTGTAGCCATGTAGCATGTAGTTAATAAAAAATGCTCAATCCAGTTTTACAACCACAGTGACAAGCAAAATAAAAGTGATTGGAAAATGTAGTTTTTTGTGCGATTTTTTCAGTTTGTAATAGAAAAAGGTGCTAGAACAAGAAAGGAATTTTTTTGTTTTATTTTTCATTAAAAAAGAAAATAAAATTTCCTTTCCAAATATATATTATTCATCAACCTACTACAAATAATCACAAGTAAACTCATCCTGTGAAAATAGGACAAAAGTTGAAAAAACGTAGTTTGGAAAGATTTTTCAACTTTGACCAGTCATAACTTCTGAAGTTGAAATGATAGTTATAATATTACAGATTTTTCGTAACTGACTATTTAGCTTTGTAAATTGTACACATTTTTTAATCCAAGATATACATATTTTTTTGACTTCCGACTGCCCGATGATCGTTAATGAGGTTACCTTTTCCGATTGTCCATATATCCCACTGTTCAGAAATAACAACTCAATACAAAGATGGCATGTTTTGCGTAGCAGGAGTTTTGAAAAAAAAATCGCTATCAGATCATAATATAACGTAAAAAAATAAAATTAATTTCATAAAATTTATAAATACTAGTTAATTTGGCCCGGTTACAGGGTTATGCAAGATAATTTCTCGGGGTATATAATAACCTGCAGGCAACGGATTTCTTAAAATACAACGCAAATTCCATGTGGTTTTTAATTCCAAGTGATGCATTAATCCCGAACCCATGTAATCCTGAAATTTTATAGAACTTATTCTGGTGCTGGAACTGATTCCATTCCCGTATAGGTATTATAATTAGTCATGAACCTGATCGTGGAACTGATCCTAACCCCTTACTGATCCTAACCCCTTACTGATCCTTTTTACTGATCCTGATCCATTCCGGTCGGGAAGTTGATCCCATTCCCATACCGGATCTGAAAAATATCTTGACCCTATAGGGTAAACGTACCTATAGTGGTGTAGTAACAATAGTGGTAGTATGGCTCTAAAATGTGATAATAAGATTATTAAGAACAATTAACTTATTTATTTCATTGTTTAATGTTCTCTGTTCTTTTAAAAAAAGGCTATAAAAGTTAAATTGGGCCATTCCATTGCAGTGATAGAAACACAACATATTTTGTGAAATGGGTCAACATTCTTCCAAAATCCTTAGGATTTCAAAACTCATATTTTTGCTAACGTTTTAAATGACCACATAACAATGCAATTATTATTTTTTAACACAACTTTAGTGAAATGTTATTGATTTACTAATATTTATTGCCTTTTGACCATATTTTCAACTGAGTGAATAACCGACTTCGAATCAAGCTTACTCTTACTGGTTTTTAAAGACTACAGTTATAAAGTTTTTTAGTTAATATTTCAATCACTAATCACACTTAATACATTTTTACGATCAAATTATGTAAGAAAACAATATTATGGATGTGATTCTTACTATTCATTTGAAAACAGCTTCAAACTAATTTTCATTGATATTATACACTGTTTTGGAGGTATCTTTGTTTACCATCACTATAGGAACACAATACGACGACTATAGGAACCATACCACCATTATAGGTACAACGAAGCAGTCACAAAAATATACATTTTTCGTAAATTTGTTGTGTTTGATGGTTAAAATGCTTGTGATTGCGAAGATAAAACATATTCCCATTGCTTTCTGTTAAAATATTCATAAATTTACCTTCCTGACACTTTCTTCTTCTTCTTCTTCTTTGGCTCAACAACCGATGTCGGTCAAGGCCTGCCTGTACCCACTTGTGGGCTTGGCTTTCAGTGACTAATTGATTCCCCCCCATAGCAGGATAGTCAGTCCTACACGTATGGCGGCACGGTCGGTTTGGCGATCGAACCCATGACGGGCATGTTGTTAAGTCGTACGAGTTGACGACTGTACTACGAGACCGTGAACAGTTTTGGACACTCCTGAGGCAGGCCAAGACCGTAAAGCGGTTGTAGCGCCGGATAAGTAAGTAAGTATACATCCCTTTGGATTTTAAGATTTTTGGCGGTATCACTTACTTACTTATCCGGCACTACAACCGCTTTGCGGTCTTGGCCTGCCTCAGGAGTGTCCGAAACCGCTCACGGTCTCTCGTTTTCGACTGTCTATATTGGCATTCTATCTTCTATCGATTGTAGGTACTGTGCATCTACCTATTCCGAAGCGTTTTTGACGGCTTCACAATAATGTTCATTATGTTTGGTGTCAGTTTTTTCACTCTTCCATCGAGAATTGATCGAAAAAGTAAGCTTCTTTTTCTTTTCTTTTGTGATAGTTGGACATTACAGATTTACAAGCACATGTAACATTTGTAAATTGTTACAAAGTCTAATTTTGCCTTCACTAATTTTAAGCAATACCGAGCAAAGCCTTCCCTCACGAATAAAAAAAAAAATGTTACTATCCGGAAATTGTTAACCGCATTTCTCGCAAGCATACTGTACTGGGTGGAAATATGTAATGGTGAAAGCGTGCCCCATACATCAATGTAAGTTGTCGGGAAATACAAATCTAGGGACAGAGCTTGTCAAGATTGTGAAACTGGGACTCGCTTTCGACATCCCTTTTACTGCTGTTCTATATTGTGTATTCACACAAACGGACATTTTTGAGCATGATTAGAATGAAGTAATAAGTAAATTCTGGGATAGCGTTTAAGCAAACAAATCGTATTATGTTGATACATTTTTTTTGGCTAGTAGTGTATTACAAAACTTTAATTTAAGGTAATGTGAAACTTATATTCTGACAATCACGCAACATTTCTGGCAACGTTTCTACTCCCTTCCATTTCCACTCCATCAATTTGCAGATCGCCGCTCATTTCCACCGACGAAAAATATTTCCGTCATCACCACCATAGCATCCCCTATCGTTAGCTAATGGTGCAAACACTTTCCGTCCGTTCCATTACACCAAGCGGCTTCGCGCGCAAATGGCGCAAATCGTTGGGCGTTTCGGGGTTTTCGGTTCGGTTCGCCGCACGGGCCAAACACAAACAAATCCCCACCAACGATGGAAAAACAACAACCTCAACCTGTCAGCTTCAGTTTTGCTTGCGGATCGTTAGACAAACAAATCATCGGTCTTGATCCGCTGCTGTCTCATGCGACGAAGCCAAAGCAAAATGTAGTTTTCCCCTCTTAAAATGAAATGGTGGTGGTGGTGGTGATCGATGGTGATCTACTTGGTAAATATGATCTACTACCGGTTGCTTCGTCGCGAGAATGATCTCACATGCGTGTGTGTGTGTTTGTATGTATGTATGTATGTGGTGTTTGTATTTATATACGGTTTAGTGTCCGGTCAAATGACGTTTTTACATACTACACACCCCAACCGTCAAACCTATTTTTTCTGCCAATTTTTTTTTTTCATCTCCCACCAGAGGCCGTTGTTTTTGTTCTTGAGGATTTAGTTAAAATGTGCCTGTGTTTTGACGGTTGTCTGTCAAAATATAGACAGTTTGAATGAATAGCAATCAACCGTCATTACAAAAAAAAGTCAGATGTGATGGAGGCGGCTTGTCGTTTGTACAGAACTAAAGGCACACCATAGCCATGGCCAGAGAAATTGATGAATCGGAATCAAATGTCTCTCGATCGGTAGTGATTTTGTTCGTGTCGCTCGAGTAACACTACGCACTGTTTGTTAATGTAAACAACAACACCAAAACATACAGCATCAGAATAAATACCATTCAACCCAAATACGCAACGCAAACAGCTAACACCACGACCGGCGTGAGGCGTCGTCGTCCTAGCTCTAGCGTGCGTGACAGTTGTCGCTTTTCCGGGGGTGATAAATTGACTTACACGCTGCCGGCGCTGTAGAAAGTGGTTCCTTCTTTTTCCTCCTTCATTACTGCTCCCATTTATTCCCGCTTTTTCGTTCGTTCTATGTGTTTTCATCTGCCTACACCCGCTGCCGATTTACGTCGTTTTGTATGTTAATCGCTTACCCGTCCGAAGCAGAAGAGGCTCGCTCATTTTTCGATTCGTTTTTGGTCGTTGTTATTGAATGTTTCTCGTTGGTGTCATTTTGTTTGCGTGTGGTTGTTTTAAAATGTTTTGAGCGTGCATTAACTCCCAAGTTCTAATGATCGTTCAGCCCATGGGTACGTATTTTTTACTAAGCGTGACGGAAAACTGATGGGAAGGAAATACTTGAACATAAAATCTGGTCCCATGCGTTGATTTTCTTGAGTTCGTAAAAAGTAAAACAGAATGCGTGAAATTGAGAGAGATAGAAAATATGGAAGAAAAAATGCAAATCGATATAAAAAAATGGTAAAAAAAACTGAGAGAAAATGCGTTCGGTCATACTGACAGGTAGATATTTTTACGACACGGGCACTGTTCGTTTGTTCTAATTTATGTTTCTCTCGTGCCGTTAGGCGTGGTAATGAATGGGACAGCCGTTTCACCTATGCTTTGGTTAACAAATTAGGGTATGCCGTCCTTTATCTTTTCTCATGTGAACTGTCCGGGACAAAAATGCAAATTGGTTTCATATATTTTAAGCTTTTAACACCAAAAAAATAGAATGTGGGTCCTCGTTGATGTGGTCTGCAACGATGTTGCAAACGGGTTTTTGTGTTTTTTTAAATTACAATTTTATTCAGTACGTAATCCCTAAATCACCAAATAATAATATTGGTGATTTAAAGATTTAGTTGTTTAGCTGTAAGGAAAAAAACATTTTCATTCAAATAAAACCGTAAATTGTAAGTAATGTAACGATAAATTACAAATCATGCACAAGAAAAGGAATTGATTCATCAAATTTCCTTAAATCTATTGGGTAAAATTCAATTCAAATCTAATGATCCCTACTGTTTCAATGGTTCTTTGGTGTGATAGATAAAACATTGGTCATATGGTCTGCTTTTTCGGTTTCGTGGTACAGTCGTCAACTCGTACGACTTAACAGCATGCCCGTCTTGGGTTCAAGATGCGTAAACCTGACTATCCTGCATAGAGTAACCAATATAGAATATAGAATATAGTTATTCAATCTTCACTCTTTAAGCTTCCGCCGCCAAGTGTCTCAGGCATGTTTTATTGGTGGCTTTAAAGTGTAACACAACTGTGAGCCTTTATTTCACTTTCAATTCCGCGACGATACACACAGTAAGCCGAGCCAGAACCTTCTGCTCTGCTCCGGCCGATCGCGGCTTTTTATATCCTCCTTGACCCTCGCGTGAAAGAGAAGAAATGTTCTCATCCTTGTTCCTCAGGAAAGTTCCAGAACCGTTCCCTGTCTCTAAATCTCGCAAACCGTTCACGGTCTCTACAGCTTATTACTTTCTGATACTGATGCTCCTGATTTACTCTCGACCATCTTGTTGTATGTTCCCTCTCGTTCCCTTCGTCCTCGTGATCCTCTGTCAATTGAAACACGTCATACTCTTTATACTTTCAATGATCCTATTCTATCCTGTTTCAGGTTGTTTAACCACTTTTACTATCTCTTTGATTTCGACTCCTCTCTCAACTCTTTCCGTAACCGTATTTTTTCCTCTAATTCTCTTTAATTATTCTTCTAAGTTTCATTAAGTTTTGATAGTCTTTACGCTCTACCTATGTTTTTTTTTCTTTAATTTTTTTGCTAGGTCTAGACTAGTTTAGTTAGGCTTAGTTTTTCATGAATTATTTTTTCATTTCATTTCATTTCATTTCATTTCATTTCATTTATTAATACAATATCCGCCATCAAGGCTAAATAAGGCAGACTTAAAACTAAATAAACCCTAACAAATAAACAAAACAATTGATGAAAAACTAAGCCTAACTAAACTAGTCTAGACCTAGCAAAAAAATTAAAGAAAAAAACATAGGTAGAGCGTAAAGACTATCAAAACTTAATGAAACTTAGAAGAATAATTAAAGAGAATTAGAAGAAAAAATACGGTTACGGAAAGAGTTGAGAGAGGAGTCGAAATCAAAGAGACAGTAAAAGTGGTTAAACAACCTGAAACAGGATAGAATAGGATCATTGAAAGTATAAAGAGTATGACGTGTTTCAATTGACAGAGGATCACGAGGACGAAGGGAACGAGAGGGAACATACAACGAGATGGACGAGAGTAAATCAGGAGCATCAGTATCAGAAAGTAATAAGCCACCAATAAAACATGCCTGAGACACTTGGCGGCGGAAGCTTAAAGAGTGAAGATTGAATAACTGCAATCGCGTTTCATAGGGAGGTAGTGAGGCAGCACCGAACAAACGACGAAAAGCAACCCTGGTAAAAAGGCGCTGAATGCTTTCAATTCTCGAACAGCCATCAATAGTAGGAGGATTCCAGATGATGCTAGCATATTCAAGAAGAGGCCTTACCAGAGCACAATAAAGGTTTCTTAAGAAGCTTTGATCTCTAAAAATAGAGGTAAAACGTAAAATAAACCCAAGAGTTCGATTAGCTTTTAGTAGAACCTCATCAAGCTGCAGTTTAAAGTTAAGACGACTGTCGAGTATAATACCAAGGTCACGGATGGACAAAACACGAGAGAGAGACGAGTTAGAGAGAGTATAGTTAAATGAAATAGGAGAAAGAGAGTGAGAGAAAGAAATAACAGAACATTTATCAGGGCACAAGCGAAGTAAGTTGGATGAACACCAATGAACAAATGCATTAAGGTAATGCTGAAGACTCATACAATCAGAAGAAGAGGACACAGGTAAAAAGATTTTGATATCATCCGCATAAAGGAGATGACCATCAGGAGGTAAAACATTACAGACATCATTGATGAACAAAGAAAACAGAAGTGGACTTAGCACACAACCCTGAGGGACACCTGACTTACAAAAAAACTTCTCAGATAAGTACGACCCGGTTTTAACCCTGCAAGATCGATTACTTAAGTATGAGGACAGCCAGCTAATAATGCCATCACCAAAACCAAGTTTAGATAGTTTAGCTAATAGTAAAGAGTGGGGCAAACTATCAAATGCAGCATGAAAGTCAGTGTATATTGCATCAAGTTGGGTACCTGCCTCAAAAGATCTGAAAATATTGGTAACAAAAGACATGAGATTAGTAGAAGTAGACCTACCAGGCATAAACCCATGCTGTTTAGGGCTAATAGCGGAACTACAACTATGAAGTATGGTTGGAAAGATACATAGCTCAAAAGTTTTGGCTGTGGCACATGTTTGAGTTATCCCACGATAATTAGAGACCATGCTACGGCATCCCTTTGTTTATTTGTTAGGGTTTATTTAGTTTTAAGTCTGCCTTATAGGGTTTACCACCATAATAAACAACTGTCCACTTGTTTATAACAATAGTCGTTTTGAATATACACCGCTGTCTACCACTTGCTCACACGTCAGATGGTGTAAGCTACTCTGTCCAATTCAATAACACAATTTTCGCCTTCGATTGCACAACGGTCGGATTCGGCACGGTTTCTTGTGGTTGTTGTATAATTAACAAAATTAATGTTTTGATTTATTGAAATTTATGGTTTATACTGCATATTGCTTGAATAAAAGAAACGTATTTGAAAATGTTTTGTTTTTGCAAAATTTGTCCCAACAAAACAAACAATGCCGAATCTGACAGTTGCTAATCGAAGGCGAAAATTGTGTTATTGAATTGGACAGAGTAGCTTACACCATCTGACGTGTGAGCAAGTGGTAGACAGCGGTGTCTATTCAAAACGACTATTGTTATAAACAAGTGGACAGTTGTTTATTATGCTGGTAAACCCTGTATTTAGCCTTGATGGCGGATATTGTGTGGCTAGAGCGTCATCAAGTTGTTTCAAGGCTCCGGCTTTGCTAAGAGTGCGTACGTTCCATGAGCCCATTTTTATCGTTGTCCGGGGGCATTGCGTTGGGTCGGTATCGTTAAGTCCGTTTCGTATCCTTCTGATGCTTTCTGTAGTCAGTTGTTACGTGAGACTGGGTGCCTGGCCCTGCGCCCACGTGGCCGTTTTATTTTGCGTCGGGTTGCCCCCCCGACGTTCAGGCACCCAGTTTCCCGGGATACCCACCCCCCTCCTGGTTCGCCATATGCCACCATCCGCCCAATGGGTTGGATCTAGCCCGTGTACCCAAGCTAGGATATATGGAGGCACATGTTACCACTCTGCACGACGAGGACGTGTCGGAATAGGAGTTGGATGGGAGAGCCTATGTTATCCCTCGGAGGGCTTCGGATCCCATCCCATTACAGAGCAAGGCGCGAGACCGTGAGCGGTTTCAGACACTCCTGAGGCAGGCCAAGACCGCAAAGCGGTTGTAGCGCCGGATAAGTAAGTAAGTAAGGCGGATTTTGTATTAATAAATGAAATGAAATTAAATGAAATGAAATGAAATAAGTCACTGAAACCTAAGCCCACTAATGGTACAGGCCGCGACCGACAATAGTTGTTAGGCTAAATAAAATAAAAAGATCTGTTAATATTTCTATCCCGGCAGGTGGTAGTACACGAGACTATTTTATCCGAGACTTTACTGCAAGGTGATTCTTTATTTTTTTGTGTTTGCATTTAAAATATCATTAATCAATAATATATTCTAAATAGCATAGAATATCCATTTTTGGTCAATTGTTGGTATCTCCTTCACCAAATAATTAAGAACTTATCTTTGGACATGTAATCTAATCTACATTGTTTTGTTGCCTCCAACAAATCTATTCATATCAAAGTCTTCACTATACATTATTAATTATGTAGAAATAAAAGAGTATAAAAATAATATTATATCAAAATATAAAATAATATTATTAAAATAAGTAGTAAGTAATAGTAAGTAAGTAAGTAAAGCAAAGCAATTCATGATATTGACTCACGGCATTTAAACATTCTTATGCATTACTCGAGACAGGTGCAGACATTGAGGCTTGCTGACCAGTTCTTTAAACCTCGGATATCGTCTTTACACATCGATGAAGGTTCTCTTCTGCTTTGCAAGTGCAAAAAATAAGACCAGTAACTAAAACTACTCATGGAAAACCAAGCATAATAATTATTTTAATTTTCGGAACTAGTGTTATAGACATAGATCATAGGTTATAGGCACACGAAGTACGCCTTTTGATAACGATAATGAATAATAACGATAATTAATAATTCAAACACTACATCGGTGTTAATTAGCTAGCCATGTAGTAATTTTCTTGAGGAAAAGAGACTATCCAACCTGTCGCCTTTTTTAAGTGTTGGTTTTCCAAGATTTATTAAGATAATGGCGTGATTTTTTGCAAAAGCTAATGCGAAATAGCTAAATAATACGCTCATCAATGAAGAGAAAAAAGTGAAGAAGAGGTATACGTGGTTTCGTAACTATCAAAAACGGCCTCAGAGAGTGCCACCACTAAACAACTACTAAAACACATGGTACATCCCTCATTTGCGGTTAAAGAAACCAAAATTAGTAAATTCCACTCCACTCTTCCACTCTTCCAAGAGTCCACTCTTAGTTAAACGAACTGCAAAGACTGAATGTTGAAACATTATTCCAAAGCGGATCAAAATTAGCACACCCGTTGTTATTGTCTTAATCTGCAACATATATGATTACTGCTTCATTCAAATAACTGCCTCAGTTTTTCGCGGGCCGTATGTTTGACAAGTCTACCCTAGACTCTATTTCGGAAATATTTCCAATCATAATATGCAGTCCATACGGAGTATCAAACCGTGACGCGAATGTTGATCAGTCTGCACATGTAAATGTGTACTTAATTCATGTTTGTTAATTCCATAAATCATAATTTCACAGCAAGATACGAAAGAAAACCAAAACGTGGAGACACGTAAACAAATTAAACGATTCATAGCTAACAACATCACAGAAGGGCTAAAATTAAAAACTTTTTTGTCAAACATGGTAATGGATGGATTCCGACAGTCAACAGATTAGTGATGGGAAAAATGAATCTCAGAAGGGATTTTAATCTTCGAATCCCAATCCTGTATGAGATTCGAATCTTTGAATACCAATCCCAATTCCAATGTGGTATAGCGTGTTATTCTAGTTTGCAACACGGGGGGGGGGGGGGGGGGGGGAGGATTAATTAGTTGAAGCTTGAATAAGAGGTCATTCTGTTTTACTCCAAATTATTTAACTTTGCAGTACTTACATCATAATTAGTACAGGTCCCCGACATGCACCTTTATTCAATATCAAATCAAATAATTTATTAAGTGACTATAACTTCTCATTAAATGCTATTTTACACGAACATTTGCTACATTTTGACTGAAAACAGCGTGATTCGACTTACGAAATTAGAGATACGTGGTTTCTCTCCACCCCTATTAATAGCGTATCTCGGGTACAGCCTCTAATTTCAATCACAATCCCAATTCCAAACGAAATCGCAATCAGAATTCCATTCGTAATCCCAATCAGAATTCCAATCGAATCCCAATCCCAATCGGAATCTCAATCGACTCCCAAACGAATCCCAATCCCAATCGATTCGTAATCAAATCCCAATCGCAAAGAAATCTTTTAGGGATTCAAATCATACAAACGGGATCCGATCCAATCGAATCTTTCTAGGGATTGAATCTTCGAACCTTCCGAATCCTGAATCTCCCAACACTACAACAGTTACACGCTGGTAACGGATTATGAAATACAATCTTACAAAAAAGAAGACTACAACGAATAAAGACCGTTGGTATATGCTGAAACTAAAGTATTTAACATTTAACATTGAGAGTTTAAAATGATATGTAATACAAATTTCCTTCATTTAAAATAATGAACTACAACCTTTCCCCAATCGATTACTTGGCTTCATAACGTTTCAAACTACTTTCTTTGAACAGCTGCACCGACTTAAACAACATTTTTTGGCACCACAGCAAAAAGCTATGCTCTCCGTAAAGTAAAGATAAATAAACTGTGCAAACCAACTGATCGGCTGCGTACTTCATCAGCCCCAAACAGGAGTGTTGAACGAGATCGGATGTTAACGTGCACAGCATAATCGTCCATCATGGCGCAGGTCGAAACATCCTAACCTTGCACCGCGTGTTTCTGTGTTTCTAAGTAAAATAAACACTTTCTAGGAGGATTAAGGCGAGAAGGAAGGAAATAAGATCCAGTGTTCCAGGAAACGTTTTGTTTTCTTTATTCCACACTGATCTCCTGGTTGTGGTGTTTTGGACGAAAACCACCATTATTTGTCTTTAAAAAAGTACCATTGATCTTGGCCTCCTTTCTAGAGTACGCAATTCACACCAAAAAAATAGGAAAAAAATATCCAGCAACATCTCGGCACGGGAAATTGTGGCCCATAATGTTATGCCTCTCCGCAATGCACACCAACTAAAGGGTTTGGCTTGTGCCGCGCAGTTGCCAACAGGGATTTGATGCTACAGTTTAATTTGATTTGTTCGTTTTTACTTCACCTCTTGCACCAGCCCTCATTGCCCACAGTGGTTAGGACTGACCAAACGCTTTATTTATAGTCCGGAGAGACGCATTTCCAATCGTTTAGCCACATTCGCGTAGCGTGCCATCGAAGACGACGTTAGGAGGTTGTGTTTTGCTCTTTTCCCACCACTTTCGTCGTCGCATGACAGTACATTGGCCCGCGGGTGAAATTCGTCGGGATACGTGTTTGGATCGATGCTTTTAGGTGTAGTTTTTGGCACATCGTTAAACGTGTTTTGTTTTTAGCATGGTTTTTGTTGCTCGTGCTCCTTTTTTTGTAAATGATTGAAACCTATGATCCACGTTTTTGGGATAGAGTAAAAAGATTGAATGATTTTACGAATTATAGTTAATTTTGTGAACGTTTATTAGATTTTTTAATGCTTCTATAAGGCTGTAGAGCGTGCACTATTTTCTTCATCAAATACTAAGTATTTTGTTCACAACTTCACAAAAAACGGGTTCTACCAAAGATACCTATTAACTAGAGCAAAATTACAATATCGCTCACCTAATTTCGAGCCAGTAGGTCGGCACCACCAGTACAAAATGGGAACACTTACTAGGTTATTATTGCACGCGTCGTGGCCATCTTTAGCTTTACGCTACATCGCCGCATTACGATCAATGACATAATCTATAGATTTAATACCAGATTTGGTATGCGTCGTCCACCTGCCGGGTGATGGATTTACCGATCGTTATGGTTTGAAAGCGATAGCTTTACCTCATTCAAAATAAAACCATTTGCAATTGGAATAACTGCCCTCATGCATGTTCCACTTCCTACACACCGATGTGTGTGTAATCGAAGAAAAAAATCTCACTCGATATTGTAATATACGGGAAAAAGTTCCTCCCCACTATTATAATTCCACTTTCGATTGATCGTCGTGTGAAATACAAGTCCCATCCACTATTCCCCACTCAACAATTTGGTGCATTGTGTCACTAAGGGCGAAGAAAGGGGGTGTTGCGTGTGGGAAAGAGGAAGTTAAAAATTCAGTTTATGTCGTTTTACGCTTTACGCGACTGGTTACGATCGTGCCCGAGCATGACAGTGTGGCCAGTGCACAATGGGCAGTTTAGAACAAATTGCGGGATAAAATTATTTTTGCAGAAATTGTTAGTTTTTATCGTTTGTAGTAAAGTATTATGAAAGTAAATAACATTTTATTTGAAGTTCGCATCCATACCACCAGGTGGCGCTACATAAAATAGTGTTTTAAGGGATCTTTGCTTAGTTTTATCAATTTTGTGTGTTTTTTTTCTTGTATTATTTGTTGCTAATAGTATAAATCATTTTAAAATATACTGTAATGTTCCATAATGAAGATTTAATGAATAATAATTATAATAAAATATAATATAATATAATTTTGAATAAGATAATTATTTCTGCTTTGTATAGGACAATTGTAGCTAATTCTCGTCACTTTTACTCACAGGTAGTACAAATATTAAAAATTTACATACACAACTTAGGTGGATGCTATTACAAGCTCCTGACGTCTAGTTCACATTTCTAAAGACATGAATAAAGGCATTTAAATATTTAGATAGAGCAGGTACATTGAAATAAAGTAGTTCCCAAATTCGTAATGAAAAGCAGCGCATTTTGTTTGTCTTTGAATATTCATCCAATACTTTTCCAAGTCCTGTACTGCCTTCAGAAGGGGTAATAAAACTAAAAATCCGATGTTCTTGGTTTTACAATTATCCAAAAAAATCAGAATTCAACGATAGTTACAAACTAAGTATTTACTTCATTTGTAAAGTTGACCGCTGTCTTTGTTTTAGTGCGTGTACCTACTGATATTGAACTGGTTAACGAATCAGAGGAATACAGCTCATTATAGAAAATGTCCTTCTGAATGCATTTTCATTTTTATTTTTAGTAGAATATATTTTTGTAGAATACACGAAATACGCTACACTAGGCACCTATGGAGCCGCCTAGTTACGCATGTGTCTGTTTTTAGAAAAAGTTGATGTGAAAAAACTTCAATAAAATTCGCGTTCGCAAACTTTCGCAGAATATTTCTTCACAGATTCATAGTATATATATTACACTATTATGTGACATATATGAGACAACGCCACTCTACGCCACTTTTATAATGACATTATGTCAAAAATCGAAATGATGAAAATTTTAAGGAAGTTTTTTCAGTTATTATCGTATATTTTTGCATAAAATTAACTAAACTCAAAATTTTTCATGTGTTTATAAAGCTGACTAAATATCCTTTATAAAATGTCTAAACTTATCAAAATCGGTTCATATTTGAAAAAGTTACAAAGGTTCAAAATTTTCCAAAAAAGTGAAGATTTTTCTGCGTTTTTTTAACAAATCTCGACTTTGAGAGGTCTTTTCTAGAGAACCAGAACAGATAAAGAGCTCATATTTGGTATTTTTCTTAGTTTAACCCTTAGTATTAAAACCTATTGTTTGGAATTGCGCTATTACAAAGTTGATTTTTTGAATTTCATCCCGGCAAATGCCCATTGTGCAGTGTGCAGTGTGTAGCCGAGTTGCATACAAAATAGAACGCGAATTATGTAGCGCGTGGTGGTGGTGGTGCGTGTTGGTGGTGCTGATCTTTCAGTTGATTTGAGGTGGTTGGAAGTATGCGGGAGTGTGATTGTGGATGACAATTTCGGTAGCTACGGAGAGACACGGCGAGCATTATCACATCAACTATCACATCGTATAAGCTTCGGAAACAGTTGAAGCGGTAGGTTTAAGTATGATTTTATTATGTTGAGAAGTACCGTATTTAAGCGTGTATAACGACCCCCTTTTTTATGTAGAAAGAGACCAAAATCTGATAAAAGGGTCGTTATGCAAGGGTAGTAACTTTTCGAATACCCCTGAGACATTACACTCGACCCCATAGAAAGGTAGTCTGGTACATGGGTATCCACAAAAAAAAACTAGAAAAGGGAAGGAATATTTCCAAGGAAATGCTTAGGGAAAAAGAAAACGATTTGGAAACTGAGGAAACAATTCAACTCAATAGTTCTTTAAATTAGTGATTCAAATGTATAAAAAGGAACCACTTAATCATGAGGTTAAAATCTAAAGCCCAGAAAATACCAAAAGAATACGAAGCTAAACTGGTGGCCTTCCATTCGCTTGTACTAGAAGCACGAAAAAATCTCATTTGATCTTATCCAAATTGGTAACATGGACACCAAGTTGTTTTGAATTTTATAAAATTATGAGTAAAATAACTCTTTGTTGCTTTTTTATATATTTAATAATTCATTTATTCGGAGGGGTCGTTATACACACTGTTATACGGAAATTATTTGGTTATTTTATAACCATAAGACGTGAAACCGAAGTTTTGTCTTGCATTCATTTAAAGGTACAATGGTTAACAAATATTAAATAAGCTTTTGATAAAAAAATGATATCTTTTAGTAAAATAATTTACTATGATTTTTCACAATTTCTCGAAAATAGACAACTCGTTCTACATTTAGCTCAAAGGCTTAGAAAAATATTAATATGCTGAACCATTTAACATGTTTTGTTTTTTCAGCACATTACAGTTATAAGCACTGTAAAATTTAAAATTGATTTTTTGTTAGTTTATTTATGTTTATACATGTTTAAACTATGTAATTATGTTCATTTTAATTATTCTTATTCTTGAAACAATTTTAAAACATAAGTGAGCAAATTCACCTAACACCATGCACCTCACTGTAAGCGTGCTGCCCAATGCACCGCATGTGTTATGTTTACTTCCGCCGCCATCCTTATCATTTGGCGATTTGGAGTGGGAAACGCTCAAATTGCCATTTTGAACAGTAACTGTCTTTTACCAATGACCCTCCCCACCGTGTGTCTAACATACAGGTGCATTGACCATTTCGTATGGAACGCAAACAGTGGTAAAGTGTCGTATTGTTTAAAACCCGTTCGTTTATGGGAAGAAGTGGTCAGTCGTGTGGCGCCAATACGAGGTACATCATCGAAGTTTGAGTAATCAGTTAGTATAGATAAAGTGTGGGAAGTGTTAAGGAAACATGTCGAAGAAAGTGAGTAAAAATCCCGAGTCAATCGAGGTGATGGTTTATGAAACTATTGTTTAAGAGTGTTCAAACAATACTAGTAGGAAATGATTTATACGTACTTACCTATCTAGTGCTATAACCGCTTTGTGGCCATGGTATGCTGCAGCAGTGTCCGAAGTATCTCACGGTCTCGCGTCTTTGTCTGGTGTTCTGCCATCTTGCCAGCTCTATCCTTGTTTGTAAAAATGTTATTCAAAGTTGAATGAAATTTTGTGTAAAAAAAACTTACGTAACATACTGAAAAGATCAACTCAGATGTGTGAGATTTAGGTTGATGTACAGTAAATATACTATAATATGGGATGTAAATTTAACCAAGATCGCAAGAACTTTTGCATTTAAACATTTTTTGAACAGAATATCTGATCCTTTAAAAATGCTGTAATTATACAGACCAGGCGCCTCCACCATAACGAAATTTGGACTTGACGACCTAGTGTGAGCAAACAAACTTCACAGTTCTCTAATTATAGGTTCTTTTCTGTGTTCGTTACAGCCAGTATTACTTGCAGCATCATTGACGCTCATATTATCGATTCTGCCGTACTCCCTGGCTAGTGATTTAGAAAGGTAAGTTATACCGTACAAAAAGAAACTTCAACATATAAGCGATATGAGCAGTAATAAAAAGCATGTTTATAACACAACTGGTTCTACTGTACGCATAATTTTAGACAGTCATCTGATACTTTCATGTTTTGATTACTACTCGTATGCTCTTGTGGTAACCTCGATACAACCGATAAATATACCTCAGTGTTCCTGGCTTTTTCTTTTTCGCGGCTGTTAAATACATCCACACACACGCAACATCATGAGCAGCATGATACGTGCTAAAACCCTTAATACGAAAACGAGTACCCTCGTATCGATAAAAAAATGCCTTGCATAGTGCTACCACCTTCTTTCTTGTCTTTAAACAAAGTTCGACCTTTAACCCTGCCGCGATGGGAAAACATGCCGGAATGGGAAAGCTGTGCAAAACGTTAACCATCTGCCAAAACAAAGTGGAAAACCAATACGAACTCCAACCCAGCGGGTACGAAGCGGCCGCCGCCGAGTTTTACCCCCTTAGACACCACACAGTGAATTAAGTAAACAGTTGCTGTGGTATGGGGAAATCGATTAGTGTGCAATTAGGTTGTAAATTGGTCTGGCGAAGAAAACCAACCAAACGGGCAAAGAACAAATACGTTACGACGAGCCGTATGAAATCTCTGGTGGGTTGAAATGATGAAAGAAAGAATTGTAGAGAGCAAAAATAGAGAGAACGAGAAGGTACGCAAGATAGGGAGAAAATAAATAGAATATATGTGCCATAATTTACCTCAAGCGCGTACGAACTTTTTAGCCCCGGGCGTTAATGGACACGTTAGAAGATACCTGTGTGGTGGGGGGATCTTCTAGGGTGGTGGGGAGTGGGATCGAAATTGGCAACGTGCCCATGTTTGCAGTGGCCAGAGTTTCCAATTATTGCGATTTAATCTTACGAGAGTCGACCAGTGAAGATTGATTTTGCCCATTTAATTTGCCACAAATGAGACTGAATTATGGGAGCAACCAATGGACGGGACCGTGGCCGCCGTGGTCTTACAAGTTTCGATCCATTTCCATTTGTTCCATTAATGAAGTGGCAGGCTTGACGTTGCGCATGATTAAATGCGCTTGAAAGATATATTATAGAAGCGGAAAGCGATGCTTTTACCGTGCTGGCCACATAAGATTTAATTTTGTTCTGTTCTTTTGGATTCATTTTCCTTTTTCTCTCTCACCCGGTTACGCGGGATCTAGCTATGCTGCCAGCGAAGCACTCGCCCACCATCATGCTCATGCTGACCATGAGTTAGTGCACCATCATCCGGAGGCGCTGCTGCACAGCCTGGCGGCACAAGCTGACCATTCGCTCTTACATCACGACGTGCACCATGATCTGCATCACGACCTTCACCACGATCTGCATCACGATGTGCACCACCATGATGTGCATCATGTGCACCATGATCATGTCGTCGTGACTGCTACGCCGCAGCCGACCGGATTCTGGAAGAAGAAGTTTATCTGGAAGCCACGCTGGGTGAAGAGCTGGCAGGAGAAGAAGGTGTACGTCGGTGTCTGGAAGCGCGTCTGGGGACCGGTGCAGGTAACTGAATGGGTGCCAATTCCGAAACCACCGCCGGGCTGGACCAAACATCACTGAAAAGCACTAAGGCGTAAATAGTACTGTTAATGCATACCGTAGTTCTATACACGAACGTTATTCCTAAGTCAATCATTGCTGTATGGTTAGATGTAAAACAATAAATTCACCATTTCACTGTTGTGTAAAGTACAATAATTTGTGAAAAAGCTTGATATTAAAAACAATTAAAAAAAATCGATTTCATCGTGAAACTATTTCCATACCAGCAGATTGAGTCCCTCGGTCCATGGATCTAATTTATTCCTAGACAAACACATATACTCGGAGCTGCCGGTGCCAGGTACTTGTTTGCTTGCATTCCATTCGAGCGCGAAACATTACTTGGCAACCGTGCCAACAAAACCAATCCCGAAACTATTAAGATCCGTAATGAGATAAATTCTACAAGCAGTATGCGCTAATGCCTCGCCTCGAATGAAGAGGTTCTCGATGGAAGGAAAGATTTTGGGAAAGATGTGGAAAAGGGTACAGCAGCAGTACGTTCTATAGGATGATTAATTAACCGGCACTTTGTTGCCTTTGCAAATCCAATCCTTTGGTGGCGTATTGCAAAAATTGCACTGCGTCTTAGTTCATCGCTACTACGCTACATCGCTACGTAGTTGTAAAGCTAAAAAGATGGCGTTAAAGAAGATTATTAGGTTGATTGGGATTAATTTTCTTTTTTTTTCTTTCAACTTCAATACAAACATGGTTTAAATGAATGTTCTTTGTCATATTTGTTTTCTTCTTCCTCATGTTTTCCATTTCTTTACTCGACGCACAGTTTGTCCATCTAAGAAACATCTTACAAATTGCCGATTTTGGTTTAGAGACATCATATGTATGTATATCCGTTTGGTAGCAAGTGTTCATGATTTGTATTCTCGACTCCTTCTCGACCCTCCCTCGTTTCCTTTGACCATTGAACATGCACGACACTTCCACGAACCAGAGTTTTACATCTACACTCTTTCTAATGGGGTTGAACGACATTATCCTGGCCGACTCATATACACACACATGCGTCCAAATAGTGAACACAGTGCAGCATCATGCAGCATCAAGTCGCATACTAGCAGGAATTAAATAATATAATAGACAAATGGATGGGATTGGTAGAGCCAGGTAGATTCCATACACGGCAAAAGTTTGCGATTATCAAACATCTGCTTTCCTTCCTTCGACATTGGTATTTGGATTTAGTGAAATTTGGTAAAATGTGTTTGTATCGTTCGGGCGATGCGGTTCTGCATTCCATTTCTGTATAGTTTGTTTAGTTTATATGTTTGCCAAATGCTATTATAAATTCGTTACCCACTACGTACACCAAAAAATTGTCTTCTTTTCTGTTTCTTAATTGCTTCCGTCCAATTTACGCCTTGTTGGTAGGCAAACAATCCAAAATGATCCTCCAGTATAGTATTTATCGATTGCTCTGTTTTCGCTGCATTTGCCAACAAATGATATCGTTAGTATCTCTTCTCTTTTCGCTATTGCAGATATCGGTCAGCTGGAATTTATTTAGATAAACATAATATAAAAAAACCTGTGAAACTTTGCCCTGTATGTGTACGTTACTTATGTCTTGTTGACTTTTACATTGTTTTTTTTCCTTCTAACAAATAAAAAGAGATCCAACAGCGGCTTGAAAGGTAGAAAATGTTACTAGAAGACAAACTTCCATTCAAACGACCGTACCCCCTTCACACGTCTACATATCGCCGCTTTAATACAGCATGTGTAGGATAATAAAATACTATTCTAACAATTTTAATACCGTTTCCTCTACTGTCCTCTTATAACGCTATGAACGCTTTCCGCGATCTTTTCACGTTTACAACCTCACCACAGTATAGTGTTTTCCTGATTGGAGACAACCTCTGCTCTCTTCAGTGGTACAAATCATTCAAAACCAATTCGTAGATTATACCCAGAAACCGGCGGCTTAGAGAGTAAAGAGAACAACATGTCAATCCGTCCTGGCGAGTCTACATTGCTGTGATGAACAACATTCCTATCGTCGTCGACAAGCACGAGCCCAATGGCTGCGGAGGAGTTGAACACGAATAGTTCGCACCCCGGACACCGCGACCGGCTGCAAAGGCAGACAGCAGCGGAGCCAGCGGCTGCGGTACGGTTTGTCCAGGTTGGCTGGCAGCTAGCAGCAACGAGCACGCATTTAGTCGGTCGATATCGAAAGGTCATAAATCAGGAAATCTATGAAGTAAATAAGAAACCTAGCCGCGTTAATTATCGTTATCATGGGTGCCGTTACCAGGTGGACGGTGTGCTCTCGCAGCAAGAAGGCATGAATATAGGCGTGAATCGTTTAGTTGAATGTTGGTGGCGTACGTTTGTTGTGCATTTTGAGAGACACAGGTGTGTGTGACAAATCAAGTGTATCGTGCGTTGATGTAGGTTGGTGCGAAATAAAATCGGGACGCGGACGGAAAACAAAATAGGATCGAAATAGAGCAAATATTCAGCAAGGGACGACAGTCGGAGTGATACAACAGATTACACAGAAAACGAAACACAGAAAACAAGAAAAAGAGCGAGAAGAAGAACGAGAAAGAGAAAAAACAAACGAGAGCAACGCATTAGATGGAACGCGGGAAAGGATATTGGCGGGTTTACCTCATCGTGTCCTCTTTGTAGTCCTCCGGAATGACGAACAGATCGGGCGAAATGTCGTCCCGGAACTCGAACTTTTGAAATGTGATCTTGGCCGACACCGTCGGTAGGATGGGGATGTCGATCTTCACCGGGAAGCCGCTGGGCAGTTTCAGCGTCACAAATTCCCGCAGCTTGCTGAAGTGCTTGAACGGTGCTATTACTTCCAGTACGTTTAGCAGCATGTCGACACTCAGCGGGAAGTCTTTGCTCTACGAAGGGGAGAAACATACGGACGCATAAAAAACACGTTCATGCTGTATCTAGCGGTGTCCGACGGTTTTACTCACCATAGCTACTGTTGCTTTAAAATTTTTACTCGATTCCTTATAAACTAATTCACGACCCAAGTTTGGATACTGTCCTGGCTCAGCCGAAACGTAATCCTGCCAGGTGACTTCACAGTTCGGCGGTGGCTGGAGCGATTCCCTTCGATAGATCTCGCCATTCTGATCGATGCCGCCCTGCTGACCCTGGCCGCCCTTCGTCAGTGACTCCATCAGCGCTTTGTTTTTCTGCAGATCGTCTCGAGATAAGTGTTCGCGGCGCTTACGCTGCTCCAGCGTCAGCCCGTTTATTGTGTAGAGATCACTGTCGTACTGTCCGGCCACCGTTTCCCGCCGATCCTCGCGAAAGATCCAGCCGGATTGTGCTTTCGTGAAACTGATACCCTTCGTTGACATCTGCGCCGCAAGGATGTCGCTCGACATCAAGATATCGACCTCATCCTCAATCTCCATCTCGGTCTCTTCGTGTCGCACGTGCTGGTAACAACGACACTCGTTGTCGAGCGCCGTCAACGAGTCCTTTGGAGGGTTATCGCCTTTGAAAATGAACGAGATGTCGCCACGCTCCCAGCGCATATCGGAAAAGTCAACCAGCGTCGTATCCAGCCGGATCGAACAGCCGGATTTGTGAATTTTGCACACGTCAGAGGGAAGGATACGGGAGATAAGTGGCACCCAGGAATGAAAGTCCCACTTGAGCTCCATGTAGAAGTCACCCATCTGCTTTAGGGCTTTCACCAGGTTCGGGCGACGTTGTTCCATTTGTTCGCGTGCCTGTTGCTTCAATTTGCGCAACAGTGAACTTACTGAAAAGCGGAAAAAATTAAAAACATCAACTTTGATAAAGCCGAGACGAGGGGGGCTGTTCAAATCACGACGTACTTATTTGACGATCTCCGTATGAGATCGCTTCCGCTAGGGGTGACCATCCTTGAGAATTTTTCACTTTAACCGGTGCGCCATGTGCAAGCAATAAGAAGATACATTCTGAAAGATGTACAATAAAATAAAAACATTAATAATTATAAGCAAACAAAGTAGATAAATACACTAAAACTAATTAATAAAACAATGTTAAACTATCTAAAACTAAGCCGGGCAATGATTTCTCATGCCAAATTTCATTGCTCTTTTGCGTAATCCGAGTACAATGAAATATGATAAGAGGACCAAAAGAAAAGTGGTCTAAGATAAACGCGATAACAATATATTGTTCTAGTAAAAAGTAAAAATGTTTAAACAGAAGGTAAAAGACTAAGAAGAAAATAAATAAAATTATTTTTTTCATCTGATTTGATTTTAACAATGTACATCTATTATGAACTTTACCAGAATCGATAGAAACGTTGTTTTATTACCATTTGCGGCTTAAAAAGCATTTCAATCGAATAGAGGGATAAGAGTAATTTCAGTATTATGCGTTTTCAGCATTTCATTTTTTTCGTAAAAGTATTTCAGTCTAAAAGACGGATAAGAGGAATTTCAGTATTATGCTTTTCTCGTTATGCTGCTCATCAATATTTTAAAAATAAATATTTTCGCACGAATTTTACTACACGATCGCTGCTACAGTGAAGGGAGAAAAAACACATTAAAAAAGGATGCGCTTGGGTAGCGATATTGGAAAAAAGTGTGAAAAAAAGGTCGCTTCAAAAATGAAAGCTTCTTTCGCAACCCGCACAGGGACAGGGACTGCTTCCTTTCGAGCCAGGAATGTAGTCAGTTGCGTGACTATAAATAAACAAATGAAAGACACCACAGCGCACAGCGAAGCTTTGGTTCAAAAGACCACACCAACACGAGCCATCGAACCGCCGCTAGCCATGGAGGTCAGCGAGAGCGCAATCAATAAAGATGCTAGAGTGAAGAGGAAAGATTGGGTAAAAAGAAGGTTTGCCGCGAAAAACGGAAATCAAGAATCCTCGGCTTTCTTCCACGTCCATTTATTTCACCGTATCTTTTCCATCGGCCGTAGTGCAGTGTATCGCGACTCGGCAATAATTCCGAGGGCAAGGCGAGGAAGGTAACAGGGCTAAATCAAGGTTACTATTAAACGGCGGTATTCGTGTCGTTTCCTTCTAACTAATAATGTTCATTGAGGTCATCCGGTGTACCGGGAATGAGAACGTCTAGGATAATAGCAAGTGCAGAAATAATGATAGAAATTTCTATTTCTAATCAAATTGCCTACGGCAAAGATGAATCATTAGTTTGAAATGTTGAAAAAAGCTCAATGCATTACTTATCTGAATACAATCAGAGGGAATTAAAATAAACGTTTTAATCATGATTCTATTTTATCTATATCTATAAAATAAGTCGACAGTCACCGTGAGTAGATTTCAAAGCTATTACAATTAATTCTTTTGCCCAAAACGGATTGGCTTTCTATCATTTTGTTGCAATTTCCGGATGAGTAACATATAGGCTCATGGAGTTCGTAGGTATTGGCAAACCAATTTTTCTTATCTCAACGTTTGATGCGAACTTCTGCTAACCGATGTGCTTCTACTCTATTACTTTGTCACCATTGTTGATTATCTAACTGGGACTGGGGGGAAGTCAATTAGAAACCGATTCCAATGAAATTACTCTCCAAAAGAGTAGTATAAAGTTTTTCTCTTTCGATTTCGTCCACTGGCAAAGAGCAGCCACCTGTTCAAGTGGACACCGAATGCGACACTCGGCTGATAAGCGTCAGACGAGATGAGAGGTGGAGTGTATTGGTAAAACTTATGGTTTTATCAGCACCGGCAAGGCTGAGGAACTCGAGGGAATGTATGTGCCATTGTACTAAAGATAAATAACTATCAATGAGGTGTGCTTCATCGGTAACAGACACTGGCAATAAACCTGCCGCAGATCAACATGGTTCCATCAAGTTTGTTAAGGTCGCTCCCATGCACGGTTTAAACGTGCGGGCAAACACACACACCACACACACACATACACATGACACTGTTATCACTCATCTGCACGCAGAAAATGCACTGAAGCGTGTCACTGTGCAGATCATCTCGTTACACCGCAGTTCGCCGTTATGTAGCTTGCATAATGTCTTTCGGTAAACTCTCCTTTCGAATACACCACACTTTCTAAACAAACGGTGCAAAATTTGGAGACCTCATAAGACACACACACACACACTGTAGTCATTAAACATTGATTTCGTAATATTGAATTTATCGGAAGCTTCGATGCACAAAAATGACCAAATTAGAAGCAATCGAATGAATGTGAGTGGCCATTTGAGCTGACTAGCGAGGTGCCTGATTTGTTGACGACATGCTCCTGCTGATATAATTACCTTTCTTTCCCAGCATAACAGCCAAATGGAGTGGAGTGTTTCCTAAAATGAAAAGAAAAGTAAATTGAATGATTCATTCGAGTAAGATAACCATACATTGTTCAAAAGGAGCACCACTGTTTACATGGTAAACTATTTACAAACAAAACTATTTCGAGAGTCGCGATTTCGTTCTCTCTCTCTCACTCTCTCACTCTTCCTCTTTTGATGTGAGTGGATTTTCCTTCCGAAATATGTTTTATCTCACTCATGCTACAGCGCAAAGCTACACTAAAGTCTACCGCAAATGTACACTAACGCTATTCGTTTCTATATTGACGAATTGACGCACAATCTTGAATTCCATTAACTGATTAAGTCAGTCACTTTGGTTTGACTAATGCTCAATCATCCCCAAGTGTACAGCCCGAGTGTAGCCTCAAAGGAAAGGAACATGAAAGGAAAATAAAATCCAGGTAACACTGCCTCGCACCATTTCGCGGTTGCGTGGATACCCTCAGCGAGGAAACTTATCGATGCATGAATACGATTATCACGTCCCGTTTGTCGCCTTCCGCTAGCACATCGGAACAAGCAATTTGCGATTCGTTCCGATCCACGTGAAGCAATTGGTACAGTTTTCACTTACCATGTTTGTCCTTTTCGGCTATTTCGTGAGTCCGGAGCAGCAGCGATAGCTTACGGGTATCACCGTTAAAGACGCACTCATGCAGCGGAAACGAGTCCGTCATTATTTCGCCGACTTGTGCTGCAATTGAGAGAAAACATTTTACTAAGCCACACGCACTATTCGCGACGCGCAGCAGTCGATTTTTTCTCGACTTCTTCCGTTGTTGCCCTACCGAGTGCCACCTACCTCCACGAACAGCATTTTTCACCTTTCGGAATTTGTTTTGACCTAATGTCAAACTTCGGGGGGTTTGCCGCGAGCTGTCATTCCCCCGTCGTTCAGCAGTCCCGGTGCAAAATCTACACTAATTATAGGGCATAAATAACCAGAGTGACCAGAAAACCCCGTTAATCTGTATTCCAACCGATTTTTGATATGCCTACTGACTCGCAGATGAGCCTCCTAAAACTACCGATTTTTCATTTATCCTACCAAAAATCACAAATTTGTTTCGTAATGCTGACCAAAAAGTCATAAAACCATTTCCCAAATCACTTAATGTATTAAAATCTATTTGGAAATCACTAGCAACCAAAACCAGAAGTTCAATAGAGACAACAAAGGCCCGTGTCTGTACTTCATGAGATGCGATGATACCGAACGCACTAGTAATTTTTTATATAGGATTTGACAGATAACGTCGGACGACGAATTCGCACCTTCGACGTTATCTGTTAAATCCCATATAAGCCGGCGCTCTAGCAGCAATCGAACACGACATCCGACACGAACAAACCCATATAATCATATGGAGGTGCACTGTCAGACACAAACAAACAAACAAGACAAACGTCGAGTCGAACATGTCAGTTGATTCTGTCTGTGATGTTCGATACCCACCTGTGCTGTGAGTACCTTGGCTGTCAAACGCTTCACAGCTACAGTAGATAGAATTCAATTTGGGACATTTTTAAGTTTGTTTACGTAGTTTGTCTCTTTTTCTTCTTAAAATTGCGTGCAAAATATTTAAAATAGCTATCAATAATTATTGTTAAACTTTTCAATCAATTATAACATCAAATATAAAGGATTGAAACGTATTAAACTATTGTGTGTACATAATCCATGTGTATGCACTGTATGTGTTTTGGCATGGACGTTTGTTTACATTTTTCAATATTAAATTTGAATGATTTCTATGTTATTATAGATGTGAATAACTAGTAAATTATGAGTTGAATCTTCCCCCTGTAGGTGGATATTCATTTAAACTATGAAAATGCTTCATTTTCGAGACGAAAAGAAACCCGCTGCGCAAATTCGAGCAGTTTCCAGCGCAGAAAATGCACCAAAATCTGCGCTGGCCAGCGCAGATTTGGCCTG
This sequence comes from Anopheles gambiae, assembly GCF_943734735.2. Lineage (NCBI taxonomy): Eukaryota > Metazoa > Arthropoda > Insecta > Diptera > Culicidae > Anopheles > Anopheles gambiae. Next base: position 45,802,721 of record NC_064602.1, on the reverse strand, counting down.
GTCTCCCGCGCTGTTCTTCAGCGATTTCTGCGCTGGGTCGAGCAAGTTTAGCGCCATCTTCTGGCGAAATGGACGAACTATTTATGGCGGCGGAGCAAAAAAAACGGTCAAAAAATTTTCAAAAAATTGGCGCCCATTTTTTCGTCCGCTTCTTCTCCCTCCCTCACCCTGCCTTGCCTTACTTGCGCTTCTGCCAGTGCCTTCTTCCGCCGCCAGCTGATTGGCTGTTGTGGTGTATGCGTTGATACTCATATGTGCATTGCGGTTGTGTATTGTTATTGGTGGGTGTTAGCATTTATTAATTTGTGTGTGACCTTTAGACGCTGTGGCAGAAGCTGGATTGGGATTCAAAGTGTTATCGGTGTATTGATGGTTTATTTTATTTCGTGCCGCTGCTGATGAGACCATTCGATGCCCCTGCCAGTTGAGGGTGAAGAAGCCTATTTAAAACAAGCGTAGGAGAACGTCTAACACTAATCTAATATTTTTTTATTTGAACATGTTTGATGCTTCAACGACCTTCTAAGCATCATGTAGCACAATGTATAGTGGCAATAAAATATTTTTTTTAATGTGCCGAAATCTGTCTCGCGTTTTCGGGTCTCGTCACACACACACACACACAGCGCGGGGTAAGTGGCCGTTCACTCTATCATGTCGCGATTCCCCACCCCGCCCGGCGCTTTGGATGATGATGCTACAAGAAAGCTGAACCAACCGTTCTACCGATAACGGGGGGGGGGGAGTGCGTGCTTGCGCGACTTCGGGGGTGCGTGATCGCGAGCGCGCTTTTGTGGGTGCGTGCTGGCGTGCGTGCTTTTATGCTCGCGGGCGCGCGTACGTGCGTGTGTGTGTGCGTGCGTGCGTGCTGGCGTGCGCGCGTTCATGCATGTGCGCGTGCGCGCGCGTGTGTGTGTGTGTGTGTGTGTGTGTGTGTGCGAGTTTGCGCGCGCGTGTTTGTGTGTGAGTTTGCGCGCGCGTGTTTGTGTGTGAGTTTTCGCGCGCGTGTTTGTGTGTTTGTGTGTGTGCGTGCGTTTGGAAACCCCAAAACTATTTTATTCTGATGCGTACATTTTCATCCGCTGCGGCTACAAAGTCCATGCATTTTCGAACTCGCTACCTGAGAGACAACACAACCATTGGCATTGGCATTTTTGCGATCGGCTCTGCTGTTGGGGGTATTAAAAAGACACATGATTTAAGCAAACGTGCGTGTGATTTGTTGCACATTTATTTCTAATTCAGCTAGCGGACGTAAGTGGAAACAACATTTTGAATTGAATCCATACAAAAGAGGATTCTGGATTTGTTTATTACGGTGCGCGTATGGTGCTGCACCTGTCCGTCCAGAATCTGGTGGCTTGTTGGTTTGGAGTAGTTATCATGACGCCGGTTGACCGGCAATGCCTTGGCATGGGTTCGGATCGGTAGGTTCATGTTTTGGTCGAGTGCATTCCGTGCATTTCTTGCGTCACAGCGGTAGCCCGGCAGCAACAAAGTCAAGACAAACTCTTACCCGGGTGTGCACTGCTATGCTAAGTTCTTTTTATTTTTATTATTTTTATTATTATTGGCGTAATAGCCTATGCAATCATGCCGGTCTTTTCAGGACTTGAGTACCACGTAGCCGGATAGTCAACCCTTGCTACGGCGGACGGTTCATACGCGGTTAGAACCCACGACGGGCATGCAGATGTGCGGAATGATGGCGGTGCCGCTGGACCGCTCCTATCCAGCGTGCAACTTGCATACTGCCACACTGTCTCCTGCCCGATGCATACGCTGCAGGCAGGGGGAAGGATGCACCTCCACGTTAAAAAATAACACCGTCATGAACCAGCGGCGGACCTAACGGTAGGCGGACTAGGCGGTCGCCGATGATCTCTAGTCTGTAGTATGCCGTATGTCTACAATTGGACAGAGTATTAGCGATAAGGGCCCCCGGAAAGATGGTCGTTGGGGCTCCGTGGCTGGAAAACCATTTGCACCTCCCCTTCCCCCATGGCTACTACAATTTTAGGGCCTGTGACCGATGATCGTGGGGGTCCCATGGCCACCCCCCACTCCCCCCATCCGCCGGCAATTTAAGTATACCGTTCAATCTTCCAACAGCTGTGTGTCAGTACCCCCTCCTCAGGGGCCTCAATTCGTCTTTCCGCCTTTCATGAACACGACCGATGGATCATAACATTCCGGAAGAAATTACATTTGGCGACAGTTTTGCATACACACGCACACTCACAATCATGCGCAGGATGCTTAGCATATCTATGTAATCCACAACAGACGAAAGCAAAAGCTTAGTGTTAGAAACGTGTTAGAGCGAATTAGGGTTCTGCGCGTTGCACAGCAAACCCTCCATCGTGCGCTAGCGATTCCGTAGTCATTTTTACATTGCATCGATTAAACTCATTGCACTTTTTGGTTTGATTTGTAAAAATGCAACTTCATCGCCGCAATGTGTATAAACGGTTTTTTAAGCGCCACAGCAACTCATGAGCAGTGTCCACACGCGAGAAAGAGATAGCGCTATGGAGGGAAAAAGCACGGACGATGGCTGACAGCGATTGGCCGTCTGACGCACCAACACATCCAAACCTTCGGCAGCGCGCTCAGGCGAGGGGTATGAGGCGGAGTCAGGGACGGGCAGCTCGATGAGCTGCTCGACAAATTTGCCGTTGGAGAGAAAAGGAAGGCATGATAAAATTCTCAGAACTCCATGATTTCTTGCGTCGCTTTGCGCAGCGGGCCGTGATAAAAACCATTATAAAAAAATTGTATTTTGTGACATCTTGGGAATCCAAATAAAAAAGTGGTCTACCCACGAGGTAGCCAAAACTGGTGACCCCGACGTGATTCCCGAGATTCCCCGAAGATTTCGCCTTTCCCCGCTGCGCGGTTCCCGTTCGCCCCGGTCCGTCAACGCCGCGAGTAAAATCGGTACGTGTAGTGTGTGTAACAAGCGTCGCCGAGTGTCGTGCCTTTTTTTTCGCAAGGACAAAAACCGTGTTCGATCGAGTTTCCGCGCGTGCATATAAGGGTCGCGAGTGCCCTACACGCCCGCGTGTGCGTAATCGTCGCGTGTGTCCTTCACGCCCGTGTGTGCGTAATCGTCGCGTGTGTCCTTCACGCCCGTGTGTGCGTAAGTGTCGCGAGTGTCCCGTCCCGAGTGCATTGCCCAAGCGCCACAGATTAAGCTTAAACGACTGGAAAATTGAATATCCATAGAAAAAAAAGAAAGCTCCACAGCTTCATTGGTTTGATCAATAGATGGCGTATCACAACTCATCATTATATTGCTATCCTTTTCTTGCAATGTGTTTCGACAAGTTTCATCTTATCATGACCTATATAGCCTTCTAACTTTCTGAGCAAAAGTCTATATGAATGGTCGTGTGGTCAGATACGTGGGTATCAACACCAACGACCATTACTCAAATCTCACTTGCTTCTGTGCTGGTGGTTTCCGTTGGAGTTTAGTATTTAAACAATCGTATCGCCGTTCTAGTTCTAGCGATGCATAACTTCAATGCAAAACCATACAACAGTACAGAGGAAATGAGAAAGCTCTCCTCCAAGCGATGAAGCTCAACAGAGAGCGCCACCAGCTTTTTCGCTATTTTTAGAATGCATGAGTCGTTTGCCGTCTGCTAAACGAAGTCTTTCTATATTCCGTTTAGGTAGAGAACTTGAGTCGTTTAGAAGCTGTTTAGTGGTCGTTTAGTGGATTTGTGGCACTTGGGTGTTCTCCATACGCACCGACGTGTTTCCCTTGCATCGTGAACCCGCATCGCTACAGAGGATCGAGCCGCGGGTTACATCGCCGTCCCCATGGAGAAGGAAGAGCAACGATTCCATCGTTCCAGCCCGGACAAAAGAAAGCGCTCCTTGTAAAGCCGTTGACTGCCGCCATTTTGCACGTTCGACGCCATTGACAGCCGCCATTTTTGTCTCGCTGAAGTAAGCCCAACTCCCGACTACCACGTCACTTCTTTTGTTCTCGCTTCTCGTGAAACCACGTGCTCGCAAGCGAATAAAAGATGATGCAACATAGTCCAGAACGTCAACCCGCTCCCCAAGCGGCAACGCACGATGCACCCCCGGTGAACACGGAGAGAACTGGCACGTCCCAAGCACAAATGCCATGACAGCAGCAAAAACGGCAAGTGATCCTCGAGTGGAAGCAGCACAGGCCGTTCGACTGAGTGTACCCGAAATGGACCTGCACAATTTGCCTGCGTACTTTTGTGCACTGGAGCATTGGTTCGCCGCGACCGGAATCACCGCCAAAATGGACCATAAGCGCTACCACGTATTGATGGCCCAAATTCCTCTTCGAGTGTATAACGAGATCCAGCCGATAATCGAGAATGTACCTGCAACGGAACGGTACAATTACATCAAGCGGAACATCCTCCAGCATTTCGGGGAATCCCAGCGTAGCCGCCTCCATCGTCTCCTATACGGCATGGACTTAGGGGACCGCAAGCCATCCCAGCTGCTAGCTGAAATGCACCGAGCCTCCAGCGACACGTTGGCCAGTACGCTCCTCACCGACCTTTGGATCAACAAGCTTCCGCCACATGTGCAATCGGCCGTCGTTGCTGCACCCGGAAGTGTAACTGAGAAAGCTGCCGTCGCCGATACTATGGTGGAGTGCCTGTCCGCATCCAACAACACCAGTGTGCACCATGCCGTAGCCGGGGTGCGCACCACACCCAACGATTTCGAGCAATGCATTTCGCGCCAGGTGGACGAACTCACACAGCAACTTAACGACTTCATCACAGAGTGTCGTAACCGTGACCAACGCCAAAGTCGACCGCGCCCACGTCCACCAGTGTCATCTCGTGTCGGTACAGAACCATCTGAAGGAGAGTGCTACTACCATCGACGTTACGGGACAGCCGCCCGGACCTGCCGCCAGCCCTGTTCGTTTCCAGCCCCTGTCAGCCAGCGCGTCGGCCAGCCGGCGTCTTCAGCCTGAGGACACGCCGGAGATATCGGATCGCAGGTGGCTACCATCTCACCTGTGAGCAGTCGGTTGATGGTGATCGACCGACGAACCAACCAGCGTTACCTGATCGATACTGGTGCCAATGTCTCCGTGTTAACGAAGCCAGCCAACTACACCCCTCCGACGCCGTCCACCATGCGACTGTTTGCAGCCAACGGTACTCCGATCATGGTATTTAGTGAGTCCCTCCGTACACTTGATTTTAGTTTACGCCGCCCCTTTGTGTGGAATTTTATTATCGCGGACGTAAGCTCTGCTATCATTGGAGCGGACTTTCTTCGCCATTACCATCTTCTAGTAGACCTTCGACAGCGCTGTTTGGTGGATGCCCAAACCAACCTACGTGTGCCAGGACTTCCGGATACCACTCGACAAACCGCCGTCAAGGTGTGCGACGCAAATTCACCGATGGCCGACCTGCTGAACGAGTTTCCTACACTCATCACAAACTCACCGGGTGTGAGGATGCAATCCGAGGTGGTACATCGTATCGAAACAACGGGTCCTCCAACTTTCGCCCGTTCGCGTTGTCTTCCACCCGACAAGTACCAAGCAGCCAAAGCAGAATTCGACTCCCTCGTGCAGCTAGGAATTTGCAGACCGTCCAGTAGCAGTTGGGCCAGCCCGCTGCATATGGTTAAAAAGGCTGATGGTTCCTGGCGTCCGTGCGGTGATTATCGGTCCCTCAACGCGCGTACCACCCCTGACCGGTATCCATTGCCTTATCTACAAGACTTCACGATGCAACTGGGAGGAAAAACCGTTTTCTCAAAGGTGGATCTACAGAAAGCCTACCACCAGATCTCCATCCATCCAGAGGACATTCCGAAGACAGCGATCATCACTCCTTTCGGCCTATTTGAGTACGTGACGATGCCCTTCGGATTACGCAATGCGGCGCAGACGTTCCAACGGCTAATCCACGATGTGCTACGCGGCTTGAACTTTGTGTTTCCCTATATCGACGACATTATAGTGGCCTCGAATACACCAGAAGAACATCGCGAACACTTGCGACTGCTATTTGCTCGCCTCACGCAGCACGGTTTGACCATCAACCTTGCGAAGTGCGAGTTTGCCCAGCCTGAGATCTCCTTCCTGGGACACCGTGTTACGTCTGAAGGCATCCTACCACTGGAAGAGAAAGTCGACACCATACGTTAGTTCCCAAAGCCAAACACTGTCATGGAGCTTAAGCGATTTTTGGCGATGATCAACTTCTACAGGCGCTTCATCCCCCACGCGCTGCGAGCACAAGGACCGCTCCTGGAGATGATTCCCGGCAACAAACGGCGAGATAAGTCATCGCTGACGTGGACCCCAGCTACCGACACGGCCTTTGAGGACTGCAAACGGCAACTTGCACAGGCTACCATGCTGGTACACCCTGTACCATCCGCCGAACTATCACTGTGGTGTGATGCTTCCGATTTCGCTGCCGGCGCCGCCATACATCAGGTCATCGACGGGCAGATGCAGCCGCTCGGTTTCTTCTCCCGAAAGTTCGACAACGCACAGCGCCTTTATTCCACGTACGATCGCGAACTAGCAGCTGTTTACTTGGCCGTCCGGTATTTTCGTCATCAGTTGGAAGGACGCTCTTTCCATATTTACACAGATCATAAACCTCTGGTTTATGCTTTCCGCCAGTCGCTGGATAAGGCCTCTCCTAGACAAGCACGGCACCTTGACTTTATTGGCCAGTTCGCCATCGACATCCGACATGTTGAAGGCCAGGAAAACGTCACTGCCGACTTGCTGTCCCGAATCGAACCCATCCAGTCATCAACATCCATCGACTACGAGAAATTGGCCGAAGACCAGACCCGAGATCCCGAGCTCGCCGACATCCTCAGCGGGAAGACAAGGACGGACCTGGTCCTTCAACGAGTTCCAATACCTGGCAGCAGCATGGCTTTGTACTGCGATTGCCCCGCCGGCATCATTCGTCCGTATGTCACGAAACCGTTTCGTCAACAACTACTACGCGTGGTTCATCAGATGAGTCATCCCGGAGCGAAAACTACCACGAAGCTGATGACGGAGAGATTCGTCTGGCTGAACATCCGCCGAGATACGCGAGATTTCGTCCGCCACTGCTTAGCGTGTCAGGCTACGAAGGTGCAACGCCATACCCGCAGCCCTCTAGGACGCTACCCGGTACCGGATGCTAGGTTCGCACACATCAACCTGGACCTGGTTGGACCGTTCCCGATCAGCAATGGACATCGTTACTGCCTCACCATCATCGATCGCTTCACACGCTGGCCAGAAGCTATTCCCATCCCTGACATAACATCAACGACTGTAGCCGCAGCCCTACTCAGTGGATGGATAGCTCGCTTTGGCGTTCCATCGTTCATCACCACTGATCAAGGCAGGCAGTTCGAGTCGACGCTTTTCGCGGAGCTGAACCAGTTACTGGGCATCAAACATCTACGCACAACGGCTTATCATCCGCAGGCCAACGGCTTGATAGAACGATGGCTCCGTACGCTGAAGGCAGCTATTTGTACCAAAAACACCGCTCATTGGACCGACCACCTTCCCATCATACTCCTTGGATTGCGCACAGCGTACAAAGACGACATCAAAGCTTCGCCAGCAGAGCTGGTTTATGGAAGCACGCTAAAGATCCCAGCGGAGTTTTTCAATAGCAGCCCGATGACCAGCCTGCCAGACACCACCGAGTTCACCAAGTCGCTTAACTATGCCATGAACACCATTCGCCCAACACAAACGGCCTGGCATGACAAAGCAACACCCTTCGTCCATTCGGATCTTCGGACATGCAGCCACGTCTTCGTCCGGAATGACACCGTCCGCCCAGCCCTTACCCCGCCGTACCAAGGGCCTTACAAGGTGCTTAGGCGTAGTGACAAGTCATTCGAAGTCCTGATCAACGAGAGGGCAACTAACATCTCTATTGACCGCCTGAAACCGTGCTACTCACTCCAGCAACCCGAGCCAGTGACACAGCTTACGCCACCATCTGCAGCAGAGTATACGCCACCACCACCAGCGCTACCACCACCAGCTTCACCACCATCAGCGCCACCACCACCAGCTTCACCACCACCGACAGAGCCGTCACCTCCGAACGACTTCTCGACCGGAGTTACGCGTTCACAGCGACGTGTCATCATCCCCGTTCGTTACCGGTAACTCCAGTCTAGCAGGGGAGCACTATGGCGACCTTATAGGGAGAAAGAGGTAGAAGAAAGCTGAAAATAGAGGAGAGAAGAGAAAAAGAAAGCTGGAAAGAAACGAAAAGAAAAAGATAAAAGATTAGTAACTTTCCAGCTTACGGTAGCCCTTGTGGCGCGGGTTGTTGCCGTGCCGCAGGGCCTGAGGGACCACCATTTGCGTCCCTCGCCCGCCGTCTGGCCCGCCTGCGTCGCCTTGCCGCCTGGTACGCTCAACATCCCATCTCGCTTGGAGAGTGGAGAAGATTGTCCTGGCGGCGGCGCGGACGGCCTCCCACGTATCGCTGCGGGCGCACATTTCCGAGACGATGTTATCCATTGTTACTCGGGAATGGCACCGCTGCTGCATCTCGTTCCGGATCCGATTGAACCGTGGACAGTGGAACAGCACGTGTTCAACGTCTTCCACGGCGTCCCCACATTCGGGGCAGTTGGGCGAGCCTTCCAGGATGCCTTTCTCGACGAAATAGGAGCGCAAGAACCCGTGCCCCGTGAGGAGCTGGGTGAGGAAAAAGTCGACTTCCCCATGCTTGCGGCTGACCCAGAGATTTATGTCTGGAATCAGCCTCCTTGTTTTCAGTCCTGGTGCTCCTGGTTGCCCTGCACCCGTTGTCCACTGGTCCTGCCAGCGCCTCATCGTCTCCTCCCGTTGTCGCTTCCGTATGTCTGATTGAACACCACCACTCGCTACCTTTTCGTCGTGGCAGCGGATATCCTCCTGCATGAGGAGGACTAACGGGGTGGTGTTGGCGACAACGCAAGTGGCATCATAAGACACGGTCTGGAAGGCGCTGGCGACTCAGAGAGCCCCCGGTCGATGCGCCCTTTGGACCGATTTGCGATGGGTCTCCTTGTCGAGCACCCATCGCCCCCAGGTGGCAACTCCGTATCGGATGATACTGTTGCCGACGTTTACGAGCTGTCTCCTACTGCGGCTCTTAGGACCACGCTTGTTCGGCATCAGGCAGGTCAAGGCATTCGTAATCCGTGAAGCCTTATTGACCACTCTTTCCAGATGCCGGCTGTGGTGCTGTTTGCGGCAGAGGTCCACTCCCAGGTACTTCAGCGTTTCCGTGGATTGGATCGAGTGACCGCCCGCTTGAAGCTCTGCGAGCTGCGGGACATGATGAGTACAAAAAATCATGAACCCGGTCTTTTGGTGGGCAAGTTCCAAACCGACTCCTCGCAGCCACCGCTCGATCCTCTCCAGGTTAGCCGTTGCTAAAGCGCTGACCTGTTCCGTGGTCCTTCCCAGAAATGTTAAAGCCACGTCGTCAGCAAACCCGATGATGTCCGCTCGTAGTCCTTCGAGCGGCAAGCGGAGTAGGTCGTCGTACATGACGTTCCAAAGTGTTGGTCCTAAAACCGAACCCTGAGGAACGCCAGCAGATACAGTCCTCGACACTACTCCTTCACCCGTATCATAGTGGAGCGTTCGGCCAATGAAATAGTTCCGCAGCAACGCCTGCAAACAAGGCGGAGTGTTTTTACGCTGCAGAGCTTGGCCGATCGCTGTCCAGTTTGCCGAGTTGAAGGCATTCCGGACGTCCACCGTTACCACCGCACAGAGACGATCCCCCTTTCGCTTTTTATCCAGAGCGACTTTCCCGTTGTTCATCACCCGAGTGATGGCGTCAACGGTTGAACGCCCTTTACGAAAACCGTATTGGGCGTCCGAAAGTCCCCCGGTCGACTCCAGGTGGGTTGTCAGCCTCCGCTGAATCAACCGCTCCAAAATTTTCCCCAGCACACTCAGCAGACAAATCGGCCGGTATGACGAGGGCTCCCCAGGTGGTTTCCCCGACTTGGTAAGCAGCATCAGTTGTTGCCGCTTCCATGCATCGGGAAAGGTGCCTGCCTCCAGTAGCTGCTTGTAGCTTTTGGCAAAAACTTCCGGAAAAGCCAGAATTGCCGCAGCTGCAGCCATGTTCGGAATGTTGTCGTCCCCCGGAGCTTTCTTGGGGTTGAGTGAGCGGGCAATCTCCTTCAACTCTTCCGCCAACTCCTCCTCCGAGACCGGATCCTGTGGATCCCCACCTACTTCCGTCTCGGGCCACTCCATCGGGGGACGATCGGGAAAGAGCTCATTCACGATGAACTGGAGCTTATTGGCATCCCGTTCCATCGGAACCCGAGCTCCTTCCCACTGCTGCTTGCGGATTTGGTACGCAGGGCCAAAGCCGTGCGGTTCCAATTGTTCCGGCAGATCCTGCTTGTGTTGGTCCTTGCTGAGCTTGATGGCCCGTCCCAGGGCAGCGCGTGCGTCCGACTTTATTTGACGCCTTTCCTCGCGCTGCTCCTCGGTCCGAGCCCGGTTGTACCGCCGTTTCATTCCATGAAAATGGCTGCGCAACCGATCAATCTCGGACGTCCACCAATAAACTGGCCGCCGGCCCTGTCGCCTTGGGGGTTGCCTAGGCATGGTGCCATCTAATTCAAGCACCCTAATTCGATCAATAGTTACCAACTTAGCCAGACTAAACTATTTCCCGTTAAAAGATTATAAAAGCCGTCGTTCCCACCACGCGTTCTCTTCTCTTTTCGTTCTTATCCGCTAGTGGACGTGCTCCCGTAACTGCGTAACCCGTGATAAAAACCATTATAAACAAATTGTATTTTGTGACATCTTGGGAATCCAAATAAAAAAGTGGTCTACCCACGAAGTAGCCAAATACATGTAGGAATACATACACTAGTGGTACAAACGTAATAATTTCCAATTATCTAAGAAATACGGTTATTTTAACCAGGTGGCCGTCTTGCCCCATACGAGTGGCACTCTTGCCCCATAGCCCAAAAAAGAACGTCTTTTTGGATCCTTTTTAAAACACTTCAAAAACTGTTTTGTTTGCACTTTTTTCAAGCGAAACTCATTTATAAGTGAGGAAATAGATGTAAAATGGTTATGACATTTAAATCGGCATTTGAAAAACATGTTTTAATGAGTTATAACTTGAAATGCTTAAGGTGGCACACTTGCCCCAAGTTCCGCCACTATATAGTCCTAGCTTGGTCCGTCGCGACAGGTTCTTTGATCAGTTCACCTGATATCTAAGACTGTAAAATTAACGATTGGCAGCATCCTTGCTCGCAACCCATGCATGCTATTGTTGGAACTGACCCTTGAACCGAAATAGGTGAATTCTTGAACGACTTCAAATGTAAGTTCACCTATCTGTACGTCACACTCAAGCTATCTGTACCTATCTGTACGTCACAATCTGTACGTCAAGATGGTTCCCGATGTTTCCACCCTCCAGTCCCGGATCGCTCTCTCTAGCGCCAAGTTGAATAGGAGACATGCCCTGAGAATTATCCATCCACCTTCACCTGGCAAGTGACGTTGGTCATAATCATTCTAACTAGCCTTATCAGTTTGGTCGGGATTCCAAAAGAGCTCATAGCTTTGTATAGTTTTACCCTGACTATGCTATCATGTGCAGCTTTGAAGTCAATGAAGAGATGGTATGTCATGTGTCTCTATTTTCTCTAATATCTGCCGCATGGTGAATCTCGCTTCGGTGATATGACCGATATGATTTATCAACAAAACATAGTGCAAAACCATGATTAATGAAGGGGACTCTCAACCACAAAGAGTCCGTGATGAAAATTTGTTTATGAGCGGAGGGAAGGTCAGTTTTCATTTGCTGGAAACCTTAAATTTTTGTAGATTTACAACTTTAACCAAATGGGTTTAAAAAAATATTTTAGCTTCTTTCATTATTTTTTTGTTTAAGACACAATTTTTTTCACACGATTCGAAATTTAAAAAATATAAATAAAAAATGTTTTCATGTTAAGGACAGCTCAATTGCTGTCGATGCGGTGACCGACTAGGCTATAAAAGATCGTGAGATTTTCGAAAAATGTGTTCATATTTGACATTTTTTAGACGACAGTCTTCAGACTGTCTGTCGTTTACAATTTGATGATCGTTTGTTGCTAGGAGACCCATACAAAAATAAAGGATAGTTGGATAATTTGCTTCACGAAATGTGCTAATGGTATAAAACAGCAAAGTCTTGAACCAATTTTCCTTTACAGACTCCGTAGTCTTATAAAGTATACGCTCGGTAATCCGCACCTTTTTGATCCGCACGATCGATAATTTGGTTAGGAAGCCGTACCTCAGAGTAAGTGAGATACTTCATCTTTCTATACCTAGTCCAGCAACCGAGCCAATGTAACTGTACTACAACAAGAACTAGGTGAGTTAGCAGTCCATCTACCACACAGGAAGGATGTCAAAGTGGATTACCCAGATAAAAGTTACGTTTGGGAGAGTTACATAATGTTAAATGAAATGTTACGATCGTGTTAAATGTTGTTACGAAATATTAAGATGATAATTTTTTAGAACACCATTAGTCAGCACAATACCGGCAACGAGAACTATTTTGCATGATAGCATAGCACTTATTACGTACAGTGCCCGGCAAAATAAAGTGCTTCCTGCTTACAATTTTCCATTTTTTCCATTTTGTTGTTGTGGAAAATGATTCGCTATCGTACTGCTTTATTATTTTTTTGAAACGTTATTGGTGATATGATTAAGAATGTGCTGTACCATACCATGACAAAAATGAAAAGATAGCTTAAAGAATAAATATGTTTTCCAAAATTGATGAAAATCACTGTGACAAAATAAAGTGCCCACTTTATTCATTCTACACAAAATATTTTTCTGAACAAATGTAACACCAAACTTATAATTTATATGCATTTCTTTGCAATTCTTGTTATGTTGAGGATATTTGGTGTGTTTTTATTTTATTTTAAAAGGAGTTCTGCATCTAGTTTTTGCGTCTGGTTCGTCTCAAGCGTTACTCAGAGCTTTAAAATTATTTGTTTGTTACACCAGTTGTATCCACCTAGAACCTACGCACCTAGAATCTGCCACAAACTCTCGATGGCACTAAGATTTAGACTTTGTGGAGGACATGCAAAGTGTTTTATTAGAAAACGAGAAGAGAAATATTTGTTTATTGATTGTATGTGTTAGCATTAGCCTGTAGGAACATATTTTTAGTTTTCAAACTCCGTTTTTTTAAATGGTTTATCCCAAAGTATTAATGAAAGGTGCTAATATAGGTATCAGCTATCATTATACTTTCAATTCAGACCAGTTTTCCCCTTCCATCTCCTCACCCGATTTACAACAGAGTTAATAAAGCCAAATGGTTTCGATATTATCAAGAACATGCATATATACCTTTAGATTGTTGAAAAACTGATCTTTGGACAGATGAGTCTACATTAGAACTGATGTTCCAACATATCTAGACGATAACCAACAAATGATGATGTATGAAGGGTGCAATGTGATGACCAGGGAGGGGTTTTCTATACGAGAAGTGGGGAGCATGGTACGAAACGACGACATAATGAGAGTTAATACCTATGTAAGCATCCTGCGTGAATTTATCTGTTTTATGTGAAAAATTCGGAGTTAGTAAATACAGGCGGTCCCTGAGATCAGTGGCGGATTAAGGGTATGGGGGCCCTAGGCGGAAAGCCGAGTTGAGGCCCCCTGTTAATGGTAAATGTTGTTGTAGCGGGGGGGGGGGGTGGTAGCGGCACTAAACTTGCTGTGCTGTGTGATTGCTGCCGGGGGGGGGGGGGGGGGGGGGGGTGATATGTTAACATACTATAAACCTCTTCAATTTTCAATGTTTTCTACAGGTGACTTCTTACCCTTCATGGTGTCCATTTTTCCCATATAAGGTGTCCATCTTACCCGGACATTTCAAAACTGCACGAAAAAAAATCATGTTTTTATTGCATGAAAAAAAAACATAAACATCTATAGAAACTTTAAATTTTCAACACATTTTCCGATAAAACATGAGTTTAAGATAATATTCTGCATACCTACCTTCCCCTATCTAACAATGTATATTCGGTCCCCGAGATAAACGGTTAATGGGGACCAAAAACGGTCACTAAAAAACCACTTATCTTGAATTTCCGCGTAAGTCGAAACTCGTTATTTCCAACAAAAATGTCTCTAATTGTCGTATAATTTTGCAAGTAGGGGATGGTTTTATCTACCTTGTTAACTATTTGATATCATACTGAATGAATACATTTTTAACCTTTTGTTTTACAGTTATTTAACCTTTTGAAATGGTATTTCGGATTCGATATAAAGAGAAATTACCTTGCATTTGACAATTTATGTTTCAAACCAGTAAAATTTGCTCAAAGAACTGTCAAATTAAACAAATAAACGCGTATCTCCGAATCCTCCTATAAGAGGTATCGTGTGTATCAGAGACTGCCTGTAATTATTTCAAAAACGTATAGAACATAAAGGGAATTATGTTAAACGCTTCAAGCACAAATATAAACAATATTTACTCTGTAGAGCAATGCAGGAAAAAATATAAAACGAGAAATTAGAGATCGCTCCGTTTTTACACTAGATACTACTCCCCATACTAGGAACAGTACCGTCAAATGATGTCCACAAAATATGTCCATCTAATCACGATCGTTTTTAACCAGTTATGTTAAACATGCTCGGTTCCCGGTTGCTGCATCCTGTAGAAATAAGGTTTACCGGGCCATGTCACAACAACGTCGATTCTTAGGCAACAAATAGGCCAATTTCTCCATTGTTCAATACCCAATTTGCTTACCTTGTACATTTACTATCCTGCTTTTAACAAATGACAAAAATGAACTTGCTCCACACAACATTGATCTTGACTACCAAATAAGTTTATTTTTCTTCTTTTACATCTGACAATATATCTTATACAATGTAAGTAGATTTTTTCTGCAATTGTGTGTGTGTGTGTATGCTTCATTTCATCCACGTATCTCCCCTCCTTTGTGCTAGATTGTAAGGACCATTGTCCTGTTACGTTGCATTTCGTTTGAATTCCTTCAGCTCGTTAGAATAAGTAAGCTTGGGTTGAAATGTTCTCCGGTTCGTTATTAGTGTTAGCTGCGGTATAGTTTAGTTGACATTGACTGATGGTGAAGGATCAGGAGGGCATGTGAAGAAGGTGAAAGCAAATGGCAATATTACAGAGGTTACCTTAAACCTTAGTTCTTTCTGCCAACATACATTTGCCGGTAATGTTTACTCTGTAATTCATTTCGTAGGTTGATTTTTTCTCTTCTGTAATTGTTTGATTGAATGCACTTGCTCTTTTCAGTGCAGGTTTGACTGTTGATTTACATATGTCTTTATGCTGAAGTAAAAACTCTTCATACACTTGTCGTTTTGTGGATTGGATTGAAAGTATTCAACATAAAACCATTATCGAATGCTGTCTGCACGACGGTTGTGTTACGTAAAACGATTTAAGAACATTCGTTTTTGGTTTACTTTTGGGCAATTTGCGGCTCACTGTACCGATTCGGTTCCTACAGCTAATAGTTACTTTTCACCATATTTTTAATGTTATCTTTACATTTTTTCATACATCAAACTCATCAAATAATTCTTACATCGTAGATCAGTGTTTCTGCCTTTTGTTGTATATTGATAAAGGGTTACACAAATGTAAAAGTAACGTTGTAGTATTTCACCGACCGTATTAAAAGACAACAGGAAAATAAAAAGCCAAAAAATGGTGTTAAAAACTAATTTAAAAAAGAAACGCAAAACTAGCATGAAAACAAATGAACAAATCAACGAAAAATGTAAACATAAACAGTCACTGCGTGTTGCGAGTGAGTATTGTTAGTTAGTAGTACTTAATTTATAGGAACTCTTTTTACCATTTTCGTTAGGTTAGTGTATTTGTTTCTTATCTTCTTTTTAACATTTGCTTTTGCTGCTCATTCCTTTGCGTTTTCTAAGGTTACATTAGCTCGTGGTTGACTACAGAGGGCGGGGTGGATTTAACCGCTGCCATCAACGACATTGTTGAAATCCAAACCTGCATCGAGTTTAATGACCTGCAACATGATGACGTCAAGTAAACATACTCACTATCTCACCCTCTGGAAGAAAACTGGAATCAATTCAAATCACCCACCATGGAAGAAACAACACTTTGCTTCTGGTAGCTTCAGTGTCTTCCGAGTGAAAATTTGAATTGTTTCAAATTCAGTTTTCGTTTTCATCATTTATGACGCTACGGCAATCCTCTGCCACCACGCTCACACATCATGTTTCATCTAATCATTGTGAAATGCTATAATTTATTCTGCCAATCATTGAAAAAGTGTGTCGGAAGCAATACCGCTTCAATAAGCATCGTTTGACATGGAGTATTGTAAAGGTTCTTTTTTTTCTTGTCTGAGGAAAATTTGAACGAACGACTTTAAAATAAGACTAACAAATATGTTAAAATAACAAACTGAACAATTTCCCCACGAGCACCGATCACACCCCTTGCGATCGCGTGCCAAAAAGCAAGGGAACAGGAACTTTGTAGTAGAGGTTGGTTTTCTTTTTTAAGCGCGGTTTAATCTTGGCCTTCCACTGGATGCGTTTGGTTTGTTGTTGGAGTTTTGGGTTTGAACTTGCTTAAAACAAGGAGTATAGATCACAACAGGTTAGTTGAGGGAAATAAACGGCAACGAAGAAAGTAGCCCTGGTATTTGATCTCTGTTCTGCTGCCTTCTGTTGAGTAGTTGTTAGTAGTAATAGTAGTAAGTAGTAGTATTGGTAGTAACAGTAATATTACTAGTAGTAGCAATAGTGTGTTATGTTGGTTGACATTTGACACATGAAAGAACGTTTTCTTCTTCGGCTTCCCTCATCTAAATGATTCACTTTTTTTTTAATGCGGTTGGGTTTAAAAATTTTCTTAGTTTCACTTGTTTAATGCGAGGGCAAAAGTAATCGTTCATGATATGTCGAGTCTTTCTGTGTTTCTTTTATCTTTCGTTATCTCTTTCTCTGACCTTTTCTTGCGCGCGGCGTTCAGTTCAAGTGGATTGAGTTGTAGAAATGTTTGATTATATGTGGTTGTGTGTGTTGTTTATCATTACGATTTGATGTTTAATTTGCATGAATTGCTACGGTTTTCCGGTTTTGTATGGTTATTTTTGCATTTCTTTCTTTGTCTATGTTTGCCATATTCTTTGCTCACACTTGTGTTTTATCGTTTTCTCTCCAATCTCAAATAGGAACAAAATTCGTTTCATTTAAAGTTATGCATGTTTTGCCATTACATGTCCGCACCCTAGCCACCTTTTGAAACAGTCGAACATACTGCTGTCCTCTCTCTATTCAACCTAATAAACTATTATTGTTGTTTTCGCGAGTATCAATTGTCATGTTTTTGTGTAACATTCAATTTTGGTAGTTTCAGTAAATTATTTTTCACGAAACAATGTCCTTCAGTGTGTTTTTTTGTTTTTCATTGTGTGCCTACGTGTGTTGGTGATCGCGTGCAGTGGTGTTTTGGTTTATTTTACCAACAAACCTTTTGTATTCATATTTATACATCGAATAAAATCTCTCTTCGAGTAGTAAAGCGAACATTTTCGTTATAAACGAAATGATTCAATTTGGTGAACAATCCATTATTAAAGATTGTTATATCAGACAGGCAGGTCTGTCTTAAAAAAAATCCAACGCTCGTTACAGTACTAAGTAGGTGGAGTTCGATCCGACAAATTAAACTCTCTCGATGCACTGGTGTGAAAGTTCCAATAGTGTTTTATACATTGCACTGTGTTTCCTGCCGTTTGGACCGTGTAAAGCAGTTGCTCTAGGCAGAAGCTATCATCATCACTAGATTCGGTAAGATCCCACGCACGTTGGGGCAGGGTATGCGTATAAAGTTGCGTCTCTACATGCATCGAATCATTATTGGAAACTGCACAAACTAACTTAAAACATTATCAAACGAAACATAGCCATTTATACATACGCTTGTTTGTTTAGTAGTATCATATAATAGATTCATAATCACGTTGAAGTGAGTGTGTAATGTAATGTCTGTAATATTAATGACAAATGGTCGCACACCCTCATTCCCGATCGGCTCGAAGAATGCGGGTAATGCATTATAGGAACTTTTCATCAGTTAGTGCTACCGCTTAGCCACTGGCCGTATGACTGCCGTCTTCTTTAGCTCTTAGTAAATCTAAAAAAATATCTCATATCAACCGCTGGCTCAATCGAATCATTTCTCCCCTTTCTGCTAATTCCTTTTTATCTCCTAAACAATAGCTGCAAATATTGATGAATTTTAATCCCTACAACGTTAAATCCGTTCTGCTGTCGACTTCAGCAGAACGGTTTGAAAGTTATAGCCTCCCCCGTTCACTCGGTTCACACACACCAACACGAAAGAGACAAAAGGAACGGTGAGCCTCCTCGCATATTCAGCACACCTTCCCTCTGTCTGTTTCATTGCTCAATTTTACCCTATTTCCTAATATCAAACTGTTGTCCGATTAATTATCGCACACAACATTAGCGAACAAATTTTATGTTTCATTGCACATGGATTGTATGTTTGCACATGAGTCGACTGATCGTACGCGCACCGCAAGCAACGATCGAACGCACTCGATCACTGTCACTGTGGGCGACGAATATAGTCGTTAGAGATCAATTGATTTTCTTCGATCGTCAATGAATAATAAATATTCAAAGGGTATGTATGCATATGTTTAACTTTCATCTATTTTACGCACTCGATATTTTTTTGGTTTTGTTTTATGATTTTTATATTTTTTTGTTATATTTTCCCACGTTTTATAAAATATGTCTATGCATTTCGATAAGCTGACTACAATAGTATATAAGATCGCAATGCTTATCTTGTTGACGCCCAAAGAGCCCGCTTGAGTGAAACGGTGGTAAGTTGATGTTGGAATGTTCCACTGGCTGGTCCAAACTGTGTTGTTGATCGCGCAGAAACAGTTGGTTGTTGTTTATGCTGCAATGTTTCGAAAATCGCCCGCATCAAAATGTGGAAACGTGCAAAGAGTAGAGTTTAATAGTTCATGGATCTTTCTGTCAAGTGTTTGGCGCTGGAAACTCTCTACACCTTAGCCCAGAGAACAGCAAAAAGATAGGTAACGGCGCAAAGATGTATGGTACAAGAATCAAAACCCTATCATCGAGATGGATTATGAGATCGATCTCGATCTTTCTGCTGCCTTTTTGATATCATTATGTTCAATGGTGCTTTTACATTATACTGCTGCTTGATTTCGTTTTAATTACACACACACACACACATCGTATGGCATTGTTCGTCATGATTATTCGTCTTTTGTGCTTTTCTTTTTGCAGCTTCTCCTGTCCATCACTTTATACATTTATTCATCAGTGTTTCATTGTCTCACACATCATTTTACGCTTTGTTTGCGTGTATTTGTGTAGCTTATGTTATCATTTAATCATTCTGAAACGAACTTTCTTTTCACTTCGGTTCCAGTGTAACTTTCTTAATACTACATGTTATAGTTAGTAGAATTCTAGGTCTCATCTCAATTTGTGTTGAGATGAGAACAAGCGAGGTGCAAAACTGTTCTGTCTGCCATGTGTGTGGCGACGTTTGGGTGTTTATGTTTTACGTCATATTTGATTCTTCCACACTGCAGAATGACACATCATTATAGCTTAGATCCTAAACCCTTTTCAAGGATTAATCGCGCACGGTCAAAGTGGTCTTCACGCTAAACAGTCCGGAGACCTGCTAGTAGGTTCCGATGGCGGAAAAACGCTCCAACCGTAAGGAATTGATCATTAAAATATAAGGTCTAGGAGTAGAACTATGCATTATGCTGATCATGTTCATTTAGCATAAGGGTTGTTTTTTTCCTAATATTTCAAAACACAATCATCAACCAAACGCCGCCACCGCCAGGGCAAACGTTCAGTCTCTTGTAACTTTACATTTTGTCACGATCACGATTTGCGTTCACATGATTTTTTTGCTGATGTTTTTCTTTTCTCCTTTTCTCTCCTACTCACATGTGTGTATATGCGTCTCGGGGGGTGTGTATCTTTTCCTTTCATTTTCTATCTCATCTTCTTTTCGTTTTGTTTCACTTCCCAAAAAACATCGAACAATCCGATTTTGGGATAAATTCATGCGCCTAAATAGTACAATTATTACACTCTCGTTTATAACGTATATTTTTATCTATGTTTCATGTTTTATTTTTCTTTATTTTAGAGTAGGAACTTAATTGTTGCATTTCTTCTGTTTATCTGTGTTTCTTCCTGCTTCCTGCATCTGTATCGTGTCGCACTTGCTCTTGCTTCTTTTGCGCGCGTGTTTTACGCCGCAATCGGTTATGTCAAATCGTATTTTTACGTCAGGTTTGTGCTCCTGGTGAAACTGTTCAGTTTTGACGATCTTGTGCGTTTGCTGCTAGAGCAAACGCTCCCTTTCAGGATAGAACGGAGCGCAGGGTTCGTGCGGCGGGTATCGTTGTGTGCATTTCTCGTGCTTTGTTCTGTGTAAAGCGAGCGGGTTTCGGCAGGAATCTGTTTCCCTTTCCGTGGTTTGGAACGTATATTGTAGTTGTTGAAACATTCGAAATGTTTTGTAGGCTGTAGAACCCAAACCATTTTTAAGTTGATCATTCGTGCTCGGGAGCGTGTGTAGTCCACTCGAAGGTTATTTTAGTACTAAGTGATAGATTTCCAGCTAAGGAAACCTGTCTAGCAGTTTAGTAGAAACGTCAATGAACGAAGGTGTGAAAGCAAGGACAGAACGAATGAGAATTATATTGTGCTGTGCTGTTCAATTGCACTAGAACGAGAAAATATAATAAAAAAAAAACAATTTAAAACAATCTTTTATACACTTTTATCGCAATACAAAAACATACCTGCAATGAAACAAAGTAGTGGAGTTGGTTACAGCAAATGAATTAGCTAGAGTTTCCATAGTCGATTCCGTTGAGTGTTCGTATCTATAACGAAGAGTACATAGAATGAGTAAACTGTCATTAGTAAATAGGAATTGGTATGACTATAAATAGAACGACACGTAGCATCAGTAATACATAAATTACAGCAAAACAATACAGAACATAAAACTGAATGGTATAAAAAAAAGGAAATAAAATGGCGTCCCTCCGTTAGAAGGCAATCTGCTGACTATGCGCTAATGCTCACTTTCCATCTCAGTCAGGCGCATTCGCCTATGTGTATCATCGTCACTCTTAATTAAAGCAGCAAATTAAACAAAGCACCATCGCTCTCGTTCTCCATGCTCATGATGCTGCGGAAAGGGTCAGGGATGGAGGAGAACACGATGGAGAAGCACACAACGGAAGCGCACTGAGACGAGATACTCATTCGCTTAATGGTAGTAGTGATAGTGGCTGTGAGACGACTAATCGAGACAAAACGATGGATGCAGTACAGTATAGAGATTATTTCCAGCGAGCGATGTACGAAGGGATGAAAGAATAAATGAATCAAAGTTACGTTGGGATGATGGCAAGCCGGGTTTGCGTAAGAATGAATGAGAGATAATCAGTGTGAGAGAGTGAGAGAGAGCACTTCGTACCACCCATTTTCATTTTCCTCGCTTGGTTTAGCGTTCCGTTTAGTGAAATGATACGAAAGTAAAGAAATGCTTACTGTAGCGGGTGTGTATTGGTGTGAAACAAAAACCCTCGCTACAAAATCGCGACCGGCTTTAGGTGAAGTGTGACAAACGAAAGAGAGAGGCAGAGAGAGGTAGAGAGAGAGCGCAGTAGGTGGAGAAGAGAAGTTAACCCGTAAGTAAGAAAGGAACGGAAAACAGCATCTCCCCTTACGAAGGATGTGTTGGAGACACCATCCCGAACCCACGAACAACAACAAAAAAGAGCATCTTTGGCAAGGCGACGCCAGAAAGTGTTTATCATGCGCCTCGGTGTATGAGTGTGTGAGTAGGTGGAAGAAAGGATAGAGAGCCATTTGCCATTTATTTCCATCGGCCGTCAACCCGTACGTGCGCTAATGTGTGAGGTATATAATGAGATGAATATGGTGAGTGAGAGATGCGGGGGATGAGAGAGGGAGGTTGGAGGCGCCTGAGGGGGTGTTGAAGAGAAGGAAAAACGGAAGAGTATAGTGGTGGTGGTAGCAAGGCGGCAAGCAAACAAAGGGAGGAAAAGAACGATTATAGCAATGTTTTCCACCATGATGTTGCCATGGTTTTGCCAACGTATTAGTGAGCGAACGTCGACGTGGGGAGTCTCCGGAAAGACATTGGGCAAACGACAAACACACCAAGCCACACACCACCACCAAAAGGAAGGCAGGAAGGAAGGCACAAGCGGAAAGATGTGTGGATGAAACCACGCTCTCACTGTACTAATTAGTACGCCAAGCGGACAGAACGAGTGAGCAGATTCACTCGACACGAGCAAAGGGGACCCGTTTTTTCCCACCAAAGGATAGATTAATTTATAGGACCGAACCGGAAAAAGGGCGTTCACGATGCTTGAGCTGGGAAAATTAAACGGCGTAGTATCGTGTGGTAGAGAGGCAAAGTGAAACCCGTCCGGAGTGTAATTGGCTGTCGAGTTAGGTTGGGCTTCCCAGCATCCTATCATCCTAGGGGATGTAACAGAACGTATGTACATAATTTGCAGAACCCAAGTGGAGCTGAAGACGATGGAAATAAAATGGCGGACGGAGCTGATGATGATTTAATGTGCTACTTTGTAGCACGGTCGGAAATAGTTTCCACAATGTATAAAAGCGACGAATGGGAGTAAATTTAAGTACATAAGGTTTCTCGTAATACACGATAGAAGTACTGTACTGTATTACTAAAACATTGTACTAGCCTTTTTGATAGTTGACATAGTTTACATGTCAGGTAAATAGATGAAAAACTCGTTAATATTTATTCTTTGAATCTTTTGGATGTTAATCCATAGTTTATCCATAGTTTATAGTTTAATCTTTTTTCATTTTATAAAAGTTATATTTTGATACATCTTCCATTTGAATTTTTCTGGAAGAAAAATGTCCACATGATTTCCTGCCTCCCGTTTATGGCTGTTAATAAAATCAATCCAAACATCATGCGTCATGTGCGTCAACACAACGCGACGGCACGGGATGATGCGACAGAGTGATTATACTCATTGCAGACGCATAATAAATGCATCTTGCGTCAGAGCAAAGCATCATTCCACCATATAGGACTCCAACGACCATGATCGTTCAAGGTTTCAAGCATCCGTGCAGCATCCGAAAGCTTCCAAACGCGGCACCGTACTTTTCGAACCGTACGGCCCCGTTAAAAAGGTCCAGATCCAGCCGACCAGTATCTCTCTCCCTCTCTCCCTTCCCTTCGAAACACTGATTGTCAGATGTGTCGTTGCAGGATTGGCTTCTCCCGTACAGATATGTTCTCCTACCACCGTTCCGCTATGATAAAGCGCCGTGAGATGAGATTATGGTTCTTTGTCCCACGTGGCTCCGGGTTGCTGTTTCCGAAGCACACCCCCCTACTGCCACCATATTAGTCCATTAGTCATTCAAAATTTCATAACCTCATGAATAGCTCATGGAGATGGCTCGAATCCGCTCGCCCCAAAAGCCAAAGCAGCAAGGCCGGGGCCGTGCCGTTATGGTACGAAACGAATGAGTATAATTGAAAATGTTGAAAGTTTTCATATTCATCAATAGATTAAATATGAATGAGTGCGCTGTCCTCCGCCGTGCCCGGTGCCCTCTCTACCCCGAGGGGGGGCCTCGTAGCAACGTAGCAGTGCACCCCAAATTGCGCACCGCGTGGACCATGTTCTAAGACCATTCGAACTGAAGCCCGTCGTTCCGAGAAGGACCGGAAAGTGATTTGGTTCGGGAGGATATTCGGGAATGGAGACGCCCGTTCCCTAGTTCGCTTGGGCGTTGCCATACGTTGCATTCGAACCGGGATCCAAGCACATCCAACCGTATGGGTGCTAATGGGTTTTATTGGGGGTCTTTGCTTTTTACCAGTCGGCGACTGCCGCTTCTACCGATGGGTAGGAACAATACACGCTGAACAAATTCCATACTTTCCGCTCTGATCGTATCGTCTAAGCTGCACGTGTTCGTACCGTTTTCGACATTGCAGGCTAGTGCAGCTAAATTGGGAATATATTTACATAAAAGCGCACATTCTGTTACTGTACAAGTTTGGGCCCGAAATTGGATCAAAGATCGCTCATTTCGAACGAAATGGTAAACGAGTGGGGCTTACTTAATACAGCGTTTTCCCCACCGATTTCTACTTGCATCAACGGCTTGTGTGCTTGAATTGAAATCAGCTTATAATTTTGGAAAATCTAAAAACCTCCATCCTATCTAATAAAGGGACGAAGTTTTGGAAGCAGCAAATTATGGTTCAGTTTTCAACGTTTCACATCATAAAGTGATAATGGTAAATTCAGCATAAATTTCGAATCGAAGCAAAACGACAGCTCTGCAAACGGCTTTTTAGTGCGCGTAGTGCTCGTTGTTTAATCAACACGGAACGCGAACATTTTGAAATAGATGGCAAGCATCGTTCCTATACGTGGTGATAAAATGAAGCCGGCCATGGCAAAATTATTGTAATTCATAATTTATGATATACCGCTCACAGGCTCCCCTATTCTATTGAACCTTTACGGTATGTGATTTCTTCTCATGCACGACCATTCAATGGGGAGTTTAGTTTACTTCTGAAAATAATGCTTTATGTCCCTATAACATGCCCCCGTCCGTTCGTTTCATTTGCGCGAATCGACCGTAACCGTAACCGCAAAAAACCGCTTTGTGGCAATTTAATTTCAAAACGGACGATTTTGCATAAATTCAATTATCAGCCTCCCGACACCGATATAAACAGCAAAACTAAGCTCGGTCATCATCGGCGCTTTGTGGCTGACCGCGCGAATGAACGTGTGAATGATCGAACGCACGCAATCTGTTGGCGTGGGGGGTAGATACACAAAAAAACACACACACACATAGAGCGATGAAAAGTGATGTACATTGGATCGTTTTTGTGGGTAGTTAGCAAAATTAGGATTCTATGGAATAATGCACCCCCTACATAGGAATAAATTGACCACTAAACCGATTGGAATGCAATTGTGCAGCGATCCGATAATGGGTTAGGTTAATTTGTTCTGTCGTGTAATGTTTAAATTTACATTTTGTTTGGCTCGCGACCGGAAGCTCACAGATGAGATATCCGGTTAGGTTTGAATGATAATTTTTAAGAATGTGTTAAATACAAAAAACGCTTGAAATAGATAAACGTTGATTTTATTTTGTATTTTCTATCATCTTATTTTACGCAGGTTTTTATGACCATTGAAGGTTCATAAATTTATTGATTGAAAATATAGTACATATACCATACATTTTAATAAAGTAGTATTAGTAGAAAAGCAACCTTACATCACGCTATAACATTCCCTCGATAATATACAAACAGCTAAGCAGTGTTTGATTCGTACACATCTCAGACCGGCAGGACCGTGTAACGAGGGCGATTTTGTCAAAAGCTCCCACACAAAAAAGACTCACAGACACTCACGACAAAGTACCAAGAAATCGATAGCATTAGGAGAGGTCAGTTTGGGAATCGTCCGAAAATTCGCCCTAGCCCTAGCGACACTGGAAGTAAGAAAGAAGAAGGATGCGATAACTTGACCAGAAACGTTGCACACGAAGCAAGCAAAAAAGTTGACGACAATGTGAGAGCCTCGCCCATACAAATGAACTCATTAAAAGTTTTTGAGTATCACTCGCAGCGGGCTACGTGTTTGATGCGATGAGCAAAAGCGCTTAAGAAGCGTCCAAAATTAAACTTTTTTTAAATGTTTTGCATGTTTTTGTCGAGCGTAACTGATTTTCACATTATTTTGCTTTGGATTTGTAATCATTACTTGTTGGTCATTTAAATCTTTGGATCTACTTTTATACTAAAATATGCAATATATACATATCTGTTAAAAATTCATTACACACTTTACTTCATTATTTTCTACTGTTTTCTTCTTTATTTGTTAGTGCCTACTTGAGTCCCAGCAAAAAAGTCATTCTCAACGGACAGTGTCAAACGAAGAAGATCATTAACGAACACGTTTCTAGGGGACTTATGTACGTCTTATTGGTTTGGCTATTTTTGCATTTCCATCTTAACTTCACTAGATGATGTGGGTAGAAGGAGTTTTTTATCCTTCCCTCCTGATCAAACACTGCCACTTCAGAGCGCGCTCTTCATCTCCTTCCAGGGTGTTGCATTTTACAAGAAGCCCCATTGAAGTCCAATATTCAAACGTGAATTTGCGTTTGCAGCTTCCCTCTTTTTGCCACCCCATTCCTCCACCCTCACTGACGCTTTTGATTGCCCTTTGACCCATTCGCTCCCCCACTGAGAGCCCTCATTTCCCGATAATCCCTACCTTCGGCATCGTTATCGAAGAAAAACATACATATATGGGAATCTCTCACTCTTCCTCTCTCTCTTCCTCTCCCTCTCTCTCTTTCTCTCTCTCTCTCTCTCTCATCTCCCTCTGTTGCTTCTTTTCTTTCTCGCTTGCGCCCTATCTTCTGTCCCAACTCCCAACCGTCCCGGGCACTCTACGTACAAGTGGTAGTCTTTTAGTTAGTGGGAACCGCTTTCGTGGGTCCCGGGGTCGACAGCGTTCGTTAGCGTTGTAATGAAATTCTGCCATGCGCCGGCATTCCCTGCGCCACATCCACACCATTCCCACCCACAGCCAGTGGCAGCCTTCGTGCATTTCCGGTTCCGCTCGCCTGCCATTCCCATGCTCATCGAGGCTTTAGGTGTTCCCTTTTTTGTGTGCGCACACGGTAACCACCGCCGCTTACCATCCTTCCGGTTGACGACGAACCGAGGCAATTCGTTTAGCTTTGGTGAAGTTCAATTTCTTCATTCGATTGACTCGTGCCTTTGCTGGTGCTCGCTTTACATTCAGATTCCTTCTCGCAGCTTTCACAAACCCCGCACCCCTGTACCGCGTCGCATACCTTCTCAGGACGATTGAGATTATAGGTGGCGCTCATTCGAAATAAAACTTCGCGGATATAAGGTTCCGATAGGAGTGTGGCTGCTCGTTGAGCCTTGTGCTTAACGCATTCCAGAGGAATTCGGGACCAAGTGTAAGCCTAAAGCGATGTTGTATGTCTTATGTAGATGAGCCCAGTCCCATCGGTCGCATACGTAATCGAATAGATTGCAGGGTGAAGGAAGAGCAAGAAGAGCAAAGCCTTGCTTCTCCAGCACGTGTGGGGAGTTATGTTTGTGGTCTTTTTTCAGTTACTTTTGATCATTACGGGACTAAGTGTATGGGTAAAAAAGGGGCACAAGAGCATAACTCGAAACGTTGTTAGTTTTTCAAAAACCATATCAGACTGGGGGATGGATACTTCAATATAAAGCCTTTTAAGTTTGTTTGAAAAAACAAAAAGCCAATTATGTTACTTAAATGGAGCAACATCCGAAATGACACTGACAGCATGTTCACGTCACACGTCAGACCAACCAAAGGGTAACTGGCAATCGGGAGCTAAAACATACATTGAAGTACTGCATCCTGCTCGATTTGTATTGGCCGACCGTGCCGACCAGCGCACCTTCCTTCAGACGTCAAACTCATTTTCTCACATCGTGACACCATGGCAGCAAGAGAAAACCATGAAAAAGCACGAGCACATTCACCTTACCGCACATGGCCCGGGATGGGGAGACACGTAAATAAATAAAACTCAAATTGAAGAGAAAGTTGAATAAAAATCAATTTACTTTCCATCTTCTAGCGCGGGCCATCGAACGAAGACGGCCAACTCCCGGTTTCCGGGCTTCACTTGGGGTGCTGTGTACGCTGCCTCATACGGCTAATGTAAGACGACCTCGCAAGGAACAAGAGCAAACAGCGAACAACTAAAAAAAACGCATACAGAAGAAGAAAACCTTCGCGTTTACCATTTTCGCCCGTTACTTAGCAAATGGCAGAAGCTTTGGGAGTTTTTACAGCCTCCTACAACTGCTGTGCGGGTATGTGTTTGTGAGTCCCACTCGTGCCGTGTCAGGGTAGGGCAGAGGTAAGACGGCATGGAAATGAAAATTGGTAGAAGCGAAAAATAAAGTAAAAGCATGCCGCACTCCACAAGCACACACACACACACGCGCGTGCTCGTAGGATTCCACATCGCCCCGGCTCCGTGTGTAGCAACGGCATCGGTACGGGCGGTGGTGCGCGTGGTTGGAAAATCGCAAAAAGGGAAGTGGAAGGAAAATTTGCACACGCGAATTCAATTCCACGCCACACGAGAATGGCGGCGGGGGGTATAAAAGGGTGTTCCCACTGTACACTCACCTACACATACACATAGATACACACACGCTCTTGACGTGTTTGCCATGGTAACGCGCGAATGAAAATCTCCTCTAAGCGCTTGCCTCACCGCACCACGCGGTCGGCTCGCTCTGCCGTCGCTTGCGTATCGTAAAGGGATCCCTTCGTTGGTGGAAAGAATTGCGCGTTCCTCGGAGCAATAAAGAGCTTTCTCGTGTCACACACCAACCAGGGTGAAGATGGAAATTGCCGACGGCTTTCCATTATTTTAATGACGTCGTGTCGAGCAAGTTGCCGGTGCGACGGTGTGTGGATGGATGCTAACGAGGCGAGGGGATGCAGATTGACGAATATATAGGGGCGCGTGGATGATGACTGAAGTTGACACCAAAGATGTATGTGACATACTCTCTTTCTCTTTCTATCTCGATTATTCTCTCTCAATCTCTCTTTGTCCCTCTCTCTCACACACACACTCACACTCATTCGCACGCGCTGTTGGAGGACGTGTGTAGGGGGGTTCGAAAAGAAAAGCTCCCGATTTGCTTTGGTTTCGTTTCATTTCTGTTTCGGGAGTGTTTTTTTTTTCTTTCTTCTTTTCCTCAGGAAGTGGAGAGGTTTTGATTGCAAATGGCAGTTGGTAAGCACCAGCACGGTTCGGGCACACACTCACTCACCCTCCCGTGCGTGGAAAGTGTTGGTGCAAAATTTGCAAAATTGAAAAGCGAACCAATAAACGGATTCCGGGCCCGGGACGGGTAGGTAACGAGGCAATATCGAAAACGAGTCTCGATTGAAATACGAGTGATTCGATGCAAAATCTTATTACCGCTTGCTTGTTAGTAGTTTGGCTGGTTGAGATGGATGAGCTTATCCATCGAGGAGTGTTTGCGCGAAACAAGAGTGGTTTTCAAATAATGGTGACGTTTTTAAATATTTATAACACTAGACAATCTTTTATTGTGTATGTACTCATAACTACCATTAATCATTATCATGGTAGTATAGGAATGCTAATAATATACAGAACAATATCAGAAAAAAATCATTTATTGTTGCCTTGTATATTCCTATTAAGAAAAACTTTCCTTCATTGTCGCATGATGATAATGGCATGATTTATTTAACTGTTATATTCACAACAAGTGCCCTTTTTCACCTTAGTTTGATTAGATTATTATGCCACTGTAACCATTTATGGATGTGGAACCAACCACGTGCAAGATCGTTTTTTTCTTCTTATGTTGAAGCAATTCAAGGAAAATACCATATAACAGATAGCTTGAAGAGATCGCAAAACTGTAAATGGCCGATTTCAGTGAAACCTTTTATTTTGTGGCCAACCAAACCGCCCTTTAAAAAGAGCGATCGTAAACCGAATAATGCTTGAATCACAGTTTAAAGGACGCCACAGTAGACGAGATGCCCGCCAGTCAGCAAATCCAGACGGTGGAGTATCACCCAAAAGTGACTTTAAACACTTTTCAAGCACTCCTCGTTTGACCTTCCCTGAAATGATGCCCGGCATAAAGTGATGTTTTACGACAGACTGAATCGGTCTCTTCCCTCCATGGCGCTGCCCGCGCGCTCTCCTGCCTGTACAGGAATTTAGTTCACTTTCCCCCCCAGCTCGATGGAAAACTGCTACACCAATATCACTAGGCCACGCTCGCATACACACAGGTGCTGACCTCAATCGAGAGAACTGTCATACGTCCAAGGACGTTCGGCAGGAGCGCACTTCTTCTGCGTCGGTGATCCTGGAAGGGGGCTGGACCGTCATCTGCGGTACGATGGATTGTTCAAAGTCATGCTGCGCTTCTGGAGCGGCTGTGTGTGGATTCTAGGAAGGAAGAATCATCAAACGACACCGGCCCGCCCCTGAACCCGAGCAGCGGTGCACGACGCAATCCATCCCAAGCGCTCCAACTCCAACTCCAAAGCGCGCCCAACAAAACCAAAAACCGTTGGATGCTACCATTTTCTAAAGCGGTTAACCTTTGCAACCTTTGTGCGTTGTTCGAAGATTTTCTGACACTTGTAGAGGCCTCCCCCAAGAGTACATCCAGTTTGCCAGTGCGACCAACCGAAGGGTCACCAACTCTCTCGAGCGAGCGAGCGAAAAAATCGAAGGTGAACAAAAGGGAATGGCTTTAACTCGGCTTTCTGGGGCTGTCGGTGGCTCTAAAAAAGCGGATGCAGCGGATACGACGGGGCTACCCGTGGGAGGTACAACAAAGTGAGGGTTATAGCGGCAAAAGCCACCCAGACGACAGCGGCAATGGTCAGTGTCTGACGCTACCGGTCGGTGGGTTATCGAGCGGTACACATGCACACATATGCTTTTGCTTGACCGGTCGTTTTCTTCCTCTTTTCGCAAGTTAAAGAGGTTGCGTCCGTTTAAGGATCCGTGGACGAGACTAAACATATTTTGCTGTACCGCTGGGGAGGGAATATAAGGCATCAATGCATCCTCAAACGGTGCCCTTTAAGTGTGAAGCTGGTTGGGTTATCATCGCTCGGAGATAAAACCGTTTGATCGATAGCATGTTAAAGAAGATGCTTCCAAGGACTCTTTCTTCTGGTATGCGCCTTAAAGATACTGAAATATTGAGTATTTGATACATTATATTTTGTACGATCAATTCGAATGGCTTTGAAAATCATCATTGCGTTCCTTATACAGCATAAATGTGCTCGACTTTATTTACTTACTACTACTTACTACTTTACTTAACTACTTACTTACTTATCCGGCGCTACAACCGCTTTGCTGTCTTGGCCTGCCTAAGGAAGACCTTAATTTGGGCATACCACGCCTCCTCTGTCCTTGTGGAAAATGCGTTAGACATTCTTGCTTATTCATAAGCAATTCCGCCTAAAATATCAATATTTTTTTGGTTCAGTTCTATTTAATTCAAAAGACACAAACTGAGAAAAAAATAGTTGTGTTCAAACTTCCGTTCTTCTAATTCTAAGTATTTTAATTTAATTCCCGAAAAGTCATTATTGTGCAAAGATTATGAATATATTAATGATGCTCCTCTATCATCCCCCGATGACCCGAACGGTTATTATTGTTCGCTTAGAATGATTTAATTTTACGGGTACACAAGCGTCGCTTAAATATCGGCCCGGCCAGCTTTTTTCTAAAGTGCTTCATTAATCCCGAAACATTAAGCTTCTGTTGGATGGCAGTAGCATGACGAGCAGTACAACAAAGTAATAACAAAACCCAAGAAGCAATCAGATGGAAGCCATAATGAAAGTAATTTCCCCGGTCATCAGGCCCCGGGTATTCCGGTTGCCGGCGAGCGGTCGAAGCTCGAATCATTTCCACCCAGCGCCGAATGGTGGCGGGAAATTCTCTCTTCTCTCCTTTTCCTTCCTCTCACCAAACCGCCCATCCAAACCCCCATCATCCTGAAGCCGAGGGCCTCAACTCAATGATGATGGCAATGGAATTTAATTGTGTCGCCATCGAGGGACTCTTCGGTTTTAAAAACAAAATGCCGCCGCACCGTGATTTTATGCTGTCTGTGGTGTCCGCTGCTGTTCCCATCCAACCCGGAGGGGCTATTTTTTATACCCTCCGGTCGATAGTCACCCCGTCCCCCTTCGTTCGGCTTATGCCGACATGCAATATTAATTTCCGCCACTTTTCCGCAGCGATGGTAGATCCTTCGACTCGGAGTCCGTAGCAGTCTCGTTCCTGTGTCATTTCCTTTTTGGACGTTTTTGTTTCTTGTTCCTTTTTTTTGCTCGATCGAAATCGTAGCATCCCTTTGGTGTGAGTTTTCGTTCGGTTGCCAGCAGAGAGCTTGAGCTGTATGTGTGTGAGTGTGTGTGTTTTTTTGTTTTTCTTACTCTTATCTCTCGAGTTTTTTATGCTTTTAATATCACTTTATAACGCTCACTCGATGACAGGACGACAAATGGTTCAAATGACTGAAACGGCTAGACTGTGCGCGTGATAGTGCTGCGCGAATCGGGGAAAAGGATGCAATGCGTTCGCATTTTCACGCCAAACAATCTACCCAACCGAGGCAATCCCATGAAACTGTCTACTCCCCGTCGCACTCTCCATTCGCACTCGCTGTCTGTACTTTTCTCATCCATCGTATAATTAAATTGAATTGGGTGTTCTTGATTATGGAGTGAATCGTTCGTTCGTTCGTTCGTTCGTGCGTTCGTTGATGCTTTCCGTTCCACCCCGAGCCTCGGTTGGTCGGTTTTGCATTTTTGCACAATTTCTTTGCACTTTGTTTTGCCTCGCAGCTCCAACTTTTTCAGCGAAACGAGTAAAACATTAGTGTGCGAGCTACTGGGTTTTTTCTTTCTCCGGAAAATTGAAAATGAATAAGGGTACACACACATACACAAGTGAACAGGGAAAGTTGTGAAATTTTTAGCGAACGCAACTGGGATGGGCTATGACAACGAGGAAGTTTTTCCCTTTTTTTATATTCCTCTTTTCGCGCCATTCGCATTCTGCTAATGGAAGGATGTAATTTGAATTTTAGATGTACACAGACACACACACATATTTTTTCTGTCGTTTATTTTTTTTGTGTCGTTCAACTTCCTGCGCCTTTCCAGTTCCTAGCATGAACGGGCGCATTCTAGCGTCCTTTCGCATCGCGGGATACTTTTTTTTCATCATCATCATCAACATCGTACACTTCTGTACCCTCCCTGCATTTTCTTAATTGGATTTTTAATGAGATCGTCCCGAGTTTGCTGCCATTACCACCTCCGGGCGTGTTCGTGTGGGGAGGGTGGTTTTTTTTTATTTGAAAAAGAAAATAAAAACAAGAACATCGAAAAGAAAGCATGCTATACGATCCTTACCCACCTCTGAAACTGCACCGCCTGGAGACGGGCGGGAAGGAAAGAGCTATTTCTTATTATTTTATTCATCTCGCCTCGCTCGGAAGTGATAGGAAAATGTCGATACTTTACGCTCGGAACGCACGTGGACGGGGGGCGGAGAGTAAGGTTAATGGTTTTTTCTTTTCTTTTTTTGAACTCCCTTTCACCCCCTCCCCCCCTCCCTTCCTCACTTGAAAGTGTTTCCATCGAACGGAAAGTTCATTATCTCTCTCCATTCGCTGGACAGTGCTTTGCCGATGGAGAAATTTAACTTTCTCGCAAGTGGTTTAATCTTTCCCCGGAATCGCTTAAGCCATTCGGCGGAAGGAATGGTGTCTCTAACGAGACGCTAGCGCTCTATTCCGAGTGTATTTTTATGTGCTACTTAAAAAGTTTGCCCGCCTCCAGCGTTGTAGTGCTCATTTATGCATCTTTTGTTGCGATCACAATACGAAACGCCGAAGCAGTGGAGTCACACCGTACTGCTTATGGTTCTGTGTGTTCTTAAGAAATAATTTTAATAGGCGAATATTGTCACAGCAATGTACTTATAGTATTAAAAAGTATCCTAAGTAAAACCAAACTCTCACACTAACTTGCGTTCAAAGCACAGTTTACATACATCAAAGCACGCCCCATTGGCTCTTAGCGATGGCCATTCGGTTGCAAATGCGTATGGAATGGTATTGAAACAACCTTTTCAATCGTATGCAAAAGCATGTCGGGCATGCTCTTTGATCCTGTTGCATATCCCACAACCGATGGTGGTTTCGGACTACTGCCGAAGCAACAGTGAAACCCATCGCATCACATTGGTTACTTGCCGTCGTCTGGCTGGCTTGGAAGTCAGAATAAAATAACAATCATATCAACGGGACAACAATGAG
The DNA here is from genome assembly GCF_943734735.2 of Anopheles gambiae. Lineage (NCBI taxonomy): Eukaryota > Metazoa > Arthropoda > Insecta > Diptera > Culicidae > Anopheles > Anopheles gambiae. The sequence continues at coordinate 45,768,486 of NC_064602.1, read as the reverse complement.
AAATAATGTCGAATATATTTTCCACCGTTTTTGCCCCCTTTCTCTGGCCCACCAAAGAGTTCTTTTGTGTGTGTGTGTGTGTGTGTGTGTGTGTGTGTGTGTGTGTGTGTGTGTGTGTGTGTGTGTGTGTGTGTGTGTGTGTTATCTCTCGTGATGCTTAGCCATTTTTTGTTCACGTTTTCGAGTGCGTGCTAGGAAAAATGTACACCCGCTAGGATGGATCGGTTACCACGTCAACCGGATGGACCAGCACTGTGCGGTGTACGCAGAGTGTATCATGTCTGTGTCCACACTGTACGTACACCAAGATATTGTACCATTTACAAAAACGAGAAAAAAACCCAACACATTACATAGGTACATCAGTACCAGCTTGCAGAAGCGTGTGAAATAAGACCGAACCATTGGCCATTATCATTGCACGAGCGGAAAGGAAAGCGACTCAACCCCAGAGCTCGAACACAGCGCAACGGAAAAGTGATTGAAAGGAGTAAACTAAAGCACGAATACCAGTTGTGCGAATGTAAAGCATAAAAGAGTAAAATCGACGGCGAATCAAAATAACGAGATTGTCTTTGGTCTCGCTGCTGTCTCGTGCGCACTCACCTCGTCCCTTCGTCCCTCTACTAAAGGGCTAAGTCATGTTCCTTTCACTCGGTACCGAACACGCTCGGTTTGCCAATGTAATCTGCATATCCAAACATGGTCACATGATTCGCATGAGCTGTTTTCGTGCGAACACATACACACAGACAGTACGCCACGCTACCACCGAGCTGCTGGACTTTGAAATGCTGCCGACATGTAGGGAGTGCTCAGATGCTTTCTTGTCCTTTGCTATACGCTAATCTCGTGTGTGTTTGGGTCCTAGCATGCACGTTTCCTACGACAAACGTTCTTGTACGGCGCACAAAGACTAGCTAGTCTTCAGATGAGAAGTGTGTAATGTGAGGTGAAATTAATTGAATTTGGTCGAAATCACGAAATTCATTCCCAGTCCAGACGGTTGACCAAATTCAAGAAATTCCTGCTATCGAACCCTTAGTTCTAGCGAAGGAAATAAATTCTCATTTCAACAAATCACCCCCCGCCCCCGCCCCTCAAAGGGCACGAATATTGGGCGCGTAACAGTGGTGGAAATTAAATTCCACGAAATCGAATGTGGTTACGCCACGAGACCCAGCGGTTGTTTGAGAAGGACCCTCGAAACCATCATTCAAAAGCTGGTGACTATCGTTCCCATAGTTTTACAGTTTACAAAACACCGTGAACCCGCTTGGGTGGGGTTTATATAAATTTCCCAGCAAAGCACTACGCAGCGCGATTGAAATCAAACTGGAGTTTATCCTTTTTTGGTTGGATTTTTTTTTTCGAATGGCAAGGACTTTAGATGTGCCCCTGATAAAAAAAAAACACGATTAATCACCTAGGAACGGAAGGAATGAAGAGGTCGAAGAGGCAGCCCTCGCAAAGCGGAACCGGAAGTGACAAACGATGGTTAGGGCTGCCCAGGACCACCGATTGGTTCGGTTTCAGCATTTTACAAAGCTCGTGTTGAGTCTGTTCCCTTATCTTGATATCGATTTCGATTTCATTGCTACTAATCGGTCGGGCTGAAAGCACTTAAGGAAGCAGCTGGGATCCGGTTGAAATTGGCTAGCCTTTTCATTTTCGATATACGTTTTTAGAGAATGCCTTATTTTCAAAAGGAAGAATGAAGTATAGCTTACATCATGTCAAATAGAAAATCTATTGATAAAAATGCATTTTTCATGACTTAATTGCTTACCAAATGTTTCACTTATTTTCATTTGTTGAATTAAACTACTTGTTTGTTATTATTACTATGAATCTTCTCCTTTTATAAAATATTGCCCGACAATATCGCTATTGAATTTAAATCCCAGAAACATAAATGTATACTTTCACTGTCGTCAGTGTCATTTCCCCAGTTAGAGTTTTGTCGGCCAGTTCGTTGCTTTTCTACCCTTTTGTATAGCGCGGACCGCCCATGCGAGGACGGTACAAAATCAATTCAATAAATATAATTAGTTTTCCATTCAATCGTGCATCGTAAAGGTAAGGCAGGAAGTAAAGCCTTCCGGAAACACTGGTCGTTCTGTTCTGTGCTGTTGCCGTTTGGCCCAGGAACACCAGCCCATCAGAGCCAATGCTACGAGGGACGAGCACCACGGGGAATGGGTGCAACGCAAAGGGGCGAAAAATTACATTAATTGACTTTCAGACCCGTCATTAAAATTAAATACCAGGTTTACGTGCGGACTTTTACAATGAGTGCTAGCGACTCTTTCCTCGATCTACCGTGTGTTTTTCTTGCCTTTTTCCGACTTACAACGTGGCACGGTTGCGGAATTGTCAGGAGCCATCTGATGGGACAGCGTAGCATTCACTGAAGCCATGCATTACGCCTGCGAAAGGTGGCCGAGTGTGGCGACCTACCGCGGGAAATGGATTCCAAAAATCGATACCTAGTTTTTCTGGCGTGATGTGAAACGATTGTTTCATTTTGTACCAGTAATTACAAAAATATACAAACGGTGATTTTATCAAAATATCTATTTTTGAATGTACATACGTTTGATTTTGCATTGTTTTGATAACATTATCTGTAAAACAAACTTAAATGAAATCGACATTAGTAAAATCAAAGCGTTCTATATCTCAATAAAACCTTAAAAATAAACTCTAAGAAACTTTAAGAATATCGCCCCATATGGTCAGTTTAAGTTAAAAGGTTTATGATCTTCACCCGGCATCATTAATAACAATGATAAACGATAAAAACTGCATCAGGTTCAAAGTTTGCGTTGCCCATTTCAAGTCATACGCCCTAGGTGTGGTCCAAGGGTAGTGCGCTTTACCGCCACAAAAAGCATGTTATGTTAGCTTTCTTCAAAGGGGAAAAGGGAGGGAGGGGGTGATTTTGCTCTTTTCCTTAAAAATTTAACTCCTAGTGACTGTTCGTACACTATCCGGTAGTAACAGGCTATTTTGAGAACGGTCCAGCAGCTAAGCATCGAGAACAGAACACCGGAGTAAGAAGGTATCCCAAGGTGTGCATAATTTATGCATCATCCACATTTGTCGCCTCTCCTAAAAAAGCGAATGTAAATGAAGAAGGAAAACATTCAACAGAGAACATAAATAAACATGAAAAAAGTACAGCAACTATAGCGCAACTATATCTTGAACGGAAAAACCACTTCACACTTGGGTGTACACGGTGGTGGTAATGACTGTAGCTATGCTGGATACGGGAAAACAAAATAAATAAAATCCAATCTAGACCGGTGCTCAACGTCCACGATTCTTGGGTTGCAGTATTTCACATTAGTTGAAACTCCATTTTTCACACGTCCTGCAGTCAGAAACGCCTCGTGCCTGGACAGCAGAGGAACATTTTTCATTCGGTAGAAACAGTTGCAAAACTTTCTTTGTATAATATTACACGCCACGGGGATACAGTTTTGCCGTTGGTTGGTTTGTGTGCCATGCATTGGGATCCATTGTTTCAGGATGCATCCAAAATACGGTGTAGCATTGGTGGACATTGCCGGGACGAACAATGTTCGTACTGAGTGAAGAATAGTCTTTCATTCTTATAATGTGTCTTAATTTAAAAATAGAGATAATATTTGTTGTAGTTATTTTTTTCCTTTTAGTATTCAATTTGAGCCATTTGAATTTTCTAAAGTACAAGAAAAATCATCTCCTCTTAGCAACACATTCAAATTGAACAATAGTTTACAAAAAGAAAACACTTCAAACCCCAGTAACAATAAAACATACAAAGCAATTTGTAAATGTAAAATAACACAATGATGGCATCGGGGCTGGTTGCCAAAATGGTGTCAATAAAAAAAACCCTTCACTACGCCCCTGGCTGAGCAGTGCCGAAAGCAGAGAGCATAAGCATGTGACATTTTTTGGGAGCGAAATAATAAAATATGGGCGACAGATTTTGCCATCGTTCGAGCAAGTTACGGGCCATCCGTGTGGCAAGCGAACGCGTTCCAACGTTAACATTTCTGTCGATATCCATCGCTTGCTGTTGGCGCTTCGTCAAAGGGCAATGGCGTAAAAAAATGTATCATCCACCCATGCGAATAGCGAAATGTGTGAAATTAGTGTAGCACACTTCGGCTGGCTGTCGGCCGGTTAGAACGTGGATAGAAAATGATGAAACATTTTATTCTGCGCCCGCGACATGTATGGGAGAAAGGGAACGCAAGTCAACACCACCACATCCATGTGCAAAATGCGAAAAGCTACGAGAGTAAAAAAGGTGATGAAAAGCGGTGAAACAGTTCGCACTGGCAAGTAGAGTTTGCGTACCCACCGAGTAGCCTACCCAGGACCGTACGTTAGGAAATGGATCTCGTTTAGTGGAAGAGCGTGTTTCTTTCGAGACTGGAAGCAATTGGAGCAAATGGACGGGGTGTGTAGCGGGTAAACATAAATATGAACATATTATGAAGGTTTTGGAGAAAGTATCACTTCCCAAAACCAAGACGTGTAAATGTTTGTACGACAGCTCCACGAGTTCCACGTGTTCCACACACGAATGCCATCCAAAATCGACGTTGTATGAATTTTGTCGCTATGAAAAATTTTCTGATTCCATCCTCCTCCACTGGTCTGCGTTTATACTTTTTTTCTCGCCGTATTGGAGAGTAAAAATTTGTGTCATTATTCATTCAACGACACGACGCAATCGCGAAAGAGGGCGCTAGGATACAAAAAACACACACAGACTCCAGACCCACCTCACAGGTTTCCCTTCGTTATTGGGTTGCACGTGTGTGTGTGTGTGTGTGGACAGAAATAGCAAACAAGGATAGGATTGGTAGAATGCACGCATAATTGAAATCTCAAGAGTGAGTTTTCTCAATATGAAAATTGGTTTTATTCCTACAGACTCGTACCGGGGGAATCAATATCACGCGTTTATGTTGCTTAAGCGAACACAGTATATGCACAAACACACATAAATTTAAACATGTTTTTCTCGCAAGTTTAAAAGCAACAGCGAATGGAATAGCAAAATATGCAAGTTAGCTGGAAATGTTCCAGGTGCAAAACATACCTACACATACGACCAGATACATCGGATATCGGCAGGCCAATGATATGAAGACTGGAAAATTGTTTTCTCACCAATTTTACTCATTTTGGGTTGACCATGATCGCGATCGTATCTTTGGACGAGCTTCGATTGTCAAAAAGTGGTGGCGATGGACATTTGAGCGTACTAGAGGTTGATTGTAGTGTGATATGATTTATAAAAGCTAATACAAAATGATTATCCAACATTCCAAAATTTTGATTGTTTTTTCAACAAGACTTGCAAAATTTGAACATGGCTATCGAGTTAAAAGTGCGAATTGTTCGTTGGTTTTTAATAAGATGTATTGTATTTTTTTGTTTTTTTTAGGAGCCTTCCATGAAATACGAAACGCTCTTATATGCATCAAAGTTATTAAAAATACTTTAATTATAATTGTATTTATAAATGAGTTAAAATTTTGTTTTCATGGAAAAGCATGCAATCCACAACAGAATAGAATAACATGAAATCAAAAAATAAATATCTAAAATATGAAACATATTCAGAAAAAATAGAAAATAAAAGGAATGTAACACCGTTATTATTTTGATAAAATAATAAGTAGTTTATGGATAATCTTTGAGAGACCTATTTGTACGATGTTTATTTTAAATATTTTATGAAAACTATAATTAGCACAATTAATGAAAAGTTTGTTAATGTTAAGTTTGAGAAAGGTAGGGCATAAGGTTTAAAAATATTTCAAACAACCTGTAATGTATCGCATAGGATTTTTGAAAATTTAGAGAAGAAGTTCTATTAGAAATAATCTATTTCTATAAATAATCTATCTATAAAAAATATTTATTAGTTCTATTATAAAACCAATATTCACCGGAAAAAAGACATTTTTGCGAAAATTTGACTACGAATATGGTTTCTCTCTTTTGACTGTGTTTGTAACATTACAATTACACACTGAATCAACGTCTGAACATGCAAAAGTCATATACATTCACTAAAGAAAGTACGAACATGTGAAAACCCTTATTACAAAAAATGCAACGCACATTCCAAAATTGGTTCTACAATTGTATCAATGTTGTGTTCGAACCTGTTATTAAACCTGTTCGAACGTACAAAATGCGTAAATATGCAGTTTGTAACGGATGAAAAATTATAGTACAAGGTTTGGTACTTTTTAATGATTCTGGTAGCCCGTCCATTCTAGGTTTTAGCTTTTGAAATTAAAATTAAAAGAACAAAACAACTGTTCAGCGTGGATTTGTTTGCTTTATCGCCTTAACTGCGACTACCCGCCAACAAATCGACATCTCATCGACCTAACTCCGACCCAGGTGCTCAGCAAAACACATGAATAATTGATGTCCTTTCCGGACCGTTCGGTTTCGAAGAAGCGGGGGAGAGTGGGGGAGGTGTAGGAGGGGACTGAATAATTATGACACACTCCTTTCCGACGTTCATTTCCGCACCGGTACTCGCACACACCGGTATTGAAGACGACGGAAGAGGGACGTTGCACGATTATCGCATGCAACATCGAAAAACCATCGAACGTGGTGTGCACGTAGCTGAAGGGTATTCTCGTCAAGGAATTGTTTGGGTATTGTTATTAGAAAACGGTCGTTCGTCTAGAAAAAAGGATGAGGTGGGTGAATGGGTCCTGAGTTGGCCTGGTAAAGTGGATGAGCTTATGAGGTAGATTGCGGTAGCAGTGGTAGTGGTAGTAGTAGTAGAAGAAATTGTAGACAACCAAAGGTGGACTGACAATCGTTTGTTACAAATGAAATGAACGAAGCGGAAAGGTAGGGTGATTTTTTACCCCTCTTTCTGAATGTGGTGTCTTGTTCGCACAGGGATAAGAAGGAAGTGTAACGTTGTATCATGTAGTGGCCCTGTTCCGCTAGATAGTTGATGACAACGGTATAGGCGGTAGGAGGATGGTTGCGTTGAGGTAAAGAATATGAGCTTGTATCCTCGCCGGGATGTGGTCGATGTGAACCAAAAAAAAAAAAAGAAAGACTCGAGAAGTTCGGTAGCATATTGATCGATTATACATGCTGTTATTATGCATCGTATTCTTAGTGTGTGGTTTGGTTTTCGGGTTCGAACTGTGGCGTACCGTGGATGGTGGTCGCAAGTGGGCACAGCAATGGGAATGACACAAACAAGTCGCTCGTAAACATGAAATCACGTGGTGTAAAAACTCGGTGGCGTCATAAAAAAGCCACAGGACACTTGACGGTGACAGTTGCGCGAACGAGCCGCAATTCTCCATCTGTCGGGCGTTTACCAAACGTGCCAACGTTTTGCGACGCACTAATGGACGGTAGATGGTAGAGGAAGTGATATACTTAACGAGAACATGCTCGAGCAGAGTTCAGCTTAGAGGAAGTTGGTTGTAAATTCATTCGGTGTGTAATAGATATTATCGTCTGACAAATAAACAAAATTAAAGGAAAGCTTAACATTCCTCACAATATTGCCAAAACTAAAACTAAAAAAATCCCTGTTTTGTAAATTAAAACACATGGATGTTTTTTAGTAAACCTATTTCATCAAAAATCAAAAGAATGAAGGTCTGGTGAGTTGAACAAAAATGAAAAATTGTAATTAATTTAGCAATTACATTAAAAAGATTTTTTCAACTTTTTTTTAAAGTTCCTCATTTTGTGGTTGATTAATCATGTAAATTAAAAATGCGAATATTAAAGCCCTTCCATCAATAATATTTAAATATTAAGCGAAGTGTGTGTATGATGTGTGTAAACTAATCGACAATTTACTTGAAACAATAAGTAAATTGTGTTACATTTACTGGTATAATATTTTTAAAATCAAAAAAGCAAAATAAAACAAAAATAATTAAAGCATAATAATTCCATAAAAACCGGCATTGAAAATCTCAAGAAAATCGAGGATGCCCTACCTTGTGTTACCGCTTATACGACATTCACTATCATTTAAATAAGACCAATATTGGTTCTTTCTATTAAACTTTTGCCTTTTATGATTCAAAAAGTATCTATGTTTTCGAGCTGCTCACATAATAAAACCATTGCAGCGTGTAGTTCCGGTTATTCCGTTACAGAAACTACGAGTTCTTTTCAGTAACTGGTCCGTACCTCAAGCATTGCCTGATGTTGGGCGATGAAATCAGAAGCAAATCGCATCGTGACAGCGATTGGTTTATGAGCTTTGATTCCGTTTCTAGGTCGTCGTTTTAATTTATTTACGTAAAATGACAACGAAAACGCCGAATGAGCCACCAGGAGCAGGGCCAGCAAGGAAACGTATTTCGTCTTGTTTTATTTTACCAGTACGTGGTTTGGGTCGTAGCTAACTCCCACCCGTTGCCACATTGGGATGTGTATTTGATGGTACCCGATTTGGCCTACCGGAAGGCCACGTGCATAAGCAATGGTGAGGAAGTTTGATTGATTTTTGTGGTTTTGTGGCATGCCAGCTTTGGTGCTTTCGTGCCATCTGTGATGCTTTCGTTCAATGGCGGCTTTATTATCCGTTTCGGGTTTACGATGGATGGCCCACACTAAAGGATGGCCTTTTTTCTTACCACCTTTTAAGAGGTTTCATTTAGCCTTGCCTGAGTAAATAAATCCTTGGCTCGAATTTAAGCCATGCTGTGGTGTATTTTGTGTGTGATTGTGTGTGTGTGTATCAAATAATGAAAACTATTTTGCTTTTAGACGAAATGGCAGTGTCTGAACACCGCATTATGGTTTATGGTTGCACATTTCAACTAAGTTTTGAAAGTGTTTACAAAATAACTTTTATTAGTTAAATTATAATAAAATACTTTAACAAAAGCATACTGAGCTAAATAACTTACAACTCCTCTAAAACAAGCCTTCCTTCAGTGATTCTTACCTGAAAAGAGACAACAATATAAGGAAAAGTTACTTCAAATGTTTTTTTTTTTGTAAAATTATTCAGTACAATGTGTTTTTAACTAGAATTATAAACCATCCCAACGATGGGATCAATAATTAGTTAATAGAATTAATAGTTATTGTTATTCTTATTACAACAATATTATAAAAAAATGCGTATTCGCCTTTTTCTGTTCTACAACTGGTATATTTTCGGCATCAAACATAAGATTAAATCAAAATTCGTGCAAATGCGTGTGATAACCGCATTATTGACAATAATCCAGGTATATGTAATAACATTCAGTGAAGTGATACCTCGACTGAGCAACGCCAATAACACATATAAGTAGCCCTTCGATATTCATGATGAGATGAAAGGGTAGGGAAATGCATTCAAAAGTAGTTTTTCACAACTTTTTTATCCATACAAAACACGTTGTGAAAGTAGTGCAACGACCATTCCATTGCAACGGAATAATGATGTATGCAAATGTAGCGATGTCTACAGCAAGAAGCAGTTTTTCGCGGATGTAAGGCATTCTCTAGGTTCTCGCTCTAGATCGCTTGTTGGTTCGAAATACTGTGTGAAGAGAGCTTTTGAAGAGGTTGAAAATCAGTTCATACATGCGATTTATAGGGTAGGGTAACATTTCATCAGAAATATGCATTGGACGGGTTTCCAGCTCTAAGGCTGAGAGATTGAGGCGTAAGCCAGAACGCACACCTACAGCAAAGCCGTAATAATAAGTTTAAGGATTACCTTCAAATTGCAATATACGAGCGTGCATATATGAAAAGAAAACATTTTTTTATAAAGCCCACCAGCAACACCATCACCGAGCTTGGTTGAAGGATTCCTGTTGCTGGCAATTTTGGGAGTCTATGTGGTTTAGCTCTTTACTTCCCCGTTGCTTGGAAGCCTCGATGTTTGGAGGAAGTTAATTTGGATTGAAAATGGTACCGAAATTCTGCACTTTTCTGCAAAGTTGCAGCTCCTAGAAGAGCTCCTAGAAAAAATGTTGACGAAAAAGGAGTACAAATAAGCTACCGGGAAAGTGAAAGCTTTGAAGTTTACTGGACGGATTTTCCGGCCAAGGGTTTCCGTCCACAGGATTTGTCAACGAACCAAAGCAAGTGTACACTGTATGCATGGAAGTATATTGACTACTTACAACCTAACAAGCTTTAATTTGGCCAAATGTAAATATATAACCACATGCAAAGCAGAAGTAGGACGGTATCAGAACCTCGTTTCGTTTTCCGGCTGCTCTTCTGTAGAGGAAGAGCGAACGAAAACTAACGACGTTTTGTAGCGGACAAAGAAGGAGGAAACGGAAAGAGCACGATCATGTGCAAAAGTGACATGAAGCGAACGAGAATAGGATTTGAGCTGCAAGATCTAGGAAGTTTTGAAAAAAAGAGGCAGGTTCAAAAGATTGGAAGGAACCGACCGTGTACTGATACACATCCTTAATTGACTTCGGTTATGGTTATCGAGTAACCGGGATGTGTGCTTTCGCACTTAAGTCATGTGTTTGTAGTACCACCTTTTTTGCTTAAAAACTAACTGTTCCAGGGATAGTCGCAGAAAGTTTTAACGCTGAAACTTACGATTTTTTGCCAGGGTGAACAGATAGGCATCAATATTATGTATATATGTGATTTAATTTAAATCTATCATCGATAATTCATCACGATTTTTTTAAGTACGCATTGGTACGCCGAGAAATGTACACAAGATAGGCGAATTTTTAACTCGTACAATGCGCATTACAGTGTATGCGACCAGCCAAAGATATTAGCAAGAGCACATTCTGCTCCATGTCACGTTCCGGGAGTGTCATTCAATTGCCTGTGTTGTCGTGCTTTGCACGTTAATGAACAATTTTCCTTGCTAAACGATTGCCTACAACATTAGGTCTTCTATAAGCCACTTAACTGCTATGGTCATTATTATTATCATCATCATCGTACTTGTTTCCCTTCTTCATTTATATTACTCTGTTTGGTAGGAAAAGTCATCAAGGGTACAGTTATAAGTGTAACATATGCTCACAATTCATTAGCTGTTGTGATTCAGTAGCACAGGCGAACGATTATGATGGGCTGTTGTTAGTAAGAATCGCATTAATGTGACCGGGAGATTCTACTGAACCCATGGAGCCCATTTTTGATATTGTCTTCCCCATTTCATTAGCAGCTCGTTATGGTGTCTCCTTTTATGTGTGTGGTTACGAACGGTAAGAGGGAAAGGATTTTAACCGACTACAAATCGTCCCATTATCTAGCGCAGACACACAACTCGTAGATAGCTTAATTAAATCACTTCCGACACAATAAATCATTTCATTAACGTGGCGACATACGTGCACACGTTCACTGCCGGATGCTTTTCCGTTTTCCCATTCCTGTGTGCTGGTCATCGTATGCATTTCCCTGTCCAACATATGCTTAAGATTGAAAACATAAATTATATCGCACAACTCATGCCTCCACTGAACCGATCGTATCAGCTTTCCTTTGGTAAGATTCCCTATGCTGGACCGTGTCTTCTGTCATCTAAATTGCTCGTAAATTACCACCAACCATCCAGCTGAATCGGACACTATCAGGCGGCTAATGTAGTAATCATGTCCTCGGACGCGAAAAGTTCGAACCGAATCCTCCTGACCATGACATAAATTAACCTCATCTCCTTGCCATGTTTCTTCCATATGGATCCTGTCTGCAGAAACGTCGGAAGAGAAAAGAAACGACCAACTGCAGTGACATAATTAGAAGGAAGTAGCCCAGAAGGTGCTACTACTACTGAACACACACGCACACTCCCTAACGCGATTGAAAGAAGGTTGTCGCCGGCGGTTAGTGTACGGTGTGTTATTTTACCCACCCAACTCCAAAGCTGCAGCCGAAAGATGCTGACTTCTTGACGGACCATGATCTTATCGATGTTCGGTCCCTCGAAGGCACGATGTGTACAAGACATTCTTGCACCCTCCGACTTGTGGTCAACTGGAAGGGCCTCTCGAATGTGTACGGTCGTTAGTGCTGACCAAAAAACCCGTGACGATGTCGATGATGATGGTGATAAGACGTTGCTCAAATTACAGGCCGCACACGTACGGGCTGGCTGCTCCCTGCAGCAAAAGTTATTGTTTCGGTGCTTGTTCAAAAGAAGCTCAGAGGTGTTGGGCCGAAAATGAGTGAAAATAGCAACCGTTTCGCAAATAATCCCGCTAGTCGGCATCACATCTGAAGGGGGAAGTCACCCTGACATACTGGCAACCGAAATTAAGACCGAAACTGTTGTTATTATTGCTTGTCTGTTGTTGTGGAGTACGGAAGTTGCACGAGACACAAAAACAATTGAATTGAAGCTCATTTCAGTAGAGCAAGAGAAGAAAACCAGTTTTCGGGGCACGGTCAAAGGTATTGATAATTGAAAGAGGAGAAAGTTTCTATAATTCTGTTTTCCTTTCGGATTAGGATGGCCAGTCAACCGAAGGCACGTGAGTATGTATGTGTGCACTTCAATTAGCTGCCGGAAGTCACCACGTGAAGACATACTTCGTTACGCAGAACTGACGCAAACTTGACTGCCTTCTTGGTTCGCAGAATGGAATGTAAACACACAGCCACACAGTGTGAACATGTCAATCTGGTATCTGGATGTATTGGGAAGCTGTTTTATTAAGACGCGATCCTGCTCGCTTCCGGAGGGTAAGTGTTGGTGCGTGTAATCGAAACTGAGTGCGTCGCTTTCATCCACGTTTGCCAGCAGTTTGTTCTAATTGGATCAATTAGTTTGTTTTCCTTTGCCGAATGCTGGACATCGGCTGAATCAATTGCGTATGCTTGGTAATTGGGATTTGATCAGTTATCCGGTAAACAGACAATTGAGTCTCGTGTGAAAAAAGATTTCCTCGGACGAAAAAAAGATGAGGGTGTTGAGAAGCATTTCAACAGGTGTTAGGAAGAAATTAATTATCTCAGTGCGTATCGGCAAGAACTTGCTTATTGTGGGAAAATTTCCCTCAAACGTTGTTCATATGATTTATTGCGATTAATATAAGCAAAATGTATATTTTTTTTTTATCAATAGTTGCTAATAAATTGTTTCAGTTATTTTCAGCTTTAAAAATGATATCATGATAATCTATCAATCACAAATCAACGAGTTTAAACTGTACCGAAATTATCAGATGCAGATAAAAAGAATATTAAATTTACTGCAAGAGAATACCTTTAAATTCTCAAATCATATGAGTTTTCTTTTGCTCAGGTAAAATAATTGATAATACACAAAATGTATATAATAATACCACCACAATACGCATTCACAATTCTGGCTCTAGCTCATTACGTTCAATTTGCTACCATAACGAGCGTGAAAGACTGATCCGTACGTATGTGACAACATGTGTCCTCGCACACGCTTGCGATAGGACGATAATTGATCATTACATCACTCATTTGTCCGTTATGATTTACATTATGCAATGACAGACTGCTAGCAGGACTGCCTATCTACAGGACCGCCCTTCAGCGTTTGTCATCGCCATGCTGTACATCCATTCTTTGTCTCCCAATGTGTCCTCACTGCAATGGGAAGCTTCCCTGTTCCACGCCATTCCCGCTCATTATTATCGTCAACGAGGTGGAGAACTCATTAGTATGCATTCGTTTGTTGGCCGTCCGTCGTCGGTCTGTAACAATGTGTCGAGTGTTCATCCTTCTGGTACGTGAAGCGTACGTTACCCGGAGCCGTTAGTGTCCTTCTGGAACGTGGGTGTAAAGGTGGGTTCCGAAAAAGGGTTCGTCACTTCCGCATCCGGTTCGAAAAGCGCCTGAATGTCGTTTGATTTGTGCCGATTGGTTGTATATTATTTTTGTACGAAATCATTAAGCTTAGCTCTTGTGCTTTAATCTTTTACACTCTACTACTACACTGTACTACGAAATACTGAATTTGCAGTTTATTACGCGTTTGTTGGACGATAATGAACGGTGTGTGGTAGAGAGCTAGGGGTGATTTCATAACTTTTCCATAATTATTCATGAACTTCCCACACCATAGAGCGGTACCAACGCGGCTGATTGGTTTACTCGAGGCACAATCATGAAGGCCAACGCCGTAAAGGCCAGCCCGGAAAGGTTTGAAAACGATAATTTCTCTCATTTGGAAGCAGCAGCGAGCGGCAGGTGCTGGCTGGAGCAGGGTGTAGCAAACGTGCGAAGATAATCATTATGATGAATGATGATTTGATTTATAATTTATGCGTTACGAGTGATTAGTGTGTCATGTTTCCGGACGCTTCAAGTTGGAACAAAGGGCAACCATTTCGGGGAAGCCGGATTGAAATGTGAAGAAACCGGAAAATGGGTGTGAAGGAGGAAGGGTCGAAGGATAGCGCTGTTGGGTGTGTAACGCTAACGAGACAGGCAAGAAGCTTAATTACTGTAGCGCTAGCTGGTATCGATTTTCCCCGTCAGTAGCAGTTTTCCACTTCTATTGTGGTGGTGGCAGGTTCTGGCCCCAGTCAGAGGTATATTGACGCATTTTGACCCTCATAAAAGTGGAATAAAAATGCATTGGAATATGTATGCAAGGTGTGTGTGGGTGAGAGCGTATGTTTAATACGTACTAGGATATCATCAATCATGCATCTTTAGTGGGGATCGATTGGAGCATGGGAATAAACAAGAATTTGACGCTATATGGTACTTTTGGATTAAACAACGCTAGCGAGGTGTATTTTAAATGTAACGTGAGCGCGGAGTTTAAATTTTTTAGCATATTTGAAAAGAAACCGTTGAAATGATTGTCATCGTTTTCAAAATGTATACGGCTAAATATCTCTATAAATCGGATAACTAACACATGATTATATTTAAAATTTAAAGGACCTGATGAACTGAACTCCTTTTGATGTGAATGAAACTGATTAATGGACTCTACGAGTATGTGGAGATACAGAATTGTTTTAATTATTCTAATCAATATTTGTCCAATTGGCCAAAACCATCAATTTAAAGGACCTGATGAACTGAACTCCTTTTGATGTGAATGAAACTGATTAATGGACTCTACGAGTATGTGGAGATACAGAATTGTTTTAATTATTCTAATCAATATTTGTCCAATTGGCCAAAACCATCAATTTAATTTGTTCTAAATCTAAGCGATTATTTTAAGCAAAGTGCTAATAATAAAACTCGAAAAGTGAACAATATCTCACTTCAGGCGTTCATTAACCCTGAAAGACAAATTTCTCTCCCTGCTCATCAGAGGAAAAACTCTTTGCATTATCACTCCCAGCATCCTTTTGCTATGCAAAAGAGGCAAAACAAATATATCCCCATGACCAAGTGAAAACACTTCACATTGTCGAATAGCTTCCCTTGCGTCGCAAGAAAAGAGGGAAACGCGTTTTCCACTTACTAGCGCACTGGATGATGCTGGTAAAAGGGGTGACTTTTCAGGTTTGCATACGCAACAAGCCAATGATGACATGGTAGAGAAGGTGGTGGTGTTAAACAGCCGCAAATTGCTCGCTTAATTAATTGCCAGCTTGAGAGGCCGTACCAGCGCAACAGGTTAATTAAACCTAACCCTTTGGAAAAAGGGGTATTAATTTTCAAGAGGGTTTGTGTTGTTTGTGTTGGGAGATTTTAGTCACCTCCTTTTTGTTTGGCCAATGAGCTGGGAGCAGGGTGTTAAGTAAACGCTGGGAACGCTATCATCGTGGGAAAATTTGGCCCTATGTGAGTAATGCATAACGCAACTCCTTTTCATTAGCATTTGAATTGTAGAATATTTTGAATGTAGTACTGCATTCGGTACAAGATATATGAATACGTGAGGAATTTTGTTTAAAGTAGTGATAGTTAAAGCATTTCAGCAGTCAGGTATGACATGCTCTCTCTTTTTCATTTAAATTTTAATAGATGATATCTTATGACCATACATAAACAAAACAGCTACGCCAGATTCGAATCATTGGTCGAATACCATCCCTAATTGCCTACGTAATCTTCACAGATCAAGACATAATTTCTCATAAACATCCCACCCCATCTAACCATCGTCCGTTGTCTACCCAAAAAGTCAAGTTTGTGCATCTACAATGAAGCAAACAAGACGCAATAGAATACGCCAGCCGAGACGCTGAGCACGCGCTGTGTGCATAACGATTTCCGCTCCCAGGGATGGAGTTTTTTTTTATGAATTATTATTAAATTATTAGCAGATTTTTTGCTGCTTTAAATTTGGCGTAGAAAACCTCATACTAAAACAACCTTACTATCTAGTATTCCAAGCGCCGTGACGTTCGGGGGTTGCCTGCCCAAACCATCCTCGATTGAATTTGTTTTTTCTTTTTGGCGTAACGAATCAAACCCCAACACACAACGTGCGAGAAGTGGATGGAGTAACGCAAAAAAAAAATGAAATCATCTCCATCCCAGCGGGAGTCAAGACATTACGAAGTAGCAGAGCAGAGCAGAACACGCACACATAGACGCAGCATCGTAGCGTCGTGGTACTATGAGTCTGGTCCCTTCCGTACTTCAGGCAGGTGCTGCCGTGGAGGGATTCGGGTCGATCCTTTTTCACCTGTAGACAGTGTAAAGGAACGGCAAGCTGGTGGTCAAGCAGGTGTGCAGCAGCATTATGAGCAGTTTCCACTGTCCAAACAGCAATGCCGGCAGACACAGAAAGGCAGCCGAACGAGGCACGCACAACCTCCAATAAACTCCTTGGCCAAATTATGCACGTAAACAGAATTATGTTATTATTTCCAGTGCTCCGCACATTTCGCTGGTGTAAAGAAGGCCGAAAATGGAAGAATTGCTTTGCTTTATGCGTCGGCCAAAAAGGAGCGCCAGAAACATCGTTCAACGATAAGCAAAGATCCCCGCTCGAACGAAGGTGGAACGATGATGGAAAGAGAGGACGACGGTGTGTAAGCTAAAAACCAGCGTCCGGCAGCATCACCTTCATCCGACTCCACGGGACAACACAGCATTATGAGGCATCGCATAATTTTCATTTTCCTCGTTGCCTTTCTTTGCATTTTTTTATCGTTCAGCCGAATAAGCGGTATGGTTTATACTCCCGCTGGAAATATACACAGACGAAAACCCCGCTCATCGATGGCAAACGGTACACGTTCGGTCATTGGGATGGAACGAAAATTTTCATCACCGTATTCTACGCCTAAGCATCCCTTGACTGTGGCCGTTCAATATGCGATGTAATCAAGAAATTAGATGATAGAATGTAGAGTCAGCCCCCCGGATGAGCTTGGGTTTTTATTGATTTTTGTGAACTGTTTATTTTTCGTTTTGATTTTTGTTCCATCGTTTTTTCTTGCTTGTTTGTCGTTGAATTGAGAAGAAGTTTAATTTATGTACAAAATTTTATGGTAGCTTAAGTCATATGCAATGTATACATTTTTTCTACTATTTGGCAGTAAGCACACAAGGGTCAAGCTACATGCAAATTTGCTAAATTAATAGTCCTTATCTTACTTTGAATGTTACGGTGCTTACCACGGTGTGATACATAATGTAAAGCTCATAATACGAAATCTAACAAAAATCCTTTTGAGCGTTGAAACCATCGAAAAATGATAAAAAAGAATTTTATTTTCTTCACAACGGTAAATTAAAATCCACTCCGACTTCCCCTTCGCGAAACACATTATTCAAACCATGGAAAACCAATAACCCCCTGTAGATGGTCCGAGAGAAAGGAAAATGAAACTAAATGAATAAAAAAATCTTTGCGCGAGGCTTGCTGTTGCTTATTTATAATTTATAACTTCTACCATAGCCGCTCCGGTGCCATCGAATATCTCCCTCGTGCACCTCTTAGATATCCATCCGATGCCATGGTATAGCTTTTCCAATATGATTCCGTACCATTTATCGTTTTGTCTTCCTCTCTCTTTCGATTTCTCTCTCTCGATCCTCCTCTCAGTCTCACCCTCTTTCCCTCTCTCTTGTTCATCAATCGAAGAGAGCATTGATCTAGGCAAGTTCGATTCGTACTGTTCCGTTCGAAGGGTGGGTTTTGATTTTCTCTCCCTTCAAGCGTAAGGTCGTCTTGGCCCTCTATACCCGAACGTATCCGTTGGGAATTCTCATCATCCCTATTTCGTACGGAGTTTTTACTTCCCTGCTCATTCACCATACCTAGCCGGAAGAATCGTGGATCGTAATTAAAAAGGGAAACTTCTGTCCGCTATACGCCTGGATAGAGTCTCCAGTAAAAGAATCGGTATCGGAAAATAAAATAAAAATCGGATCATAAACCACCCCTTGCAGCGCGGATAAAAACGAACAAGGAAAAAACGCAAAAATAGAAAAGAAAAAAAGATGCTCCGTCACAAGTGCAATGGCCCTCGGTAAATGTTAGCACTGTGTGCGTGCTGTCAGCTTCCCGTTTGGGCCGATGATAATGATAATTTTTTATTCCCTGCTACCACCACACCGTCACAGCCACAGGATCACGACCGTCTAATGACGGTCCTTCGAACTATCGAACGTTGCGTCTTTCTACGGCTCAGTTCAGCATGTGTCGGAGTGGTTTCCTTTTTTTCATAAGTGTGGAGCACAGAGGGCATGGATAGAACAGGAAAAAAGGCACACATTAGAAACATGTGGAGAGGAAAAGCCGCTTGTTTTTCCGTTCCCCGTACTTTCCAGTACTGCTTATGACGAACTTTTCCAACATTTTTGCTTCATTTCCCTTCCCAACACTCCCGCAGTTCCAATCATGGTGTTAGACTCAATAGGTGGCCCATCACATACTCGTATGTGTGTGAGTGTGTGAGAAAAAAATGAGAGTTTTTGTACCTTTTTCTTGGTCATATTTTCCGGCAAAAAGAAAACTCTTCCGTGCCTCACACCAGCGCGGGACAAAAAGATGCTGTGCTCGTTTCTGGGTAGTGCTGTTGCTGCTTATCATACACAAAGACGCTCACAGATTTTTTACTCGCCTACGAAAGCGCAAACACATTCATTTGCTGCCGCCGCCGTTCCGTTGCCGTTGCCATGTGGATCGGCGAGCCAAAGTTGAGAGCTAGCCTGTGGTGTTTCTACATATGGGACGCTTGGGAGTCTAATGTTCCCCGCTTTTCCACTTTTTAGCCCTCTCGCCCTCACCCACACTGCTGGAAGGAATGGAATGGAAGCGAGGAGACGTTTGAAGAAGGAGGAAAAAAAGTATTTTTCATTTTTTCCATCCCCACCGTTTTCCACTTCACTATCCCCCGGATCATGCAAGCTTAGCTGTATGTATGCTGTATGTGCATGTTGGGAAGGAAAAAGGCAACTTTGGAGAAAGCACCGAGCGGAAGGAAGGAACGACGGTTAGCCCGGTTGGGTGAATGTTTATCCTTTCTTTCGCCTTCTTTGTTTGAAATAACACAATTAAGAAATTGTGTATACTTTGGCCACCGGAGAGGACTCGAACGACCCCAACAACGGACAGCGCTTGATGGATGGCTTGGATCGGATTGCACGGTGGCGCTGGTACGATATGTGTTCATACATGTGTGTGTGTGTGTGTGTGTGTGTGTGTGTGTGTGTGTGTGTGTGTGGTTGATTCTGAGAACAGTTTTTCTGTATGGGTGTGAATGTGTGTTATTCAGCGAGAAAGGATGCTAGAATTTTTCATGCAAAAGAAAATAACATCTTTTCCGTAAGCAGACGGTCGAGGTGCATTGAAGGGAATCAAGACGGGGCGAGGTGTTTGAATCAAATTTTCATACATGGTGCGCTCTAATGGAAATTCTTATGTCACAATGTGGACCCGTTCGCGAACAGCGTATTCCGGGGCGAAAGGGATGGCATCTCCGAAAACAGATATTAATAAAAAATCGCCAGCAGGCGAATTACCAAACGACTATATGCTTATATTGGTTCTGGTGGCTCCGTGTAGGGAAGTGATATTTGACATTCTTTAACTATAATAATTTAAATTACTGGCCCGATTACCAATTTTAAAACATTGTTAATATTACAAATTTCATTTGTTTAATGGTTGGTTTATGAATTATGAAAATAGGAAAATTAAACTTGTTGAACTTTATCATAAAAAGTGTGTGAGAGCTGGAGTTCAACGTGGCTTTTGTATACATGCCCTCATTAATTCTACTCGAGTTATAATTTTCATTGTAGGGGTTTCTAAAATTGTTTAACAATTACTAGCATGATGTACACTGGAGATAATGATGTAATTAAACATATATTTGAATGAGATTGTATAGATTAGATTAGATAAGATTAAACAGACAAATCTTCAAATTAAGGATACAATAAATAAATAATTACTAAGCAGAGGAATAGGCCAAAAATATTACAATTGAATATGTTAAGATAAATAGCATTCTTTGTTTGATAATATCGTATATGTTCCCATTTTATTTGGCAAATAGCAGCGTTAACTTTAGTTAAGAAGTTTGCGAGCTTCAAGTTTTTTTGTTTACGCAGTCCATTGCAAGTCACCTTCCCGTAATATGATATGAAAATTTATATCTTTGTGCACACCTACTTGCATCAGCGTATGAGGCGGAAATTGTGTGCTGTGTGTACATAAGACAACAAGACTGTTGGAACCATATCGTGGCGAGGAAACCGCAACGGGCCGCATGAGATACGTTTATTAGTGGATATTGCCAAAACGAATTATGTGCTCGTGTTAAGGGGATGATAAGAAACTAATGGACAGGGCAGGCCGGCTACAAAAGAACGCAGCAGAAGGAAGCATTGTGATTAGGTTGTCCTTCGGCAAAGAGACATATTTTTATGCCCCGTCTCATTGCGGGTTGCTTTTTACGGTTTTTTATGTCATTGTTTTGTGCGCTGTTTGCGCTGTGTAAGATTATCATCACACACACACACACATGTAGCAAACCATATAAAACCTCCAAGGGACGAGCCGGCATAAAAGACGAAAAAATCATTTATCCCGTCCTGTCCCGAGCCCGCAGACGGTTCAAGAAGGACAGTTTTGTTTTCCGACTCAGGCTGGGCGAGTGGAGCAGGAAGTTAATCTTAATTGTAATTTCATACCGCTCGGTAATGGGTCGACCGAACGTATGAAGCAAACCCGTGTCCACATTGTAGCTTCTGGGAACCGAGTTGAGAGACCGTTTTTAATATCTCTGCCTCTGGGTTTGGACGGTGAAGGGATGTGTGTAGAAGCATGAGATGGTTAGTAGTGGTAGAGGATGGAGATGCAATTTATTTTGGAATTAGTACAGACTAATGGAATCCGTAAATTATATTACATTCAATGGAATCGACCATAATTCAGACGGTACTCTGTTGGATTCAGATTTATTTGTTTGTTTTGTTTTGTTGAAGTTTGTCTTTAATGTTATGTTTTAATATTGATAATGTGTGGCCTTTTTTCATTCACTCCATTTAATTTAATTGTGCTTGACACGCATGACATTGGTTGCTGCTTTTGTAGAACAATAGACTTGACGTAATATTTAAAAAGATTAATGAACCACAATACTCAGCTGCCCACGTACTATTATCATACAAACATTAATCATGTCTGTATAAGTATTCTATCGTCCCGATGCGATCCTCACATGCTTCAGAAAGGGTGTGTCGGTACGAATGAGACCGAAATAACGCACACCAGTTGAGAGGATTCTTTACTTTTTTGTTCAAGCTGCCTATTTATTTCTTTTTTCGATTCTTCACTTTCTACACCATCAGCTTCTTTGCCTTCCGCTCAAGCTGCTGGGGGGTGGAGTGGTGGAAATTTTGCAATGAGGATTGAACAAAACGAGATTCACCCGGGAGGGAAATAAGACGGCGCGTACCAATAGTATGCTCGTCCTTATCGCATGTGTTTTGTACGCGAGCTGAGATGATAAATATAACGTACGACTGTTGTTCCAGTTACAGTGGGAGCAGCAGCGCGTGTGTGTGTGAGTGTTTTTTTTCTTTTTTCTTTTTGCACGTTCCGTACTCATCTACTTGCCCATCAAGGAGTGACACAGCGGGCCCTAGGGGAACGGGAAGCAATGCGAGGCAAGGAATTACTCCGGTGCGGTGAAAGTCGCACCGCCTGCGCCAAAAGTACATACCGGACGACCCGTATGGGAGGGAGGCTAGCGCTTGCTCGATATTTATTCTCTACGTATGCAAATTTATTCGCAACCTTCCTTACATCTGCGAGAGGGTACGATATATTAGATTTCGCGTCACACATACGCGCTTATTTGTATGTGCATGGTATGTGCGCACAATTTCCATGGTGTGATACTTTTTCTTTGCCGAATCTTCGCTCGTTATTTTACCCGGCATTTACATGTTTTATTTTTTTCCAATTCGGCATCTGACACCAACATTAATCCGTTGAAACCGTTGGTATATGAGGAAAGCAGGGAGAGACATTCAACAGTGCATACCGATCGAGGGCGAGCTACTATTTTTTGTGCTAATGAAGGGAAACCAATTGGACTTTAAATACTCTTACTAATGATTCGAACAAGCAGTTTGATCGAAACTTGAAGATTGAAATGTATAATTGCGTCCAATAAGCGTGTATTTCCAAACCCTGACAGGCAGTTCAAGAAAACAGATGAATTTAAGAATCATTCAACTTATACTGTAAATCGACGTGTAAAAATATCACCACTCACATGGATTCAGACAAATGGTGAGCTAGATAAGAGCAAACGTGCTCGATTGGAGAACGGAACAAAAAACACTCTCATTGCAAAACGTGAGGAATTAAGAGAACGCAGAAGAGGCAGCAACAGTCGGGTGAAATTTCCTCCCGCGTCCTTCTAGCAGAACGATAAAAAAAAAACCGAACCCATACCCAAAGGAATCATACGTGGTGATAGAAAGAGAGCTAGTAAGACCATGTCCTGCCATCTCGCTGGTTCACGATAAGAGAAAGAAAGCGCAATTTAAAACGCAAATAACTTTCCCCTCATACACACGCGCCATACCACGTAGGGCACACATACAGCATGGTGAGATGATGCGAACCATTTACATATCCTCCCACACACCCACACACACACACACATACTCGCACACGGTTCACACATGTATGGCAGTATATGTGTGTTTGCATATCTTCCTTTCACTAGCTCACTCTTTCTCTCTCTCTCTCTCTTTCTCTCTCTCTCTCTCTCTCTCTCTCTCTCTCTCTCCCTTTCGTTGTGACTTGCATCATCCCTCTAAGGTACTGTTATGGAGGCGTTTAGGGCGAAATGCGATAAGTGAGCCAACCTGCGCAAACAGTCCGGCTCCGACTGGCTGGTCACTCAGCGAGCCGAGAGGCCACTCAGCACGATCGAAAGGACGATCGTGCTCTCTTGGATTAAGGCGGCCGAGCGGGACGGTCACACACAAAAAGGGCTTAGGATTAATAAATTATATATTACTGTTTTGTTTTTAATAAGTACAACGTCGTTTTAGCAAAGCCCCACAAATATCACAAAAGTGGCGACGAGAAAAGTTAATGTGATCGTTTCGTGTTGTAAAGTGCTGACCAAATTTTAATTCGTTTTTTGTTCGTTTTCTTCCGTGTCCCGCTCACACACATACACCCACACAATTGCGCCACCACGTCCCAAGAAGCGCAAGATGAACCCCGCTGATGCAACGATGGATTTACCGACGGAGGAGGAGCAGCGACGTGCATCCTTAGGCCGGCCGGGATTTTTCAACCCGGCGGTGATGCAGCAACCCGGAGCATCGCAGCCGCACGTTCCCTCCGTGCACGAAGTAGCGTTCCATCATCAGGTGTCCCCAAATGGGCACCTCTATCCGCCATCGCAATTGGGACCCGCATCAGCGCCGCCGGTATCAGCGCCATCGCAATTTGTGCAACCGCCATCGCAAACGGGCTCAGCTGTAGTGGATAACGCCGTACTCCTACAAACGCTGAAAATGATGCAGCAACAAATGACCCAGCAACAGCAGCTTATTAGTAAAATAATGTCCCAGCAAACAAACCAGCCCGCATTTACGCCAAATTTCAATCCAGAGCAAGCAACGGAAGCATTAGCCAATTCGATTATGGAATTTCGGTTCGATCCTGAAGCTGGCATCACCTTTAGAACATGGTTTTCCCGGTACGAGGAGCTGTTCAACGAGGATGCTTGTCGGTTAAGTGATGCAGCAAAAGTGCGACTTCTTTTAAGGAAGCTAGGTGCAGCCGAGCATGATCGGTATTTGTCGTTTATCCTGCCCCTACGTTCAAGTGAATTTTCATTCAAGGAGACGATCGCGAAGCTCGCTGTGCTGTTCGACGTGCAGGAATCCTTGATAAGCAAAAGGTACAAGTGTTTGCAGCTTACAAGGAAACCTGAAGAGGATCTGCTTACCTACGCATGTCGGGTAAATAAATCATGCGTAGAGTTCGAGCTCAGCAAGCTCGACGAGGAACAGCTAAAGTGCCTCTTATTCGTTTGTGGATTAAGAGAAGAACGAGACGTCGAAGTGCGAACCAGATTGTTGGCGAAAATCGAGGATCGAGAGCAGATTACGTTGCAGCAACTGTCAGAGGAATGTAGTCGCATTGCCGCGCTAAAAAGAGACAGCGCAATGATTCAAGAAAATGAACGGCAAGTACTCGCATTGCATAACAATAACAAAAAATTTAACAATCATACTAAAGCTAAAAATTCGAGTTTTCAGCACCGGCAATTCCCCAGAAGAAATAATGTCCAAAGATATGATAAGCAGCGTCCTCCCGCACGGAACACCCATCCCAGTCGACCATGCTGGCTTTGTGGCGACAGACATTGGGTGCAATATTGTGGCTATAAATCGCACAAGTGCCAAGATTGCGGACGAATAGGACATCGGGAAGGCCACTGCAATACCGCGAACCAAAAAGGAAAATTTCGTCAGAGCCCATCGGTGGAGACACGTATCGTCACGGTGAATGCATGTGCCGTCGCGGTAAACCGTAAGTACGTTAACGTACTAATAAATGGGAAAAATGCCAGGTTACAACTCGATACGGGGTCCGATATTACGATCATAAATAGATCTCTGTGGCAAAGCTTAGGCGAACCTCCTCTAAATGCATGCGAGATACGAGCAAAAACAGTTTCAGGGGCTAGCCTTCACTTAGACGGGGAATTCGAAGGAATTGTTACGGTTGGAGAGAAAACAAAAGCAGCTACCATCCGCGTAGCTTGCGTAAATCTCTTATTATTGGGTGCAGATATCATCGACGCATTTGATCTCGGATCGTTACCGATGAATGCATATTGTGGAACGGTTTCGACAGCGACACCAATTGCAAAACAATTAGAAACCAAGTTTCCCAGTGTTTTTAGGGGATCAGGCTTATGCACCAAGGCACGTATAAAAGTGCAAGTAAAAGAGAACACCCAACCAACCTTTTGTCCAAAGCGCCCAGTCGCTTATGCTATGCAAGAAGCTGTGAATAAGGAACTAGACAGATTAGAGCAACTTGGAGTTATTACGCCGGTAGACTATTCGGAATGGGCGGCTCCAATAGTGGTTGTTAGAAAGGCAAATGGAACTATAAGAATATGTGGAGACTACTCCACCGGCCTAAATTCAGCATTACGGACGCATGAATACCCTTTACCATTACCCGAAGACATTTTTGCCAAACTTGCCGGTTGCAAATATTTTAGCACAATCGATCTATCGGATGCATTTCTTCAGGTGGAAGTAGAAGAAAAATACAGATCGTTTTTGGTAATAAATACACACCGTGGTTTGTACACATACAACCGATTACCACCAGGTATAAAGATTGCACCAGCCGCATTCCAGCAAATTATTGATACCATGCTAGCTGGATTGAATGGAGTGTGTGGTTATATGGATGATGTGATAGTAGGGGGTAAAACTGAGGTTGAACATGATGCTAATCTATACAAACTATTGCAACGGATCGAAAGCTACGGGTTTACAATACGCGCCGAGAAATGTTCTTTTAAAATGAACCAAATTCCATACCTAGGCCACATAATTGATCATCAAGGAATTAAACCAAATCCAGAAAAGATAGCGGCAATTCTCAACTTACCAGCACCAACCGATTTAAGTGGCGTAAGATCATTCTTAGGTGCCATTAATTACTATGGCAAGTTTGTGCCCAACATGCGCGAGTTAAGGTATCCTTTAGACATGCTCTTAAAAAAGGACGGAAGATTCGAGTGGACCCTTGATTGTGAAAAAGCTTTTAAAAAGTTTAAAGAAATTTTATCATCAAATTTGCTTCTCACACATTACGATCCCCGAGCCAAAATTGTTGTTTCTGCAGACGCCTCTTCTATAGGGGTCGGAGCAACCATTAGCCATGTTTTCTCTGATGGATCCGTTAAAGTAATACAGCACGCATCTAGAGCGCTAACCAAAGCAGAAACAGGTTACAGCCAAATCGATAGAGAGGGATTGGCCATAGTATACGCTGTAACCAAATTTCATAAAATGCTGTTTGGGAGACACTTTATTTTACAAACAGATCATAGACCGCTGCTTAGAATATTTGGTTCAAAAAAGGGGATTCCGATCTATACAGCAAATCGTCTTCAAAGATTCGCGCTGACGCTACAGCTTTATGATTTTGAAATGGAATACATACAATCAGACAAGTTTGGAAATGCGGATGTCCTGTCTCGTCTTATACAAAATCATGCAAAGCCAGAGCCAGAATATGTGATCGCGAGCGCTAGCCTAGAAGAAGACTTGGAGGCAGTAGTTATCAATGCGATTAGTTCGTTCCCCCTCACGTTCAGAGACGTTGAGATAAAAACCCAGAGCGATCCCGTACTACGACAGGTTTACACACATATAAAAAAAGGCTGGCCAACAAACGTATCGTATGGATCAGAGCTTGCACGTTACCATGATAGAAGAGAGTCCTTGTCAGCAGTAAACAACTGTATCCTATTTGGAGAGAGGGTAGTGATCCCCAAACTGCTACAGAAACAATGCCTGAGTCAGATCCATCATGGTCATCCGGGGATTCAAAGGATGAAGGCCTTAGCTAGAAGCTACATGTACTGGCCATCTATGGATCGTGATATTACTGAATGGGTTAATTCGTGTCATGCCTGCCAGGCAGCCGCCAAATCACCTCCAAGCACCGATAAAACCAGCTGGCCAAAATCTTCAGCTCCTTGGCAACGCCTTCATATCGATTATGCTGGTCCTTTAAAGGGAGAGTGGTATCTTATATTAGTGGATTCTTTTTCAAAATGGCCTGAAATAGTTCAAACTAGCAACACGTCATCAGCGGCTACAATTGCTATTCTTCGTAGTATTTTCGCACGTTTTGGTATGCCGATGACGCTAGTGTCTGATAATGGGACACAATTCTGCAGTATTGAATTTGAACGATTTTGTAAGAAAAGCGGTATTATACACGTTAGAACGGCGCCTTACCATCCACAATCAAACGGCCAGGCAGAGCGATTTGTGGACACTTTTAAGCGAGCTATGAGGAAAATCGAAGTTGATGGTTACACGGTTCGGGAGAGTTTGGACATATTCTTACAAACTTACAGGTCTACCCCAAACGCTTGTCTGGAAGGATCAAAGTCTCCCGCGGAGATCATGTTGAGTAGACGCCCAAGAATACCGCTGGATTTATTAACACCATTACAAAACCCACCACAGATAAGCCCTACTGTAGAAGAAAGAGAATTTTGCCCTAATCAAAACGTTTATGCTAAACATTATTCCCAGAATGGATGGAGATGGATAACCGGTACGGTTCTGAAGCGACAAGGTAGAGTCATGTACGTGGTCAGGACGGCTGATGGAAAGATCATTCGACGGCATATTCATCAGCTACGTCGGCGAACGCAAGAAGAATCTTCAACAGTAGTTCAGCCTCGCTTACCTCTAGATGTTTTGCTTGAAGCTTGGAATTTGGATCGCGTACAAAGTCCACCTGCACCTGCACCGTCACCACCAGCAGACTTACCGTTACCTTCAAGCATCAGCGACCACCAAACGGTACCGGTGCTTCCTCCTGCTACGTCCACACAAACATTTGGAAAAACAACAACTGCACGTCCCAGAAGGCTGTATCAGGTACAGGAACCACGACGCTCTTCTCGCAATAGAAGATTGCCCAGTCGGTTCGATGTGTACCGTCTATTTTAAGAGAGGGAGATGTTATGGAGGCGTTTAGGGCGAAATGCGATAAGTGAGCCAACCTGCGCAAACAGTCCGGCTCCGACTGGCTGGTCACTCAGCGAGCCGAGAGGCCACTCAGCACGATCGAAAGGACGATCGTGCTCTCTTGGATTAAGGCGGCCGAGCGGGACGGTCACACACAAAAAGGGCTTAGGATTAATAAATTATATATTACTGTTTTGTTTTTAATAAGTACAACGTCGTTTTAGCAAAGCCCCACAAATATCACAAAAGGTACCATCGTAGTCCGCGAAGAAATTTGGGGATTCGATCGGAAACGGTTCTCGAGCGGTCCTGATGGAAATGAAAGGACACGTAAGAAGGCCAAATATACGCAAATGAAGAAAGAATGAAAACCCGACAAGAACAGCAGTCCGGGGGTACCCCGTAGGGGGTAGGGTAGTCAAGGAGGCAAGGGTGCAAGCGAATGAAAATGAAATGCCAAGGAAACTAAGCAGGCTTCTTTCGGAAGCCGAATGACGTCTCTGGTGGAAGTGAAGGCGGGAGGAGTGGAGAAAACCCAAGATGGCATCCTTCCACATCACTTATTCGTTGGGTGGTTTAATGTGTTTTGTTCTCTATTGCATAGGAAAGGAAATTTTAAAAGTTTTGAAAAAATAATACTATATTTTTCATTTTCCCTCTTTAATCAAATCAACGAAATCGAAATGAACCCATTTAACAACAATAAAATCGATTAATGTTTAATTCTTTTTTATACAATGTGAACTATTTCAAATACTTTATTTGGTGACAGACTTTAAATATAAAAAAAAAAAACTTAATAATATCAATGTAGAAGCAAAGCAAAGGGCAAATTAAATATTAAAAAAACAAATGCAACATATTTTTATGATTATTGAAACAAAAACTGAAAAGCAAACATTAAAACAAGCGACACAATTCCTTTAACTACAACCCCTATGTGTTGTTCTCTTGCAATCCAACCCCCAGTTCTTGTTCGATTTTTTTATCTCTGGTGTTTCATTCAGCTGCAAAACCGAGCATTCGTGCGCGTTGAACTGAAACAACGAATCGAACGAGGACGAGCGGAATCGAGTGCACGCCATGTTAGCATATATTGTATTTTAATGAAAATACATAAAGATCCATCGATAATCGGGACGTGGAGTGGCACAGCCAAGAGGGGGTGAGCCAGTCGATAGAAAGTCGTTCGTTCCGTGATGCTGGCAGAGGATGATGGCAACCAGGGGGCAGATCCCACATCGTGAGGAGGTAATAAGGACGACCCTAGATCTTTCCTCTCGCGCCAACACGTCCTTGCTGTATGTGTGAGGTACATGTGTGTGGGTGCATTTTTTTTCGATTGGAAATCGGTTCGCTTCTCGAAGTGTCGTTACACTCTCGGTACTCGGAGTGTGTGTCGTCCTTTAGCTCATTTTATGTGTGGTTGCGCTAGTCGTTTTTTTTTTGGACTACTCTGCCACCTTCTCGCTTCCGGCATAGAGAGGTGAAGGTTTTTCTTGTAGTTTTATTCGGCTCACTGTTGGTGCTCGTTTTCTCATCTTACAATTCAGTCCAGCTAACGAGTTTAAGCAGCGAAAAGAGAAGAAAGGACATCGGCCCTCCATTCGAAATGTCCATGCAGGGAGGCAGAGGAAGAGGAGGAAAGCAAATCTACTTTGCATACGCCCGCACATGTGCTGCTTTTGGGTCGGTTAATGGTTGGGAAAACGCAAGGGAAGATTCATTGCGAAGGAAACCCCAGGACTTTCTGTTGGTCCTTTGTTCCATAATATTAAATGAAAACTAGTGAAATAGAATATTTTCATCGGTTTCGGTTGTGCTCCAACTATTGCTTTCGTATTTTAATTAAAAAATATGAAACGTTTCATTTTATTATTGCAGCAAAAGTTTAACAAAAACTAATATGTTCCACACATGAGAATTATCACTACACCGTGGAAAAATAAGAAAGTACACCGACTTAACATCCTTCCTCCGTTGTAAGCATCATCCCAACGTCTGAAATGGATTATTGGCTCCCGCAACAGAAAGACAACATTCCATTATTTCCCGTAGGAAATACGCTTTCATAACATTTTCCTTTCATAGCATAATCTGGAAACCTGGCAATGGAACATGCAACAATCGCGGATTTAATCCATCGATAAGATGCCTCATTGTCTGGCGTCTGACTTCAGCTTCGTCTTTCAAACGGTGTACCATACAGATTTGCCATATTCGTATATCAAACAATAGCAGACAGTAGCCGCGTCAAGACAGTGATTCACGTTGGAGCAACAGGGCTTAGTACAAGCATTACGCTGCAGCTTTTGCAATATCAACAACAATTAAAACCATTGTCTGCACACAAAGTCGGTTAGATTACTCCCTACGTCCCATCCAGTGACTTCGACCAGATGACCTCATTATCCCTCTTTGCCATGACTCAGTGATGGATGAAATGTAAACAAAGCCTTACTCTTGGTAAGAGATTTTCGGTAGAACGGTTTTTTGATAAGGTTCCGGACGATTACTGCACGAACAGTACCCTCTATTTCAGAACTTTCTTCATCTCAATTTGGTCCCTTAATTCTGCAATGCTATTGTTTCTTACTCCGCGTTGAGCTCCGCAGTGAGTTTTTTTTGTGGCCTATACGTCTCAAGATCTACAAAGTCATCGAATTTATGATGCACATCCTCTAAAGAACCGTCTCGACAGCGAAAGTGACTTGTATATTTTGCTTCGGAAAAGACGAGAAGAGAATTTTACGCCAACACGTACCACCGAGCCATACAGTGCGGTTGGGAGAAAACGGAGAGACATCGGTAAACGGTTGCACTTCCGGCAAAATAGTGGTGGCACTCGGCACGCCCTTTGCAGAAATGACAATTTTCACCCTCGATTGAGTCTCGTAATTGTCGTTTAATTCGAAAGTATTGCTCAAAGGTCTTATAAATGGATTGTGGCGCCAGTATTATTACCTCTTATTCGAAAGACAATTCGTTCTCAAAATGAGGTAACCCCCCCATTTTTCGTTGCAATCAAACGTGTGTCTGGTGTATGTTGTGCAAGATAGTCTTATACAATAGATGTTGTACTGTTCAAAAGATGAAATAACTTACATGTCTCCGGAAAACAAACAACTGTTATTGATTATGAAGATCGTTATGCAAACATCATTTACCTAAAATGGAAAGAAAAACAAACAACTTTTGTGAAATATGATCTTATGTATGATATAACTGAAAAAAAAGTTTATAAAGCTAATTTTTGTTTTTTCATCAATATCGTTTCGGAACTAGAAACTAAAGTGCAGCACATGATGCTGTACATCTTGCAGCACTTAACAAGTTCATCAAAACTTCTGTATATGGCTGTGATACTTTTGGTTATTTGATATTTTAACTTATTCTTCGTTTATTTAAGCTCTATCCCTTTTATACCCCCAGAAGCCCATACAGTTTTTGTGGAGTTAGTGCATCCTTTCCAAGGATAATTAGTACATAAGTGTACGTACGCGTGACTGTCCCATGTTAGTGTTTGTTTCGTATATTTATTCCGCTATTACATGCAGCGTACCCGGTTTCTAGTTTAAGGTGATCGCGCACTTCGCGAATTTACAAGTTTGACACGTTTGTCATGGAAAAGTAGTCGCAAACGTAACAAATGTGTTTAATGACAACATACTGGACCATTAGTTTACAATCAATACGAACTATTTCCTTGCGAAACTATAATGTATCTGACGTTTTATTTCCCTTTCAATAGCTCACCCCCATTGGTATCAATCCTACGTGTAACGGAAGATATATGAAAAGGAAGGCAATCTCATATCAAGAAAAAAGGAAGCTAAATGCAATCTCTTACACTCGCTGAAATCATTTAATCAATACACCAACATCCCGTTCGTTGCTAATCCTACCTCTCGGGCAGAAGACAGGTTTTGTAGATACACAAAAACATATCCAAAGCACAACGGTTGTAACTTATTTTCTTAAATAAAAATCCGTCTCGATTCGTTTGTTGGTGGCGGAATCGATGAAAGTATAGATTCGCCAGCTTCTTTTTCCCCTCATCAGAAGAAACATGTTTCGTTCGTTTTTACGTTAAGCGCAGAACGGGGCTCAAGCCACATGGCTCATAAATATATAAAGGGTAATCAAATTTTGGGATGAAACCCGTTGATTAGAATGCGCAAAATTAGGGCCGAATTGTTTGGCTGCGCCCGACATTGTAATGCAATATGCCCTGAAGCAATTGGTACCATGCTGCTGGTACGGTATCTTCATGATGTATTTTTGGTATACTTTAATCGATGAGTTGTAGGAAAATTTATCATTAGTACACAGTTTTTTTTTGTATTAAATGCTCCCAAGTATTTCTACACTTAAACAATTATGTTATGGAAGTTCTACAAAGAGAACTTTGTTTCTATTTTTCTTTTGCAATTTTTTATGTCCAAAGTTTTAGTAATGTTAACACAGTGATTAATTTTTCTAAGTGTTAAACGAACGGCAAAAAATCACATCCCATTGTAAAATTAATCATTTTAGTATTGATTACCTTTCAACCTGCTATTCAACATCAATGTGTTTTTTTTTTGCAACAGGCCGTTAATGGATTACCTATACATCAATTACACACTCGTCAAACGTGCACTCTATCATAAAACATGACATGAGAGTGCAGTAACTTTAAATAAGAGTTTAAAATAAAAACACAAAAATACATCTGTAGCACATTTATACAACTGATTCATCCACCCACATATTTTGTCGGGAAGCAACAACAACAAAAGCACAGTTCGTCAAATGCTCATCATATTCAAATCATCATATTCTTCATTCAGGTTCACCCGACCGTGTGCGTTCGCCTTCTCGTTTTTCCACTGTTGTTCAGCATTCAAACTCAACGATTCAAACGGATTTTGGTAGCAAAAAAAATGCATTCAAACTCGTACAGCAACACATCAGCAGTACATAATCTTGTATCAAAAGCATTTATGAAATAACAGGATTTTCGTGTGTGTTTTTTATTCATTTTTTCGATCGGTTTAAAATGCGGGAAAAGCGTAGCATCAAGTCCAGCATAACGAAGTAGTTCCGTTGTCTCCCTCTCGACAACGCAAAGAAAAAAATCTCATTACATCTTTTCAAATGAAAATGATACGTATGAACCTTTTCCAGTCCATTTTATCGGCATGATTATGGCATGATTACAACAGCGAAAGAGCATAGAGAGCATACTGCCCAAATGCTAAGAGAACAAGTAGAACGTCAATCCTATAACTACAGCAGGGCTACACTGGGTTCCTCTGCCGTGCCGTGTATCGTATGTACCATCAATTGACGAAAGTTCGTTATCGGAACCGAAATGTTGGCCACATTCCATCGTTCGTTCAAACTTACTCCCGATACCATTTATGGGTTGTGGCAGTGTGCATCATCAGCGGAAAAGATCTTAACTCTGCCCCGCCGAGTACCGGAGCGACTCCCTCCGGAACCATCAACCCTAGGAAGGAAGCTGCAATAAGCTAGCATCAACGGAAAAATTGCGCCTAATTGGAGTACGCGCTTATACGATGTGCATGCTGTCTTGATTGTTTTTTATCGCTTCCGCAGAGGGCGCCATTTTGGGGCGAAATTTCTTTCGTCTCATTTTCGGCCCCCGTGGGTGCCGCACGTTTTATATATTGTTTTTCGCAAAACATACGCTGGCAAAAACGGAAAAGGGGGAAGAGTACAGCCGGTTTTATGACCTATTTTTATGATACCTCATAATCCATAAATAATTTTTAATTGGATTTACGCGAGGCACTGTTGTGCGCACGTGTGTCCTTTTCTGAAACGATGCTTTTAGCCTCAGTCACAGGAGAGGAAGTTTTTTGTGACGATAATGCTGTATGTATGAGCAGTAATACAATAAGAAGAATAACACAATCCAATGAAACGATACCAATCTGTGTTAATTATTCACTATGCATCATAGCATAGAAGCAACTAAAACATTTGTGATTCAATTTCATCGTTAATAGTGTATGAACAAAGATCCATGCTGTAGCTCGAAGGCACAACTATGAATTGACGCGTATCATGTACAAAAGGTATATACTTACATTTGTTACCATAAGAAGTTATGTCATGTACTTAGATGGAAAATTTCGAAGCGTAGCGAACAAACTAAAAAATTATAAAAGACTAGCGTTCAGAACCACTAAGAATTGCATCTTTGGATGAAATATGGACAATTTTCCTTATATTTCAGCAAACAATTATTAATTAAGTTTTAAAAATTTGATTTCGAAAATTCATATGTTGATGAATTCGCTGATGATGAAACAAAAAAATTCTATTATTTCTGCGTTTAATTTGTATATGTAATATGTAATGTAATTTCAGTCTAACAGCATTAATGATGCTGTTAAATTCAACGCTCACGAGTTGGTTTTCGACAGTTGTCATCGATTTGAAACACTTCTTCTTCTTCTTCTTTGGCTCAAAAACCGATGTCGGTCAAGGCCTGCCTTTACCTCTTGTGGGGCTTGGCTTTCAGTGACTAATTGATTCCCCCCCATAGCAGGATAGTCAGTCCTACGTATGGCAGCGCGGTCTATTTGGGGATTGAACCCATGACGGGCATGTTGTTAAGTCGTACGAGTTGACGACTGTACTACGAGACCGGCTAACCGGACCGGATTTGAAACACTATTGTTTTTAAAACGATTCAATTAACGTCAAATTAACATTGGAAAGTGCATCTGAAAAAATGTATTTGTCGGTTCCTCTTTAATTTTAATTAGTAATTTCAACCTAATAACCATACTTGGTGAAGCACTAAAGTTAGAACGTGTTTATTTGAATGATAATTGGATAAATGTGTTTATAATCGTAGATAAACTTGCATGAAATTTAGTTAACCACATTAAACATCTAGTGATTGTGATAATTTATTTAACAAATCTTTACGTCGATGGTGATATGTGCTTCAAAAAGCAGATTGGCCTAACAACCAGAAATAATGTTTAGCTTGTTTGCTATTAGCTAGTAACAAAACAGTGAGAATAGTTTGAACTTTTCTTGTAAAGATGTAACTTTTTTATTAGAAACATCGCCCTATTGTTCAATTTAATGTCTCCTCACAACCTCGCAAACGATACTGGTTTCATCACCTCAGAAGCTTATTCGGAGGTGTTCAAAACATTGTAAGCTACTACACTACAAACCAATCATTTGCTAAAACCACAATACACCTCAATGCTCGGTAATGGTTTGGGCGAAACTAGCCTAACACCCTTCGAAAAAAAAGTAACGAGAATGTATGTATCCTGTTGTCCCGTCGAATAATATGCACTAAAACTGCACCCAACTAAACAGTTTAGAGTATATTTGGCCGCTCAGCACACGGGCAACAGCAGTGATGCGGTGGAATAAAAATGACTGACATAAATAACGTCAATTTATGCAATACTTCTTCTTCAGTGCAGGAAGGTGAATTCTTTTTTTCCTTCCTCCTGTCTTACGATTCACCCTAGGCAACGGTAGTGTGTTTTCGTGGTAGAAAGAGGCCGAAAATCCTTGCTAGAAGCAACATAATATTAAACGAACGAATTTAGCACACATCATTGCAGTGGGCCACCATCCAAAAGAGACATGCATGGGGAAGGGTTTGGTGTCGGCATGGCGCAAAGCAAATGCATCCAATGTATGCAGTTCATTTAGATTTCTATCAAAAAACGTATCGATTTCTATCGTTTATGAGCGTCGTAGGCATGCGTCTGGGAGCACGAGGTACGACCGAGGGATTATGATGCAACGACGAAAACAAATGCACCGTACCCTATTGGTGTTTAGAAAGTAAATTACTCGTCATAAAGCAACGAAGCGATGGATGCATTTGCTGCATCAGCCCCGGTGCATCGGCAGCAGGTGCATCGAGCCAGTAGTATCTGTCTGAAAAATGAACCTCTGTTTACAGGGATCAATCGGGTGCATGCATAACAGCCGCTTCCCGCCTCACATCCTTGCCCACGGTTCGAACGCACGCGATACGTGTAATAATAAAGGTAATAGTAATCCTGCACCGTTTCCTGCATAAACATTGACCTCCAGCGCTGAGGTTGAGGATTGCGAAAGAAGGAGGAAGGAAATGAGACATGGGAGGAGCATTGGTGTCAAGGAAAAGCTTATTATGCACTTTCACGTATGGCAAAGGTACGGGGGAGTGGATTAGATTTCCTTTGCAGACAGGGCAACGATCGGTAGCTTTGGCATTTTCTTACAAAACACTATCAACCCCATGCTGCCAGGCGGTTGCAAAGCAAGACCCCGCGACGGTGGTGGCAATATGATGGAAAGCATTAAACGCGTGCCAAGACAAAGAAACGGATGGAGTTTCGGGTAAAAATTGCAAAATGCAGTAATGAAACGGTTGGGTTCCAAGGGAGGGAGGAAAGACAAGAAGCAGGAGCAGGTGAGAGAAAAGTAAAATGCAATGTGTTACATACATCCATCGTTCTCGCCCTTTCTCGGTACAGTGAACAACGCTGGCACAGGGAAAGTA
Source organism: Anopheles gambiae (assembly GCF_943734735.2). NCBI lineage: Eukaryota > Metazoa > Arthropoda > Insecta > Diptera > Culicidae > Anopheles > Anopheles gambiae. The sequence continues at coordinate 45,731,795 of NC_064602.1, read as the reverse complement.
TCCAGGCACAGGGACCAACTTTGACAACGGGCCCGTAAGTTAAATGTTTGCTAGAATGCAATGAACAGAGGGACCGTGCAATGCGAGAAAGTGAAATGGAGCATGAAATAAAATAAATATAATGTAATAAATTACACCTTCTCTTTGTTCCAAGTTTGTTGTCGTGCACTGAAAAACAGGGCCAAAAAACCCTAGTGTATCGTTGTTATTGATATTCCTATGTTAAAATGTGTTATCCTTCAGATGGCTTCATGATATGTATAAACCACCTTTCCAAAATTCAAAAAACTTTCATTATTCTTTACAATACATTTAAAACAGTTATAATTGAAATATGCTACAACTTCTTTCACCGAACAAAGATCTTTTATTTATTGAAAATAACTAACCTACAGAGAAAGCACAATAAAATTTGGCAGTCAAGATAAACGAACAAAATCCTACGTTTTGAAATGAATCAATTCTGTATTGATTTTTATAACCTTCTCACGAGATTCAATACATAAGATGTGCAGTGCAAGAAGAGAAAAATCGGTTGCTGGACTTATTTGCTACTACTTTTCTCGAACCAATATACATCGTTTCGAATTTAAAACTTGCAGCAAAAGTACAACTCCATTCCATTAAAACAAAACCCCCTTTTTGCATCCTTCCTATGTTCAATGCGGATAAGTTGGGATTCTTTCACCATACGGCTGCATTGTTTTGGTGGCAGTCGAGGAGCAGGAGTGTGCTAAAGTGTAACAAAATTGGATTTTTCGTATCAGACTTTGATGAAAATGCCATTTGGTGCAAACGAATGCAAAAATGTAGCAGCACTGAGCCAAGTGTGAACTCCCTTCCTTTCCTACTATTTCATTGCAAACTATCAGGATCACAGGAAAAGGCAGTTTTCAAATGAATTGAACTATCAAAGTTGTTTTATTTTTTGTTTCTGAAGTTTTGAGGCATGCTTTGTAATTCTGCTGGATGTTACGGGAATGCACAAAATTGGTTGAAATCAGTTTTTTTCTTATTTAGACTCTTTAAATTCAATGTGTGTCTTGGTAACTGTTTGCTATTTTAAAATACAATAATGAGTTTGTCAAATTGAGTTAGTGGGATATTAAAATTAATATTAAGGGAAATTGAAAAATTATTTACGTATTATTACTTATTATCATTAAACTGATACATTGTTTGCTACAATTAAAACAGATTTAGTTGTTTTTTTCTTGAACATGAAACGAGCTGTATCTAATAACCATATTGAAATGACAGATAAACCACAACAAACGTTTAAAATGATTTACAAATCTCTTGTCTTCAAACCTAAACCGAACCCCTGTTTTGGATTCTAAAGCCTCGAAAGTGTGGAAAAGCATGTTGACAATCCTTAATTTATTCATGACCAGCAGCTCATTCTTTTCTAATCCGATAGGTTGCGTTTAATCGTCTCGACACAACCACTTGCCTTATTAACCTTTCCAATAGCTTGCGTTGGTAGCTCAATGCGGCAACCCTTCTATTTCCGGGAACACCAGATTGAAATGGAAGTTAGCATCATCAGTCGCCAGCAACGGTAAGGATGACAGAGTACAGAGTAGATTCACGTAGGGAAGGGTTCAGTGATTTCCTGAAATGAATATTAATTGGGTGTAATTTCCTTAATTTCATTCCTTTGCCTTGTAAAGGGCTACCCTTTCTTGTGAGACACATATAAAATGTTTCTGATTACCCCGTTGTAAGATTTCCTTCTTCCTGCGTGTACACAAATGAAGAACACGGAAAGACCAGTCATTAAAGATTTTCATTCTCCTTGGTCATCGTTTCTAGCTGCTGCTGTGTGCCCGAGGGTATGTTTGCCGATGTATTTGCCTTTTTATTCTTCCGCTGGACAAATGAGCACATCGCCCGAAGGGTTTGCTCAGTTACAGTGGTCGTCGTCGGTATGTTAGCATTGAAAGGGTTGAAATATTATTTTAATTAGGGCGCTTTTTATACCACGCGTAACGGGTGGTTTCGTTACGGGTTGAACAAGAGTGATTTTGTTTAGTCTAAGGGTAGGATGGCACGTGTCCAAGCGGGTCAGCATGTTTCACATCTGTGGGGTGTACCCAAAGAACAATGAATGGCAGTTGTGTAATCTGCTCTTTATGCTCGGTAGCAGTTTATGATTTTGAGGAGTGTTAATCTTTGTAAAAGATATTCACACCTACTCTTAATGATGGGATTCAAACAGGTTGGAAATATTGTTTCCTATTTCTCGTTAGAACGGGCTAGTTGGTCGTATCACTTAAAAATAATATATTTTAAAATTCAATTCAAGATTAAATCTTTTTCTTATCCACGCAGTAAGTGGTTTGGAATTTGAACGATGTTGTTATGTGAAATGGAGTCAACATCACTTGAAATAAATTAACTCAGTAACGCACTATGTTATTGACATTGCACTGTTTCGTGGTGCTAAAGATAAACAAAGTGACGCCATCGAACAAAAACATACAAACATTAAACGTATCAACAGGCGTACGCCTCAAACGTACACATAGGTCCTTAAATTAAAGCTTACTGAGCGCCTCTGTGATCATTTTCTTTGTCTTTTTATACTCTTCTTCCCGAAAAAAAAAACTGATAAAAAAAAGTTCTGAAACACCCCGTAAAGAGCAACTTGAAGACAAGTGCCATGTGAGGGTCTCACAGGATAGCCGCACCAACACGCACAGTGATAGACCACAACGGCAACAAAAAACTATTCTCATCCAAACCCAAACAAAACCTTTCTGGACGGATCCTTGAAATCGAAAGAGCCTAGCTAGCCAACGGCTATTATCATCGCCGCCGACAGACCAAAACACTTCTTCATCACTTCCACAAGGATGCGAAGAGTACCGAGCCTAGCTCGATGTTTATCTGTCCAGTCGTGCTTGTCACGTGGTGTGTGTGTGTTTTTTTTTCGACTCGAGAAGGGACACCGGCATTGGAATTGAACCGACACAACCAAAACAACAACACGGAAAATCGCTTCAAGGTTTGGTTAGATTTTCCCGCCCGCTCAAGCAGGAAGGCGGCAGCACGCTGAAAATGGGAAAGGAAATGAACGTTTTGTCCGCCGCGGTGCGTCCAGCTGGTTGAGGAGTGTGGGAATAAAAACATTCCCCTCAGTAGCTCACCTCGGAAATGGTCAAACCATAGCGGTAGTCTTGAACAAAGTTTGAGAGGGATAGTACGAACAGTCAGTCACGCATTGAAACAGTTTGAACAAAAAAAAAACGCGCAACGCAAAGGATCAAAAGGTTCGGGCAAAGCGTGTGGCATGAAGAACGTATCGGACACCCGGAAGCAAAAGAAAAACAAAGCAGACCAACGCTACACATGCTTTCATCGGCTACATGAACTTTGCGTGTTCGTTATCTTTATTGCTACAATCGTACCATTTTGTTCACCGGCGATGTCCTTTGGTCAGTTTGTTTGAAAACCTCGAGGGAAGGGGTTGCGGTGACAGCGTACGGTAGTAATACGAACGGTAGTAATGGTGCAACAATTAAATTCACATAGCACTGCTCGCACTACAAAGCCTGCATTGGAACATCCGCTGCATGGGAAAACTGTGAGCCGGTTCAGTAAAATTTGAAATTTCTGTCTGTTGGTTTAAACACAATCAGTAAAATAAACAGGAATTGTTAGCATAATTATAACACACTGTAAAACTAGTCCTCTCATCGAGCTGGATTAACACAAAAAATGTAGTTAATGTGTGGACACGGAGCCTTTGCCAAAAGCAACCATTCCAATAATAAAGCAAACCAAATCGTGACTGCAATACTCCGCCTTGGACCAACGTCGCCCAACGTTGCCCAACCGGTGAATAACCTTTGAGCATTGTCAATGTGAATCGCTTTTCAACCAGCACCAGCACTTCGGCTGTCTCTCTATCTCTCTCTCTCTCTCTCGTCCCTCAATGCTCAAAACTTTCCGTCTGGAATTCGACTGAAAACAACCTTCGCCTGAAAATACCCGAATCGCCAGCAACCATCCTGACCATCGCAATTTCATTCATCCATTTCGGTTTCCACCTTCCGGTACCGGTAGCCCGCTGGCCCCGCTGGCCGCGGTAGCCCTGGTAGCATAGGTAGATCCTCCTTCTGTTGGTCTTGGACAGAAAAGGTAGCGGCTGGTACGCCGGGCTCGTTCTTATCATCCCCTGTACGCCCATTTCCCACCAGCAATCGGACGGGGCAGCCAGCAACTCCTGCCGCTGTCCTTATTATGGGCTTCGAGTGTTGTAAATTTTTACGATACGCCAAAGACGACCGCTTGTGATGTGATGTTATGTATCAGTTTTTTTGTGCCGATTCTTCCTTTTATTTTCACTCAAATGGCAGTGATTTTTGTCAAGGAGGATGTTTCCTAGTTTGTCCTACTTTCGCTACTAAAACAATGCAGCATGGGTGGTATTTGGTAAGCAGCCAGGTAATGCTGTGGTGTGCTGGTTTTGCATGCTACCCTTCCAAGCAAGCGCTAAGTAGTATCTTAATAACCATTCATTTAGTTTTTTTTTATTGATTGTTTATTGTTCCTTTTAATCGACTCTAAAACATAAATCATTTAGTAGTATTTAAACTAATTTTTATAATGCATGACATTGAACATATTTTTATATAGTACAAGATATAGTACCATTATTTTTTATACTATAAGAAAGCAGCACAAATGCTGTAAAGATACGCAAAAAAAAACTCTATTTACATAAAATTCTCTAATGAAAGCAAACCCATAAGCTCAATGACAAGGATAGTATCTAGTCGAATGTTTTCCCACCGCTTCGGTGCACCCTCACAGTATAGAGTATGTACTTTCTTTTAAACCTAAAGTATATGTATGCACGTGCTCGTTCGTCTGTGTCTGCATGAATAGCATTTACCGGCTAAGACCCGTCAGGGAGGATGCATTTGTCTTTTGAATTTTGTCAAAAAACTCGCCTCTTATTACACTCTACTGCTCTTGCTTTTCTACCTTCTCTGTATGTGTGTTGGTGTTTCCCTCTTAGGTCTGTTTGAATTTTCTTCAAATTTTTCCCGCTCCTCTCGCGCCTCAGCACACTCTCCGTTAATTTCTTTTTCAATGTCTCCATAGTACTTTCGTATGCTTTCCTCACCAAGCGTTTCTCCTATTTGTTTTTCTCGAACCTCACTCGCGCGCGCACACACACAGAGAGAAAAGGTTTTCCTTGCATCTTTCTCTGTTATGCTCTCGCAGTTACTTCAATCCTTCGCTTTCCCTTCTCGCTCATGATAGAGGTGAGGGGTAAGTTTTTTTTGCTGCTCGCAACCCTCGTCAGCAGCTCGTGATATCGATTTTTACCGCACTTTTTTTTTACATTTCTGAGCCCTTCAACGGTTGCAATTTTTTTTGTATTCCTTCCTCTCAATTCAGCTCCCTCACCTTTTCGGCTGCAGGCAAGTTTCTCCCTACGCGTGCCACCAAGGTGCTTCGTCCTGCTTTCGCACACTCAAAGACACGGTACGTTCTTTAGCAACTGCTTCAACGATTCATTTCCCACCGTCACCATCCCTGGGCAGCTAACGGCTCACCCCATTAAATTCATCCATTTGCCAGCATCTTTCGCAGCCCTTGTCTTATTTTTTTAAGTTCCTACTTTTTTATGCACTCCCAGTTGCGTTTTTCCTTCGCTTCACGCGACTAGAAGTCTTTTTGCAAGATTTTACTCCAATGTCTGCCATTCCCTGATGACTCCTACACGCCCCAGTCGCCGACTCACTCACACACTTGCACATTCGCATTATATATGCAATAAATTATAGCCACCGTTTGAACTGGCCGTGGAACGGAGAGGAAGGGAAAAAGTTGGCAGGTTTTTTTTGTTCCTCTTCCCTGGCGACAGATGAAAAAGAGAAGAAAAAAAACTCCCCGTACCAGTGAGAGAGGGTGACTAATACAAGAAAATCTCACAGCGCTTTTCACCGGATGCTGTGTACGGTCGGCTTGATTTGAGTGGCGCGGAAGGGAAGTCGATTCGAAGGAAGGAATCGAAGATGAAAAATGCGATGATGATTTTGGACGGGGAGAGGGAACTGTCGAGTCGACATAGAGAGATAGAGAGGAAGGATGGGCAAGGGGACTAAAAAATGTGAAAGCACACACGAGCGCGAAACGAGTGGAGTGCTTTTGTTGCTATTGCTGTTGCTGCTGCTACCGCTGGTGATGAAATATATAGATATATAAAGTATACGCAGCCAGCAACATTGTCTCGGTAGGCAGCAATTACAACTACCAAGGTAGGTATGGAGAAATTATTGATTGAATTTGAACAGTGAAAGAAAAGAGATTCTCTAGAATAGGTTCACTTTCGAAATCTAGCAATATGATAGAGTTGGCGATATCGTTTTCCTCCATTTTAATATTTTTTTCTGTTCCAAACAATACTATAAATTAACATAAAAGAAAGTCAAATGAATCTTTTTTCCCAGCAAAAAAAAATGAACCCTAGCACTTATTCCAATAGACCCTATAAAATATTTAATATATCTATTTATATTCTTTGCAATATTTCGCATTTCATAATTTTCCAAAACATTATATTTCTATATGAATAAAGCTGTACTAAATACTATTATCAAAACAATGCTTGCATAGAAAATATTAGGCGTTAAATGTTAATATAGAGAACTACTTAAAAATATCTAAAGCTGTTGTCCTGAAATATTTTTTTCCAATCCATACCTAACAAATGACACACACACAAACGCACACATCGACACCCCTTTCTGTTTCCGGCAATCATCTACCGGGACCTTCGATGTGCCATCCGCCATGACGTTGGCGAATCGCTTCGTAACGAACAACCAATTACAAGGCGCAGCATCGTATATGTGTGGCCTGATTTTCATATTTTGCAAAATCAAATTTCGCGCAAAATCCTCACACATGCATCTCGCCTTCCGTGTGCACGATTGCATGGTGACACGAGTGAGCAGTACAGATGGCCAACCGTTTCACTCCCTCGCACCGACTACGAATAGCATTGGTACCCTTCTCCTTTTATCCTTTCTATCCCTGTCACACTTTCTTCGGCTCATTTCGGTGGCTCATTTACTTCACACATGTGCTCGTATCGGTGGAACGACTACTAATGTTGCTACTAATACACGTACTAACAGTGCTAGTAGCCAACTCCACACCAACACACGTGCATCGCCGGATCGTAATAAACACCAATGATAAGCTCAAGATTGTTTATGTAATTATGATTACATCGCGCGCAATGCGAGATAAATCGAGAAAAGTGTCAGAAAGAGAGCTGCTGTAGGAGGACGAAAAGCCAGCGCTAGTATTTAACCGTACTGGTAAAGCTGTGTTGGTAGTTTTTATGTTTTCCAAGACCTGTCGCACACGAACAGGTTTGGCTTGCTCGTAGGGAGTCATTTTTTTATCCCTAATCCCGCTCCTATCGGGAAAAATTCTCTCTCGTCCGTGTTGCTTATATGTTTTTTTTAAGACTCACTCACACACTGCACAAAATGTGTCCTCTCTCGCTCTCATCTTCTCATCTCATATTTTGTTTTCGTTTCTGTGCGAAGTCGCGTTTCCCCTTATTAGGATTTTTTTTGTTGGTCATTTTGTATGTGCAAATGCATGATGAGCAATGTTGGGGAAATTTCTGGTGGGGAAAATGCCACCCGAATGTTAAACTTGCCATTTTAAGGAAATGAGAAATTATTTTTAAAAATCTTCTCAACACTAGTTTTAAGACAGAGTAGAGTGAATGTTTCAAGAATCGTAGTATGGTCATTGTAACGTTGTAGTTTTGAAACGTAGTACAAGTCCTGCTTTTGATGCAATAAATCTACTAGTATAACCTAGCATAAAACCAGAAAATTAATTGAAACTTTAATTAAAGAATTGTTGGTACTTGAATAATCAGGCTGCATTCATCATTTAATGAATGATTTGAGGTAGTAATGAATGTTATTATGATTTATTTTATTTAATTATCTTTTTTAATGTTAATATTAAGCGTTACATTTAATGTATATCTATCAAGCTATTAATTAGTACTAAAAATATGTTTTGCGTAATTCCCTGTGAACTATTTTTATTACAATATACGGAGCAAAAAAAGAAGTATTACGAAACATAAATTATATATCAGTAAATTTTATGTTCACAAATGCATTTTCCTGACATTTTTTAGTGTATGCAATCTTGTTCCAATTGTTATGCTCAAGCACTCAAGCTTTACTTATTTAATTAATAATTACTTTAAGTCAGCTGTATGTTAATTAAATCATGGTGCCAATTATTTTTATTTCCTGCAACCCTTTTATTAAAGAGGTCTTGTTCTCAATTTACTCGAACTGCGAATAAACTCAACTGCGAACTGCGCTTAAAAGTAGTGCATAATTTTCTCTGCCTTTGCTAGTTAAAAGTATTCCACATTTTGTTGCCTGCTATTGCTAATGTATTACACTTAAGATCAAGACGTTCCTGGTACAAACACGAACTTTTTTATGCCATACTTGGACGCTCTATCTTTACATGTAGCTCTCTGTTCTTTCCACCCACCCCAAATTTCACCCTCCCATCGACGGAAAGTCTTTACAACCAACGAACTGAAATACGCGAGAGCGAGAGATTAGCTGATGATGAGACGAGATGAAAATATGTACATGAGCGCCAGAGAGGTGTGTATGTATGTAACAAGGGACAACGCTTGGAACGTTGTTTGATATTTCTAACGACGTTGGCAGCTGGCTCTAGACCGTGATGGTGCGGTATGGAAAAAGCGTCAGAAGCGTGCAAGGACCAGTGGAAAACTTAGGAACCAAACAACAACAGCGGTAGCAATAATAAAAAAAAAAAACACACACACACATTCATATGTGCCGGGATGCTGGGTGCTGATTGTGGGAGTATGAATTTGGATGGCAGTTTTGGTTTCATTCTTTACCAATTTTCCTTCTCATTCTCGTAGCCGCAGTTAAAAGGCATTGCTAAGATCCTGCGTTTTTTTATTGCAATATTACCTCTCCCATACACGAATTTATTAATAAGATGGAGGGAGAGCAAGAGAGAGCAAGCTTTGGCACATGTGTTGAGGTGAGGTTGAAGTTGGTACACATATGTACGTGTGCTACCATGTGAGAAGTGGAGAAAAAGCAACCCGAGTAGAGGGAAAACGAAGACCAAAAAAAGGGAAGAATATGGGATTTTTCATCAGAAGCTTGCTGAGGGGGGAAGGTGAGGAGGGCGGTGCTAGGATACGTGCAAGAGGAAATTCCGTTTGCTTGCACTCGCTCCATCATTGCTCAGAGGAATGTCACACGTACGCGAAGTGTGCGCAAGAAGTGTGTGTTGCCGCGGCAGGCAAAAACGACAACGGTACGGCCCCGGCGACGACGACGTCGGCGAAGACGATGAAAGTACACGCTTACACGATCTTAATGGGTGGTGGCCTCGCGTTGCCAGCAGAACGAACGGGAATATGCTTATGGGCTTCCACCACCATCCGCTTCCACCCTTCCATTATCATGTACGAGGCAAAACTGATCGTGGAATGATTTCGCGCGCGCGCTTACAGCAAAACAGCATACATGAATTTATGTATATTGTCTCTCCCACGGATGAGGTTCGTACGTACGAGCTTTGAACGGTAAATGGAGAAAGGGGCAGCAAAACAATGGAGAAGAAGTGGCAAGCAGCGCCGTTGGAAAATTGGAATTGGAAAATGTTAATGATGAGCAAGCCCTTGGTGGGGATCCTCCGCTCAGAGTGTGTGCGAGATAAGACGTGAGATGGAAGGAGGGAGAGAGGAATAGAGAGAGAGAAAAATAAGAGAGACGAAGTGTCAAACATGCTTAAATAATGCATAAGCGAGAAAGAGACCCCCACACGAGAAGGAAAACCCGTACCTTCTAGTGACTCGATTCGGGCGAGGAAAATGAGTGGATTCCGATGGATTCTGAGGATGACAATGGCAGCGAATGTATGTTTGGAGATGGTTTTCCGTTCGCTTTTCTTTTATTTATTTTTTATTTCGTTTGGCGTTCCATTCTACTGGGTCCTCGCGATGGACATAGAGATTAAGGATTCCCATAAGCAGTTCAACGTAAGGGGGGGGGGGGGGACTTCCTGGTGAGTGGCGAGAAAAAGCGAGACAGTCGAATAAAATTATGCTAAACTACCTTACTCTTCATACACACAAACACACCACCGTTGGTTATTCGAAGGACGAAAGAGAACAGTTTAGTAGTTAAATGGATAATAAAACAGGAAAATGGAGTAACGATACACACACTCCCTAGGATATGACAATATGGCTATTGCGTAGATGTGGGCGTTTCCGGGGCCACGATTTTTTGGTTCCACTGGAAACAGGTTCAATTTCGTTAGTTGTGTTAAATTTAGATCATCTCAAAGGAGTTCTCAAAACATATCAATTCACATACTATTGATCGGTTATTACAAAACATAATCAATACATCCGCTTGTTTGGTTAAAAAGCTTAAGAAAAATACCCGTAAAACTACCTGCAATCAAACTGCCTATTCCGTAGTTCAAAAAGAATCTAACTGATCAGTTGATGTGTATGTGCCAAATCTTTATGCCATAGTATGCTCTCGGTGAGGCTTTTGCGACACTGACGATGATGCTGAACATTACGATGAAACTGTTTTCGATGACGAAAGCAATGTCTCGGCTTGTGTTGTGAGTGTGCGTGTGTGTGTGTGTGTGTGTTTTTTTTTAGTGTGTCTTTATAAAACCTTGACCTTCGTCGCTTACGCAGACACGGTGATTTTGACCAAAATTTTACTTCCAACCTCATCCTCGTCCGATCATCCATACCGGTCATATCACGTGGTTTGAATGGTGGTAAATTGGGGATAGGAAGCAAGGTTTTTGGCGAGGATCAACATTACGAAATCTTCTGGTTGAATCGCATTTTTTTTATTTCATTTATCTTTTTTCATTTTGCTTAGTTAATAGAACAAGTGGACCCATTTTGACCACGTGGATATAAATTGTAAAATTGTTAGACATAATGAGATAGTTATTCTTCTTCTTTGGCATGTTTGTCATGTCATGTTTGGCTGTACTACTAGTTGGCTTTTGCTTTCAGTGGCATACTGATTACGTATAGTAGGATGGTCAGTCCTACGTATGGGGTTCATTCGGAGCTTGAACTCATGATGGGCATGTTGTTAAGCCGTACGCGTTGACGACTGTAGCACCAGATCGATCCTGAGATATTTATTAGACTATCTCAAAGCATTATTATGAGTCACGGAAACAATTTTTACTTCAAAAACAAGGTAATACTATGCATTTTACATGTCTAGTCTAAACATATTAAATACATAATCTCTCATCACAACTGTTCCCATGAGTCACTATAAGCCATCGTGGTAAAAATGGGTCCCATGAACTTGTGCATGCTCGATGGAATTTGGCAGGTAGAATAATATCAAATTAAAACTCGAAATTAATTATATCTTTTTCCCCCTATAAGGTGTTGTAAAAATTGGGATTATTTCTGCTACTGTTTGAGCAACGAATACTGTTGCTAGCTATCAAATTATGCGAAATAAATTAATGTTATTCTATTTTTTCAAAATGCATTTTTCAGTACCATTTTTTGTGAAGATTTTCAATAAAATATGTTAACTCCACGTTCAATCCAAATCGATCGATTGATTTATTAAAAAAATGTTTATTACCATCATCAACGTAGAACCATATTAAGTTAATTTATTCGAACCAAAAGGATTCAAGATATTTAAAGATACTTACAGGCGTATCTGCGATTGTAGTAAAACATAAAATCGTTTTGATACACATGGCTATACAAAGACTTATCTCAATTATAACTCAACCTAATGTGAATCTCTTTTGTACTAATGAGATATCTTTGGCACTAATTCAATACAACATGCTTGTTTGAATATTACTGAAATTCAAAAAGAGCATAACATATGTATAAATATTAAAATACTTTCAAGTAAATTAATTAAAGTAATAGACAACTGTGGCAACTTGGATTTTACAAAATGGGAGAAAAACATTTAAACATACCTTGATATAGCTTGGTTGTTATTAATAACATTGTTGCTTTTCACATTTGGTTTGAAGAATCCTGGTTGAATAATATTCATGGTCAAGTCATTAATTCTAGAAGAAGAAAAACATAAAGTTGATATATATGATGTTTAGGAAATATTTTGTTTTAATATATCGTTTATGCACGTTGAAAATTAAAATCTTCAAAAAGTAATTACTCTAATGGTGAGACGGCTTATCCTTCGTTTTGAAATATACAGAAAGAAGCATAATAACGTCTTCTAATCTTAATCGCTGACCATTGGACATTGAGGATATGGATTGTTTGCTTTTCTAAAGATTTACGTTTGCCTTGCTCAATTGCGACCATTTTAATCAATGATTGAATACTGCAGGAAATACAGTGAACACCGCTAAGTGATGTTCATCATTGAGAATATGTTGCACTCTATGTCATATTTTATGTGTGGTATTGGTTGCTGTTGTCAATAACAATGTCATTAGTGATATAATTTTGAATTGAAAGAACTAACCCTCAACAACAGGTCCTATGCAACACGTTTACAGAACGGCGAAGCTCGTTTTTCAACCAAAAACGCCACTAGAGCCTGAACAAATCGGCCATATGTGCAGCATACACACTATACGCAATTCGATTCCTCGTACGCACCCCGGAAATGTGCCAAGCCGTAGCATAAAACCCGCTAGGGTTGGCTGTGTTTATCCGATAGGTTCATTGAACCAAGCCCTTTGGGTCGATGCTAGGAGCTGTTTGTATCGACCTCGCCAAGCCTAGGTTGGCGTTTGGCAGTGCATTGTTTAATCAATAGTGGAACAGTTAATTATCATACTAAATAATGGCCGTGCGAGAGAGCCTTCAACAGTTGTGAAATTGCGTACGGTATAAAATGAACAGTTTTGTTGATTGATCACTCCATACTTACCAATAAGAAACGGAAAATAAATAAACAACGGGAGTCGTAGGCAGCCAAAGAATCTTTACAGGAGTTTCACTTGCCATTTTCTGCACACCGTGCCATGTTGTTTAAAAATAAATTGAACGAAGAATCACAAAGTTCGCACTGTAGGTAGCAAATAAGTTGCTGTCCAACAACACCGATTGCACTGTGTTGTGTTTTGTGTTGAAACCATGGTTCAGCAGCACGTTCCAGCTCCGGTTCCGGTACGGCACAAACAGCTGAGTCTCGCATTCACATTTATGCTTATCACCGTCGAGGCGAGAGAATGCACTCAATACTATCGTCGTGTGTCCTGCCGTATCTTTCCGCGAACCTGACGACGCTCGCACATGATGATGACGCACTAGGTTACCATAACCACTGCGAAAGGCGGGTACGGGTCATCACGCATCGAACTGGTTTGTTTACACTCAACGGTAGAAGGGATGAAAGTTGCCATAATTGAACGCAACATATTTTGTGTTTCCAAAACTTTATAGTGTTATTGTACGTTCACGGATAAAAAAGGTCACAAAACGAAAACAACAACCGTTACTGCACCGGGCTAGATTCACCAAATCACATGTACCCACGAAAAAAAATGCGAATTGAGCGTTTAATTAAACACACTCATTTATCCTTCAATCTGCTTCCGTTCCTGTAGGATGGTTTTCCACTGCATACCGGAAGAGCTACAACATCTTGCACAATGACGCGAGGCCACTGTCGTCCACTGCACGTTTATTGTTGACAGGGTCGGATGATAATAAACAAACGAAAACGTACACTTTTCACACCGGTCACGGTTTCGGAAAAGGATAGCACACACGCTTACGCTGCACGCACACCACCGCCGCCTGGAGAGGGTTTGTTTTCCTGCCGAACTGCTGCGACTGTTGTTGTTGTTGTTGTTGTGGATGTAGTAGCACAGTTTGCGTCAAATATTTTTCCAACTGAACGAACGCACTGACCACGACGCAACGAAAGGGCTGCTTGCTGGTTGTAGCCCATCTTTGCATCCTTTCGACGGTATGACCACTTGCACTCGCACTCAACACACTCAAACGCACCACACTGCCGAACGCTCGCGTTTTCCGTCCAGGGAAGGATTCGCAATCTAGCGACACTGCTGACCATACTGCCATCCGGCTACTAGAACCCACTGGGCAACTGTTGCGAGGTGAACAACTCTTTGCTTCGGGAGTGGGGGGCTGTTGCGAAAGCGGCTACGTTCTACCAACAGCAGCGGCATCAGCAGCAGCAGCAGACAACCGTGTCCCGGCCGATGTGTATTAGCCGAGGGACATTACACAGTTAGCCGCTGCTGCCGTTGCGCTGTGTGGTGCTGCTACTGCCGCCGCTAAATTGCTGGCAAACGGCAGCAGTAGCAGCCAAAGGCAGCACCCAGCAGCGCTTGCCAGGAACCGTCTGCTGCCGACGCCGCCTGCTACGCGTATGCATGCATAAACAAAGTGGACTGGCGTAATGATGTAAAAATGGTTACCGCGGAGCAATTATTTCACACCAGAATGAAGTTATCACCGAGTGGGAAATATTAAAAGGAAAAATTATTTCATATATAGCAAATATATGCAAATTAAGCGCTTGCTCTCTCGCTCTGGCCCGTGGTCTACTGGCGCACACCAACACCATTGCGTCCGACGATGGGTAGTAAATGTGCATACACAGACACACAAAAACGAGTCCCTGCAGGAGGGGAGGCTTTGCTTTACGCTGCTCGCTAATGTGCGTTTTCCATCCCGCCGAGCGGCGGTGAGATCGTCAAAGCGAGATGACACGTGTCGATTAAATACCCTTCGGCTTCGTCCTTTTCGTGCTCCGGTTACTTACGACCCAGCAGGGAAACGTGCGGATATGGTGCGGATGCTCGGTGTGCCGTTTCTTCCACCCCGTCTGCCTCGTCATGCCGTCAATGAAGGGTTGATTTTCCCTGCCACAAGCGCCACATTGCAAACGCGGTGACTGTATGTGTGTGTGTGCGTGTACCAAGAGGGGAAAAATAAAACTGTTTGCCTTCTTTCTCTTTCCATCTCATCCCAATGGTTTCTTTCTATGTGAAAGGTTCGAGGTTGTATTTAGGAGCGCTGGTTTTAATTGTGCTTACATATGTATGTGTACAAATATACTACCATGGAAGTGTGTTTGTATGAGTGTACAAGTAAGAGAAAGAGAGAGAGAGAGTGAGAGAGAATGCGATCGAGAGAAACAGAAAGTAGCGGAGAGGGTGCATAGTTGGGAGAGCTGAAGGGAGAAAATTTACGTAAAAGGTAAACAAACGCCCGAGTAGCGTGCTCGTGCCCGGCGTTCGAGTTTTCTGCACCGTATCCTTGAAGCGATAGGGGTGAGTTATATTTACTGTTTCTTTTTTTTTCTCTCTCTCTCTCACTGTCTCTCTCATGCTACCATGGCTGATTTTTTATGTCAGTGCACAAAAACATGTCATGAAAAACAAAACAGTGCTGGAATATTTGCATGGGTTATTATAAAACATCATTATTTTGGAATTGAATCTTGCTCCTTTTATTTTTTATATTTTGTGTACATCACCCACATTTTAGAACAAATAAGTTATTTATATTAAAAAAAACACTTAATCTTGTAATTAATTAATTAATAAATTGTATATTAGTATTTTTTTTGGAAAATCATAGTCTATGGAATTTTGATGTAACATAATACTACAATACACGTTTATGTTAAATAATGAATTAATTAAAAAAGTGTGAAAATCATAATAATCATATTAATTAAAAATATGAAAAACAGAATTTTCCATATTTTAATTTTACTTCAAATTGTACAAAGCTAGCATTGTATAGCATAATTTCGCACAAAACGTAATAAAAAAGCACCGAATAAGTTGGCAGCACGGTCACGGAACCGAAAAACCATCATATCTTACCAAATGAATGGGGCGTTCGGGCAACCTCCCGCGACTGCTATGCTGATGAGAACACCCGGATGAGACGGTTGTTGAACCACCGCTCCCCAGCCACCCCCGTTCCCTCGCCAACGTTCACGTGTTCACGAGTGTGCGCGCAAAATATTTCCTTCAGTTTTTGGGACGCAAACAGCAAAAAAACAAGCAATTTCCCTTCTTTTTTACTCCCGGCAAAAAAAAGTTGCCCTCAAGCTACTTAAAACTCTACTTAGTCACTCTTACTCAGCACGGGTGTTTGTATGTATGTGTTACTATTTTATGCTTCCTTCTCGCTCAAAGTAGTTCTCCTCCCGACTGGATACGAATTTCCCTTCGTCTTCGTCTCATTTCTCTTTTTCCCAGTGTAGTGAAGGTATGGTTTTTTCTCATTTGTGTAAAATTAGAAGCGCGTTTGTTCATTGGCTAATGAGAATCGATCGCTGTGTGTGTATGTGTGGGTGCGTGTATGTGACCGTATGATGGCTAGTATGTATGGGTACTTGTATATAACCATACTAGTACAGTACTCCTTGATGGTATTCGCGTCTAACACCCTCTAACGTTTCAAATGTTAAAGAAAACACATTTTCCCCAGCGAGCCTGTTTTCCGAGCCTGCACCTGCGCACAATGTGCCTTCAAATTGGTGGTGGTACGTTCATTGTTTTTACCCTCATCAAAACATGTGGTCCATTTTCCTCAATATGCATTTCTCAGTAGATTCTCCCCACGGTGTGTCGCAGGAAAAGGATACAGCAGCGATTTCCTTTTTTTTCCTCCAGTTGCTGTTCCTTTTCTAATTCGCTCTCCTGCTCTCTGGCTTTTACCGTGGGCTATTGTGTGTGCAAACCAGTGGCCGAGCAGAACACGAACACGAAGCAGAGACTCATAATTATTCGGTCCCTTCGGCATTGCCGGAAGCCGACGGAAACCAAGCGGTGGGAAAACACGGTGCACCGAGAAACAATGAGAATAATTATTTAATTTTTCCATTCGCGCATCTCGCTTTCGCCCGAACTGGTTCGTTCTGTCCCGTTTCTGCCAAACCGTTCGCACTACTCTCAGTCTCTGCGGGGGGGGGGGGGGGGAGTTTTCCCGATTAGCGAGTGGAAATAAGAAGCGAAAAAAGGCTCTCCGGACCCAGGATGCTGGAAATTGTGTGTCCCGGGAAAAGTCGTCGCTCGTCGTTTGCGGGCGTTAGCGCCAGGACGCTGATTTGTGGGTGTTGCCAAGTGCGAAAAATTGCAAATATGTATAAGCCAATGGGTTGTGTGTGTCGGGGGTTTTCTTCGGCTTTTTTTCTGCTCCTTCTCGTGCTTCCTTCCCAGCTCCGTGCGCTCCTTCATTTGTCTTGGAACAGTGGGCACATAAAATCTGTTTGCCAAACACTTTACTGCTGGCGTGAGAAGTGGCGCGGGTTGCCCTGGTGATGACGCTCTTGCGCACAGCAATCGCTCCGTCCAGCCTGGCAACATTTAGCACTCTCATTACATAAATACTGACAAAGGATAGTGGCGAGCCGTGAGGAGAGTTAATGATAATGAGCTTAATTAATTTCGTTTGCTTGCTGCTCCAATCGGCGATTTGCTCCTCCCTTTCGATGTTGGGTAGGTGATTTCTTTTGTTTCATTCCGATACGTTTGTAAGTGAGTGTTTCTGCGTGTGTGTGTGAGGGAGAGCCATCGGGATTCGGGATGACTATGTCTATGTAGTTTTCTTTCCCGTGCTTGTAGAAAAGTGAACAATTAATTCAATCTACCACCATGCTGTGTGCAGTGTGTGGATGGAAAGCTTAGCTGAGAATTATGAGACGAGATGGACATGGCTGTGAGCTGTGAGTATTTTGCAGGGGTGAGAAAATGTATCTCACGTGAGGTACGGTACGGTGGAAATTCTCTCGGAAAGCTTCATCTCATACAAAAGGCAGTACACTTCTCCGTATCACTTTGTTTTACAAGAAAGTTTGTCGTTAACTCTTCTCAAAGCGGCAATGTAGAGCATTGGCAAACTAAAACATGTTTTCTACATACGAGAAAACAATAGGAACAATGAATCATATGCATCAGAATCGCATACAGATTTTTGCTAGATGCAAATGCAACAAAATCCAAATCTTTGCATATTATGCATCAAGTACCCTGCACCAGCTGCAGAATGTTCTTTTGAAGGTGTCAGTTGTTGGAGTTTTTTAATTTATTTTAAGAGAGTTTTAAGTAGTTGCTATGTGGTAAATGAAATTACCTAGGTAACAGGTAATTACAAATGCAAAGGAAAATGTATCGTAAAGTGACGGTAGTGTTCATATAATTAGGATTAATTACTTAAATATTGTTTATCATTTTTAAGAATTATTTCTCCTCCTCAATACAAATGAAATGATTTTATCTGACGTAGAACATTTAACTTAAGTCTATACTCCTCACTACTCATAAGCATCCGTTGCTAATAGCGACATGTTCGCGAAACTCGCCTAAGTAATTAAAGCAAATGTGCCGTCACTATGCTAATGAGCAGTTTTAAATCCCCTTTTCAAGCCATCGATAGCCATACACTGTAGTGTCATTGAACGACATTGTCAAATGTTCAATTTTTTGAGCTTTCTTCGCATTTTTGAGTGTAAAATGAATAGACGAACATCTAAAAGGCTGAATTTAAATTGAATTGAAATAAAATTAAAAATACTCCTTACCATGGAACTACACACAATACACAACAACAGCAAAGGCAGAACAAAACACAAAAATTCCCCCATTTCTTTGCTAAAAAGGGACAGAGCCTAACTAAGAATAAAAAATAATGTCCTCACCGTAGGTTCCCTAGCCTAATGCAATAAAAATAAGACAAAACCATCACGTTCTCGTTCTCTTGGCGCAAAAATAAAAACTCACACTGTCGCCACTGAATACCAAAGAAAAAAAAGTGCGTCCTCCGTAGCGAAACAAAAAAAGGACTCGTCCACACAATCCGTGGGCCCCATTTTTTATCATTCGTCTAGTTCCTGCAGCATTTTGCCGGTTGCAAACGACCCATCCCTTCCCTGTCCTCTCCCGGAGAAGATTTAATGTCGTTCCCTGCTTGCATCGTTTCCCGCTCCCGGCCAACCTGCTTTCCACAAATGAGCGTACTCATCTGCTCCGGAACTCGGGGGCCGTGGTTTTTTTCACCCTTGTTCACACACCGAAGCAAAAAAAAACCAAGGGAAATCTTCCACGGTGTCGTTTCGACGTTGGACAAAAAATAATGAAGGGGACACAACACCATTCGAAATGGTACAAAAATGCAATGTTCTATCGCTGTATAGTAGAACAGAATTCAGATACGCTAAATTTCCAACACAAAAAAAAACAAAAAATCCAAACAATAGCTAATCGACAAACATAGAAAAAGAATTCAAAACACTGTAACCCAATTAGCAAAAGTAAAAATCATTAATTTTCTAGATTTTTTTCGACTAAGGTTGGAATTATTATGTGCGTGAAATGGTGATTAAGAATTCTTAGACAAAAAAGGAGCGTTACTGCATGCTTATATTGGCATCCTAAAATTTGGTATGTATGTTACAATTAAAAACAAATCATAAAATGAAAATAAAAATCATGACACATTTTATGTATTAAATCAATGTTTTTTTTTTTCTATATTTGCTTTTTTTTATTAAAAATAAGAACGTTATTGTACAAATTACAACAGAAACTACTCCGTATGAAGATATGTGTTTGGAACACCCATTGAACGGAAAGCTGAATTATTAAGCTTTTTAAGCTAAGACAACAACCTATTTTCTTGAGCGAGCTTACGATTTTAGGTAGATACATTTTAAAAGGTGTGCAACTAATTGATTGCACTAAAAGTTTTACCTTATTTAATTTGCCAATTGTTTCAATATTTAATAGTAGTAGTAGTAGTAGTAGAGATGTTTATTGTGGATATAAAGAAAAAAAAAAACATATAGAATCGAACGTTCTTTAACATTGGGTACGCAATGTGCTCTCCTCAATAATCGGGAATTTTTATAGCATAGCTGAGTAGAATATATGTTGTTTGCTGATTTTAAATCTGAGTATATGGGAAAAGTGCAAAAAAAAACCCATGCAATTTTAGACTTAACCTAAAAACATATATATCTAACCTATATCTTAATTCAATATTTAATCCTTTCTGTAATAGTGACTAAACATCCAGATTATTTTAGCCTTTAAAAAATAATTTACCAATTACTATACCAAGATAATTATAAGACTTTTTATTCGTATTTTGTTGTTTGTACTTACCTTGTTGGGTGATAGTTTTATGCAAGTTTTTATTTTCTTTCACGTTTCTTATTTTAGTAGAATCATTGGTGATATTAAATCTGTTAAAATATTGACGAAACAAAATATGATATTGAAAGTACCTACATCAGTAATACAAGCACCGGAATCCAGCCCGATGAAACTCAAATCGATTCCACTTCAAACTGGCATACAAGAAGTCAGTACTTGCTTGCAAGCTGTATGCAACAACAACAAAAAGTAATCACGAAAAGTCACAGAAGCGTAAATGATTGGATCGCGAAACAAAGAATGGGATACTAATTCAAAATTATAGCTTTTGTTTTAAAACATTCCAGTTTGTATATCCTTCGGACTTGGAGATAAATGAAAAAAGAAAAAAGCCATAAATATAAATAAAAAGGCTTATAAATTCGAAGCTTCTCCCAGCAAGGTAAGCAAAGCTACGCAAAACATAAAGTTTGACTGTTTACTTTCATTTACTTTATTTATAAGAAATGTGAAATTTACCGCATTAATAGCTTTATGTTTGTGTTATTTAATTATAATGATTCTATTTTAAATGGTTACTAGGTTTTACCGTACTGCAACAGGCAATTTGTAGAAATAAAATCAATGAAACTTCAAACAATCCTGCAAGGTCCTTCGATTTCGGATTTCCTCTATAGAGGGTGCTAGTAAAGTAGGCGGATCCATCTTTGCACGGGAACGTACTTACACCTTCCCACCGTGAAACATCCACATGAAAAGAGCGAAAATTGCTTCATTCGTACAGTATGGTAGAAACGGACGATACGGTTGAACGTGATTGATTAGTGAAGAGTGTGCCCCGAGTTTAAAATGTAGTTAGTCAGGTTACAAACGACAGACAGGTGTAGAAATTCACTGATACTCTGGGTTCGTTAAATCTTACATTAGTGACATTTAAAAAACGAACAGCGACGAATCGCAACTCTCTAGCTCTAAAGTTAGAAAAAGAAAACCCATTCCAAAAATCCAGTTAGAAACTACGACTGATGCGAAATACTACTAGTGAACACACGAGCTCTTGGCAAGGGAGCTCAGTTTGGGGATATATTGTAGAGAATCGGTATGATACGAAGGGTCTAATTCCTGATGTTTATCATTGTCTGCCCATTTTGGCATCTACTAGCTTCGTTAAAACAAATAATTCGCCTGTTAACTTTTCTCTGGTTACTAGCTGCTCTGCTGTTTGACTAAAACAAAACACAAGTGAATAAAACTTCTCATGACTAGATTCGTATGCAACGCAATGCGCAAACAAAAAACGATCCTCTCATTGTTTGTGGTGGTTTGTGCGTGGAATCATTATCGGTTTTGTCGTCTAGCCGGAATGGCATGTCGGCCAAATGATGACACTCGTTATCCTGTTGCATTACTGCAATACTGAGCAGACTGGCCACTGATTCAACCATTCTCTCCTGCTTTGCATCATTGGCTCTTTCAAAAAGTTAATGCTACAAACATAATTCCGGAAAATCCATCGTGCACCGCGTGTTCCAACCAATGCTAATCGCTCGTTTGCTCTCGGTGCTTCGGTTCGGCGTTCATTTGTTATGACTCGACGAGGTGAGCATTTCTAATGACAGTGGTGAACATCGAACGTGTGTCATTTTATCTGTTGAAAGTAAAGAGAGAGAGAAAATAGCCAAAACGACATACATTGGCCTGGCTTAGTGATGCGTCAACGACTACTATTGCGTACAGTACAGTAAAATAAACAAGCTTTTTCCATTTGTTGAATGCGTCTCTGTGTGCCTTATTGTACAGTTTGTTTAAAAAAATAAGAGATATTTGAAATGATATTTCACACGAAAGGAAACATATAACACGCAATGGAATGGTCATGTTTGAACCATGAAACAAAACATGTACATGACCTTTTCTGTATGTTATTCGTGAAAAATGAAAATAAAAGAAAAACATACAAATTTGTAGAAATTCAAAACCATTGTTCGATAAACATTCCAAACAAACTGAGCACAATCAATATTTGTATCAATTAGCATAACAACTGAAAATATTTTTTTTTTCACAATGAAAACCAACCTCATAACGGTCACCGAAGGCAAAGAAAAACAGAAGCTTTGAACAACCACCAACAACAGAATTACGCCACAAAACAAACAAAAGAGAGAATATAAGAAGAGAGATGAGAGAAAGAGAAGATGAAAACTAAAAAATAGAACAAACTCGAAACAGTAAACAAAGATAAAAAATACATCAAAAAGGAAAGGACGCCACACAACGATACAATTAGTCATGCATGTGTATGATTTATTCTAGCAGACGTGTAAAACCAGTACACCAGTAGCTATCATGATCTTTTCTTCCATTTTACAATGGACTCGTGCATGTGAAAATAGGGCGAATGTCATGTATGCTGGGATTTGTTTTTTGTTTTTGCATTTCAACGAATTGTTTACAAAATTGTCCCACAAACCCCTTATGGCCAGTATCTTTTTCTTTGTTTTCAATACATATGATCTGATGTGGGTAATGAAGTGTGCCAGCTGTTACCCTATGTTCATCTTTGTGTGCCGATAGAAAACGACAAAAAAACAGTAAAACAACCAGGCGAAAGTATGCAACAATGATAGAAATGGTTTGGTTTTTTGGTAGATCGGTAGTGCAATTAGCTACACACGCTAATTGTTTTCTTTAATTTGTCTCTTAAATTTTGCACATTTTGCACAGTTTCGCTGCTTTACGTGTTTGTGGCTACACCGGAGTTGAGGGAAGGGAGTTACAAACATTCGGGAGTATTTGGGTTTCTTTTTCAGATTCTGCTATTGCACTTACTATAATGAATAGTTGACAGGACAGTACAAACAAACAAAACAAACAGAACAACACCGATCTGATAGGAACTTAAAGCTAATAGACAGAACGCAATGAGATTAAAAGCAAGATGGAAATTTAGCCCTGCTGGGACGATCAAATATGCCACAAGTTTGGTTTTACTTTTTTTTCCTTTCTGTGCCTTTCATTTTTAACTTTTCCAGCTTCATTTAACATACATTATGCATCTTTTTTTTTGGATGTACACTAAAATGCTTTAAAATCTTTAACATCATAAATCAAATCATTATATGAATAACATTCTTGTTTAAACTAAATTAAATGGAAAAATACACAAACATACAACAAAACTTTTTCTTATGATACATAAAAGGAACTGAAATGACTGACATGATGCCAGCGTAAGCTTGTTGTCAACTTCCGCACAGATCTTTTAGAGCATTATGTTGATTGATTTTCGCATTTGTTAGCATTTGGTTCCTGTTACTCCTTATTTAATTCTTATTTTCAACAGATCCTCCGTCAATGACTGAACCACAAAACTGATGCACCGAATAGAAAGGAGGGTAGCGGAAACAAAAGCTGCTACAAGCTACATCTTGCATCACTGTAGTTTGAGATTTGAAGCTGATACTCTCGGACACCGATTGAATTGTTCGACGATTTGAAGTACTGTGTGGGCCGAAGAGGCAAAAAGTGGCACAAAGTAGTACGGATTTGATAGTTTCGATTCGTCGCTGAAGTTCTCTGCTGTGATGCTTATGGTACATTTGTTGTAATGGTAGCAAGTTGTTGTAGTAAATAGTTGATTGGTTTTGGGGTGTAGAAGTAGTTCTAGTAGTAGTGGTAGTTGTGGTAGTAGTAGTAGTAGTGGTAGTAGAGTAGAAGTAGAAGAATTATCGGTAGAAGATAGGACGCTATTTACATGATGACACATTTGCCCTTCTCGGCCCAAGGATTATTCTTCTTGTCCGGTGCGTGAATCAGTGGATCGTTCTTTTCGTTCTCCTCCACGTATTCTCGCATGCTGGAAGAGAGGGATAAATGCAATGATGGTTAGTTGGAAAACAGTATTTGAAACGATTTAGTAGTTTTATAGTTGAACCTTTAACAGAGAAAGGATTATTCCCTGAACATAACTGAGTAAAATAAGCCTTGGACATAAGATACATTCCAGACCTGTTAGCTGTTAGTGAACCCTAGTTTCAAAAGGATAATTTAAATCATTTGTAGAACTGTCAGGCCTTTGGTATAAAAAAAAAGTAAATAAATTCATAAACAAAAATAGTTAGTATTATCTGTTCATTTCAAGTAACATTTAAAATTTTATGTTGAAAACATGGGTTCTAATGTGCTTTACAAACTCCTTCAAACAGAAAATATGATACAAAATAACCTTAAAGAACTATTTTATTCGATCGATTTCCAATTGGGATCAATCTCCAACCAGACAATCCCTCCCACAGAAAGGACTGTCTACTCGGGAGCGTACTACAAATAAATCTAAGAAGCCTGTGTAGGCTGACCGTAAAGTTGCAGAGTACGAACTATTTTATTTATTACATTAAAAATGTCTGCATTGAACATTTCGCATCTGTTGCCCACTAGCTTTCTCCCGATATTATGTAAACATGAAAATCAGGACAAACGAAAACTGTACAACCTGTAAGACTACATTCCTTCTGCATGAAATATTTCAATCTTTTTCCGGCTTAGATGGAAAACAGACCTTTATACTTTATATTTTGAAATTTTCTCAGAAAAGGGTCGAAAGCATTTGCCGCATTAGAATGTGATTCGCTCTTTGATCAACCCGTCGGAAATATGATGAGAATAAAAGGAACAAGAAAAAAGGATACCTGCAAGCTGGTTACAGCGAAGGAACGTGTTGCCATGACAGCTCACAGCTTTTATTGGTTACTTACTTCTTACCCAACTGTGTCGGTTGCTAGCAGTAAACCTTTTGTAAGTGCGAACGCTCTCGTGAGTGGATGGGTGAAAAAAATGCAAACTATTTACGACACATAAGCTTTCGATGGTTGATGTGACATTTCTCATTTTGTTTTTGTTTTATTTTTAAACAAAAAAATTTGAAGTTTTGTTTAAGAAAAATCCACAAAACTAGTTAAAATCCTACATTAATGATACAGAATTGGGCTCCAGCGTTTATGGCGAGATCAGCAATTACCCGTGTTAGTAGCAAGTGATTGCCACTGTGTTAGTCGCAAGACAAACAAGGATGTTAGGTGGAAAGACCGACCCAGGATTATTAAATATTGAACATCGCACACCACGGTTCATGTTTGAGTGGAACCATTTTTGATAGATTTTTAATCTCCAACAGATTAGAAAGATATCTTTTTCGCGAAACAATTTCCCTGCAGCTTAAATGTAATTGGAGTAGCCAACCAGCGGTACGGTCTGGCTAATCAGTCCGTCCGAGAAATCAAACTGATTAAACAGAACCGGTTTAATTTGTGAAGAGCTTTGGGAAAAGCTTCTAATATCTGGTACGTAGAAAAAAATGAATTTTTTAGATTACTAACGTGGATTTAGAACAGGGGGTTGCAAACTACGGCCCTCGACAGCCTGTTATGTGGCCCGCGATGACTTTGTAAATGTCACAATAAATAATAAATTATATTGAATATTTTAATCCATATTATAACTTTTCCTTTTAATGTCGAAAATCTAGGTTGAATTATATGGATTTGTTAAAATCTGATACATTCAGTTAGTATTTTCTTATCAAAACGTGATTTAACGTTCATCCATTAGCTACTGGTAACGACAAAATGACCCCTAACGACGTTATTTGCGAATCAATGCGGCGCGCGAAGGAAAAATATTGGAGACCCCTGATCTAAAAAAATGCCCTCAAAAGTCCAATGATTGTAATGATACAACATTACTCATTTCATTTACAGCCCACATGAAGTGGTAAAACGCTTTTACACTGTGCGGGACAAATCGACTTAATTCGAAATACGAAAACGATATTTGATGCCAGCATTAAGGGTACAGTCATTGAATTTTCTCATTTTATAACCAATCACTTCGTTGTTATTGTTGTTACGTTATCCTTGCAGCACGGCAACAGCAACAGTGGCTCTGGAAAATGGTGTCTGCTTCTGAATTTCATCATCTTTGCCATAATCACCCAATACCGGTTTCAATGCGAGATCGTTCGAGCGAGTGACAGAGCTTTGAGTAGGGTCTTAGGAAAGGGAAAAATAATAAACCACACGCCCACCATCATCGCACTCGCTGATCTTCGCACACACTACACTGCCCACGAAACCCTGTAGCGAGGGTGATGGAAATGATGATTCATTCGTTCGCAACGATGAGGATTTTATTAGAAAGTGTCTCCCCACAGCTGCACGCCGTGAGTCGAGTGATGAAGCCGGCCTGAAGGATCAAGGATGGATGGATTCGATGGGCGGTAAGAAGCACAGATGTACTTCCACATCCACACATTTATGTTTCCTTTTTCGCTTGTCGTGTCGCTGTCGCGGTTTTTCACAATTTCCGCTTCAGCTGATCGAATATCGCAAGTGCACGAAAGAAACCGTAGCCTGTAACCCTCCCATAAGCTCTTGCATCATCCAGCCAGAACATGTGGACGGCAAGTGATAAGGATGTGGTAGTCATACGTGGTAGTGTTATTTTTTGTAAAGTGGCTGAGTAAAATGAGTCATCAAATGAAAAATTACTCCTTCTGTGTGCATTAGAGTGAGTTGCAGCATCAGATGACTTTTTCAAATGAATTTCTTGTGTGTTTTTTTATGTTAAATTGATTTAATGCTGGTATCAAGTGTAATTGTTTGGGTACCAATGTGAAATGTTGAAAGATAGAAGAAATGTCATATTTTTAGATGTACAATGTACAATACTAATAAATTATGGGATATTAGCAATAAAGAGCATGATGATTTGCTTTAGATGTTTGTTATTAACTTGACAGTTCATATCTTTAAACATTACATTTGACTGATAAGTAATTTGGTATTTTTTAAAGATAAAAATGAGCAAATCCCTCAAAAGGCATACACTTTTTCCAAGCGTACAGCCTTAGCAAGCTAAATATGCATCGGCGCAATAAAGTAACAAACGCAGATAGCGATAACATAGGTCCAGGAAAATAAATCATACCTCCTGTAAAGGTGAAAACACTGAACACTAAAAGCTGAACGAAGACAGCTTAGTAGATTTCTTTCCCCCAAACATATAGCCATCATCGCGTAAACGAAAGAGACGAGCGATTCGAGAAGGATAATAGTAAAAACTAATATTGGAAAATCGGGGTTGAGCAGAAAGTAAGATAGAATATACGGCATATTTTTAAACTGTAATAAACACTTGCTATTCAGATCATAAATTAAAAGAATAATGTGTATGTACATCTCGGTTATTCTCCCCTCTTTCTTTATAGCAGTGGTGCAGTCTGCACGTAGGCATCAGTTTGGATCAATCTATTGGTCAGGCCAAAAAGGTGTTGTAAAAGTCCCAAATCTTACATGGTAGCTCCAAAGAAGAATTTATTTATAATGACTCAAATATAACTCAATACAGCGAATATTCGTTCAAGGTGTGTTGTCGCATGAAGAACAGCAAGTGCTCAACTAAAGTGCAGTGCTAAGTATAAAGTGCAGTTTTTAACCAGTAATGCTTGGACATTCTAACGAATCTGCCATAAGGTACAAGTTTTGAACGCGAATGAACGAAGCAGCAAAAAAACACATCCGCAGTATGGAAAAAATGAGACCACAACTAGGTTTGTGTACAAACATATAATCGGAGGTATCATCAGGGAGGGCAAATTGTCGAATAACTATCGTAAAGAAAATAGTTAAAAACGACTCTGGAAGCTAGTCTGAGAGCAAGATTAGCAAAAGCACAGACTCGATTTGTGAATTAAATCGAGTAGTGCTACAACTGCTTCAAGAAATTGACTGGAAGGACGGACGGTCCTACAACAACAACACAACTCGACCAGTAGAGATCGCCAATGAGCTAGCAAAGAAATACAGATCATCGAGAGAAGAAAACATCTCTTCGAAATCAGCGCAGATGCATCAGACATCGGGAATTAGAAGCTATTGGAAGGAAGCGTCGCCGCAAAAAGATCACGTGCATGTACATCTCGGTACGTCTCTTTCTCTCTCTCTCTCTCCCTCTCGCTCTCTCGCTGTCTCTCTCTTTCTCTCTCTGTCTCTCTCTCTTTCTCTCTCTTCCTCTCTCTCTCTCTCTTTCTCTCTCTCTCTCTCTCTCTCTCTACCTCGTTATAAAAGTGGTAAAGTGGTCATGATCAAACTCTTCGTCATTCATTCTTCGCTAAAGCTTAGATTACAGTTCCAGTGAAATTAATCGTTATTAAATTCCCAAACTACATAGACTGTAAAACAATTTGAGTTAATGATTTAAATGCATTTCCTTGTGATTCCCCGCTTTGTGCATGGTGAAATAAAAATGGTCAGTGAGTAATCATAAGGAAATGCATTTAATCCATTATTTCAATTTTTTATCGTCTAAATAGTTAGGGAATTGGACACCTTTCTTTTGGTGTACGATAAGTTATAATCTGATAAATATTTCATGAAATATAGCAAAAAAAACAAAATTACACGTTCACGAAAGCGATCGCGTAGACAGTAGCAAACGTAAAGCCGAATAAAGAACAATAATTTTTTTAATCTTGAAAAATATTAAAAAAAGCTGATCCAAATTCCATTCTTTTGTGTTACTCACGTTACATCCGTAACAGCGTCTTTTAAGGTCGGATGGAATAGAAGAGAGCCAATTCGTATAGCTTTGTAATCCAAATGACTTTAGCGAGATGAGTTAGTTACTTGAGCAAGGATTTTATCGTGTTTGCGTAACACTAACACGGTTACATTTTTGCAATATAAGTTGCACCGCTTATTTCAATAGTAAATTGTCTTTGTAGTTCTTCTTATGAATTGAAACTAGCAATATAATATTGCTCAATACCGCTATTTTACGGCTTTTTACACTTGAGCAGAATTTTCTAAATATAAACATGTCTAGATCTAAAGCAATTTGTTTATACAGGAAGAAAGGCTTTAACTGTACTGCTAATAATTTTCCAAAACATTTCCTCTTCGAAACAAGCTGCGCAACTAATAAAACACAATGGGTTGAACTAAATTGTTTGCTAGAAACTGCAGATCAAAGAGAAGAACTTTGAGGATGGTGAACCCGTTTCTAAAATTACCTCACTCATAATAGATAGATAACAACAATAAAAAAATATTTTCAAATGTGACGCTCATAGTATATACTTAAATAAAATATAAGTACAATGTAACAATTTTATCATATACTACAATGAACAAACATCGCGTAGCCAGTTTGTTATTATTTTTAACTTCTACTTCACTTAACTGAACCAGATGATAAATATTCACTATTTTGCTATTCAGCAGCTACATATATTCGATCTAGGTACATCGTCGCTATTTCGAAAATGGATTCAATTACAAGGACGTTACCGTTTTCGTCTTGTAAAAAAAAGGTTGCACGAATGAACAACATGTTTTCTACTGGGAGATGTTTTTCGCCACCCTTCCTGGAACCGATAACAATTCATATTAAAGCGTGGTGAGCTTTTTCATTGAATATTTCGAGGAAGTTTCATATCCTGTGCTGCTTTCAATTTGCTTGTGAAAAAGCTTCATCTGAATTGGCAGTATCGGTGAGCTAAATATGTATTCTTTTTCCGTTTTTTTTCTTCTTCAAAGTAACCGCCAATGTTAAATTCTGCTGCAGCTGCTGTTGTTGATGTTGGTGTGAATTAATTTGGTTCTCGAAACTCGTTCAAGCATTTCGGCGAAGGAGCTATTTTTTATTCGCATAGAACGGCGCGGAAGAAGATCCTTCAATGCCGGATGTAAATTATATTCGCTATCAGCTTGCTTCGTAATCAAATTAGCAAACTTTACATAAATAATTCTTTTTTTTTTGTAAGCAAGATATAACACATAAAATTACATATTATTTTCCTGCGAAAAATCATCTACAGGTTCAGCAAACTCTTGCATGTTAGCTTCCATGGAAAGCTTTACATGGATTAAAGACAAATACGATGACGATACGGCCACTGTCATGAAGCATGATTTTTATGGCTGTTACTGTCTCTATATATCTATCTCTTCCCCTATATGTATCTCTCTCTCACCATATACAAATTGTTTCCTCCATCTTCAACTCAAGTTCGCAAGGAGCTTATTTGCCTTGCATACCCACATCCGGCAAATTCCGGGGAAAATGTAATTAAATTTCTTTCTCTATCTATGGACATTACCGTTTCCCACAAATTCCAAAGCAAATCGGCAACATGTTGGACGGTGTTAAGGATGTTGCGAAACGCGCTTCCTCGGCAACCATCTGACACCATTCCTATGGCACCGGGAACTAATCAAGAGTGTATGCCGCTGCTTGTTATTGCTACATTCCCTCAAATAATCACCTAATGAATCCTACAGTTCGTTTGAGGCAGAAGCAGCCAGGACACAGATGCCGCAAATGATCGATCAACGTCTAAGGCAGTTGCTATGTCGATTGATATATGCTGTGTTAGCTAAACCGTCGTTTGTCACATTCCTCTTTTTATGCTACAAGTGTTCCGATTGACGTACAACCAATCATCCATTAAACCTGAGTAACTATGCAACCTATGTAACGTAGGAATAAAAAAAACTATTTATAGGCCTGTTATCATAAAACAAAACTGAAACTTTGTTCAGAAGAAAAAATACAACCATCGAACGATACATCAAACAACAGGGAACACGTAATGATTTCAATGAACGCATCGCTTCCATATCGCTAATCGAAGAACGAAATCGATAGCCCTCGTTAATCCTGTTACGTCCGTTCGTGAAGCGTTTCCCCAGCCGAGGAAGCTTTTTAAATGAAATCCAATTAGTAGCTACTACCACCGCACACCATTCCGTTCTTCGCTTTTTGCTGCTGGTGTTGTGTGTTTATGTGCTTGAACTATTTTCTGTTCCCCTTTTTTCTTCGCCGTTTACTTTCCATTCGCCGGCCTGGCGGCATGCGACTACATTTAAAGGTTTAGTGCGCTTGTTGTGTTGTTTTTTTCAAGCACCGGCACTTCAAGCAACAGGCCTTGGCACGATTGCCCATGGACGACAGATATAATGGATTCATTACGAACACAGCACAGGAAAGCACGTCACGTGCTGAGACAAGAATGTAATCCATTTTCCAATCATCACCCGAAGAGTTTGCGAATCCTGTTGCCCCAGCGCAGGACAATTCCTTGTCATTTGGCCCCCAGCCCATGCGAACCTACCTGGCATAGGAGTTTTGCGTTCCCCCGACCTCACCACTCACTCACCCTCGCCGTGAATTGCTTTTACATTGATGGTGCACTTTTTTCGTTGGTGTTCATCCTACCGAGTACCGCGGGTATGATTACTTTTCATTAAAATTTCAATCACGCACACCCCGTGACCCGTCTACCCGTGTTCGGGCGGGCCGGGCCCTGTGTTGGCTCACTAGTGCGGGGATTTGTTTATGCTAGGGATTGGCAATTTTCTGTCCGCACGGGCTGCGGGCACTTTTCCCGGACGATGTCTTCGGACATTTGAGGCCTTTTTTTCAGGCGTTTTGTTAGCGAAAGTTAGCGTAAGGTGTTAAGTGGGTTTAGTGTTTTTAGTCAGGGTTTAGTAATGACCCGAGAGGCCGAGTCGGCCAGGGTGGTTGCTTATCGTGGATGGATTTAATCGTTTGCTTACATTGCTAAGGTTATTGCATGCAGTTATTAGTATTGTTAGCAAGTGTTAATTTATTAGTTTGTTAGTTATCGTTATAATGTATATTTTTTATAAACTAAATACTTTTTATACAAGTGTAAGGTTCATGGCTGATTCTTCATAATTTGTACCGTTAATACGAATTTCCCACGTCTGACATTAATCTAGCTATACTTGCCTGCTTTGCAAACAATGCAATTCAAAAAGTAATTAAATTGTTTACCATTGTCTAGCACCATCGTATCTAATGATTGCTCGTAATTAAACTGTAATCCATCCGGAGAAACTATTCTCTGCTTCTCAATCACTTTGCATTTGGTTTGCTCGCAAGCACGCAGCAATGCTATCGAACGCCCCATTCCAATCTTGTCTTATCTGTAACAAGTTGCATAATGCCAAGCACTGGCAGGAATATGTAACTCGTGTAATGGCAGTCAGAATGTACTGTCAGAATGGCACGGACACACTATTAAAATCAGTAAAAGTAGCATAATGAATCAAAACGTCGCTACTACTTCAACCCGAAACTTTCGCAAGCAATATCTATATTACTTCAAACTAAGGACGCTTCATTTCTAGCTGGACAAGTTTTTTCATTCATAATGTGGCTTTTCTGAATGTACAGAAGGATGTATTTGAAACTTTTCATTTTATGATACATTACTATTCTCATGAACGGCAGGCTATTCGCAATAAGTTAGTTCGTGTCGTATGATGTCTCCCATTTTATGCAGTATCCATCCATGTCATCCCTTAACACAAATTCTACTAGTTTTGCTAAACATTTTTCTCCTATCGTTCTAAGAAAGATAATGGTGGCAAAAGAGCACAAAAAAAAGAACTGTCGAGAAAAGTATCGTGGATGGTAGTCGTGAGAGGATGAGAGCATACGAACATCATTAGAACATGGTAAGTGGAGCTGTTCACGATACGGTACTAATGAACCCAGTCTTTAAGTGTTTGTGTAGTTGATGCAGCAAGTGGGCAAGAATTGTAAGAAGACTGTAACAAGCAAAAGAGAGAAAGATAAACAAACCCAAGGAAATGCTGCTATTAAATAGTAAAATATATATGTACTTCAACATCTATGCAAACCGGGGGTATTATATTGAATGTTGTTACTTCAAACAAGAAATAGGAACACGATAGCAACACACTAATAATCTTCTTATACCTGTCCACTTTCGTGTGTTTCATTCCATCGCTATAATGCTTATTCCGTTCATTGTGTTATCAAATTAGTGAGGTAATGGCAAATGTTGCTAAATATCCCTTGAGATATCCCTTGAGCTCTCCCATGAGAAATATTCGTTCTTTAGCGATCGTTCAAACATTGATGATTCGGGGCGTTTTATTACCGTTGCTGATGTAACCAGCTGATCGTAATTGATTATTGATTTACTTACGGAAGGAAAGCTTATATAGCCAAACAGTGCAATGTAACTGAAATTGAATGGTTATCTAAGCAACAATTTATAAAAGTAAATATTACTGGCTCTTTTAAGGAAATTGCATATTTGTTTAAATCGGGATTAACAACCGTCGTTATTCTTACCCAGCGTCAAACCATCACATTTTTCTAACATACTAACATGATTTCATGTTTCAAGGCGTCGAATTTCAAGAACCTTTTACGAAAACAAAGAAAGGTTCCCAAACTACTAGCTTTTACTCATATAAATGTGTTGAGCCTTCAAAACTTAAATTAAAGGTGTTTATTTTTTATAATTTGAGATAAAAGTCGCCTTCGGTTCCTGTAATCAATATCCCAACTAATGTACAATTACAAAATCTGTAACAAAAATATCAGACTCTTCAACTCAATTCTTTTAAAAAATTCTTAAAAGCTTGTCAACCCTTGGCTTATCCGATAACATAATATTATGAAATGAGTTTAGAAAGTAAAAGAACAAAATATTCAAAAACAAAAAAAGCAACGTCAAAGAGTTCGATTGAAGCAAACCAACAATAGTAATAGTCACTTAAAGAAGTGCTTGTCAATTCAGAATTATTATATGCACACTGTTTTAACTGTTTAACACCTCACATGAAGTGAACGACGACATTAAAAACAGTTCATGTGCAAATGTAGCATGAAAAGAACGCATTGTGTTGCTTCACAACGTCGCGATACAACACATTGAATGACTCAATTGGTAACAGTTATATCTCAATCGAAATGAAAATGCCTGAATGGTCTGTTCAGTCAAAGAAAACCAAAATGCATACACATGCGCGCGGATATGGTTTTAATAATTATGCTTCGTGCAATTAAACATTTAAGCCACGCGTACCTGTTCATTGATATCGTTGAAGGTGATTGAAAACACGTACCTGTTCATTGACATCGTTGAAGGTGATTGAAAATATGATGTTTGCATGTTATCGATGCATAAATAAGTTCAACAAAGCTCTTTATAAAGCTCAATCAGAATGACGGTTTGTAATCGAACGTTACTTCATACTTTGCCTAAAATGTGTATGCATAGTTTTGCTTGCCAAAACTGTGTTATTCTGTCAACAATTAAAACCATTCATCGCCATTCGAAGCAAACCAAATGCAGGGATAACAATACGATAAGGCAACAGTAAAGGAACACTCACACACGGCAAGCAAGCACAAAAGCGTGCAAGAGCGAAACAAAATCGCACTCCAAGCCAAACTTTATCGCCTCCATCGCGGATTACTTCCATCCCATTTGCTCTACCGCTGCCGAGCGGGCCGCGGCCACGAAAGGTGATAATGCGTCTCCACCGCTCGGCAGCTCCAAAGCCTCTTCTTCTTCTTCCATCCTCTCTTCACCCTCTCCTCAACTACCGGTGGGAACGATGGCATTCTACCTTGGCACTGTTTTCCCACACGCACACCACGACGGGCACGCACACAACGCTAAAGTACGTACTAGCACAACTACCATCGTCATGGTGATGCTTGAATGAGTGGGTGAGCGAGACCGCAGCATACAACCTACAGCTATGTTGAGCCGCCAAAAGATAAGAACACTTAGGCAGACTAGAAGCTGCTGGCCCCTTCTGCCATCCCGCAACACCCACTGGTTAGTGGTGCGCTAGTCACAGCCACCCTGTGTGGGGGGGGGGGGGGGGAGGCCACCACACACTAACACATTCGCACCCGACACACTGTGAATGGGCCTTCGAAAAGGCTACAATGATTTGTTTCCTAGCGAAACTGCACTGTGTTTTGTGAACCAATAAAGAGGAGGATGAAAAGCTGGAAAATTCCAACTTCACACGCGCTTTACTGCCAGTTACTGTCGGGTTCCAATGCTCCCAGCAGTATTACCAATACCATCAACGCAATGTAACCGAGTGCCGCCAGCAGCACCGACCGCCAGAACGAGGGTTGGCTTCTTTATCGATTTTTTCCCACATCCGTTTTCCGTTGGCTAGGTTGGTCTCGGACGGGAAGGTAATTTCAAGCAATCGATTATCCTATTGCCGTTCGCTGCTGCATAAATTCGGCGAGCGGATGCTGTTTTTGGCCACTTGCAAAACACAAATAAACGATTGCCTTTTCGAAACGGCTATAATTACTGGGTGGTTGAAACGAATCAACGATTGCTTCCCTTGCTTCACTCGGTACACATGCACTCCTCACATAGCCGCCAACACCTTCGGTTCGGTTCGATTTGCTGATCGCCCGCATCGTCACTTTTGACCGACCACACTTGTCACTTTTGGCAACCGAAGCCATCGCTCACCTCAACCCCGTGGTCTGACTCATTACTAAAAACACACACACACACCCCGAAAATATCGACTGCAAGGGCGCTACCCCGTTAGTTTTTTTCCTTTTAGCTCGATGGGCACTTTTTCCACCCTTTTACATCAACTCATTTGAACGCGATTTCTCAGGGGAGTGTTCCTTTTTTCGTTTTTTTGCTACTGCACAGGCTTTTTTCTCCAAACGGCATACATTAGTAGCTGAGGTATCTTAAATTATTCACTCAATGCACTAAAATCAACTACTGATCTCTTCTGGCAGGACGAAATTACAAGTGGTTCTAGGGAAAGGGACAGAAACAGGGGGGAGGGGTTAGGGTTGGCAATGGTACTTACGCTGCGATACTCTTCGACAATGGCCACCGCTCCATCGAGGCTTGGTACTTCATGTTTTCGATCTGCTTTTTCAGTGCGTCACGGTCCATGGTTGCTAGAATACTGGGATCCATCGCGTCTGGAATGTTACCGCGAGAGATGGAGAAAAAGGGTGCGTTAGTGTGTGTGTATGCGAATCGACATCGTAGGGAGGGGTGGTTTTTATCGCTGTGTTGGTTAATCGATGAATCGGGCGAAAATTACAAACAACAGTCGTTGGAAACGGTTTTCCAAACGGCGCCGTCTTGTTCAATAAATGCACCTTTCTAGCAAATGCGTTTAAACATGGACTGATCGTTTCTTTGAATTAATTGATCACATAAAATCAGACATTTGATCAACCACGAACTGCAAAGCATTTTGTAGTTATTATACTACCCAAACCAAACCAACAGTTTCTCAATGTGTAAACGGTGCTTCATTGCATTTCAACTACACGACCCAGCACACGCCGACGGAGGTTTGCGTGCATGTGCGCATGTCTCGTGTTCTACAATAATCGCCCTTTCGATAGCGTTGCCTAATCGGTGCGATAAAATTTTGACAGGGGCTAGATTTTGCTGCAACAACTAACGCGCACACCAACACGATGCCATTCGTGGTTGGTGCCCTTTGTGATGCCCGTGCACACACCCTTATCGTGTGGGTAACCATTTTCCCCTTTTGGAAGAGCATGCGCAACAAGAAATCGATGAAGGTTGGAAACTTTGGAACATGATTTTCAAACCAAACTTCGATTAATGGGAGGGCATTTGAATGCTTTTTGAATGTGTCGTTAATTTAAATTTATCCTATTTAGCATGCCATATTTGAAGCATAGCGGTTTGTTGAAGAGCGATAATTATCATAGCCTTGTTAATATGTTACTCTTGTTATAAAAAAAATTTCAACCATAAAACATTGCAGTTTTTACAACAAAAATATTAATGAATTACATCTTTTCTTAAACAATGTTACGTGACATCTTATGAATATTATTACCTAATTATTGGGCAGAATGGGAATAATTCAATACTTTAAAGTACAATCATAAAGGCTCGTTGTAGCTAGAGGACTAAATTGATGAATACAAGTTAATTAATCTATTTTCAGACTAGTTCAAAGTAATAGCC
Source organism: Anopheles gambiae (assembly GCF_943734735.2). Lineage (NCBI taxonomy): Eukaryota > Metazoa > Arthropoda > Insecta > Diptera > Culicidae > Anopheles > Anopheles gambiae. Next base: position 45,694,711 of record NC_064602.1, on the reverse strand, counting down.
AAAACTAAAAATGTATTGTATGCCTGCAAAAGCTGTTTTCAATATTGTTCTGTTTTAGTTAGGTTATTCTATTTTTTCTCCAAACTGTCAGTTTTTATTGAATCATTGTGTGGAAATAAATATAAATTGATGGGCAGAACTTAAACAAAAAAAAAATCAACGAACAACGATAGTAATGGTCGAAGGCGTAATAATGTTAATTTAAATAAATAAACTATAACCATGTAAGAATACACTTAAAATAAACTCAAAAGTATCCCATTAATCGATTTTGCAATAATTCCATAGATGAGCTAAGAGAATCTATTGCAAAAGAAGAAGACATAATAATCATGCAAAAGTATAAAAATGAAACTAAGAAAGCAAAACAAAGCCAGGAAAACTTAAAAAAATAAGAATGAGAAAGGATAAATATTTTTTTCAATTTAATAATAGAAAATAAAGTGATCCGTGAAACCAGGTCGATAGCAAAGAATTTAATGTTCTAATACATTTTCTGATGAAATGTGTGTATGCTTTGCTCCTAAGCCGTAAACATTGTTTTGTGCTTTTCCGAATATTTTAAGCAAAATTAAAAATTATCAACGTAATTTGTTGTCAAGTAAAACTTTTGAGGAATATGTAACGCCCCAGTTTGAATGCGCAAAGTAAACAAAAATAGCACTTTTAAAGAACTGATCTTGAGTGACAGAACAGGAGATGTCATAATACACAATAGCTAATCGTAAAGTAGCTTTTATCATGTATTGACTTTGGCGAATGACTGCTGTCAACACTAATTGAATGAAATATGGAAGTTGAATTAAAATAAAAACTCAAAACCCAGTCAAACCACAGTTCACATTAAATTTTTGACGCTATCGAGTTAGAACCCTCCGTACCACTTCTAAACATCAATTAAAACACTCATGTATACACGCAAAGGCAAAAGAAATTAAGCTAGCAAACGAAATCCATACGTAAACCACAGCTGCAATACGATCTTCCGTCAGTGCCGATCACTGAAATAACCTGACGAACGATCGCGAGCGTGCGAGAGATCGTGTCAAGGTAAAATCCATACTCGAGTGAAAACAATTAGCTCCCATTACCCAAAAGAGGGCAGTAGGTGGTTTGGAGCGCATCTAGTCAGTTCGCTTCAAGCTGCACTCTGCACACACTGCACTGCAGTTGTCGGTGGAGATGTTTCGTGTGCATCGTTTACGACACAGCTTCCACAACCCAATGCTCACGCTCTTGCCGCACTCTTACCAATACTTCAAATGCTCACGTGCTCACTTGGATGGCTGTTTGTTTATTTTTTCTATTTGCATGATCATACCCCGATCTTCGCTAGCGTGTCAATCAGGCAGAGAAAAAGCGGTGAACAGCACACAGTCACAGTCGCAGCGGAATGTCATGACAGATAGAGCGACCAATTAGGTAATGGGTTAATCTTGTAAAGGGAAAGGTCAAATTACTGAGCGGCGTACGATCAACAAGAAACATTGCTTGAATTCTAACAAACAAAAAGAAAACATAAACGGCAACCGGATAAATGAATCTTCACAGCACTGTCACTGTAATCGTTGCTCCAAAGGAAGAAGGAAGAGAGAGATACTTATAACATGAATATACAACTTGATCGTTTTACGGCTAAAATATCCATTTTAGAAACAATGCATGTATTACACAGGTTATTGAACCATCCACAAATTGATCACAATCAAGACCAAACACTTATAACCAATTTGACTGTTGGTAAAAGCAAACACTATCCAACCCATTCTGAGTGAATCCAGTGGAAGAGTTTCGCTACATTCCGTCCGCATTTTGCATTACCCTACTCAGTTATTTACTCAGAAGCACACTCACACACACCTTAGTTTACGCTGCACTATTTTATCACGATTTGACTCACTTTCCTTATCTCGTACCGACTGTGTTAGAAGCTAGCTGGCACGATGAAACAACTCTTCTGTATTGCGTTATTGTGTGTAGAAAGTTTTGCCAAACTGCTGACTGCCTTTACCGGAAGCTTGCTCACGACCGGGAACCTATCGCGCCGGGCAACGGTATGCGAATGTTTTTGAGTTGACCACCTGAAGCTTACTTTATCGGACCAGGTGAGTCAAAGCTCTCGGGCGAGGGCATTGTCACTAACGGGGACGAGATACGCTTGCCTCCCCATCGCAGTCAAGCCTTGGTGTGTGCGGGTTTGGTGTTGTGCCGTTACAAAAGCCTCTACTGTCGCCGGACACAGACTGTAGCAGATACAGACAACGTCAACGGATGGCTTCAGCGACAGACACGCTTTCCGCTGTTGGAAGATAAAACGTGGAGTGCTTGTAGATACAGGGCTCACGGGCAGCACGACTGAAAGGGCACGGTGGGATCTGTGCGGCATTGTTCGACTGAGCGAGACAGGCGATATTAAAGTTGGCCCAGTGCACTGGTAAGTGCAGATGGTACCTATTTAGGGAGTCAAACCTTCGTGCATTTGTTATGATAACCTAGTAAGAGGCACGTTGTTTTTGATAAAGAAAAGAAAACGACCTGTCGTTGGAGTTTGAGCTGTGGATGTGAAATAGGTGGGGGATTGTTATTAGTATTTTATTAAAAAACGGAAAATATTACAGATTGTTTGTACTTCTTTCTAAATAAATTGACGAATATATCTTATTTTGTTTTTAATATCTAATGCTACAATGAATAGTCGTTTTGTAAAAGATTGTGGTTTAATTTTTTTAATACAAACATAGTTATCGTTCAAATTATGGGTATATGAGATGTTGGAAACAATCAATACTATTTGAGTTTTTTTATATTGAATGTTAAACAAATATTGTTAACAGAATTAGCAAAATAGCTTCTCAATTCCTTTTAATACTTTTAAATAAACGAAAGTGTAACCGAAATCATTATTTTAGCATTGTGTTTGTATGTGTGTTATGAACTATTTCCCAAGAGGAAACTAACATCGACCGCCAATGAACTATTGGGAATTGCATCATCGAAAAGAGCATGCATGTTCTTGTTGAGAGCAACACCAGCACACTGAAACCTTTTGGAACGTTTCGAAGATTCTCAGAGTCGATTGTACCAGTGACGAGGCTTCTCCACACATGTCTTTCGTACGTTTTCGGAAGCAAAACTATCATGAACTGAAAAGAAAAGCACTGAACTCCAAAAATCACCGACAAGCATGCTTTCAGCAGTTGTTGCTTACTTTCAACAACCAGTCTTAGCTGGTTCTTTAGTGTGCTGTTTTTGTCTATCGCCTCTTTCTCGGACACACATATGAACGGCACATACTCCGTAGGATATGCACATATCGTTTCCAGAGAAAGATGCAGTTAGTTGCAGTGCATGTTTCTCTTTTACTCTTGGTCAAGCGTAGTAAAATAGTTGGTAACCGATGCGAGATCCTGAGCGCCTGGCATCGTCTAAGCAACTATTTCTAACATATGCTCGAATCTTGCAAAAAGACGATTTTTAGAGGCATTTGCTATTGCTGCTCTACAAGTTTATCCACAACATGAACATTTTCGCTTGTTCGACTCTTTTCGGGATTTTGCTTAGGAGTCAGCTCGCTTTAAATGTTTGCTTCTTGCTGTTTTTACTGTTTGATGTTTGAATTTTTTAGAATATTTGTAAACATGTTTTGTAATTTAATTTATTTTCAACAAAACAAGTTAAGTTCTTATAAATGTATCGCATCATTCTGTTTATTTTATTTTATTTTAAATTATAATATAAATATTAAAATAAATATTATAATATAGTTTTAAAATATAATTCTTCTTCTTCTTCTTCTTTGGCTCAACAACCGTTGTCGGTCAAGGCCTGCCTGTACCCACATGTGGGCTTGGCTTTCAGTGACTAATTGATTCCCCCTCATAGCAAGATAGTCAATCCTACGTATGGCGGCGCGGTCTATTTGGGGATTGAACCCATGACGGGCATGTTGTTAAGTCGTACGAGTTGACGACTGTACTACGAGACCGGCAATATAATTTAATTCTACAATTCATAATATTGCAAGACATTTTGTTCTCGAAACCATTGAAAGGTACTTTATCGAACGTTATAGTTCATTCTAATTCATCATTCCGTTTATTGTGCTCTAATAAAATCCACATAACCATTTTGAAAGTAGCGCATAGTTTAAACAATTGTAATACAATATTATTTAGTCAAAGATAATTTAAATTATCTTAAAAATATAACAACTACATATAGATGAAATCATAATACTGCAAGTATGTCACAATAAGTAGGATAACCAATTGCCAAACAGCAGCCTCAACCAACAAGTGATCGATATTTAACGTATTTTTTCTGTTATACTCAACTACAGACCAGTACTACCATTCCAAAATAAAAGCAACACAAACCAGAGTAGAAGAAAAGTGATCCATTTTTATTTGATGAGCCCATCAAAGGCATAAAACATGTTCGCTCAACCTCAAACAATGCAACACGTACGTGTCGCCTGCTGCACATTGTGTTTTTCGCTATTTTTGCATACTTTTTTTATTTTCTCTTCCCACTAACAGACCAAGGACATGTGACGTTGAACGAAAGGTAAGTGAAACAGGAAATTCGATTTTCTCTATTGAATTAGCTGCAAAAATGTACCGTGCGCGCTAGACCACGCTAAGTGCAGTTTGAGGTACGGAACTGTCGATCTGACCGTCGGTAGTACGGTGATGGTGGTGGAGTGGGCGCAGAAAAAGAACCACATGCTTTCCGTTGACGAGCCCATCGGTAGGCCTTTAGTAAATAAATAGTTAGTTCATTTGGTGCTGTTATTTTCCCATGTGTAATACACATATACTGCTATATCACTTCCTCGTCCAATATGTGTCTCTTCCAATTCGTGTGTTATAATCAAATTAAGGTATGAAAATATTGGAAACTTGTAAGATTTCTCCGTAAGAACAGAAACCGTTGATGAATATGGATTTGTGTAGGTATTTGTGCGTTTTTTGTACCTAAGGCGAACCAAGGACAGCTGTACCCAAACTCATCGGCTCCCGATTATTCCTATGGGGGCATAAACCCATATATAACCGTGTATGGCACGACAATACAAGCCTACAGTAGAACAATCGATAGACCGACTCAGAGAAGCCTTATAAAACAATCACACTTTTTCAAGCAGGTGATAAATTGACCTGAGAATGTATACAGTTTAATGTATTGCGTTAAGGAAAACCTTTTCATAGTTATTTTGTTGAATGTTTTAAAACACCATTATTCGGAGACAACTAATCAATGCATATACACTCGCAAAAGAACTCAACTGGGCTTCAAGTGGTATCTTTTGACACTCACATTCTTTACCAAAAACTCTTAACTAGAAAAAAAGATGAGTAAACATATACTCACTAACAAATAGCAATGTCCTAAAGACAATCAGACCAATTTTAAAAAGGGTCCTAAAAACTGCGAACAACCCTTAGACCTTAGATACATAAATCGCACCTAGGACCAAGGACACCCGGGAATCAATCATAATGTTTTGCATAGAAAATAACGCTCGAATTTGCATTATTTTCTTATGCAAAACATTCTGAATAATTGGCATAAACCGGATGTCAAGTGAGTTTTTAGCTATTATCAAACTGAGGATCGATCCTTATTTTAGCTTATGCTGATCATACACAATCATGCAATCATGCAATCATCATACAATAGTGATGGGCAAAACGGCAGCGAAGCCGGAGCCGACACCGATCGGTTCCAGATAAATTCATTTTAACGTGAGGACCAACGAATGCTATGCAATGCATGACGTGCCGTCAATACTGCAATCGCATCGGGTGATAAGTTTTACCATCGCGAGAAGATACATTTGTTTTTTATGCTATCATACTATACCGTCTCCATTGAATCGTTAGCTCGGAGCCGGCTCTGGAGCCGTTGTGTGCGGGTTACTATTAGGTTCACCAAGATACTTTGTATTGATAACTGAGCATGGCACCTAACGACTCGACCCGTACACTCCTCTTAGGCCGTCCACAAGGATAATCCTAGGTCACAAGGTGTAGTAAGCCCATGAAAAAAGGTAACCATTAATTGAAAAATCATATGCGTCACAGCGTCCACGGATAGGTGCATTAATTTAGCCATCTTTATGAGGCATTTCACGAAACAAAATAATCACATTTAATTTTGACACATTTGATGAAACTGGTAAAGCCACTCAAGCTTTATTTGGAGCTTTAAATAGAAAATATGTTTTTTTTTAACTTTTTCAATTATAAATAGTTTATACATTTTCCAAAGTGATTACCGATAAACGAATAATATTTCAGTTAGCCAATCGCTCGATCGTCAACTTTCTCAAAGATTCTCAAACCGATTTTGTGCCAATTTGACAAACGTTGAGAACGTAGGTTTCTCAAAAGCACTCATGAATGCCTGAGAAAATGAGCGTTGAGAAACCCCATGGCCCCGCGACCTACCATGCCGTAACTGGTGGCAGGTATAAGGCCACGGGGCCAAGGGGCTTACGTGAAAGTCTGGGAGCAGGAGGAACTACCAGAGGATTGGAACCTGGGTGTTATTCACCCAGTCTACAAAAATGGCGACAGGCTGGATTGCTCGAATTTCCGAGCCATCGCAGTCCTAAATGCCGTCTACAAGATCCTGTCCTAGATCCTGTTCGGCAGACTTGCGCCCCTTGCTTTTTTTCGGCAGCTAAGTTGGTTTGTTGGAGGCAAATCCACCACCGACCAAATTTTCACTCTACGGCAGATCCTGCAGAAGTGCCGAGAAGCAGATCCCAACGCACCACCTGTTCATCGACTTCAAGGCGGCCTACGACATTATAGACCGGAAGGAGCTATGGAGCATCATGCAGCGGTACCACTTTTCTAAGAAGTTGATCCGACTGTTAGAGGTCATCATGAACGTGGTGCAGTGCAAGATGAGGGTGTCGAACTTGATGTCGGAATTGTTCGAATCTCACAGGGGCCAAAGGAAAGGTGACGGACTCTCCTGTCTGCTCTTCAAAATCGCTCTGGAAGGTGTCATTCGAAGCGCGAGGCTAGACAACGATGTTCGTGGCACGATCCTCTGCCGGTCTCTCCAATTTCTTGACTTCGCAGAAGACATCAACATTATCGGCAGGACAACAGCGAAGATGTGTGAGGCGTACACCCAACTCAAACGCGAAGCAGAAAGAATTGGATTGATTATCAATGCGACGAAGACGAAGTACCTGCTTGACTCAGACCATCTGGGAAGCAGTGTATTAGTTGAGCGCGACAATTTCGAGGTAGTAAAGGAGTTTTGCTATCTCAGGACGGTCGTTACTTCGGACAACGACATCAGCAGCGAACTCCAGAGACGAATTGTTCAGGGGAATTGGGCATACTATGGGCTTCACTGGCTGCTGAGATCCAGAAGACTTCGAGCCCGCACGAAATGTGAGATATATTGTACATTGATTCGCCCAGTGGTCCTCTATGGACACGAATCCTGGACCATTCGAGTGGAGGATGCAAACGCTCTGGGTGTGTTTGAACGACGCATCCTTCGCGACCATCTTTTGCGATGTGTTCGAGCATGGAGCGTGGAGGAGAAGGATGAACCACGTACTTGCTGAGCTGTACGGCGGACCGAGCATCCTGACGATGGCGAAGGCTGGCAGGATACGATGGCTGGGGCATGTCGTTAGGATGCCGGACTAATGCCCCACCAAGAAGGTGTTCGACAGCGATCCCCAGTTTGGCATGAGGCGCAGGGGAGCACAGCGAACTCGATGTCACATCGACGTGCTCTATCGTGAGCAGGCCAACAAGAGAGAGAGAGAGAGGGAGAGAGAGAGAGAGAGAGAGAGAGATAGAGAGAGAGAGAGAGAGAGAGACATAATTGACTCATTATATTTTTATAAATAATATTATATATAATGCGCGATGCGTTATATATAAATATCGTTTTAAAGATAAACATAGAACAATAATTGAAAAAAAACCTGCAAGACTATTGTTCTTATCTTTCTGTTAATTATTATTAACGATCGATTCGCTTGCACGGTGTTGTTCCCTCTAATTATCGATAGAGGGCGACACGGCCCGTTTAGTGTGGTCAACGTTCAACACTGATCGGGCCGAGTATTCCCGAACGCTTACGATCGAAGCTGCAGGAGAGAACAAAGTTCATTCTTTCTCCTAAGCCCGAGACAAGCGACGGATTTTTAGCTATAAGTTAACCAGTTAATAGTTTTAAGCAAATAAAAATATCGATCCTTAAAAACGTTTGTTTTAATAAAAACATTTACTTCAGCTGAAAGAAAGAATCCTGTTGCAGTGTGCAACATTTTCAGATTAAAACACATAAAGAAACATCCTGTCTTGCTTTTTCTGCTTTATTTAAATTCAATAAAGTATATGTGTGTGTATCCTTTTGGTGTGTGTTTGTGTATCGGTTTGTGTTCATGTGTTGTTGCTCGGTTTTTTTAACAATCCGAGAGAGACCCTTATTTCTTCTCCATTCTGCTCATCACAATATCCAAATCTACCCGAATGCTGGGACATTCCGTAGAGACATATAAAGATTTTTGTTTATTATAATCGATTTCTCTTGCTTGTTTAAAGTTTGGTTTGTTTGTCTTTGTTGTCGTTGTTTTTTCTTACGTTTTGGTTTGGTTCTATCTTCTTGCTTTATCTTGGTGATGTTCTTTACTGCTCTCCTCATCTCTCCTATTTCTTTCTTCTTTTTACTTTCTTGCTTTCCTTTTATCCTCTTTCCTTTTCCTTTTTTCCACTTTCCCTTTCGATCTCTTTGTTTTGCTATTGCTGATTGCTGAGTGTGTTTTTGTTGAGTTTAAACGTGATAATGTAGAAGACAGTTTTAGCCAGACATCAATATGCTGCAAACATGTTCAAGGTTTCGATAAACGGGGACAATAATACGAGAATTTATAATACTTTACGATATGTCTTACGGGCTAGTGATTAACTAAAGCTAGCTGTTTTCTCTTTTTACTTGTTGTCGTTTACTTTGCTGATGTTATTCTTCAATATAAATAAATCAATTACAATCTTTTTTTTTTAGATTAAGATTAAATTAATGCAGCGTACGCAACGCTCTTGGATAAAAACTATATATTCTCTACTGCTGCTGCTTCTACTGCTGCAGCTTGAGACTAGTTTAACGGCGTCACGTCACTGAACACGTACACTTATTTATACTGCTGATTTTCGATAATAATTAGATTAAAATGCTTACACATCGTATATACCGCCACACCCTCAGCTTCCCTCTGTTGTTTTTTTGTGATATTTTTATTGCTTACTGTTGGGATTGTGTGGGGTCCCGAGTGGGGGTGTTTCATCTGCCTTCGGTCCACTGATAACCACCTCTCTTTGCTTTTCTTCTTTGTTGACAGCTTGATTGCTATTGCTTGTTTTGTTCTGCACAAGGGTGCTGAAAGGGTTTCCTCTTTTATTTTGCTAAGCATTACTGACCGAACGGACTGTGACTGTGATTGGTTGTTTTTTTCTTTTTTTAATCGAACTAGTCGAATGGTTCGTGTAATATCTCCCTGACCCATGCCATGGACTAGAAAAGGGCCGGGACGGGTGGTAGTGGTGGGTAGTTTAGTACTATTAACCTAATTTGCCAAAAAACACGGAACGAATGCAGAAAAAACATTGACACGGCGATAAGGGGAGGGGAACGGTGCAAGTAGAAGATAATCTGATATAAACGTTATTAGTTCATTTACTTACTAACTTGTGCTTGCTCGTGTATTTTCAGCTTGGTAACTAGGAGCCATGTGATTCATATTCGTTTAATTCATACTACACACCAAAAATTACTAAACTTGGAAAGTGTAATGACATAAATGCAGTCAATAAATTGCACCAGGTGTATTTGCTTTAACAACTTTCTTCTCCGTTCGCGCTCGATTCAATTCGCTAAAGTTTTTCTCACGTTTAGTTTGGTTACGTGTTTGTTTTTCTGTTTTTTGTTTAAATTTGATCTAATCCATTTTCTCCACAGCTACTAGCCACTGGGTTTTTATTTGTTTTTCGTTCTTCTATCAATTCTATCCTTTTAGGATTATTTCGATTCGCGGGTGTTATTTTCCTAAATTTGTTTCCGTTAAAAATCTCCCAATTTTGCTTACACACGTAATTACACGTAAACTTTTTTTGTGTCTTTTTTTATCTTTTCTTCCAACGTGTAAATGGTAAATTGGTTGTTTTTATTTTGTTTATTTTGTTTTTATTATTTTCTAACTCTGCTTACAAGTTAATATCAAAAATGTTAACATTTTTGTTCATTTTTTATCTTCTTTTTTAATACTTTATCTGCTCCTTCTTCATTAGCAGTTTCCTTTTATTGCCCCTTGATTTTTCTTTTCTTTCCTTTCACTTTTCGTTTACTAGCAACACGTTTGACGTGTTGTTTGTTTCTACTTTCCCGTTTTCTTTGTTTATGCTTTTGCTTCCTGCTGCCATTGTTCGTTGATTTTGGCATAACAGCGTGGTTGGTATTTGGTAGCTGCTGTGTTCGTTCGTAGTTACCTAAGTGCTTAGAGCGTGATCAGTATTTTACGGTTCAATTCAGTCGCTTCCTCACTAGGATTCGCTGGGGGAGTGTTTGCTTCAGTTTCGTTTCTTTGTTTATTACTTCTCTTCTGCTTTTTCTACTAAAATGATGTTAATTACGTTCTGCTATACATTCATAATACTTTCTTATAGATTGTTAGCTTGTTTGTTTTGTTTTGTTTGTTTGTTTTATTTATTTGTATGTAGGTTTGTTGTTCTTCTTACACGGTTGCAAATACTTTTTCTTGGTTTTACATTGGTGGGATCACATGTTGTTTTATTTTTATTTTTTCTATCGACAGCTATCGATACATGGGTTTGATTTTTCACCGTCCGCACACACATCCAATCGGTTGGCTGCCCCGGGTTGTAATAGTTTCTTCTTCAAATGTTAGCCTTATTAAACATTTCCTATCAATATATATACGATACTAGCAAAACGTTTGCTAAACATGTAAAATAGATTAGCTTGAAAATTTTACCCACACGCATTCACACACAAAGTCTGATTGGTCGTGTGGGTACTTTTTGTTTTTTTTTGTTTTTATTTATCTATATAGTGTTCAGTGTTCCTATCTCATTGCTCTCGTTCCGTATTGCAGTGCGCTCTGTGGCAGGGTGTGTGTATCCCCATAACCCCTCTTTTTTGCTGCCTCTCAACGGCCATTGAAAGAGAAAGTAGTACCTAAATGTGCAGAAGTACAATATAAATAATTTTAAACACGATACCATAAAGTATGATCGTTTTGATTTCTTCTTTTTTTGTTTGGCAAAAAACAACATATCGCTTTTCATTACTTTTCATGTGATCTGGTACAACGTAATGACATGCATTGAGTATTTCCATTTGTTCTTGACCGTTTGTCTTGTTTTGTAGTTTTTTTTTGGTTTGGTTTTCTTCTTTTTATCAATAAATTTGCAACAGGAGCTCTTCACAAGTAAATAAGATCAAGAGAGTAGGTTTGATTAATCGAACGTTAGTGATTACAAAGAGAGGTATTGATAAGAATAGCGGACACATAATTAAATAGTTTGAATAATATAAACATTTATAGCTACAATTCTAACTTTCATTCTCCATTAAACGCTAAATTAGGTGACCCTTTTGCTGCCTATGCTGACGCAACTATCGCCTGTATCGGTTCTGCTGGGGGAAGTACTGTAGGATGGATGTTCCACATCCGCTATTCATTCTGCACCATAAATAGGAGAAGAAAGCAGAGCTACATTCTACTACAATAATACTGATGTGGTTCGTTATCGTTTGTTTTTTGTTTGTTAATTTGGTTTAGTTTCTGTTTCCCTTTTCTTTATACTTTCCAATCGCTGCCTTCCGGTATCTTCACACTATCATCATGGAAGTTTTTAGATTGATAGAACTAGCGGTCCAACGAACAATTTCATTGATAGTAGTGTCTGAATGCCTGCGTGTTTGTGTTTGTGATTTGACCGATTAATGTAACTGTTACGGTAAAATCTGCGATATAGAACTATACGTATATAGCATTTAAACAACATCAAATTAATGCAGTGAATATGTTAAAGATGGACAATCAATATCTCAAGAACATCGGCTACATAGAGTAGTGCAACCGTTCCCTCTTTCTCTCTCGATCTCTCGCCTAACTATTGCACTTTGGCCCGGCGGTGGCGGTGACGGCTACGGAATCGTAACGTTTGCTTGCTTGTGGCATTACTTAATCGATTATGCGTTAATTTTCCTATCTGAGAATGTAAATATTGAATTATATGTATATATGTTACTATTGGACTAATAAGGTTTAATGCCTTGAATGTTTTCTCCTGTTATTGTATTTTCCTTTCCCACTCCATGACCATCCTTCCTTGTTTTTGCTGTTCTTGTTATTGATGTTGTTGTTTCTGTTGCTGTTCTAGTTGCATTTTTCCGCACGGTTTCTTTCTTTGTGGTGTCCAAGTTGCTCCACCATCTCCGTGCTTTTCGCTTGAAAGATCGCACGATCGGTCGATGGGAGCTATAAATATAATTTACTTACTTACTTGTACAGGCGTGTTCACTATAGTAAATGTATAGATATATAAATATCGTAGACTCTCGTACTCGGGGTTTGTTCCTGTGCTTTTATCGTGCTTACGTTTGCTTGTGTTTTTCATCGTCAGTTGGATCAGGTTAGGGAACTTTCTTGGTTCACCATGTAACACACTGTGTACTGTTTGCTCTAGGTTAGTGCTTCGTTACCTCCATCGTTATTGGTTTACCTTGTATTGTGCGTTCTTTTTTTTATCAATGAACGCCTTCGCCTTGATTCCTCTCAAATCGTATCGACTAGCACAACCTGAATTTGTTTACTCCATTGCCATTGATTGAGCATATCATTGTGTTTACTTGTTAGTAACTAAAGGGTTTCTCATTTCATGGGAAAGGTGTCGACACAAATTGGCCAGTTTTTGTTGTTGTTGTAAGGTTTACTGCTATCAATCGAATATCGAAAGATTACTCAAATTGAGTGGTTTCTATATTCGAAAAGCCAAAATCTTCTGCGTTATCACCACTCTGTAGATAGTGGAATAACCTATCAAAAACAAGTGCATCCAAACAAGTACTGGAATGAGTCGATTGGCAGGACTCGAAGACAAACGCAAACATTAAAACAATTATTATATACTTTCAACACTGTGCACAGCAGCTGATGCGTCTAGCAACGTTCCTTCACAAGCAGGAACGCACAAAAAAGTTTCTACCGATTTTACGCTCCCATTCTAAGGGCATCGAGTATCAAAACCGTCTGCTTGTGTGTGTGTGGTAACGTTCTCCACAGCAATGGTGTTGTATATAGATAAACTACATGCATTTGTTTGTTTTGTTTGGGCGGAATTGGAAACAAGCGAGCAGTCGTGCATTGAAGTTATGCTACTGTTCGTATAGTGTGTGAGTGTGTAAGAGAGCGAAAGAGAGTTGAGAATTACCACCGTTTTAAACGATTCTAAAAAGTTGCATCTCATTTTGTTTTTTTTTTTTTTGTAGTTTCTCCTCGATCGCTACTACGCTTCGCTACGACTGGTCAATGTGGTCCCAAATAGTTTGCGTTCGCTTCGCGTACGCAGCGGTACGCTGTTGAAGGTGGTTGCGGGCCGGAACGTGACTACTTCATGGGGCAACGTAGTAGGTTCAACCGTACACACACTGTGTTGTTGTTATTTAAAACGCACAAGTTGTAGGGAGGAAGCCGTACAGAAAACAATATAGAAAGAATATAAAAAGATTAAATACAAAAATAAACAAATAATACACAATTCTAAATAAATAATATTTTGAATACAATCTTGTTTCCATATTTGGTACTTTCTTTCCTTTCACTTTACATTGCTTTGCGCACGGTTCACGTGTCACGTAGTTTTTTCTGTCTCCACTCCTGATTGTTTTACATCGAAACATTTTTTACGCACCAACAACTCTTGTGAAGCAACTCAATTTCGATACAATTTCGCTTAAATAATCGATTCAAAATTATACAAACGAACTCAAACGCGTGCGATTAAAATTAAACTATGACATTAAATTAAATTGCGTGTGGATTTCTTTAACAAATTCTGTTTAAGCTATCTTGAACACAGAAACACACCAAGCAGCTAATGTAAGATTCGGCAAAGTATTGATTGAAATAAAATTAATTTGAAAAAGAAACGAAAACAAAAGCAATAGTGTATTATCTAGCAAAACTAACATTGGACATTCTCTAGCACATTGATGTACATACACGCCATACGTTCAATTTGCAAGTTTGCGACTAGCACCTCAGCATCCGTTTCACCTTTACCGGGGAAAGGAAGAAAAAAGTAAACATTTCTAAACATTATCTGAGACTGAAGGAAATCTCGAGTCGTGCACTTCATCTCTCTATTCGTGTATGCAAAAAAATAACACCAAACAAATGGCAAAACTAAACCGCAAACATCATGGAACAAGTGACAATAATTGAAATGTATGTGTATTAAATAACATTCAATATGTGTGTGTGTACTTTTAAATTTGTGGCAAAACACTACTTCAAATAAGGAATAAGGAACGAAGAATATAAAAATCAAAAGCACTTTTTAACTTAACGATACCAGTTACCGGCGCGAACTGCCGCTCTGGTGATGCTTAAAAACGAACAAAAACCGAACGAACGCAAACACGCACAAATGAATATAAATAAGTTAATTAAATGTGTCTAAACAACCGTCAGCTTCTCGGTTGCTGGCCGAACGCAGAACCGCCAAACTCTCAGAGAAGAAGGGGAGGAAATGGAAGCTTAAGTGAACAACTGCTTTCACACTGCTTTGTTTCTTCATGGTGCAAAAACCAGCGAGTGACATCATCATCATCATCATCATTATCGATTACCCTTTTGACTAGCAATCCCATGTCCTGGGGAAGCCCCCGTTCGATGTTACTGCTGCATTTCCTCTTTCTGTCCCCTGTATCTTTTCAACGCGCACACATCCCATTCGTCCTTCCTGTTGTACATTCGATTTTCCCACCGTTTCTTTTTTTTCTTTCCCTTTCCTTCACTACCGTGAATCCTTCGTGTTTCGTTTACTCGTGTGTAAAACCTTGTGTAAAATTCTTCTAAAAATGTTTTGCCTTCCATTGATGTGTTACGAACAAGTTACATTTACTCTTCACTCCATTCCTTTTATGCTTCTCCTTATTAGCGAGTCTCGTCGGGGGTGTGGCGAGCTCAAACCTCCGCTCAAAAGTCAGATCGAAAGCCTGACCTGAACATAGGCGATGTTTAGGGATGGTCATTATGACGCACTTCCGCTTACGACAGTATCACTAGCAGCAGCATTAATTATTATTACGGTTCCGGTTTGCATTACGTTTGTCCTTCTCCTCCACTCAGCAGCCTGACTAAATGGCTGTCGAAACGAAGGTTATAGCTATTATTGCACATTTTTTCCCCGCAATTTCCCTATTTCCCATTTTCGCCTTCGCCCAAAACGGGCAGTTTTTTTCGATGGAGAAATTAATGTGCAAATGATAACTAACACCGTACAACTTCTTCGCTAGAGATATTACACAAACTTGTAGAATCATGGTGTATCTTTTCACGTATTCCCATTTTCTTTACGCTTCCTTTCTGATTCAATATTCTATTCCACTATGAGCCTTATCTTTTCGTTTGTTTCCTCCTTTTTTGGTTTGTTGTTTCCTTTGTCTGTTTTGCTCAACTGATGCCACCAGATTGTTGCCCTAGCAGCCCTTTTTCTCAATCATCACGCCATCCTCGCAGCAAATGAAAAATGCGTAAATGATGGGCATTAATAAATAAAGTAAACGCGACCAACGCTTATCGGATCGGACGCATCTTCAGCAGCTCATTAAGTTCGCTCATCCATCCGTCGAGGGCGCGCCGCTGGTCCAGCATTCCGAACTCCCGGTCACCACCACCACCACCGCGTGACCGTTGACGTCGCCGCGAAAGTCCCATAGGATCCTCCTGCCGATGCCGTCCGAGTTCGTCTGCCGGTCGACGGCGACGTGCATCCTCTTGCATCTCACCACCGACGTTGTTGCGGGCCGCGGTTACGATCGAAAGCTGAGCCAACCAGTGGGCCAACAGCTCCGGTGGCAGGTTGGCTTGATTTTACGCATTTTTCGACTTGTTTGTCTTGAAGCTGACCTGCAGTACCCGGTTACCGAGCGTGTAACCGTTCAGTGATTGAATCGCGACGACCGCTTCATCATAATTGGTCATCGTCACGAACCCGAAGCCTTTGCATTTGTTCGTTTGCAGATCCTTAATGACCTGGAAAGATAAAAGAAGCAAAATAAATATTTAAAAACAAACATTTCGCACACACAATAGCTGAACACTAACTTTAAGCAATACATTAAAGCTATAAGAAACGTTTCGCTTCAAGCTTCATATGTAATAAAGCTGCGTTTAGTTCAATCTACGTTTTACTGCCTCGGCGTAGTGGATAGTAAATCTATCAACCTGTCAAAACCACAACTTTTACTAACCTTAACGGATTGGACGGCACCGAACGGACCGAACAGCTGCCACAGTACGTTCTCTTCCGTTTCCGGTGCGAGGTTGTAGACGAAAATACACCAACCGGATCCGTTTGCGATGGCATTGGTAGGAATCATCGAGTTCGCCAGTAAATCTCCTGCCAGTGGCGAGTATCGATAGTTTGGAATGGCACTGCTTTAGAAGCGCAACCCGAACCCAGCACAATGCAATGGACGAACGAAATAATGAAACAACACAAAACATGTTGTTAATGTAAATACAAATACAGTATATAAGAAGCTGGCCTGTGGCTGAAAGAGCTCTACCTAAATCGTCCGGTCGGATGATGGATCGGGCCCGGAAAACGGCGAGCTGCTTGTGGGCCTAAATAGGCTGCTAGCGGTGGTACGGTTTTCGTGCTGCTTGGGTTGTTGGCAAACTTGACGGTGATCGGTTCGGTTGACCCTTTCGGTACAGTACCGTTCAACTCCTTGATAGCTTTCTCCGCCTCCATGCGCTGATCGAACCGAATAAAACCGACTCCTTTGGAGAGGCCTATGAGAAAAAACGAAGAAATAGTAAATTAATTAAAAATAAGATGTTTAACATATTTTTTTCGTAAACATGCTATAATTTTATTTGTTATTTCCCTTCCGTTTTAAAAGACTGAAAATTAAAATTATAAAATACATACCATTACCGTTTTCACCAGCAGCTGGAGTGCTGTACTGTCGCGCTTTATGAAACAAACAAAAAATAAAGAAAAAATAACAAAAGAAAATTAAATTAAAATTAAATAGTAACAAAAGTGTAAAAGAAAAGTTAACAAGAAGCTATACAAAAATAACACACATAAAAGTTATAAAAACTAAACCAAAAAGTCCAAAAAGTACTTATACGATGGTATGAAAAGAATGAACCAACCAAAATGAATCATTGAATGAAACAAATGAAAACAACAATTTTACCCCAACTGACCCTTACTTTGCTTCCAAAAACTCCACCCTTGTTACCTGTAATATTGTCGCACAGGATGCGAGACGTGATGATGCGCCCGTAAGGGCTAAACAGTGCCTCCAGGTCCGCCTGCAGCATGTTCTTCGGCAAACCAGACACGTACAGGTTCGCACCCTTGATTGCTTCCGAGCTCGGGCGAGCAAACGATACCTGGTGGTGGAATCGAACAAAAACAGGCGTTAAGTATTCGGTAGCAAAAAACGAATACTTCTCTTTAAACATTACCTTTATTTGCTTGTTCTGCAATCTTAGGCCGTTCAGTGTGTTGATCGCTTTGCTCGCATCCTCCGCTCGCTGGTAGTTGACGAATCCGTACCCAAGGCTTTGCCCTGTAAGCAAGTAGCAGCCATCCAATAAATGAATGTATGTGTGTGTGTGTGTGGTGTAACACAACCGTGCTCATACTTGGTCCATGTAACAATGCAAACGCACCCCGGCGACCCACATCCCTCACTTACCGGTCACTTTGTCACGAATCAGCTTGCAGCTTTCCACCTCCCCGATGCTGGAGAAAAGCGACCGTATCTCCTCCTGGGTCATCTGCTGTGGTAAATAATTGACGATAAGATTGGTCTTTGAGTCTTCCTGGCCACCGCCATTTTGTTGCGCATCAGCGATTCCGTTCGTCATCATGACACAGTTAAGCGACGATGAACCAGACGATGGGCGGCGGTGTGGATGTGTGTGTTACAGTTGTCGCCTTTGTTGCTCCCCTTCTCTGCTGCCGGTACTGCCGGTCGCAAACCAAAGCTGGTTCTGTCGTTGCCGGTCGATGGTCCGCTTTTGTGACACGCGGTTCGGTTTGGGCAAAGTGGATAGCTTTTCGTCTATCGACGATGCTTTTAATGGAAGTGTCAACCGTTGTGCGGCGTCCGTAAATGATTGTAACCGACCGCGCTCGTACTTTCGCTTCCCTTTTCGGTGGAGGCGTTACGCTTCTTCACTTCCTAAGGAGCAGCTCCAGTAAGCACCCCCGGCCCGATACGTTCTTACACACGTTAAGACAGCAAATTTATTGGATGTCGTATTTTCAGTGTTTCGCCTTCGTCGTCGTTTTCGTCGTCGTTGGCTTCAGCCTTGCGTACTGTATAGTAACACTATTAATACTGATGATATTCCGGATGAACACCCGGAAAAGCGTTTTTTTCCGATGCGCCTTAAAGCAAGCGCTAAAGCTTGTACAATTTACTTCCTGCAAAAGGTACACACGGACCGTTTTTAAACGTTCACTTTGCGGCTCGTTACACACCGTTTAGTGATGTGCATTAACTTAATGCATCTATATCGGATGTGCAGCGAACAAATATGTTGGTTTTATTTCTAGACCGTACCGTTGTATTTGTACATAGAAAAGAAGGGCAGAGAAAAATGTAAAAAAAAATAGAAAATTAAGATTAATAAATGTGTCGATGTGAAAGCATTTTGCGATTATAAAATCTTTAAACATTTAAATTTATTACAGTTAACTACCATTAAACTTTTGAATTTATTAAAGCTAACTAGCATTAAAAATTTATATTTATGAAAGTAAACCACCATCAACCTTTAAATTCCTTAGGTGTGCCTCTAAACATATGAAACAAACAAAAAGAGAAAAAAAAACTCTCACTTTGTAAGGCTAGGCAAGCAAAAACGCGGAAGGAACTTCCATTTCCTATAGACACGAAACAAAACTCAAGACATGTGTCGTTAACGACATCACGAATGATAACAATCGTTCGTTCCGAGAATGCAAAAAATCACCTACATTGTAGAGTATAATGAGAAATACCCAATTTTCTTCGAAAATAGATTCCTCTTAACATCATTTCCCCATGGGTTTTGCTTACAATAGGTGTGAAAAAATTTAATTTCCTTTTCACATATATAACCATCGAAGCCCGTGTGTGTTTCATTGTGCTTTGAATAGAAAATTCATTTTCACCAGCCGAAAATATACACTTAACTGATTACCTGAACAGTATAGCATGTAAAGCCTTCGTTATACGAATATTAATGATGTTTTTTTTTTAAATTAACATTTATTTTCTAATTTCATTGAAAATTGTTGCCTAATAACGATTAATAATTTAACCTTCCAGCATCAATATGTATCTTTCAAACATAACAGACCATGCGTCTCCACCATCGGGCAAAGAGTCTCCATCATCTTTATCACAATTACAAAATTAATCCACCTCTGCTTCTCCAATTATCTTCAAACCAGAAAACATAACCGGGAACATGTTACTGACACTCAAACAAATAATTCTTGATACCAGCAATCAAAGTTGGTAATTCACCGGAGCATCCTTTTCTAGCGGGCAAGCAAACTGGTGTGGGATGTTCACACATAAGATTCACTTTTCTTGACTTGATTTTTTCCAGTTTCTGTCAGGTCTGGATTTTCGGTGTCCTGCGGGTTACGGTTACCACGGTAAGAATCTGCAGCACACAACGATAGATATACAAAAAATACACACATTCGACTGACTGCAAAAATCGGCTTATTGGATTAAAAACGCCATGAAAGGTGAAAGAAAAGTTGCTATTGGAATTCTTTTCTATCACAGGTGGTAGGCTAGGATGAAAATCACAAGAAAACTAAACTAGCGACATAGCAGATCGCATTAACTTTGGGTCAATATACCTTTCCAGGTGAACTTTCAGCTCGAAGAAGATCCATATTATGAGATATTGGTTTTTCAGTTGATTGCTTTACGTTTAGAAGCCAATTGACACTATGCACACAAACAGATTATTGTGTTGTATAGAGCAATGAAATGTCAATTCAGAGAGAATATAAACTGTTTTTTGAAAAGCATACTATACATGAAATAAAAAGCCATTGCTGTAGTTTTGTTGTTCAAGCAGACAATAATACCTTTAATTTATTCAGTTTATTCGCTTTCTTTTCACACAAAACATCATTTCAAAGCATACCAAATCACAAACGATCAATCTTTTGGTTTTGGTTCAGTGAACGGAACATTAAAAGCGCTCCCGGAATAAGGGTGAACGGCTTTTTCCTTTCGGAGTATCAAGTACAGACTGTTCGTGGTTACGAAAACATTTGAATATCGTTCACCTGGAACAAATTACGTTCCACAACAATTGATTATTTGATGAAAAACTCGCGAACGAACTCTCACACTAACAAAAAAAGAGACTAACAAAATGAAGGCAAACAAGCTGGTGTAAAAGTTTAAAGAGCTATCGAACAGAGCAGCTTGACTATCAACCTAAAAGCTTACACATTTCAAGGAGCTTTCTAAAAACAAAGTGATGTTTTATACAAGAATACTTACCACCCGTTTTTATGTATAGTATTAGACGAAGATTAGCTATAACTCATTTCCTTTTTGACTAGAAAAATCTCGTAAATGGAAGATTTATTCAGTTGTTGTTAATCTGCAAAGAAAAAAACAACACAGGTATTTCATTAGGTCATTCAATCAATTTTGTTGTAAGTTGAATGATATAATTATTTTTAATTCATAAAATGCTACGAACGAAACACAAGCAAACGAATTGTTATTAACGCAACAAACCATTCAAATTCTGTCCGATAAAACAAGCAATGGAGCTGGCAGCAAAAACACAATTTACCCGCATTTGTTTCGATGCGTTTACTAAATCGCTCAAGCATAAAATGAAAGCGTACCAATGCAAATAATCTTCGGTGAACAAATTCTTAGCAACTGCATTCTTCATTCATCTTGTGAAGAGAGTTTAGCCGTCAAATTGCGTTCACATTCATTAGAAGAACGGTCCTAATGAACTTTGCTTCAATATTTCTCTCGTCTAAACAAACGAAGTCGAAGATAAAACTTGAAACAAAACTTGCAAGCGAAAAGCACAAGCTTAACAAACCCTAGTCGCAGACAAAAAAAAACTTCCAATTTGTTTCATTATGTATTCGTCTTTTGTTTCCCGTACAACAAATTAAAACGTAGTCATTTTGCAGCTACGCTATAAATAACCGCTACAAAGAAGGATTAATTCAATTTATTGTGAAAACTTGAAGCGCACTCAAGCGAAGATTTGCGGAAAACATACAAACATCAGACGTACGAATGATCATTGTTCCGTCCAGTATAGTAGTAGTATATTGTAGTAGAACGGACGGGTGACCAGTTTTGGTGAAAGTTTTAGATTTGCATGTTTCATTCGCTGTTATATGTTTACTGTTCTAAGGTCTCTAATTTAACCATAAACGGGTATTAGATACATTTTAAAACGAATTATACTTTCTCAGAGTTCCATAAAAATCAAACTGTCATGACAAATACGACACGCTTTGAATTTTATGGAAAATTCGCTACAATAACCGACACATTGTACATCATACATTCACACCATTCTGCAGCATGATGTTTAGTAATGTTGCGATGAAACGTCAAGTAATGGTCAATAAATCTTGCAGAGATTTGGTCATAATTCTAAAAAGCCACATTTACGATTGGCTTCAGTATACATCACGATGGTATGATTTGCTTCTGGAATAATGGTGTGTCCCCAAGCCAACTTTGTATAACAATTACAAACTATACCCATCAGTGCTCGCTTCTTCAACACTCACCACCCATGGAAATCATAATGCTCTTTTCATCCAAAACAGCTGCTGCAAGAATGAATCCCAATCCCAAATTGGAGCCCTAAGCTCTTCCTTGGGGTAGTACACCATATATTGTACAAAACCCTTTGCTTTTGGCACGTGCTATTCTTCCCACTGCAGCCAACTACGGATGGATGCAATCAATTTGCAAGACCGCACACACTGCACCAAACCGGATGCCATCAGTATGGCACGACAGGCTTCTTTTCGACCGACGACGGCATGGCACACAGAAGCGCGCGTCATTCAGGCACTAGTCAGAAGGCAGGAATGCCAGCATTACTCGATTCGGTGATAGATGAAGGTATTTGCTTTTGAAAAATAGCATCACAAATCAGCATTGCCTGCCAGGGCCTAGGACCTAGGAGGTTCAACGGATGCTGCCGCTGGTTGGTGGTCGTCCTATAAAGTGCAGGGTGCTATTGTGCGCGTGAAAATATGTGTCGCAACCGGTACACGTCTGTACGGGACAGAAGTGGAGCAAATGGATCGTTTTATCACTCGCGACCCAAAACGTCAGAATAGGTCGGTGCATCCGATGCATCCGTCAAACGATTGATCTATTGCTCCCGGTGTCTACCTCAACTACTATTCGTTCGGTGACAGTTCCATTAATCATGGGCCCATTTCACAGCGACTGGAGCTTTCGGTTGACAATAGTTGTTAGAAGGGAAAAGCTGTACGACGCGATGCTTATTACAACATCAATGCATACATCATGCATACTACCGAGTTTGAAATTTGACAGCTTCCGAACTTTTTGACAATTATGAAGGAGTAATTAAAACAACTTTAGGTGACATTTTTACTGCTAAATAAAAGGACTTGTTGGTTACCTACGTTACGTACACTGTTCTGTGGAACCCATTGCAATCACATTTTTACGTAAATTAGACATTTGATTGTTACTCTTGCTGATGCGTATGCTGCGGCACTGGACCAGCTGGGCTGTTATGCTTTCTTTTCAGCCCAATATTTTTATTGCTCAACTCCCGACCATAACGCCATGACCCTTACACAACCGCACACACTTTCTTCTGTCACCAAACGTACCTTAACGATTTTAATTCCCGGGGCACCTAAACTCCCAAAATAAGCGCGTTTTTATATACAATTTCATACCCAGACAGCAAGCAACTACGCGTGTACCTTAAATTCGCATTCCAAATGGCACCGGTAATAATGTGCCAATTCCAAAACCCCACATTACACATAATGAATCGCATAAAAATGAATGATGAACGCGAGGCAAAAAAGCAAACAGCCGGCTGCCAAACAGGAAACAGGGAAAAAGCTCTAAGCTTTCCTTTCCTTTTAAAACGACGTTTAAGGTGAACTCTACGCGAAACAAAAGAGAGAGAGTCGACGTAAGCAAATTGAAGTCCGTTTAGGGTGCAAATAAAATAAAGCAAACCGGAATTGCGTTACGGCAGGGCAATTGGATTCTGCTCCTAACGCCGCGAAGCATTTCTTTTTATTGCTTTCAAAATAAGCACACCGATCATCATTTTTCATGACATGTTGTAAGTAAAGTTATACCCAAGGTAGACCCCTTCGCTGTGACACTCCTCCACTCGTTGGCCAACAATTGTGATGTGCTTTTCCTCCAAAAACATAACAACGCCTGTTGCCGGTTGCCTACTGGCCAACAACAGTGGAAAGCAACAGGAAATTTTTAATCGAATACTACCTTCTCTCGCCAAATAAGATTAAAACTGAGGTGAGCACCGTAACCGTTAAGCCGTGCAAATTTAATTCCTTTCTATTTTTGTCCATTTCTCACACCTAGACACCACTCGACATCGGTTCGGTTTCACGGAGCTGCAGCTGGAAAGCATCGATATATTGTAGATTAGCATTGAACCGATTGCTAATTGGGAAGCCACAAACCGAACGAATGCTCTTTCCTTGCTTGCAGTGCCCTCCAAAGCTGTGGCGTGTTTGATTGCACAGCACCGTGCCAAATATTTTCTCTCTGGCCAGCGTGTTCAAATATTGTTCCGAAAGCCGCATCGAGCCGAAGTCCAAATATAGATCTAGTCCCCGGGAAATAATGCGGGTTTTGTGCGACGGGCGGGAAAGGAAAGCTACGTGTGAAATAGAAAAGGATGGAAGGATGTCATTGTTTATGCAAAAGGATGCAAATCCCTTCAACCACCGCCCACAACACGGTCCCGAAATTCTATGAAGAGAACCTCGAGCAAAGGTGCATGTTTCGCTTGTCGGTAATGACCGGAATGAGTGCCAGGGTTTAGTGGGGTTTTCGTTATAAAGCACGATGAGATTTCGATGATAAATTATTGATAAGTGACAAATGAGGGGGAGGAGCGTGGAGAGAAACTTTCCGTACAGAGCGATACATTATCATGCTGCGGTTAAATTTACCCCTTTCGAGCAGCACAACACCAACACAAGATGCAAATGAATACCTGTAGGGATTTATCGTGTGTTTGCATGTGTGGGTGCATGTGTTTGCTCTCGCACCATCGATTCTAATGCACGCATGATAAAGGCTCGAAGCATTCTCCCCATAAGCGTACCTGCATTCGTTTGCTAATGCAAACAAAGCGCACTGGAAAACCACTTCCACCCTAATGCGTTAATGCGCTCACGAGCCAAACCCAAAGCGACGGCACGGTACGGCAAGAAGACCATAAAACGGAATATATTCGAACACGAATAGCACGATCGATAACAAACTTTCATTCCGCAGATAAAGCACCCTTAACCGAAGCAAACGGTTAGATTTCGAACCGGCTCGAAAGATTCTGAAACATCAGTTGAATGTTCTTAGCATCACGCAACACGCAACTCCTGTTGTCGCATGCGTTATCCTTTCGCTATCCCGAGAGTACCACGTGAATCCCAAACCAAAAAATATATAATGAAAGAGTGAATATAAACTCACATGGGTGAAAAATGCACAAATACACAAGCCCCACACAACACTAAACTTTGCTCGTGCGGGTATAGCGCGGCTATACATTTTGAGCCGGAATCAGGCTCACAACGGTCGGGACGCACTCGGTTGGAAAATGCTTCCACGCTGATTAGAGCAAATTCACAGCTTCCAACAGCATCCCGCATTGCTCCCGTCCTCCTTCCCATCGTTTGCTTAATTTCGGATTGCCACATGACAATCATCAAGCGCATCAAGCGCCTAGGTGAAAGGGTGAGAAATGATTTATGAGCGAACCGCCGTTTCTTCACAGCAAAACGGTCCTCTTCATTCACACGCTGAGACGGAGAGGCTTCTACGTCAGCCGCTTCTACATCTTCTTCCAGTCTTCCAGGGTAACACAACACGATGTGGTAGATACACATTTTCAGCCACGATGCTGCTGCGTACGACGAATGTTCTAGCGCAGTGCGCGATTCTTTGGCAACACATCACTTCCGCCGATGTCACGAAAGATGTCGCGGAAAGGACCTGCTGCTTACGAAACACACACACACACATTTGCTGTTTTCAAAGGACGGAAACAACATGCGGCTAGAGACATTTGCAGATAGCAGAAGATTTACGAATAATTAAATCCAAACTTTAACGGTATGATTTGCATAACAAGTGCAAACATACAAAAACCTTTTGCATGTTAGAATTTCCCACTGTTGCCCGGATACATTTTCCATCAGTGCACAACCTTCCTTCCACACTGACCTCTAGAAGAGAGTTTTTTTTATAAACGCTTTTTGCTACATTATTTATATTTTGCATTTTATATTTTGCATTATCATGCATGCACATACAGCGCTAATAAATTCATTATTGAACTTGTTATAGTTTTTAGAGATTCCAGTATTTGATCACTAAAATCATTACCATTTCCATGTTCGCCGAAAACTCCTCTACAATGCGCGTAAACACACGCAATCAAATCAAAAGATCTTTTTACCGTTCAATGAATATTTCTCAACAAAAAACACCTAAAATAGGCAACCGAGCCCTAATAGCCTGCACCACCATCCATTGATAAAGAAAAAACGTATTTCCCTTTATTGGACCATGCCCGCGAGCATGAGCATGAATGTATGTATCCACATCCTCGCTGATCGCTCGCTTTATCTCTCGTTTATCAAGAAAATATGTGCGTCAAACAATTTCGTGCCTTATCGTCGGCAGTGCCATATGTTGACGCTGGCGTTAATTGCTTTGATAAAACGGGAAATCAAAATGTTATTTAAAAGATAAGAAAAAAGGAAATGAAAAACACATGCCAGGAAAGTCGGATGCTTAGCGATCGATATGAGGCGGTTTCGTGTTGGTAAAACAAGGCTATAAAAACTGAACATATTCACATGTGGAAATTTCATTCTCAAAAATAGATCTTGAGGAAATCAGAGTGAAACTGAAGCAATTATAGTTAAAACTCTTTAACCGTCTCAATTCCCATCGAGAAAGATATATTTCCAAATTAAACCAAATTTCGTACACTATACAAACCTGGATATCAAACAAACTACAACGAGGGGTACTTTTTCGTAAATGACACCGGACATTATTCCGACAGCCACGCATGTTCGACATGAGAGCACAGTTTCGATCGTTTGTGTCGTAAGAACATGATATGACACTATGGTGGATTCACCATTGCCTCCTCTTTGCCATCATTTAAGTGCCTATCACACATACACATACATACCGACATACGCAGCAACGTCTAGCGTTCGTACGGTCTGCAACTTGTATCATTTAACGACATCAAAGAACAACGACAGTGCACGAGGAGCTTCAACAGATCAATAGCAATATGGAGAACAGAGCCGTAGAAGTGCAGCAGGACGACTGCTGCACAGACGAACAGACGAAATGCATTTGCTGCAAAACGGATGAAATTCGATACTCATCCAACAGTCACCGAGGGCTGCATTAGTGTAATAATAGTTTCGTTCATTGGAGTGTGAAATTAGCTTCAACAAAGCAGCACAATGAATATAAATTCGTTGGGCTTTTCTTCCATGAAAATGTTCATAAATGTAGTTATAGGCTTGGTTCTTGAGGAAACGATGCAATGCATTTTTTCTATTAGAAAAGTAGATTGAACTGTAACTACACGTAATTGATTAAGTGTATGTGAAAGAAGTGAAAGATAATACATTTAACTAGGTCGGAGGACCCAATTCAGATTCGATCGTAAATTTTACAATGAATGTGTACACTACTGGATGAATTAGTAATGTTTGGCCGGTGTGGTGGTATAGTCATCAACTCGTACGACTTAACAACATGCCTGCCATGGTTTCAAGCCCCGAATATACCGTGCCCCTATACATAGGACTGACTATCCTGCTATGGGGGGATCAATAAGACACTGAAAGCCAAGCCCACAAGTAGTGGTACAGGCAGGCCTTGGCCGACAACGGTTGTTATGCCAAAAGAAGAAGAAGAAGAAGTACACTACATGACCGTCATGAACATGCCATAATTATACAAAATGATAGTTCAAGTGGAATGAAAGTTTAAACAAATTTAGCAATAACTTTACCTTGCGTTATTACCGAACTCACAGATACCCCATTCGGAATGTTGAATGGTTTGCATACATAACTAAAACACTAATGCCTAAATAACTCAACAGTGGGCGTAATAAAATTTAACGCAAATTTAAAATAAACCCAACATGAAATGAGCCTCCTACTAAACGAGTGCGAATGCAAAATGAACCGTTTTTCGTTTCATCATAGGGTAGTTGCCCGGTGATATCATGCTGCTGGAACGTTCGCAAGCATAAGAGTGTGCCCACAATTCATCACATTTTATCATAGGATATAAGCAAGCAGCACGATAAACACATATATATGCAAACATATTCACCACGTGTCTGTGTGCTGTGGAATGGTGCCATAAAATGCATCATTTATGCATACCTCGAACGATACTATGCAATAACGCCGACAAACACTCATTCCACCATAGATACATACATAGAGACATAGCTTGGGAGCTCCAAAACTGCCCAAAAGAGCCAGAGCGCAACATTATCTGGCCTTATTTCCGTTGCATCCCTCAGCCAGTGTGTGTGTGAGTGTGCTCACATTGGCATCGATGCTGAACAGCAGAATGAATGATGAAACAGTAAAAGAGACAAAACGAAAGCTATTCAAATAGGCTACCAAAACTTGCATTTATCGTGACTGCATTGAATGTGTCCTCGTTTTATTTGTTCCTTAAACATGGCACACAAATAAAGGAGCAAGGAAAATGAAGAATACGCACAACACGTTCAAGCATCAAATAAAATCTGCATCGCTACTTCGTACTGAACTCAAGAGTCCTGTACGAACGAAAGCCTGATGCAAACACCGGCTTAGCTAGCTGTTCTGAGCCCTGGAGTGCATTTTAATTTTAAATTACAAAAATAAACAATAACCTTCCAAATAAGTTTCCGATTTTCACAGCATCATCATCCATCTCACCCAAAAAGCATCTTATAATCCGGTTTGTTTTTTAGTCCTGTCGAAGAATATGTCTCCGTAGAGGGATGGCTTTTCCTGTTCAACTAGTTTTTTTGTAAGATCCTGTTCCGTTCAATGGACGGATTTGCATTAGAATCAACTGCCACAGTACAAGATGCACCATTTGTGTACACAGACGAAGGATAACACGTACGTTTTCAAAGCATTTATTATTTTTGACTTATCTGACTTAAGATGTAAATGACAACGATTCAAGTGTTTCCTCCTAAACGTCGGTCAAATGCAAGTGCCTTTTTCTGCAATATCTATTTAAGCGTTTCTTTTTTAACCCAACCAAAGTAGAAGGTTCCGATCGATACAAGGTATACATTCCTTCAAGTTTCGTTTCGTGTTGTTTAAATTAGTTTTTGCTATCTTTAGAACATTCTGCAGTTGTTAGCATTTGCAGTGATTAACTAAAGCATGAATTCACTCCATTTTACGCGAATTTCAAACTAAAAACCAATACCTTCAAACATTCTTCTCCGAAAGTTTCAGTGAAAGGCGATTCATTCTATCATTTTTCTTTGTGCAATAACTTTTTCTCTGACTCCTTTGCATATGCTACCGAGCAAAAAGTTTCCACTCCACGGTATTTCCTTGCCTTGCAGTCTAAAAGTAGCCCATTCCTAACGAGACGAATAAGGTCGGCATGAACAAAAGCCCAACATATCTGGCGCATAGACGGAAGCAGCGTCCTACTTTTTGCTTTCTTGATTGCTGATGACGAAAAAGTTGAGCGAAGGTTTTTGTTCAAGAGGAGTTTTGCTCTTTGATTTGATAGAAAACACTAAAATCGTACGACTAGCGACTGTGCCAATAAGCACGTGGAAAGAAGAATAGATGCACTCCACAGTACGCCAACGGAAATCAGTAAGATTTGAATACGAATTGCTTAACAGTTGGTCAAATAAAAGCACTGAGCTATGTTGGAACCAACTTTAGGTGCCGGGTGGTTTTAGCTGTCGTGGACAAATCGTAGATAAGCTTGTGACCCACCCCAGCCGTGCAGTCGCGCTTGTTTTACAGCAAAACTTTTCTAACCCTTCCATCATTTTTTCACTCGTTTCAGTCTTCATAAATCCACATTTACGCGAAGGAACTGGAATTGTCACCATGAAGTTTATAGTATTATGCATTCTGATGCTATGATTGAAGTTCGTTTGTGGAAATGGTTTTTGTCTTCATCGGTGATGAAGAGGCAGTGTGCAAAAACCATGAAGTTTACCATTAAAGCATCAACACCCGGCATCATGTGCATACGCCATCGGTCAGGCTACAAATATTCTCCCTATGCACAAATAAGAGTTCGTTTGTTTCCTGCTTTTGACCACTTTTTTACGCTGAATTCGCGCCAGAATTATACTGACGCAGAACGCTGGAAAAGTAAAGCGGTAAGGAGCACAAGGAGAGAGAAGCACGCGTGCAAAGAGCGTGACGAGAGAAGCGCATGGCCGCGACCAACACGCGGAACGCCGAGAGTGTTTATAGTCAAATTTTCCGAAGGACCCGAAAATAGATTCTCGGCTATTCAAAATTTCTATTTTTGAAAATTTTTGAACTCCCCAATCCGCACAGTACGGCTGGCACAACCACAACCATCATCAGCGCGCGCGTCGTTAGCGTCATGAACCGCTCGTCCAACTCGCCTGGCCCGGTCGGTGGTTTGGTTTTGAAGTGTGAAATTTTACCAACAACCCCTTCTCGAGCTGACATGCTCTTTGTAGTCGTAATCTCGGTGCTGGAATTGCGAAGCGGAAAACAATTCGAGGCGTAATTCGAATCAGCAACATCATTGACTAACTTCTTCAACATCCTTACTGAGTATTTTTTTTTATTTTAATTACTATATCTTAACTATTTGCTCATGTGTTTTTAATGTTTTTGACCTTATGAAAACAAGTAAATATTCCCTGCAGGCGTAACATGCTTAGTTATGATTTTTTTAAGCAAAACATTGAATTTATCCGGTTAATTACCAACCAACATGTGTGCATCCATTGTATGCGGATCATTAAGCTCGTTTATTGGCAGTACAAAGGTCCAATAATGGCAATTGAAACTAATCCAAAGTAGCCATCATCGTCATCATCAAATCGTATCCTACCTAATCCTTTGACCCATTTTATTGCATATCCGCGTGAATTTTTCTTCCTCCCGGAACACTACTACCACGCCCCTCGCGATGGGACTCGAAACCCAATCGTACCACTAAACCCTAATCCAGTTTGAAACAATCCTTAATGGCAATTTAATCCTCCCGAATTTCACTGAGCCTACAAGCCCCACGCCGAAGTGGTGTTGTAGAAGATGCAAGCAAAAAAAACTATACTCTACCGGCTCTAACACTACGGAACCAGCCCCCAATGGGTTGTATATAATGTTTCGCTAATTTTATCGCTTCCATAAATTGTCGATCGAACATTAATGAGTCCTTCGCCCAAATTGCCAAACGATGATTATCGTGCCGTATGCATGCATGCGCTGGCTAGAGGGATGGATGAAGCTATAGCAGAATAGAAGGCGAACAGTTTCTACACCGTACAGTCATGTCGCAAATTTGCACAGGCACCAGCTAGTGACACTATTCGATCGGGAAGGGTAGCAAGTGGTTTGTCGCTCAAGTATCCGGAGAAAACGGTGCTTTACCCATTCAAACGCCGGCCGGGCGCGTCCGTTCATCAAAATGGGTCAAATCGCTTAAAACCACGGGCGCTCGTTGGTGGGGTAATAACAGTAAATTATTCTAAAATAATGTCCTTGCAATGGAACGAAGCATGCAAACAACCGTTAGAGCGAGCTTTTCTATGGCTAGCATTCCGATAAATGTTCCAATTTTGGGAAGATGTATTGGAATCCGAAGGCAGAAAAGATGATTGCTTGAGCTGCTGCTTTTAAGAGTTTTTCATACATTCCATAAGGTTTGGTAACTTGTAACAGATTGTGAAATTTTCTTATATTATAACAAACGTATGCACTGCTTAACATTCTAAGCCGTACTGCTCACATCACACTCACGCGTTCTTTGGCATACAAACCACAAACATCCCACAAACACCATCACCATCACCACCAACACTAATAACAAGCCACACTAATGACAAACCGTTCCGAAAAAAGAAAAGCACATCTCTAGCTCTAGCAACCCAAATATCCATTTTGGCCTCCCCGTGGAGAGAAAAGATAAAAATAAAGCACGCGCGCAAACTCACCTAATAATAATAAATACAGTGCAGATGATACGATTTTTCGATTGTAGTAGGAACATTGCCGTTTGGGACCGCCCGATGGTGCGAAACGTGGCCAAAGCGCGCTCGCTAGTATGCAATCCGTATTACAACACTATCCGACCGAGCGATACACGCAGAACAAAAAGGTTCCGGGTTCGGAGTTCGCTCGATACGATGCCAACGGGTTTTTGCGCCACGATCCTCGTCGTCACGCTGCGTCGAGTATTAATAATAATTGAATAAATATAACTCTCTTCGTGCATGTATCTATATATAGGCATAAATGGAAACGCGGGTGGGGAAAAAACGCTTCCACCCTCCTGTTTTCCAGCCGAACAACGATTAGCGTCGGGGCACAGGGAACACATTGGAAGTAGTTTAATACTTCGCATTCAGAACTACGCAAAACTATCGATCACAACACACAGAAACAGAGAGTTTGAGTGTGTGTGTGTGTGTTTGTTGCTGCCTCGCTTCTGGGCACTTCTGAGCACAGTTTTCGATCCAGGTTGGTTATGGTGTGCTTACACTTGCTTCATGTTTCGAGGAAGTACGACCGCGTTACGTAATGGCTCGGTATTCGATCTGCGATATGACCCACATTTTAATTATATTTTGCGCTACAAAAAATCCTCAAAATGACCCAACCCAACTTATGTATTATCAACATGAAGGGAAATTATAGATCATTAACATAATCTTTGTTTTAAGCCACTTTATATACGTTAAAATTCTTCATATTTTGCCTCAAAGTATTTGCAGTTCCGTCTTATTATAAAAAAAATGTTTGTTTTGTGTTCTTGAATTTACGCTTAACCTACACTTTCATGCATTTTTGTACATTTTAACCTACACAAAAACTTGCTCATTGGAAGTTGAGATTAAGGTCTTGTTTATTTGACCATTGGTCACCGTTTGAACGTGATTAAAGCAAATGAACACCGGCGCATCTACTGCCCCGATATTGTCCACTTACACGATGCTGATCCCTCTTCACTACCGTTCGCTCTACAAGCAACCGTCGCATCAACCTAAAACAGAGAACGAAAGTACTAGCACCGGGACCGGAAAACCGCAAACGAAAACCGCGAACGAAACCGGAACGAAACGGAGAGTGTTAAAAACGGAAAGGAAAAACCAAAAAACCCAGCCGGCGATCCGGGCGATAAAAACAGCGGCAGCTCGTGAGCGCAACCAACTACCCTTGTGTGTGGTTCCCGTCAAACTGAACTGGCGGCCCCCGCTGGTACGGCTGGTAGGTATGCGTCCCAAGCGCCAGACGCATTCCCGACCAACTAAGACAGTTGCAACTTTACCGTCCGAGACACACGCACACAAATAGCGCGAACCTGCTAGACACAGGCGCAAATAGCAAGCATGCGTCGGGCGTGCAGGGAGGGAAGCGCTTTAATCGCGGCAGCGACAAGGTGTGATCGCAGGCAACGCTCACCTTTGAAATGTAATCCCTGCACCGCCATGGAGAGGCAGAAGTGCGGGTTGGGTTGGCAGGAGCAAGTGCACCAAGGAATAGAGCGGATATGTTTCGGGAGAGCAATAATACGTAAGCTGTGGTGAAAACCCGATGACAGTGGTGAATGAGGTGAGAATTTGAATATTAACGCATTGGAAAGTAAGTATCGCAAATCGCATTGTGAAGCTTAGAAATTCTTAGAAGAACGTACTTGTGTGTGGGTTTTATAAATTATTATATTCGTTTATTTTTTGTACTTTTAATTAATGGTTGTTATCCTGTAACAACATTGCTTAGTTACGAATCAATGACATAGGGGGTTCCGTTTTCTACCGTAATCCAATTTTCTCGGACAAAACCCCGGAAATCCAACACGTTATCCACGAGCACAGACGCAACGACAAAGCATCTATATTTATTATACCGTCAAGCGACCCTCCTCACATAACGCTTCGTAACCTATTGACAGCCCATTAACGGCTTAAAAGAGAAAAAATAGACTAGAACAAATGAACACTTTTCTGCTCCACGTGACATTGCGTCCGTTAGACTAATAAGTGTAAGTCATGGTTTGAACATATATCGCGGAAATAACAGCAACGCTCACACGGGTACCCGGTAACAGGTCCGTATGGTTGGGCTAGGACATTTCAACCACCGTAACGTTCGTTCATACATAGAAAGATAACTTACGAAAGTTTTTCAAGCTACAGTGCAAGTGCTACGGTTAATGAACCCATGCGCAACGAAACAAATACTCGCTACCTTAATCCGAGGCTGTGCTGTGTAAGCTACCAGGCAGGAAATGGAAACCAGAAATAGCGCACAAGAACGCCATGCTACTTTCAACCATGGCATGAAACTAGATAAACTTCAAGCTGAAGCCTAACAAGCGCTACAAATATCAGCAATTAGATAGTGTGTGTGTGTGTTAGTGCTTGTATGTGTTTTTGGCGTTAGGATGTGAAGTAAATTGATAATAAAATCGAAAAAATATTTACGTACCATTGATTTTACATAAATAAAACAGATATTACAACAGCTTTTAGGGGTTTTCATAATGTTGAGATACGTTCTTGACTCTATTTTAAGGGAAGTGAATTTAAGGGAACTTTATGTAACGGGAATTTGATTCTCCGGTACCTTTTATATACAAGCACATTAGACATTCCTTTAAGAAGTTCTCTTATCTCAAGAAAATGTCAAAATTATGACAACACCTGAAAAACACTGCATTGACGTTAGGTTACAAACGAAAAAGATAAAAAGATTCAAAAAATATATACATAGCAATGATTAAACCTAAAATATCCAACAGATATTCTTTAAATCATTGATCTGTTGACTATTGAATGGTCTCAAAGATGTGAGCATTTTCAACATCATGCTTTCTTTTTCTTCTTTATTTTAGCATAAAAAGCAGTCAAGTCGCGCTGTACAAATTTCCTAGACTTATCAGCATCACTGGATCGGATTTTCCTAATTAACTTAATAATATACCCGTCATGGGTTCTGGCCTAATATGGACCATCCCCAAGAACTACCAAGAACTGACTATCCAGCTGCATGGTGTTGGTAGTAACGAAAGGATAAGGACTACACTAGAGTACTAAATAAGTCTGGAAAGCCTGTATAGGCTGGGGGGCCTGGCAGAGGACGCTAAATATTAAAAAAAACATTGCCAACGACATTGTTCAACCATTGTGGCAGCACGGTGAAATTCTATTCCCTCGTCAATTTTGCCCTAGCCAGTCCTAGTTTTGCCCGTAGGACTAAGGACTTTCAGGATTGTAATCGAAGCTGTCTGGCCTAGTAGAAACCCGAGTATTTAAAAACATTTTTAATATACTTAGGATGTTATTTAGGATAGGAATTATGTTTTTGGGTATAAGACAGACGACTTTTCCTATTGAAATATTCTATTTAGCGTGCTATTTTTGTTGAGAGCTGAATTGGTGTAAAAGAAAATTGTTTTAAGATAACGGTACTCCTAACGGCACTGTATAATTCGCTTTATAAGTATAACAACAATAGCTATTCTTTTTAATACAAAACATCGGACAATGATAATTAAAAATTTACAAATAAACACACTAAAACAAGATCATACGGTTACGATGGATATTTTATTGCATTTAATGCAATTAATACTACAGTAGTATTCCTTAGTTTCATCGTTATTTTGTAATGTATCAAAATATATTACTATTGAATAGTACTAGATACAAGAACAGATTGTTTGGATTACAAACCAGGCCATTGTAGCATTTATCCTATATTTGTCTACAACTTTAAACACCAATGTACGCTCCGTCACATAATCTCAGAAAGCAATAAAATGCAATTGTTGTGCCTACGTTACGTTACAATATGCGAACAGGTCTCTAACCAAGCATTTTCCTGCTCCATTAGGTACGTGATTAGAACTGCAAAACGCTCGTAATCCTAGGTACGTGTGGAAACAGACAAGTGTACCCGTGCACGACATGCATGTCGTTGCAAACTGGAATAGGACAACAACTGTGTGTTTCGCAACAATGCACAGTACACTGAATTAGAAACCTTCTGCCGAAATGAAACCTTGATTAAATGTATAATATTTTAGTTTACAATTTAACCAATGCTTCGATAAAATGAAGTGAATGAAGTATAAAACTATACAAAATCCTAGAAAATAGAAATCAGCCTCCTAATGTATGTTTTCCTGACAAGCACGTCGATACCGGTTACCTTGTTGAAAAGCGTATAGAGAAGCTGCAAAAAATCAACCACAAATCGAACACAATATGAGAGCAAAATGAATTGGAAAGGATTTGAAAAATGTGTGCCCAGTACAATTGCACAGTAAATTCCCGCTTCAAGCAGAACATTTGACCGTCCAGCAGTGTCGCATCGACATCTACGATCTCGGCCTTCGCATTGTCAACGACATTGTTCAACCATTGTGGCAGTACGGTGAAATTCCATTCCCTCGTCAATTTTCTTCTCGGAAATACATAATGGAATTTGGCCCAGTGCCAAAATGCCGAATGTGCTCAAAACCAGCCGAATCCTTTAACCATTTCATTTTTATTTTTTGCGCTTTATCGTCAAGACAGTCGTTGAAGGGTTTGTGTGTGTGTGTGTGTGTGTGTGTTTGTAGGTCCCAAAGCCCGAATCGATATGTAGTCGGCTTGGTTCCAAATTCAGCACTGAAGCAACCTTCTAACAAGATGCTGAAATGGCAAATCTAGCCCCTAACGAGCGATCCGTCGTTTGAACATTGCTACACCCATAGTCGGCACCCGATATTGCTCGCTGCACAATTGCATCATGCATGCAGCACCATAAAGCGACCACGCCTTAATATCATACTGGTGGCCACTGAGACAGTATGAAAACGCCGGAGAATGGTGGGAAAATTGAAGAATAAGGGCACCAGCACTTTCCTTCCGGATTGTAGTAGGGAGAAAAAGTTGTGCAATTTCCTCGGGAAAACTTTTTACTCCCAAACGTTTCACTTTTCCGTGCACACTACTCTGATTTGTCTCAATGTGTAGTGGCCTTCCGTTTCTGAAGACACACAACCGCAGTACCTACATTCGATCCTTAAACGATCGTGACGATGAGTGGGATGCAGGCGTGTAAAAGTTTGCACCAATTGGTTGGCAGCTTTTTCATACCACAGCTCTCTCTCCCCCTCTCTCTTTTATAAAACTCTCTGCGCACTATCTCTTTTCTCTCATCTTCAGATCTTTCCTTCGCCAAGAAGGCTACAGCTGCCTGCACTACTTCCTATATTTTAAGCGTGCACATGCTACCCGTGAGGGTTGGGTTCGACTTTTTTGCCATTTAAGCACCCGTTGCACATCCACCATGTTCATAAAAGGCAACTAGAACGTCTGGGTGGGGTCCTTTTCGCTGCATTGGTGCTTCACCTAGAGCAATGTTTGTAACGAAATAAGCAGCGGTGAAAATTGTTCCACATTTTTGTTTAAAATCACTTTTCCTTCTGTGCACGTTCCATTATAATACAAGACCTATTTCTTTTGCACGTTGCCAAAGTTTAGATTTTTTAAATTTGATATTCAAAAGGCACGCTTGTACCTTCTAAAGTTTAAAATCTATTTGAAGCCAATCGAAACAAGGCAATATGTGCTGTAAAACGGTTTGTAAATTGTGGCGTTTGAATACCAAGTGTTACTGGTGCATTTGTGTATTTTATCGAACATTTTGAACGTAGATATGTTCAAAGATATGTGTTTTTTTATAAGATTTGGAAACAGTGTGTGTAGTTGTAGATGATTTCTTTTTATTTACACACAACACCATAAAAATGTTCCATAAATTAAGCTAGAAAACTGTGATTGAAATGTGATTGAAATTAGCCTGCAATTTAAAGCATTCAATACACATTTGAAACCGGGAAGTATTATTCTTTACAAACTAACATATACGTTTTAACACCTTTGCTTTGAACAGGATTGATCCTTTCTTTGTGTTCCTCAGTGTGTTACGCAATAGAAAGATCACGCAAGCAAGAGCTAACCTTGTAGAGTACCCTTAACAGAAACGCTATGTTTGTTTAATACATTATGCATATCTAAGTCAGGAGAGCTTGAATGAATTACTAATTAGAGCGATCAAATACTTACAGTGTAGTATTAAACAGCACCAAGAGATCTGGAATGAAACAGATACATAAAATTGATTATTCATTGTTTGACTGATCGGATTGTCGATGCCCGATCTGCAATCTATCCATTTATAATGGTTAACATAATATGGCTTTCTATTAGCATACTAAATAAAATTAAGCAATCATAGTAAATTTCTACCAAGCTCAATGCAAGTCATTACATTCAGAAATGAATAATTATCATTTATTACCGTAAAAAGTGTGGTAATCCCAGAATACGTAGGGAATCGAGTATATAAAACAGTTTCTCTCCAGAGTTGGAAAAAATCCATGATCATAAATGTCCTAGTATAAATGTATCTAAGTCGCTTAAAAAATGGAAAATGTTATCATAATTCTCCAAAAATGTTGACGTACAACTACAAGACATTTCCCAGTAGACTGTTTTCATCCAAAAAAGGTCAGTTTCACTTCAATTTAACAAATGTTTGAGGAAAATATTCTTCAGTGCGATTTTTTTATGATTTCGATAGATTGATAGTCATTAACTCTACAATACAGTTGTAGTCATACGAATCATGATGTAAGAAATAAGCTCTACAACCACTCTAATATAGTATAAAAAATTAAACTTGCAAGACTAGGCTGAGCATGTTATTTGTATGACACTTGACGAAGCTAAAGACGCAAAAGGTCTAAGCCGATTATAATAAACGTTTGGCATAATGAACAAGTCGTTTCGCTTGGGCCAAAGCTACGATGCAGTTGCAGTACCTTTGAGTTATGGAGATAATCATATCCGCCCGAATCCTGAACAATTCCCAAACAGCTAGAATTTATAGCCGGAATTGAAGACCGTTGAAAAAATACAAAATCCAGAATAACCCGGGATCGTCCAAAAGGTCATACTTCCCAAATCCAATTGATTCGATCCTCCTACACAAACCGGTGGGAAATCTTCAGCATGTCAATAATTCTGAATACCTTTACCTTCCGGTACGATACGCTTTTCGCAAAGCACAATAAAAAAAACGTTGTGATACTTCACCACCAGCCAGCCGTGAGCCACCAGGCAAATGACAAGAAGTATCGAATGGCGGAAGGATGGTATATGAATAAAGCAAACGTTTCAGGATTCCATCACACATACACGAAAATTTGACTGAAATTCCCAGTCTAAAGAAGATACGAAAGAAACGTTTGAAAGGGAATGATTTTATTTTGTCGAAAAAAAAACTACTACAAGGTAAGGAAATTGATAGAATCCAATAATATGTAAATAATACGGCATCCTTTTATCGGGCTCGATTTCGACGCACAAAGACATTCGGTAGCGATGCCTAACCTAGTTTGTATCGTGGAAATTGGAAAAAAGGATACAACCATGATTAAAGTGCTTCGATTAGGATTATAATAGAAAAGAACGCCCCAAAAACGTGTATGCAAAACAACTTCATTCATTTTATCGGCGGCAGAATTTCTTGTGATAGGAGGTTGTTGAAAAAAAGTTTATAAAATATTAAGTTTCTTCTGTACATTATGCAAGATGATGATTGAGATGAGGTTACTGACTTTTTATAAATACTCTTGCAAGAGATTCGTAAATTTGATTCGCTTCTAGAAATTTAATCCAAGTTAAATTAAAAAAAACTGTATAAAATAATATTATTCAACTGGATTAATTCACTTCTCTAATTTAAAATTAGTATGGGATAAATACATATATTGTTAATAAATAAAAAATGTAACATATATTTTTATTTATTACCGAATTTTTATATGTTATGCCACAATAAAGAGTGAAATAAAATATAAATTTAAGCCGTTCCTTTGTAATGGTTTCAACCAAAAGCCGCACTAAACAAACATTGCCGTGAGCCAAAAATTCGAAAGCGCCTGTTCAAATCCAGTATCGTTAGTCAACCCAAAATGTTGCTTCCATAGCTAGCATTAAGAGGATGGCCTTCACCACCAAAAGACGGATTAGTCTGGTGATTGGC
Organism: Anopheles gambiae; assembly: GCF_943734735.2. Taxonomy (NCBI): domain Eukaryota; kingdom Metazoa; phylum Arthropoda; class Insecta; order Diptera; family Culicidae; genus Anopheles; species Anopheles gambiae. The sequence continues at coordinate 45,654,788 of NC_064602.1, read as the reverse complement.
TAGCTCCAGCATTTGCAGTATGATGCTGACACACATATACATGCGCCCGCTATACTCACTTCTTATTTTTCGCAAGCTCTGGCCACGTATAAGTTTTGCAGTTTTGCCTAATGGCAATGATCACAGAAGCGAAAGCCAGAGCCAAAGCGTACGTACTGACCATTGCACGCGCCACGCTGGTGTACGCCTTCGGGAAGGAAAGATGTTTATAATTGAGTTGGATCTACCGACCGTTATTGATATATCGAGCCGAGCAGATTGCCGAGCACTGTCTACGGGCGGTCCACAGAGGGCTCCAACACTTTCTGGAAATTCCATTAGCTTTCCATTTGGTTGCCGACCAAAACCGGGCGGTGGCTGTACTCGAGATGACAACACTAAAACTGAGCAGTGGTGAGCATGTGTTGGAAATATAAAATGGCACATTCAGCTGAATGTTCATCGTACGAGGGCAAACGATAGGTGGTAAATACGGCAGGATTAAACCACCTAAGGGATACGATGATCGGGCAGCGGATGCCGCCCATATGCAATATCTCGCGCAAAAATGAACGTGCAATATCCGATTCCAGCGGTGGTTTTCCGCCTGGTGTGTTGTGTTTTACCCATTGACCCATCAACAAAAGAGCCGTTATTAAATTTCGCTGCAATAATTCAACATCCAATGATAGGAAATTAGATTGCATTTCCTGGCCGGTGAGGACAACAAACCATACATGTCACACCAATTGCTTCGTGCTTCTATTGATCATTTTCCACTGAAAGGTTTTACTGCAGTGTCTTAGTTAGACCACGCCCCTAGGATAGAAGCAACAAAATCAAACCACCCTGAACAATGAATTATACAAAACAATGGATTGCAGTACCTGTTGGACTAGAATGGCGATTCTTTGCAACATGGCAGTATCCGTTACCTATTGATGGTGATTCATTACCGTAACTATAACTGTTCATGTTTCGAGTACATGTTTTCAGGGGTTGCCTATGAATTTGTAACCAATTAACCTTAGATTACATGAAACGTGTTAATTATTTATATTAAATTTCAGTATTCTCAATCGACAGCAAGTATTACTATTTCATAACGATTTGAGATCTCTTTAATATGTTTGATAAAACTAGGAAAAAAGTTTAATTACAAATAGTTATGATAAAAAAAGTTAAATTTAACGGCAACGGTGCAAAAAATGGCTATCGGTTACATTTTTGTGAAAACTATTTTTTACTCAAACTTGCCAACCGCATGGATTATTTCTTTTTTATGCTTCATGTGTATGCAAAGTAGTTTCGTCATTAATTGTTTTATTGTTCTTTTAATCTTCTTCTTCTTTGGCACAAATTTGCCTTATTGATTTACCCAGGTCTCGTAGTACAGTCGTCAACTCGTACGACTTAACAACATGCCCGTCATGGGTTCAATCCCCAAATAGACCGTGCCGCCATACGTAGGACTGACTATCCTGCTATGGGGGGAAATCAATTAGTCACTGAAAGCCAAGCCCACAAGTGGTACAGGCAGGCCTTGACCGACAACGGTTGTTGAGCCAAAGAAGAAGAAGAAGAAGATTTACCCATAGCGGGACAGTCAGTCCTTTGTATGGAAGTCATCTGATCTGGAAGTTAAGTCATCTGACCTGACGACTGTGCCACAGTACCGGTGGTTTAACGGGACCGTAAAAGTTTTACTAAACTGATTTTTTTTTGTTCTAAGTCTATAACGTATAATCGAGTAAAATGGGTAAAATTGATGCTCCTTTGAAAAAATCCACAAATAAAGAAACAATGTTCTCTCCAGCAGTTCTATCTGTTCCAGGTTTCACTCCATGTAGTTATATATACCCATGCTATCATCCGCACCCCAATATAGCAAATGCATGCCCTACACTCCTGCTAAAAAGCACCGAATACAAAATTGAGGTCGGAAGCGAATGCATCATGGTTTTGCTGAATAAAACATTCATATCATACTCGATTTTTGAATAAAAAATGTATCAATTTGAAATTATATTCTCAGCACATGAGGCGCAAGCTCAATGCTAAGGTAATAAATGATGAACTTCGCCGTCCGGAAGCGGGACACTAAACTAACCTTAATGTGGGTCACGTATTGCACACCAAAGATCATCAGTTGCATCCGCAGCGTGTCTGTGCTCAACGAAGTAAACGTTGCAAATGTATCCTATAACATACATACAGCTAACGGAAACAAATTTTTGCTAATAAAAGAAAAGCGACCACCACTGGTAGTACAGGCAGCAATTTTCATAATGATGTTCAACCCAAAATCGATGGTTGACAATGGATGGTGATGAGGTTGAAGCTCGGCGACATGTATGTATTCATACGGGAATCATCCTTTACCATCCACATCCATCCATCGACGTGTTGATTTTTATACCCCCGGGGAACACACAGCAGTTGGTTGGACAGCGCAGCTCTGCTGAAAGCTCATCAATATTTCCGTAGCACTGGCACTGTATCGAATGGCACTGTATTGTTACCAGTTCGCATGATGCCATATAACCTCGAACAGCCTGCCGGAAGAAAAACTCAGCTAGAAATGCGGCATTTTCCGCAACTGGTTGAACTGCAATGACCAGAGCCCACGGAAACCGATGGCAGCGCAGATTTGACAGAGCTCAATTATTTAGACTTTCATTACCGATCACATTTTTGGAACGAGGCCAGCCGATGTTCAGTCTCGCTAAAAAAAAAGAAGCCTGTCCTCCTTCTCATCAAGCATAGAGGCGTTTCGGCACAAGCTATAATGACAGAAATAGCCATGGCCACAACACGAAGAGGTGGTATTTAATCAGGTTTGGACGATGTCCAACAGGCACACAAACTCATCCGTTTGTGTTTTACTCCGTTGTCTTCCAGCCACTCCATGATGCAATGGAATATATCCTCTTCCTCCTTCATCGGTGGATTGGTAATCCTCCAGCATTGATTTTTTTTTTATATATATTCCAGAGCAAACCGAACGGAGTAAAGGTTGCAATTGAGCCAGCTTTGCACAGACCGGCTAGCTGGCTGAACGAGAAATCATTGAAGTTTGTCGCATTACGAAAAATATTCGCCGAGTTTTAATTTCAAAACTAATTGAATTTTCCACTCGATGTCCTACGATAAAAACCTCAGCAGATACGATGAAAAGAGGAAAAAGAGAGAAAATACATAGATCGATTGAAAACTAGTGGTATGAAATCAGGATATCCGATTTTAATTGAACATTTCCATTCGTTGGTTCCCACTATTGCACTGGATAATATGCGATCGTCCCGCTCAAGGACGAAATTTTATTGATGTTCGCCTTTTGATACAGCAAATTAGTGCAATCAATCCTATCCTAGCTATCTATATTACTGTTTTAGGTTTAAAAAATGAGAACAGTTTGAAGGAACTGATTTTTTTAGATTAAATTTGTCTAGGCACTTTTTCCACTCCGTTTGAGACACCTCCAAAACATGGGTTTTTAACACTTTAACAGTCTCGAATGGCGACGAAATTGTTGACCCCACCTGTTTTCTTGATGTGCGAGAAAAAAAATCCTTTGATGCTAGTCAGGGCTGTAGGGCACATTACCACCAATTTAACGTTTTGGCTGGTTAAAAAACGATGGATTGAGCCGATGTGTGAAAGCTCTCATTGCCAAGGTGAAGGCAGATTATACTTCATCATATTTTGCCGTGAAAACTGAGGTGTAATTGGTAATAAGCAAAGGTAGAACTGAAAAATATGCTTACACGCATGTTTTTATCCCTCATGGCGAATGTTCCGGTTAACTGTAAAATTGGGGCCCTCAGCTTTTTTAGTTGGCCGGTTGGAAACTTTATACAAAACCACACACAAAACTAGCTTGCGATTTTCAGCCTAGATTATTCTAGCCTCAAAGCTATAATTAAATTCGAGTACCTGTTCGAAAAAATGGCAAAACAAGGCAGCGGTTTCATTTATTCCAAGGTGCATTAAAGAAATCAAATCGTGGAATCGAGAATCAAAGTGTATGTAGCCCAGGTGATCTCAGCATGTTTTTATAACCAAATTTTAACGTCTTTTTTTACAGTACGGGTGAAAACTTTAGCTCAAAGAGGCGCTGGTAGCTTTACAAATACACAAACCACTCTTAAAATCTTCATTCAGAAGCAGAATCGATAAAAATCAGCCTTCTAAATACATACACCAAGGAATAAGCCCACTTGTATATTGTACCCACTTAGATAGCTGCTCGAAAACTGCTATACAATGCAAACAGCTGACAGGCTGAAATTTCAGCCTACGAACTCAAAACGGAAAGGGCCCCATTAATAGATTCAAATCTAGAAAATAATTTGAGATCATTTGAGCCATTGTGAGATATTTCAAATCTGCTTCAAACGCTTAATTGTGAACTTCCTCAAATTCTTTAGATTAAAAGGATCGATCTGATTCTAGACACATGACATCGATAATTTTACTGATAACATTATATTTGAAATTTAAAAATACCTCATGACCAGGGATGTACCAAATTTGGAATTTTCAATTTCGGGATTTTTTGGTTGTAATTGGTGTCAATGACATGGCTATGATGGAACAATATCCAAAGGAATTTTGAAGCGAGAGTGTCAAGCATGGATTCACAAAGTTTAAGTGATTCCAATAGAACATATATTAAATGTAGAACACAGAAAACATTAAAGCTACAACAATTCCTAACAGAAAGCGTTTAAGCACTTCTATTAGTCATGGGCGGGTCAAATCAAACCTGCCGGGCCGGAGCCATCCGTATAGCGACCCGGAGACGTACGGGTTGACCCGAAAGGTACATTAGGTTCAGTATGTGCAACGATTCCGGTAGGCACAAGACACCATAAACGACTCCAACCCGTTGGTGCAGCGATATCGGATCGAGTCGGGCCTAGGTAGGATCACTTCGACCCGTAGGTCCATCAAGTCCGGGTCGACCCAAATTATCAGTAGAAGCGATTCCAACCCGATTCCGAGCGTTAGTGCAGCGAGTTCGGATCGGGACGGGTCAAGGTAGGTTCAATACCCTACCAAAACCAGAACCAGGAACCAACTGGTTGGGTTCGCTTATACTTTCTCGGAGTTTAACATCAATAATTGTTAATTTTATTGCATCATCATCTATACAAACAATAAGGGACAATATGCCTTTGCTTAAACCGTATTTGTACGACAAATACGTCAATTTTCCACTTAAAATTACTTAAACATCCACTAAAACTTACTAAAAGATCTTTCAATAGTTCAATTCAATAGTCAATTCGTTTTTACGTTCCATTTTTTTTATCAGATCCTAGGTCAATTCAAATCCCCTACCTTCAATTAGATCTAATTTGGAGGTTGCCAAATGTACCGGGTAAAACGCTTTGAATCAATCACGTTTCAATTTATTGTTTAAAAATAGTTCTCGATTCGAGGAAAAAGTATATGCTCTTGATGATCGAAGATGTTGGAAACTTTGTGAAGTATGAGATCGTCCTATTGAAAAATATGAACAAATAATTTACAAACTAATATCTGATTTCACGCCATCTTCATAGTACCAAGTCAGAAGCAATATTTTTTACAAGGAATACGTGTATGAGAAGACTTCCCCAAAGAGATCTAGTGATGAGACAAGAAAACATACCATGGATAAGGAGTATAAAATACCTTGATCAAATTAAGCAAAACAAAATCCTTAAAATGATTATTAATGTCCATCCATGGTTTAACACAAGAGAGCTTCATAGGATTACAAATATGGCTACAATTAAAGAATACATTGAAAGAATCTATAGAAAATATCACGATAGTTGTGAATCGAGCCAAATTCCCATATTAAATCAATTGGTAGCTTAGCATACAATTTAGCTAAATTTTAGGCTTAGTTATAGGTTATGGTCTTGTTTGTAATATATAATGTAAAGTTAGTGTTAGTGTAGTTTGCATAGCTAGGTTAGTTAGTTTAGTTAGCATATTTAGATAGGATAGTTTCTAAAACAAAATTTGTGGGTTTTTTTTGTAAATTTTTCCCACGATACTACTCAACATCAGAACAAAATCGAAAAATCCAGCAATTGCTACACAGAAAACATTAATGAGGAAAGCTTAAGAGTCGAACCCATTATCGCAAGGAAAATTTGTAAAACATAATTACATTTAATGCTTCGAATTCAAATAAACTACTACTACTACTACTACTACTACTACACGCCATCTTCAATGGAAAAAATAAGTGTTGAATCATAGTCTCGTTAAAAATACAATAACATTCACTCAATATTTAGGTAAATAGACCATGTATTTTCGTAAACTGCCTATAAGAATACAGAAAAGTCTATTTTTTATAAACCTTCGAGAAATATTTCTAACATAAGTGATAAAAAAGTATTAAAAACTCCATTCAATTGAAAATACCCAATATTTACCCCAATATTTAGTCAAGAAGTTTTGTTTCTATGTGACTTTAACGACCATGTCATAAATTTTAAACAAATGATATTATTTTAAAATTCTCAATACAGAACAACACACACTAGCAAGAGCACACGTTGAGAAACATAGTTTATAATATTTGGAAAGAAAACAGAAAAAACAAATTACTTTTACAGCGAGCATTTACGAACGCTTTTAACATCATCCATTCCCATGTGGACAACCTGAAGGGGATAAAATCCTTTCTTTCTCACGAGTTTCCTTTTTGAATGCTACTATCATCGCAGTCATAAAGTCTTCTCAAACCGCGTATACTGCACTCCATTTAGAAGCACACTCAAGATCTACACAACGTACTGCATTATGTTGAAGTATTATGTCATTGCTATCCAAATGCATGTCATATGGTGGATGCTTCGCCGGCAGTGCCACTTTACTGCTAAAAAAAGAATGTTTTGATTTTTTGATCTGTTCAATGTGAATTATGCATTACCTAAGATCATAATTTGTCAACAGCTTATTCTAAAAACATTAAAACAATTCTCTCTAAAGTCATTTTTTAAAAACCTAAGTTTGTAGCTAGGTTATGTTTCAAATAACCTGTAAATATTGATATTCAAGCAACATAGTTATTTATTACTTCGTTCAAAAACTTTATATTCCAGATGTTGTAATCATAATACAATAGGTATATTAAATTCCTGTAAAATTAAATATGTATTAAATATTGTTTTATATTTATTAATAACAAAAAAATAGTGAGGCAAATATCTTTAACCATAATATCTCCATACAGGAAATTATCTTTATCCATAACATCTAAATTGCATAATTCTACTCATAAATAGAATTAAAAATAAAACTACATATATCTTATTCACCTGTTATACTCACAACATTACACATTAGCTGCAAAAGGAAGGCTAATAAAAATCGTTGCCGTAAAGGTTCTTAATAGAAAGCTCTATTGATAAGATTAAATTGACATGAGACAGCTACGAAACAGAGTTTCCTCTTTTTCTCCACCCCTATTCACTACAATGCTTGGCTCACATCCCATTTTGACCTGCTTTTCCTTCATCACGTGTCGACACGGTGTCGACAATTAATTAAATTTTCGCAGTTGATTTCATCCGTTCAACACATTTCACCAAACCGCACCATACAACGACTAGTTTCAGACTCGCACAAACGGACATTTGACTTTTAGGATTGACCTCATTCCCTGCGGAAGAAGCTTTGCTCGTCTACGTTCCGCCTGTTTTCCGCGCTTGTTCGCTAGTATGAATAGATGTCAAAGCAGCACACACAAACACACAGTAAGACTCATTAGCGTTATTGAACAATTCATTACGGAAGCCAATCAATCCCCTTCACTTCAGATGCATGTGCTACAAACGGGTCTGTGGGCTGACACAAATGTTTGTGGATTCTTGGGCGTTGGCTGTAGATTGTAGTAAACTATGAGAAGCAGAATCAAAAAATGTATGTTTCCGTAAATGGTTGGAAAATCACAGAGAAACAACCATGGATCTAGCTACATCAACACATTATGATTAAGGAAGAGATAGTATATGACCATACCATTCATATAACTATGTAAGGGATTCTTCCTCTATTCCACGTAACTTCTTACGTGAACATGCCAGACCCTTCACGGACATGCCGGGCAGGTTTCGAGATTTTATTCAATACCACGCAGCCAGATAGTCACTGCTTGTTACAGGGGGACAGTTAATTCAAGGCTTGAACCCATGACGGGCAAGTTGTTAAGTCGTATAAGTTGTACTGTCGACTGTACCACGGGACCTCCCCTGTTCCCCTGTATTGATTCACATGAATCAATAAACACAACAAACCTTTGCAAAAAAAATCACTTTAAGAAACTGATTCCCCTGGATTTGATACATTCAATTACAAATGATTAGAAATAATCATATTTCTAGTAAGCACATATATCAAACCGGCACAACAACACACATTGCAACGCTAAGAAGAAACGTATAGAAGATTTACATACATGTTCCTGCCTAACTGTAGAATTTTGAATGATTTGCAAAGATTAATATTTTCCATCCATTTTCCCTTATCAAAACCCTTTACTTCAACACAGCACATACTTTATAAATCCTATTTTCCCTTTATCAATCTACCAAAACCCATTACATGAAAATATGTACGATATCCGTAAGCTTATCTGATCGAAAAGAGCAGTTTCAAAATAAAACCCACCACCATCATCTCGACTACAGCGAACTAAGAGGCGAGAGATTGTCGATATCATAACGTTGAACGTACTGGAACCGCGACTGAAAAAGATGAAATGAGAGATATAACCCATTCCATCTCCAGCTTCTCCCATCCAGCAGCTGTCGGTAAAAAGCACCTTCCTCTTCCTCATGGGGTACAGACACCAGAAAACGAGGTCGAGCTACGAAACAAAGACACATCACATGGCTGAGTGTTTCCCTTTTGCCGCGTCAGTGTTAGGTGGCAAACTGTTGTTCATTTTGCACTCAGCATAAGGATAAGCGATTGTAATCGATTCCCTACTCTATCGTGCGAAAAATATACCGAAGAGAGAGAAAAACATCAAATACATAACAATAACTTCGAAGGGTGTTGGTATATAGTAGTTTAGAAAGTTGACAAATTAGTTTTTGTAAGCAATGTAATGTTTCTGCTGTGGCTTTGCTTCGATTTCTAAAGCCAAGGAAGCACTGAAGCCACTACTTACCACAAGCTGCTCGCAAAAGAATATTTGAATGACAAAACGATAGCATAAAGTAGAGGTATAAAGCATTGCCTCATCTATGTACGCTCACGCAAAACAAAAGTTCAGATAAATTCGATCAGTGGACCGTAAGTAGATGATGAAAAATAACAATGTTTGAGTATGGAACGAAACAAAGCAAAAACTCGGGCAGCACAAACAAATCCCCCGTTTAGCGGAGGGAAAATAACGACTAGCTCTGAAAAGGCAGGCAGCAGAATAGAAAAAAACACTCTTTGCTTCTTTTTTTCATTCTACTGGTCGTTTTTACTAACTGCCGTTCGGTACAACGAGAGCAAAAAAAAACCGGAGCTCCTAACCATTTTCGTTCCAGAAAGGAGCAAGTTTAATACATTTCTGCCACTGGCAAATTCATTCATCTTTGTCTGTCGCTCGCATCCTGTCCGCTTTCGCTACCCTTCTTTATTAGTGTCACCAATCAGAAGGTACACTCCTTTCGGAATGACAGCTTAAAGGATGTGCAATAGCTATTCTAGAAAAAAGTGAAAGCAAATAAAGCTTCATAACTATTTCATAGCATGTCAGAAAGTTATCCTTAAATGAAATAAAGATAATGTTCATAACGTTGAGTTCAAAAATACGCCTAAATTTTACATATGCTAGGACATGAAACGTTTATATAATTCCATAAAAAGCATTAAATTCAAATGTAATATAAATACACAATATAGATAAAAAATAATTTTAAATTGTGTAAGAAAAGTTTGCTTAAAAGAGTTGGTGTTATAGCTGTTGTGTTGATTTGATAAGCAATATTAATCTCATTTCAATAAATAAGCATTCCTAGCATCGCTTTAAAAGTGTACCAGCAACGATGTACCATTCCACCAAGTCAACTACTCCAAGGACATTTGGGAGCTTCATTCTAACGAAAGGTCAGTGGACGTTATGGAAGAAAAAGCCGTAACAAATTTACAGCTAGTAATAGATAAATTCTGTTCCACCATCTACGGAATGTTAGCAAGAAGCACAAAACAAGACCAAACCAAGCTAGGCACAAAAACACATTAAATTACCATCGAGACCAAATTTCAGCCAAACCAGCAAATGGAAACTGATAGCCGTGATTTATGGCGTGAGCTCTTTTACTACACTGAAATAACAAGACTAAGGAAAAGATCTTTCAACACTCCCGACCATACACCACGAAAAGCTTTTAGAATGAAAGCAGCGAATGAAGCACAAATATTCCACAGCAGCTCGTTCAAAGCAGATTCCAACAAAAACCCCACTTCAATTTAGTTCACATAAAAACAACTTCTGCAAGGCAAGAACAACTTTGTTCGTACACAACACCACCGCACCAAGGCACAATCGCAATGAAAAGGTAAATAAATGGCAACACGATGCGTACTCTAGCTCCAGCTGAAAATCAATTTCAAATTATGACTCGCGATAGAAATAGAGTTCATCCGAGACGATAAAGAATCGAACCATTTCCATCATATAATTCTACTACAGCTTGCTCATCACATTTCAATCAATTCAATTAGACCTAGTTTCTTTGGAACGGGTGAAAGAATTGTTTGTAGCAAAATAATGATCATAAAATTCGTGTTTGCATTAGTTGTATCAAGCAAAATCTAGTTAGAACATCTCTATCAAGCATAGAGATTGGATAAAAAATGCATATTCACTAATATTGCTGAATATCACACTAGCAGTGGATGATAAACACTGTCTTATTCTATTTTATCACTCTTTTGTACAATACAATACGTATGTAAATTGGGAAAAACTAAGTACTCTATTTATGCTTAGAACTTTGTTGCAATTATTAAATAGTAAATTTAATCTTATAATGAACTGTACAGTTCTTTACCAAATAAAATTAGGAAAATAATAATACAAAAATGTCAATAATTATAGTTAAATGCTAAATATAAAATGTATTGTTAATTGCGATTCATGTGTGTTTTCTAGATGATATATTCATTTTCGAAACATATCCATTAATCGCCGTCAAACTTCGCAACATAAAAGCTACAGGTTTTTAAAACATTTTTAACCTCTGCTTCAACTACCTGAAAGACCGAGCTCAGTCATTGAAGGTAATTATATTAAATGTTTCCTTGGAGCTAAATGTGTTGCAATAAGCCTTGGAAATGTGACAAGGTGATCTCGATTCTCAAACCATAAATGATCAGACATCCCCTTCCAGCTACCATTCGATCAACCTGCTGCTAAGCACTTTTGGCAAACTGCTCGAAATGTATATTGGTGTGCTCAGTGCTGCAAAATGTCATGGGTATCACGAGATTTTCACAAAAAAAAAAAAAAAAAACAATGAACATATCCGTGGTAGCTTGACGCTCATTGCTGATAGTCAATAAAAGTGCGTCATGACATGCTGAACACGACATGTGAATTCTTGAGTCCAACGCGATACTCTGACTGACAAGCTTAGCTTAATGCCGGCGCAAGCATAATCATGATTTTTTTCTGGCTGTGAACAGTGCTGCCAAATGCCACTATTTCAGTCATCAACTGAAACGAAGCTCAAATCAGATCACGTACACAACTGAGATGATCAGTGACTATACTCAAACAGTTGGAGAATCAATCACACCCTTGGTGACATTTAGTTTTGGCACCCAACTTTTGGTCACTCACTTGGTCACGACATTGTTGTCGGCGATAATCGCGACATTCTTGGAATATACTTGGCGCGTGGGCTCTAGCATCAAAATGAGCATGTTTTCTCCCTCTATCTGTTTTGATTATCTATCGGGACAAACAGAGCGAGAAAACATGCTCAGATTTGTTTCTTGGAACCACTCGCACGCATCACATATCTCCCATGACCATCGCGAAGATCACCGACTGAAAGTGTCGCGCCCAAGCGACTGACCAAGAGTTGGTTGCACACAATGCCACCAAGCATGTAATGGTCGCACCAACTGTTTGAGGCTCGCCTCTGATCATTACAGTAGAGCTCGTGACGCTGAGATGATTTTGTTTCAGCCGGAATTTGTCATGACTATGTCAATGACATTTTGCAAACTGATCACAACAACAAAAAATCGTGACATAGTGACTGACCAAGCGATGGTCGCAAACATGTCATGCGCATGTATTAGTCACACCAACCGTTCTGAGTATCACCTCTGATTATCACAATTGAGTACGTGAAGTTGATATGGATTTTGTTTCAGTCAAATTTTTTTATGACATTGACAGTGACATTTGCAGCACTGGGTGTGCTACATGACATGTTTACGTCACGTATAATAGTATGCCAGTGGGCTACATGCTTTAAAGATTTGACAGCTGAATCAATCACGTTCACGGAAGCTATAGTAAGAACAGTGAAACAACTTAGTTCAAATAACTGTTCGTAGGGCCTGCTCCTAACGTCTGATTAACGTCCATTACGAATTCGATCACAGGTTTTTTTCACTCTCATCTGTAATTGGTCGCAGCAACTCTCAGCAGGACGTATTGCAGTGGAAAGAAAGAGAGAGAGAAAAAGAAAGAGTGAGAGAGAGAGAGAGAGATTACATAATGCAGAAGCGACATATTCAGAAGAGAGCAACCGATCGTACACTATGTTCTCCGCAGAATGTCAGCTCTCAAAATGTTGAAAGAGTGGTACATTTTGTTTTGGCCGGATACGATCCAGCAAATATTTCTGTGATTCTGCTACTTGTATAGAAGGGAGAGTCAACCGAATGAATGCTGAATTCTAGCCGTGTGATCTTTTCTAGAGACCAGAGGATTCTGTAGAAGCTTCAAAAGCAAATGGAAAGTAACACGGCTACTTTTTCTGTGCGTTGGACTGCAAGGTCGATGTCCGGTAGCGGTTATAGTTGCTTTCAGCTTTGTCGCAATACTCTAACCGAGCGCTAAAAGAAATGAAACGATTGGGCGTTCTGGTAACTGGTAGCTCTGGTAACGCCCAAGCAACTTGTTCTAATGCACCCCAGCTTCTATCGATCGAGATTTTGTATGCCAAATTGAGGAGGAGAACATATGTATATTTAAAAAAAAAGAAATTATGGAAATCTTAAAGAGGAAAAAATCCATGCAGTTAGTACCAATATCTTATTCCATGTTTTAACCACTTTTTGTTTTTGTTAGGAACATGTTAGTAACTTACAAGTAATCAAGCTCCCTTGATTTGATGGGCTTGCTATGAGACACTTTGCCTTTAAACTCTTTTCATGTGTCTACCATTATGACCAGAAACAATTTAGTAGCGTTTGAGACACGTGCCAAATACCATTTCCCAGGATCCGCTAATAAAGGTTATCGTGCAAAGACTTTATAATGCCACATCCTATGTTACATTGCCATCTTTAGCATTGGAAACCTTCATGAGTATGTTGGATATATCTCGGGCAAATGCCAATCTTGTAACCATTTTTTAGCTAAATAGTAGGGTAAATTGGCCGGTCTCGTGGCACAGTACGTGGACCCGAATGGACCGTAACCCCATACGTATCGTACCATTCGGTGCAACAATGATTAATTCCAAAAGCACCATTATGGTATGTACAACCAACGACTGCCGAACAAATGAAGATCCATCTTTGCGGAGTAACTTTTAGTTTCCTTTCTCATATTCACTTCAAAGTAATCACTAGACAAACAAAATATCTAACTGAAAACAAGTCGACACTTTACACCCTCATGAAACATATTAAGGTATCGACAGAGATTGAAGCACTTACGATGATTGAATTTTGCGGTTGACAAGCAAGACCATGTTACCAACTACACAGTAACACCGTTCCCCACAAGCAAGTTCCAACATTCATTGCCAACAGCAGCCTAAAACTAATCTTCTTTTGCTTTTTTGTGCTCATATACAATTTTACGCTTAAACTTTCTTGTTTTCAATCTACACGCTACCGACAAGGTATGCAAATACGGTAGAGCTTATCACGCTTCATACTTTCGATGAGCCTCTTTTTGTACCGAAAAAGACGGGTTTAGATAGAAAAAAAATGAAAACTTTTACTAGAGCAGAATGGAGAGGAAAAAAAATCCCGTAAGACCCAAAGCATACCCGTACAACTAAGCCCTCCATAATTGTGCTTCAGGACGGTTCTGGTTGCATAACCGCTTTCCAACGACAACCAAGCGAGAGAAAGAAATTTAAAAAAACCCTTTGAATGTATTAATTTAAATTTATTCACCATTAACAAGCCTTACAAGCATCCCAGCGGAACAGCCACCACTGGTAAATGATTCGTTTCCTACCACTTTTTTCAGCCCTTAAGGCATTTGACCCAAATTAGATTTAATCCCAGAGTCATACAAAAATATTATAAGAGCAATAGATTGGTGTGTACTGAAGGAGACGAAATTGTTAAAAGCAGAGACCGAAATACTTTAGAAAATGAAGTGAATGTAATATATTTTTTGGCTATTGCATAGTTCCAACTGATACTAATTCATCCTAAAGGATGACTTTTTTCCCATTTCCGAACATTGCATCGATGGAGACGCATGGTACTTCATGCAAGGCGCATGGCATAAGTACAGGGTTGCTCTAGTCAGCTCAACATCATAAGCAACGATTTGAAATTAAAAAAAAATTAAAAACAAAATCACTCGAAATAGGTATCACAATAGTAGCTTGAAAAATTTGTAACAACAGTAGCAGAAATGCTCTATAATACCCTAATTTTGCCTTTTTTTCTATAATAACCCACCAATAATTTTGGCTGATGGTGTTCATTGTATCAAACTATCTATATTTTCTAGGAATGCATCTATTTTTCTATTGCATCCTAAGAAGTAATGCATTGACATCGATTGAACTCTTTATTCCTTCTCTGATAAAGTCGGATGAATGCTACACTAGTCCAAATAACTACCATGATTAATTTCAAATCCCAGTCGTCTGGTCTAAATACGCATTCTCCCTTAAATTGAACAGCCCCTTTGTATCCTGTATCCGATGATCCGAAAATATAAATAACTTAAAACCTAAAATGTTAATCTTTCTCCCTCAATTTTTCAACAAAATAATTTGAGCAAAAGTCTAAAAATACATCACTGACCACGTCCATTCACAGCGTTTTACAAACCAGAAACAAACGCAAAAAAACATTTTCAGTGCCTCAAGATGCACTTTAACTATCAAAAGTTGTTGTTTCATCGTAGCGTACCCATTACTAGGCGTGTATAATTTATCAAATGCTCAGCTTTGTTTACATACATTGTTAATTTAACAATTCATTTCTATATAACGTCAAAATGGAAACGGACGGCCTAGTCCGTAAAGTCTAAACGGCCTAGTCCGTAAAGATGGCGTGGAGGCGTCCGCTATTAAGGCCGGGATAACGGACTGGCATACAAGGCGCGAGACCGTAAGCGGTTTCAGATACTCATGAGGCAGGATAAGTAAGTAAATGATAACGTCAAAAGCATTTTTAAATTAAATTATTTATAAATCTGTGTTTAATTGTTTGCAAATCGATGCACACAGTCTCTGAAATCTTTGAGCGTGTGAAAATTATCATCGCTTGTGAAAATGACTATTTCTTTCTTTCTCTTTTTTGTTTCAGGAATGAAAATTCACAATAGCAATACAAAAGCTAACCTAATCTAAGGTGCTACAAATAAGCGTTTGTTTACATCTTTTCTAGCAAACATGAGACTAGCTTAGCGAGTCATTTTGTATAAAGTGTTGCCATGATTTCAACCGCCAATTATCAAACTACATATAACTTGGTGGGTAGTTACGAGAAGCCTCCTATCGACGGTCCCGTAAAACAGCGTACAACAGAAATTGTGTTGCATAAGGTTGTATATTACAGACCTAATTGACAGTTGCGTTCCGCCATTTTGGATGTTGAAATGTATGTACTAACAATCATGTTCTTCTTCTTCTTCTTTAGTTTTACAACCGTTGTCGGCCAAGGCCTGCCTGTATCCATTAGTGAAGTGGGCTTGTCTTTATTGGACTTATTGATTACCCATAGCAGGATAATTGAGGCGATCCCGTGGTATCGTCGTCAAATCGAACGACTTAATAACATGCCCGTCATGGGTTCAAGTCTAGAATGGACCATGCCCCCGTAGCAAGGATTAACTATCTGGCTGCTGTTGTTGTTAAGTTTTACGAGTTCTTTATATTAGATACTACAAACGATATTGATTTTATTCTCATTTTTGATTCGAAAAACTTAACAAAATTGTAATCTATGTATAAGTTATTATATATTCATATAGATTTCATTGATTTAAGAAACAGATTAGCAAATACATATTTTCATTTACTTCATAAACTGTGTGCCTGTTGGGAACAATTAGTTGGCTGAAAGTAACATAGCGTAAAATATTGCAACAAATCCTTTGAGTTTAATGATTTAAGAATGTGTAGAAAAGCCAATAACAGACCTTAATGGCATGCCCATTTTACCCCACGTTGCCATAAGAATAGGTATCAGTATTTTTGCGTAATTGATTTCCATTACAATAAATTGAAACACACTATAAGTTTCACAAACATAACCTCAACATAGCCTTTCATTTCATTCGTATCATATGGCAACAAATAAATACTAAGACCGTGTGAGACATTTGTATGAATCCAGATGATGGATCTAGACGTCCCTTAAAATGATCGATTAACGTTAGGATATCGTAACAAGCGCGTATATGTATAGAGAGCTTTGTAGTGGTTAGCATAGAAAATACAACACAAGAAAAAAAGTGAAAATAAACTATTGAACGAATAGCATTGCTGTAGCTTAAGTATATTTAACACGTACTGACCTTTTACGCGTCTCTTCTCGCTTGCGCATCAGCTTCGCAACCGGAGATGTGGATGTCACGGTGGATGTTTCACTGGATTAATAGTTAAGTCCTTTCCCACGAATGTGTAACACAAAACTGAGGTTTAGGGGGGCGGGGGGCGTACCAGCAATCCTCACTTAAATGGGGGGCACATTCACCTAAGATAACCGAGTGCACACACACACCGTCGTCAAGGTACAGAGCCGGAAAAGGTCCGCCAGGGGAACAAAATTAGAGTACAAGCTCAATCGAATCACAATTTAAATTCCTTCACTAACTTTACCACGCCCGAACACGCAAAGCTAGAGAGAGAGAGGGAGAGAGAGAGAGAGAATGATAGAGGGAGAGAAGGTAGGGAGAGAGAATGATAGAGGGAGAGAAGGTAGGGAAAGCAAAGAATGATCGAGATGCGTTAAAATGTGAAAATAGAGGCAAATAAAATTACAAATCAATTTATATTTTATGGCACACGAGTTTTATTATAGTCACGAATGGGCAGGACCCACCCAAAAATGTCTTCACACGGACACCGTTGGATATTCTCACAAAAGTGACACACACTCACACGTCGAGGAGACTAACCAATGAAAAGTATACCTCACAGACCACGGAACAACGGCAAAGGACAACGCCTGCCGATTACTTCAACCTTATCAGTTAGCACACTGTTCCTTTGTGCCTTTTTCCTTTTCCTACACTTGTCTTATACTTTTATCACCTAGAGATGAAAAACAATTCAGCACATTTTCACCTCACACACACACACGCAGAAGCTCACGCACGCACACAGGGACCACGCTGATCTGGGCCGGCAAAAGTTAAAGGCGAGGTCACACGCGAAGGATTAAACGAACAAGAGAGGAGAGGAAAAAACAAGCACACTAACCGTGTGTGACCTAAAAAATCAGACATGTTTCAGACACATTTAGACACACATACTCGAGTACACCCACACAGACACAGACTTGGCAACAAAGAGGAAGATAACAAGTAGAATTGAAGTATCCTGCAACTCCCGGCACTAGCACCACTTTTACGCACCCCAAAACGCACACAGAACAGGGCACAGGAAGGGTCTGTTTTTCGCGATAGGTAGTGGGATGGGGGTGAGGGAGGGGAGGAGGTAGAGAGTGGGGACAGTAGATGAACGCAGGCAGTAAAATCTACCTCCGCACTAAGAAGCTTGCAGATAAGTCATAACAAATCGCTGCGTCAGGAAGCCCAGCCCCTCAGCGGGATCACTGCCACACACACACACATACACACACAGTGGAACGTTTTCTGCGGGTGTTGGGATGAGGATATACAGGACCACCCACCAACTACATTTTTTCACTTTCTTTGCAAAATCCTCAGAAACCAAGCTCACTACGCCCAGTTTTGCCCAGCTGGGGCAGCGCACTGTCGGGATGCTGCTGCACCTTTTTGAATGGAACATATAAAAAAAGAAAGCGGAAAATTCGTTGCACCTTTTTTGCACCACGGGTGGGGCCTGCTGCTTGCTGTTTTTGGATGTTTATGAATGTGGTTTCGTTCCACAATTTTGTTTTTTATTTGCTTTCCGCGATGAAACGACAGCAAAAGAGGTTGACAGTGGCAACGATGATGATGGCGGCAGCGGTGGCGGCGGCGGTGGCGACGATACACACAGAGACAGAGAGATAAAAACGGACACAACTTGATTCGATTGAGTGCGGCAACTAAATGACGACGGGCTCGTTCGAAACAGGTCGCGAAAACGTGTCCGCTAAGTGAGAGATGGTGGAAAAGGCGGAAAAAGAAGAAGCTGGGTCCCTTTTTTCCCCACCGTGCCGAGGCACAATAAACTAAGAGAGTGGCGGCGTGAGTGTGTGTGTGTGTGTGTGTGTGTGCGACTGAACTCGTATGGTTTTTGGGAAAGATGGGATCTGTTATCACATCTTGAGCGATGAGTGGGACAGAGAGCCTCAAACAACCTTAAAAGCATAACGCATTGATTGAAAGAAAATCACACTAGAGCGTAGCAGTGGTAAGCTGAGAGAGGTTGTTGTGTATGTGTGTGTGCGTGGAACTCTTCCAGGATCGCAGCATCCTTTGTGAGCGCCAGACACGAGGACGTTTCAATGAGTGACACACGCATACACATTCACGCACACACGGTGGGGAAAGCATGTCGCGCCCAACTCACATTCCGATGCATTCGTTTGCGTGTTCCGCAAAAGGAATGCTTTTTCAGGGTTTGTTTAATTAGGACTGCATGAACCATTTTTATTGTTATTAATTACACTTTTAACGAAATATTATTAGTACATACGATTTAGGTTTTTGTAGCGTTTTTTAACGCGATAAGCGGGTGTGTTCTGTTGAGAATTCTTGTTATCACGCAAGAGCATGCGCGCCAAGTACTCTAGCACCAATTGGTGGAATACTATACGAGTGAGTACGAGAGCCGGATTCTGAATCGGTATCGCTTTTTTATGTCCTTTTTTATTTTTTTTCTATCCACCTTCACACCGAGACCGAGACCACGATCCTGGCTAGCCTGGGATGATTCTGTCGGCGACTCCCAACACCCGTGTCGTGGGTGCGTTCGGTGCATTCATCCCACACACACACACACACCGTCAATGCCGTGTTCCCGGGAGCTAATGGGAGCGCGTGCGGTCACTTGACCGACATTTCCCCCTCGGCCCTCCCTGAAACCGGACACGGACCGGAGAGAAGCGCATGGCTGGCTGAGGGCTGGAGGATGCATTTTTCTGGGAAAACACGCATCCCATCCATCCACGCCCGAGTAAAAAAGCAGAACAAGAAACACAAACTGGCAGCAAAGGGATGTTAGGTTCAGTGTCGGTTAGCCACTTCCAGGGACCGAGCGTTAAGTACTCGGCTCGGCAGCTCAACAACTTCACCGTCCGTCAGCGGTTCGGTTCTCGAGCGCAGTCAATGGAGCATACGACGATGGTGAGATGAAGTGTTTCGCGGTACCTGCGAAAGGGAGTTCTCCCTCACCCCTCTTTGACAGCTGTACGGGAAAACGGTTGGCAAATCAAAGACAAATGCAGGTCAACGCGGGTCATTGCACACGGAAAACGAAACAATGGAAAGCATGTAGGTAGAAATTTAAGATATGTTTATAGTACATTCTAAATTATTGTGGAGGGGAAACAGAAACACCGCTAAAATTTAGATTTATACAGCACATATTTCAATACTGATATCCTCTACAGTCTTTCCCCGAGTTACGGGACACTAGAGATACGCGATTTTGTTAGTTTTGACATTTTTTACGTCAAAATAATACAATTTCCTCCCACATTTGCAAATTCAAAATACAGGTGTCCCCCGAGATGCATTGTTTATGTATTTGGGACCGAAAAAATGTCCCAAAGCAAGGTGTGAGTCAAAATAGTCGTATGTCGTATATCTGTGAATATAAAATTTATAAAAGAAATTGCAAAATCAGAATCAATGATTTCGTGTATTTAATTTAAAATAATGTTCGATAATGTATTAATTTTACTCCAAAAGCCGTTTACACGATATAGATATTCATGATCGGATAGTTGTGGAATCTTTGGAAATGTGTGTTTAACGGTTATTAGCACAGAAATTCAAATAAATACTTCAATTTCTTCTCAATGACAACTTTTAACTGAGAAAATCAAAATCATCTGCCAATCACCGTAACTCGGGGGACGCGTGTAAGTTGCAGTTTTGTAAAAAAAAAACATAAAATCCACAGAATTAACAAAAATTTCCACACGAATTGTATGAAATAACTAATAATGAACATCAAATTACAAAATTTTATCATAAAAAATGTTTTATCATCAATATTTTGGCTGAAACGTGATTTTCGACCTACGCGAATGTCCCTGGATCGCATTATTCGCTTAGCTCGGGAAAAAATTTTATTGAATAGTATCTAATGTTTCATTTTCTTTAGCGTCTAGGTTGTGAAATTCCAGTTTAATTCACGGAGCGAAATAAAAAAACACCACCAAGTTTCGGAAGTTTTTGAATTACCTTACCGATGAAGCGACTATTGACAGTCTTTTGTTTATTTAAGAATATTATAATAACCTGTTTTACAACGTTCAAGCACATTATTTTTATATTTTCATAAACCTTTTTCAAGAATAGGCTGGAATATTCTTGAAAAAGGTGTGAAATTAAAAAAAAACACGATCCTTCTGGTACATTTATGATGCACTTTCAAGCGTAAAAATTGACAACAAAATTTATTTAAAACCATAATAAACATTTTAGGAATGATAATACTTATCATCGATTTCAATTAGTTTAACAAATCGCTGCTCCATGGACCAATTATTCACATCAAGTTCTACTTGATGATCTCCTCCAAGTTTACATACATAAGGTATTTTAGAATCCAAAATATGTAAACAATTCAATAAATTAAAACCTTATTCGGTCCAACTGTTACTCATACCAACAAAATTCTCATGAAAATGTGCCCCTATACAAACCGCCAAAAAGCGTCATGCCCTAAATGCGTGAAGCCAAAATCGATAACATTCGATGATATACGATGAGAAGTCCATACACAGCCAATTTTCTCATCCTGTTTCAGTAAAGTTTTTCAGTAAATATTAATTTAATTATGCATTCCAATACACTGAATTTGACTGAAAATCAACAAAATCAGTAAACAATTTGTCGATTCATTGGTTATCTGTAAAATGAATTACTGAAAATGCTGCAATTCACTCTGTCAATTCAAAACAAAACATAAAGCGATGTCCACGTGCTCGTGGTGTGCAAAAATTTGATTTGGTAGGCACTTTACTTTTAGGTTTACTGAACTTTAAGCTTTAAAAAAACGCAATACAATTTTACTGAACTACCGTAAAACAAAGTTTGTTGTGTACAAAAAAATCTTTTTCATGGCGATGATATTGCACAAGGGTTTTTTTTATTTCAATTTTTCTAACAACGATAGTTCCGAACAGGGCTAGCTAAAGCATTCCAACAATGAAGAAATAAAACAATTCGAATCCATAACAAATCATCACATAAGTACTGTTGGCTGTACAACATTTTTCAAATCAAGAAAAACTTTTATACTATCACTACTACTACCACTACTCATGGCGATGAAATTTGGCATTTTATCGAATGTCATCGCACCATACAGGATACATACATGCATGTTGGCGTGAATTGTATCAGTCATGCTGATTTTTCACGCTTCATGAAGCAGTATTGTCACAGTATGTCCCAACGTACGAAAAGATAACATGAAAGAAAATTTAATGATTCAATACCTCAACTAATAGCAACATTATATTAGAATAAACTACGTTGAATATATGTTTTTTTTATCTTTCCCAGTTGTGCAAATTGGATTCATCTTATAAAATAATATTTATGAAATGTAACTTTAAAGCAAATAATTGAGGAAAGTAGTTTCTTTCGAAACGTGAATAAAACACCCAATAATTAAAACATCGCGCAAGCAGTGAACAATATTCAGATAGATACCATTATAACAGTTAGACTTCATATGTTTACTTATAATTGAACAATGTTGAAAAGTAGCATAATATTGTTTATTTGGGCTCGAAAACGGTGTATGTGGAATATCAATCCAAATGTGCAGTCTTAAAGAAACAATCATGTATTCCAAATTGGATACAACACTTTGTCACAATAAAGTACCCAGCCACTCTCATCATTCTGGGCGAATTTTAAGAGGAATAATATTTGATTCAATTATACCACATGGTAAATGACACAACAAGTGATTGTATGTCCCAATAAAACAAAGCAAAACTTAAAAAATTTGCATACCATGGAAAGGAAAATGCATACAATGTTAACTGTTCCGAACGGATTGGAACAACTATTTTAATTTGTTCAAAATGTGTTTATAAGTTTACACAGCGTAGTACGAATAACCCATTGAAGGCAAATATCCAGGATGAGAAGGTTGAAATCTCTTACCTATCGCTTGGTTGAATGATACCTATTTTTAACATAATACCAATTGTTCAAAAAAGCCGGAATCATCTTAAAATAGCCAAAAAACCTAAGAAATTATACAATCATAATTATATTTCAGCAAAACTGCTTCTTCTTGTGAAGACAAATTCAGCTACTTGTTGTGAAGGAAAACAATCGCTTCCCATTCTGACCAGCTAGGAAAAGCTTTTTTTTTTCAAATAGAGTCACGACAAAAGGCAAAATAGATTAACTACCATCAATCGGAACTGGTAAACTCAGATATAACTTAAACAATTACAACTGATGTAAAGAAATGTGAGTAACCAATTTTTTTACTTCAAGGATTTTTTTTACAATTTTTGAATGAATTCCAATGATAATGAGCGTTCATCAGTGTTGTCACCTTTTTACCCATTATTTATGTTTTGGGTTTTGACCGGATTTTTACTTTTTTCCTTTTTACGCTGGTAAATATTGGGTATTTTCGTTTGAAGGGAATTTATAATGTATTTTTATCATTTCTATCAAAAATCAACCTCGAAAGTTCTTTCTACTTTCTCGTATCCTTATACGCAATTTAGGCATATACAAAGTCTCTTGGTCTAAATATCTAATAAATAAATAAAATATTTATTTATAACGAAACTACGATTCAGTACCTTGATTTTCTCGTTGACGATGTCGTACAACCAGATCTAGGTTTGTAAACGATTCGTTCAATGTTTTCAAAAGAACGATATAAATATTTCATTAAATTTCAACATCTTCAATCATCAAGAGCAAATACTGTTCCTCAAATTGTTAACCCTTTTCACTTTTTATGGATTATATGGAAGCATGTCTTATCAATAAGCTCAAACGCGATTAATCAAAGTGTTTTATCCAAATTGGTTCTAATGGAAGGTAGACAACTAGAATCTGATAAAAATTGACTTGAACTAGTTTATACGTAACATGGCTTCAAAAATATGAATGGACAACTGTGGAAAGTGATTTAAGTGGTCTTTCATAATTTTTTCATAAGTAGTCTTTCTTGCAACATGAAAATGATTCTCGGCACGGTGTATTGATGAATATTAAACATATGATTTATACATATTTTCTAACGCTATTCACGAAATACAAAGTCATACAAAGTTCTAAGATTTTTTTTCCCCGAAATTGAAAATATCCGATTCGGTACATCCCAAGCGTTCGCATGCTGATAAAAATGAAAGAACTGCATGCATACTGTTTTTTACAACAGCTATGCAGGATTGATGATCTCTTTAAATGATCTATCTCTATTTCATTCGCATTGCTTCCATTTCTTAAACACTATTTTAATTTTTGTTTAGGAAACAAAAAATATGTTTGGCATGCGATAACATTATATGATTCCTTAAAAAAAAAACTTAATACTTCATAAATGCAAAACCGAATCCTATCCAGCCCCCGAAAGCCAGTATAGGCCGGCCCAACCGCGTAGATCAGCGGCCGGAAAACTTTTTAGGTAAAGAGCCAAATTGTGTAAATGATCAAGAGCCGCGGGCCATTTAATTTAGCACTCAAATTATTACATTTCAAAACGATTTCAAACCAAATAATTGGATAATGATATCAAGCAATACGATTGGAAACAATACATGGAAATGCATGACTCTGTAAGTAAAATGTGGTTGCACGTGGAAATGCGTGGCTATATCGTTACTTCTCGTTATGGTTTCAAATCTCGTACGAACAGGCAACTTTCTATTAAATGGGGATGATTATTCTACTTTAACCAACAAATCAACGCTAAATAACAAAACAAAATACAGTAGTGCGCCGTTTATTCGGGCTTATCGTGACTCGACCTCGCCCAGATACTCATATAACACGAATAATGAGTCAGAGTATATATTTATGACAAATTCCTGTTTTTTTTTTTAAATTTTTATTACGTTTTCGTAAAACATAGCCAATTTTCATTAACCTCGTTATTTTCCAATCGGAATATTTGAAATGAGCCATGAAATATAGTGTTTTTTGTTCTGACAACGTGCTCTGATAACCTTTTTTTTCAAATATCCACACACACAATCCAGCACACAATTTCACCTTTGTATTGAACTGTCATTTCTCAACAGCACGGATAAACGGACAGCCGGTATAAAGGTACCCGCATAAGCGTCACTCCACTGTAATCACAACTAGTCAATATTTTAAAGGACACATATTTTTTTATATTATTGTAGCTATTCAAATTTTAAGCTGTCGATTCAAACTAGCCGTTGTGTCCGATGTTCGTGTGCGATTAAATAAACCACATTTGGAATACGTACGAAAGAAAATACTTTAAAATACTGTTAAAGCACTTATTTAAACGCTGTGTATCGTTTAATAACAGTTTCTTAAACGCGCTTTTGTACATTTATTTTGCAAAGATCATTTATTTTTTAAATCATTGATCGAATTTAATGCCCGCACCCACACACACTCACTCACATCAATATATACATGTACAATTTCTTACGCACCAAACCAACACTACCAATGGAACGCGGGCGATGGGGAAAAACTTCACTGTCAACAACCAAGTGCTGTACGGATTGGCAAACGGCGGCAGTATGGAATATTATTCCATTTCAAAGATTGATATTTCTGCATACGTACCTCAATCATAGACAAAGCGCACAAACAGGGAATTAGAACGGTAACAAAACATCAACCAAACCAAACCGAGCTGGAAGCAAGTCGATGAACAACATGCACCTTTCTAACCTCTTTCGTATTTTATTCCACTTTGTTTTGACAGCTATCTGTTGCCCGTAGAACAAAACATTGCTATGTTTGCCCCGTCCTGTCGCTGATACTGTCGGTGACTGTTGTAAGGTTCTCTTTTGAAATTTGCTTGAAAAGGCGGTTTACGCATAATTTTAATTCGCAACAATGTACAATTTAAAACTAACACAGCCATTAATTTAAAATGGTTGCAACAATGTTATAATTGAAACTTTTAATTTATATAAACCTGCTGAAAATGAATTATTTATTATCAACTTAATTCATCGTCAAAATTAATCGAAACGTTCCATAGGCTTGTGTTCATGAAATCGTCGAAACTCTGAGAAACATTATGCATAGTTTTTAGTTTTAGTTTCATTCTTCGATCCTTTAGTCATCATTGTGTGCTATCATCGATAAAAAAAAATGCAATACTTACCGGTATTGATTGCTTTTGCTTCGAAAACGGACGACATTAATGCAATTTGCACAACACGCTTACTTTCAGTTATTGATCATTTTTTTGATTTTTTTATTCTAAAAGTTCTACATAACTTCAATCATTTTTAATTTAATAATAATATTAATAATAATAGCAATGTTAATGGTATATACTAGTACTGTGTATATAGAATTTATTTACAATTCTACTCTGTTACGAATTTGTGTTTCTGTTTCAGTTTTTTTTATACAGTCCTGCGGCCGTTAATCCCAAAGGGCAACCTGCAAGCGCGATTCTATTCCCTTCATTTTTGGTCACATCATCCTTTGTGTGCCTTCTGTCTATCACCATAAATAAACTTCCCACCCCCGTATCGTCCCTTTTCATTAGTTTATCGTTTTTTTGCATTGCATTGCACAGCATTTGCAATAATAATAATAATACTCCAAATGAAACAAAAAATAAGGAGTTTTTTTTACTTATTGTGTAACACCAAGATGTTGCCGCCCACTGTTGAGAGGCTGTTGTGTTCCATTAGTTGTTTGTTTGTCTTGCTTGCTTCTTGTTGAGTTTCCTTATTAATATAGTTTAACTTACTACACGTTTGCTACACGTTTCGTTTCATTGCTGCTAGGTTGTGTGTTTGTGTGTTTATTTTACATAGTAACTCTAAGTCAATTGTTGTTGCTTTATGTGCTGTTCCTTCGTTTGCTTAAAATCGACCTTTACTTCTCTTCAATCTATTCGTTCATGATCCGTACGTGTGTTGCTTTAGTTTCTGCCCAATTGCGTCAGCTGCTTTAAAATGCAGATGTTTTCTCTAATCTCTTCTTTCCGATACATCTGTTAAGTTTTGTTCTTCAATTTCCCCCCCTGCGTTTTATATTTATTTTCTTTCTTCTTTATATCTCGTTGATTCCCTATGATGTCTTATATCTCTATATTTCAATTGTGTCTCCCACAGCGTGATCAACTCTACTCTGTATACAATATATAGCTTTATATATATATCGATGTGTACGTATGTATATATATATATATATAGATGTATAGTATTTATATAATATCTCACAATACACTTCAAGCTTCGGTTTCATTTAACTTTATGTTGCTTGTTGAGTCGACCGGTTCATTTACCGTTAAATCGGACTTTGATTCATACCGGCTGTTATATGTATAGATGCTTGAATTCTGTCACGACCATTTCATCTATAGTTTTGTTGCACGTTCAACGTATCCGTTCCTCAACGTTTAATGCTGTTACATTTGTGGTGTATTAGTTAGTTTTGCACTCGCTTCACACCCTTTTTCTTACGCACCTTTTTAAAAGTAATGCGCATCAAATGTGAAATCATCTTCTAGATCATCTTCCGGCCCTAATTACCATTGCTCTTCGTGATCGGGTTTAAGTGGTTCGTGTGTTGTGGTTTCGTACAATATTATAGTCTTTTAGTTTAGTAATGCTTTCAGTTTGTTGCTCTTTGTGAAGAGTTTGGTGCAAAGTCGCCCGCAGCTTTCCTGTTACCAGTTTGTTTACCGTTCGTCGCTTAAATTATCAATAGTTGTTGCTTTTGCTTTGAGTTGAGTTGCACTTTGTGAATATAGGTGTTTCTTTTGGTTGTTGTTGTGTGGTTTCTCACACTTCTGCCTACCCACAATACATTCTCATTCTATCTCCTCTAGAGGACATCTCTTTACCAATAGTAAGTTACATGAATAGCATGAATTCATGCTGATTCCTTCCACTTTTCTATTACACGAGATTTCTTTTATTGTGACACATACAAAAGCAGGCAAAACTTACAATTGTGTGAATGTTCATTGCAGGGACACGTTATGAATTGCGGGACGATTGATACCACATTGAATCGCAACTAAATTAAGGGTTTAGTGAAACACCAAAGTTAAATGTATGATTTGTGAAATGTGAAAACATTTCACATAGTCATGCACGGGCTAGAACGTGATTGCTAATTTGATGCTTCTTACTACCCGGTTTAGTATACGTTTCCATTAGGTGCAGCAAAAAATCTTTATAAACCCTCTCAATTCAACCATGACCAATTACACTCATTCATCTAGGGTAAGAACCAAAGTAGAGGAGTACTATTGATGTGAAGTCATTTGATTCTCGCTAAAAACGCATGCTCAATTTTGAATGTGATAACATGGTAAAAGAAATAGTTAATCCGCTTCGTCAGAAACACCTTTCAATAACGCTTATTTGGCGTTGTTGCCATGCAATAAAAAGGGTTTTTACATTTAAAAAAGGCAATCTATAATAGGGCTGGTCCGAATGCCAAATGGTAGCTTACTGCATTTGTAACGATCTCTTGTGGCATGAACCAATTGTAGATTCGTTCCCAAACGTGAACTATAATTCCGTGGCAACACTCGTCATTGCAAAGAATAATTAGGTAGGACATCTGAATGTAGGATTATTGAGCTATTTCAAGTTACTTTTGCTATCATCTTTGGAGTTGATTGTATGCCTAATAATAACTATCAACTGTTTAGCTATTGGTTACTGTAGTCGCACAAAAGAATTAAATAAGTTTATTATCCATCCAGGTTCATGCAGACTTTCCTTGACAATGGTAATGGTTCCAGCAACACTTGTAGTGTTGCGAATCAAATGTTACGTTTCGATTGACTTAATCTCCACATGTACGAGAAAACCTTATTCCCTTTGTTCCTGGTCATCAGACACAACCTGCCAAACAATGTAAATGTCGTGAAGAATTGTACAAAAGTGAGAGTGTATTAATTAACGGTAGCAAAGTGTTGTACACTTACAGTTTAAAGAGAAGCATATAAAACATAATTGTATTTGATAATATAATTGTGACGTTTAGACTTGAGAAAAAAGCATTGCTGTTCTTTGCGGCACCACCTGTTGTCACACTCCACATTCCGTGACGTTATTCAACTAGTATTGCTAGCAAACTTTTGTTAACGACTTACCAAACCCAACTTTTTACTCGACTACGTGTGTAGAACAAGGTAGATAACACAAGTGTATGGCGAAACTAGCAGTAGAGTATGGTTTTGACTAAAAATTTTCTAAATTATCTTTCATGCAGACGGATCATTGTCCTTCGCTTTAGAGCTGTTACTATTGCTGCACAGTATTTTCATTTAATAAATTAAACTACTGTTGCATTACTTTTGTGTATCCTTCTTTCGGTTCCTATTCATATTTAAACTCCTTTCTTGTTGTTGCTTCTCCTAAGTTTCGTAACAAACTTCAAGCGCTCTCTTTCTGTGCTTTACTAAAAGTCTTGCCATTTATATGTCTCTTTGATAAGTCTTTCGTGTGTGTGTGTGTGTGTGTGTGTGTGTGATCCTTCTATTACGTGAGCATTAAGCATGTAAATAATTAAAAACTCTATAAACAACATATAAAATAGCCTTATTCATAATGTTCCACCATGTTATGTACCCCTTGACTAAATGTAGCTGTTTGTGTGGATACTTCTTTTTACCGTGTATATAAAAGAAAATTATGCGTTTTCCTTGCCTCCGCGCAGCCTTGGCCCATGCTACAATTACATGTTTTACAATTGCTAGGAACGGGATCATCGATGGTTCAATAGTAGTGTCTTTGATTATTCCTTAAGAAGGATAGGAAATGGTTGCTGATATCGATGAGAGTAAACTGTTCCCAACACTGTTCGCGTCTGGCTTTGCCCGACCAAAACAATGCATCTCTTACTAAAAACGATTAACGATTCAAACGCCTCAGACAAATTTAAGCACGAAATACGCGGCCTTAAGAGACAAAAACTGCTTCTCTTATCAGTCCACTATGAAGCACAATCTAATTCAGCGCCATTTAGCTGATGGTTTTATGAAAAATTGTGGTAAGATCCTGCAATTGGCCTATCGCAGTAAAACGACTAAAGTTTGTAAAAAAAATAATGGCAGACACCTTTTCAAAACAATAATCCACAACAAAATAAAACTATTTACCTTTTATCATCTCTTAGCTTGATAATTTTACACAGTGTTGCAGTTGCTCTCAATAACTTAATTCATCATTCTGCGTATGTTTAACGACAAAGCAAACAAACATATAAATTATTCTATTATACCGCCCTCTCTTTCTCCCTCTCTAGTGTGGTCCATGTATAACAAATACGATTACTTAGTTGCCTCTACGGCTGTGAAAATAACAAAAGCGTACAGTTGAGCCATTTTGGTTCACCAAAGATCACGAAGCTGTTGTTGCTGCTGCTGCTGCTGTTGTTGATTGTTTTCGTATGCTGATTTTGCCATTCCCACCAGCATTCGGCTGGATTCTTGTGTTCGGCCAACTTATGTTCTCATTTTAACCATTTGATTGGTACATTGCAATCGTTTACATGACTGAAGAAACGCTCCATGGTATGACATGTAGCTGAATTTACGTTCGTAATGTCACTTTGAGCATCATGTAACGCAACAAACACCATTGACAACATAGCTCTGGAAATTGTGGAAGTTGTGATTTGCGCCATATGGATTGCTTTTGGATACTATGTAGTTCACGTGGTAATACACAGAACGGTACTGGTCCAATATATCTGTCATCTTATATTGACAGAAAGCGATGCTGTGGACAGACTTAAGAGTGTGAAAAGATATTTGTTCAAGCAGAGGCTTTTGCATCCGTCTCGTACGGCCGTCCATATTCTTCAGCCTTTCCGTCTGCTCGTCGTTGGTCATTATTGTCATAATAAGAAAGTTCTCTAACTGGCTAGAACGGTTCTAGCTGCTTCTGCACCGGTTCTACCAGCATGACCCAATGTTACATGCGCCGAAGCTTCTGAATCCCAGCTTGTACATACTTTACGACATTATACAGGGAACTGTGCAGCGTCATGGGCCCGTTTTCGTGATCTAGTTCGATGAAAAATTCTAAAACAAAAGGATCATTAGCAAACGCAACATCTCTGCAGCCTCTTCCCATCAGCCCCACTTACCGACATGGTTCCCGCGTGACACTAAGCTATCCGCTTGCTCCCAAAGATCGAGACAAGTGGAAAGATGAGTAAACAACGTAGTTTGCTTTTGATACGCTGCATGGACCTAAAATAATTCAAATGCAGTGAAAAATACCGTCACTGCCATGCTGTATATTTATTGCTGCCATTCGAACTTACATTTATTGGCATTATAATGCATTGAGCAGGAGAAGAATTCATCGGTGGCATTGATCCAACGTGGTTGTTTTGTCCAGAACTGTAACCAGAGCTCTGCAATAACGAAACAAATTATAAATATTCGTGAATTCAGTTTTTTCTTATTTCTTCTTAGAATTCGGGGCTATTGTATTGTTAACAAATTGTTTTATTTTATATATTTTATTACTTAAATACTAAATTGCAATTATAGATAGACATACCTGCGAACCAACCGACGTGGGCGACAGTGGAGACGGAGTATTACCATTAGCTAGCTCCGCCGGTACTGTGCTGGTTTTGTGATTAAATTCGCCGATTGTCTTGCCCGTTTCTTTCATGTCCATTCGGCGCATCTTGTATAACTTGAGATAGATCAATGATTGACAACGCAAACTAAGAAGAAAAAATCGCACAAGCAGTGTGATCAGTTAAATTCCATTCATCTAATTTGCAGACATTCTCTTACCTGAGAATCGCCACCTTTGTGTGGATGTTACCCTGCATCGTTTGATTTTGCAGTTGACTACGAAATTTAGACGAAATGAACCTAAAGAGGACAAAAAAAAGTGTAAGGTTAGTTGTCGTCCTGCATTTACAATTCTTTCAGGACGTTCATGCGATAGAAACGGTCAGTAAGGACGAACAACGACCCGTCATCCTACATTCTGTCACACTCACTTAATCAAACAAAGCGTATCTTTGTACATCGTAAAGGCAGCTTTCTCGGTAATCGGGTCTCGCTCCATCGTGTCGCCAGTGAGCAGGAAAAACAGCACGGCTTCCAGGTACAGCATTGCTTGTGCTAAATGGTCTCCCTCCCGATCGGCCGCGTGCTTCAACCGCTTTGCTTCCGAGAGAAATCGGCTTTGGTCCCGTATTTCCGGTACTTCCTCGTTGCGTTCGAAGTACGACACATACACCTTTTTGATTTGCACCGGGACCTCTGCTGGTGGTCCAATATCACCGCCTGTTACGGGCGCAATGCCCGAATCAAACCCATTAGCACCGACCGTCAGATGTTGTTGCTGCTGTTGCCCTTGAACATTGGTGCTGCTGTGATGCTGTTGTCCGTTTCTCTCAATTGCTATCGCTGAACGACCTGAACTTGCTCCCGATGAGCTTTCATCTAACCGATCGTGATTGGTTGGTGGTAGTTGGTCAAGTTGATCAGTCTGGAAATGGGGTAACGGACGGAAGAAAAAAAAACATCAATAACAATGATTCCTTCAAATAAGCGTTATGCACAAGACGATCACCTGTAAGTTGGCGGATGTTTTATCCTTTTTCCGGCGCTTCTCCTTGTACGTATTGTTACTCCCCGAGCTGACGGAACGCTTCCGCATTCGTCCACTGCCTCCCGTATCTCCATCTCCTGTTGTACCATTTGTCAACGTAAGTCCCATGGTCGGCTTTCCCAGCTTATTATCCGTCAACAAATCGTCCCTATTGTACTCCTGTTTAATCAACGATTGAGCTGCTGGCGTACTGCTCTCCTGCTTTATCACTCCCCCATAGTTGGAGTATTTTCCACCACCGCTGCCACGGTTGCTGCCGTAAAGTAGGGAAGTTGTCTTGTCCTCCTTCAAACGCTGTTCGTCGTAGCCTAGTTTTTCGGATTTTGTCAACAATTTTTCGTCGTACTTGTCACTTTCGACGCCTTTTGGCCCGGCGTCGGATTGACTGGCAAGATGTTGATGATGGTTAGTGTAGGTGGTTTGAGGATGATGCCGATGGTGCAACGAAGGTGAATTATTTCCGTAAGAAGCATCCAGTCCTGCGCGATAATCTCGCGCCTTCTGGGCGGCACCACTGTGGTCACTGTTGATGGAATTGCTTCTGTGTCGTTCGGAGGATCCAATAGTTCCATTTTCTAGCACTGGCGATGATTCACCCGCCAGTAGTCGATTGGGAACGCTTCCACCATACGACACACGATCATCCAGTAGCCTGGGAGTCGAGGAGGAACTGTGCACTGAGCTGCCACTGCGATCGTGGTGGTCTTGCTGGCCCACCGAACTTCGCCGCCGCTTACCGTGCAGCTGATCGTAAGGGCTTTTGCTCTTCTGTCGCGCGGAAGAGGCACTGCGGTGTGCGTTGTAGTTATCATGTGACCGCAGTCCAGACTGGGGCCGGTTCTGTGGTGGTGGCGGTGGAATTTTTAACAAACGACTTAGATCGATCCGACAAACGAGCGAAACATTGTTGTTGCTTAAGGCACCACTGGTATGTGAATAGAGCATCTTGTCCAGTGTAGGTGAAACGGCCGCCGCTAACCCTGCCGTTCCCTGACTGCTGGGTCGACTCTCTCCTATGGCAGAAGGTGGCCTGGGAGAAGTTTCCACCAGTCCTGGTACGGTGAGGTGCTGATGTGCCGATCGCCGCATCTCGGTGGCTGCTGTTCCAGCTTGATTGTTAGCGTTTGGTGTCGTCGAAGCTCCATTGCTTTTCGCCAGATTCAGCTCATCAACGTGGTCAATGTAAACTTGACCCTTGCCTTTTCCGCCCTTTCCTTTGCCGCCCTTTCCCTTGCCACCACTGGCAGCAGCTGTGTTGATAAACACCCGAGCAAAGAGAGCCGCTTTCTTGTTTTTATTTTGTTTCTGAAGATGGGAAATAAAATGCAGCATCAATAAAAAAAAGTTAATTAATCTGTGATCATAAAGCAAACGTGATTTGAGAGTAAGTACCTTTTCTTTTTTGGTTGGAGTATCGCTATCACTATCGCTGTGAGAATCAGAGCGATCGTCATCATCATCATCGTCGTCGTCATCGTCGTCGTCGACAGTCTTGTTTCCGTTGGAGTTGAGCACACGGGATTCTTCCTCATCGACTGATGTCTGACTGATTGATAGTTTATGTGGTTTCTTGGGAAGGTTTCCACTAGTTGCAACATCTCCTAACCTTCCACCGCTGCCTTGGAAGGGCGATGTTATTAAAGAAGGCCTCCTGGAATGGCAATAAAAAAACAGATATGTTTAAAGATTTTGCATTGTTGTCGAACTGCAGCACAGCAAAAAATTTTTTTTTGGAACAGGTATGAATTTTACGGCCGGGCCGTAATACTCAATCAAATAAATAAATAAATATACAAGGTATGAATTTAATCTACTTCACTACTTGCAGCCATACAGCACTGAAGCACTGAAGGATTGTACCATTGATACATGTTTCATTGTCAATATAAAACTTACTCGTCATTGCTGTCGGATGAAAGATTGTGCAGATGATAGTTATTGTTACTCCGACTACTGCCGCTTCCATTGATGGGTCTATTTTTCATAGAAACATCGTTGGTGATCGGTCCATTTCCCTTGCCCGCTGATATGTTGCTCGTCAAAACGTCAGCCGGTGCCATTTTGTCCAGCTTCTTCTTCGATTTATGCTTCTTCGTTTTCGTCACTGGCACAACGGGATCAGCTGGTGCGGGTGTAGATCGATCGTGACCAGAATTGGAATCCGCAGACTCTCCTGACGATGCTACACCGTCCTCCTCAGCAGACGAACCCGACGAAGAGGAGCTACTCTCGGTGGAAAGCACTGTTTCGCTGCTGAGAATCTTTGACGAGCGCGGTTTACGGGAGTTTGCTTTTTTCGACAGAACGATTCCATCAACTGACGGAATGCTAATCGGAGGGCTCATAATACCCGCAGCTCCAGTATCACCGTGAGCGTATGGTAGCGAATTTATAGCCGACGAGGCGCTACCTTTTTTGGTAGGTGTTGACCCATGGGAGGACGTTTTGCTTGACCGGTGTCCACCTCCACTCGTTATAGAGTCTGCATCTGAATAACGAGCACTGGATGCGGCACTTGTAGTACCACCACCTCCACCACCACCACTACCATGAGTATTGCCACTGTGTCCTTTACGCACGCGACCGCGCGGTTTCAGATGCGTCTTTTCTTTCTCAAAGGACTGTGATCGACTTCTTCGCGCTGCACCGTATCGTTCGTCTTCGCTACTGCTTGTTGAACTATCGCGAGTTTCACGCTCATTGCCGGTTCCAGCAATAAGCTTCCGTTTCCACTTCTTCTTTTTGACAGCGTTAGCTGTCGCTGATGCTAACACTACACCATTTCCCGCCGCCACCGGTTCCCCATCCGGTTGATGGGACATATGGGTGTTAACGTGGTGGAGATTTACACGGTGCTGTTGCTCAAGGTCGCCACCGACCATTGAGGGTATCTCTGCATCGTCCGAATCGGAATCCGACATGCTCGAGATGGGTTTGATCAGGCTAAACTCTTTGGCTTCCTGTAGGGCACATATCACATCTACCTGTTCGACACTGTCGTTAAACAGGTGTTGCTGTTGGCGATGGTGGAGGCTATAGTTACCGACGTGATGTTGCAGCTCCGGACTTTTCGCAGGACTAGACAACGATAACCGATCGGCACCGTCATCCTTTTGCTCACTCTTGATTCCGGGTGGCGAGGCACTGTTTTCGCTGGGATACGGTTCCTGCTTTACGTACGATGACGATGAGGATCCTGCATTGACACCGGAGGACAAAGATACACCCTGACCTGCAGGCAGCTCGCTATTGCTCGCGTTACTGCTCGCGTTTGATAGGTGGTCATCGTCCAACGGCGCCAAAGGTTCGTTTTTTACAGGTGCAACCGTCGCAGAGCGTCCGTCCGCAATAGGGGATGCGATGAATCCTTGTACGACTTCACTTAAACCGCTTAATCTCTGCTGTCGCAATGGAGATGATACGGAATTTTCTTCATGTGTGTGGTGTAAGTTTTGGTGATGGTGTTGATGATGGTGATGGGCACTAGTGCGATCCCCAACAGCACCACCACCGACATGGGGAGCACTTTCGTTTGTTGGCACTTGTTGACTATTGCTGGTAGGCTGCTTTAGGAAATTCAGCAGTGACCAATCGCTTGGCCTCCGCACGGGACTGCTATTGCCATTTCCATTTCCTGTTCCAGCCGCTCCAGTCGCTCCTTCTCCTGCTGCTCCGCTGACACCATTTCCATTCATTCCTCCAGCCATTGGACCGCCAGCCACGGGAACGGTTCCTCCCAATTTATTGCCAATGTTAGAGTCCTCGCTCGATGATTCGTCTGCGCTTTCATTCGATGAGGTATCACTAGAATTGCGTTTCTTCGACTCTCCGTCTGCACCGTCGTCACTATCCGAGCCATTGTTTGGATTATCGTCCTCAATATTTGAGCTATAAAAGATTTTAACAAAATCATTATGAAATAACTATCTTTACCTAAACATATATAATATATTGTAGAAATTGGTGAGAACACTTACCTAAGTGGACGCATCGCCAATCCAGAAACTGTACCAAAGCCCAATGATCAATGAAACAGCAAATACGTGGCGTTGTTCGTCATGTTGGTAAGGAAGAGTCACAACAAGACAGGCGCACCAATCAATCCATCATCGGGTCAGCAGCAGACAGTTGCAAAGATGGCCAGGATAATCCAGTGTCGTGACACACATTGACACCATTGTCGGTATGGCGCAATGGTAAGATTCGTCGGAAGACACACGAATCAAGCACAGCGGGTAGGGAAGGATAGGATAGTAAGAAACAGAAATATCGATTAAAAATTTGTAATCAATAATTCAACGATTAAGGACGGACAACACTACGATAGAGCTTGACAAAGCTCCCCGACGAAACTAGCTCGCTACTAAATGGGCGTTTGTATGG
Organism: Anopheles gambiae; assembly: GCF_943734735.2. NCBI lineage: Eukaryota > Metazoa > Arthropoda > Insecta > Diptera > Culicidae > Anopheles > Anopheles gambiae. Next base: position 45,617,837 of record NC_064602.1, on the reverse strand, counting down.
CATCGGTAAAGAATCGTTAGGACAGTAGCCAGTAGAAATATTTCTGCTGGTTCCAACCGGTCCATGAATAGTTTGTACAGTTAACCACATGGTAATGAGAGGCAGCAGCAACAATGTTGCCTCAGTCCGTTTACGAGACTTTGAGTATTTGAGTTATTTAAATGTGAATTTACAAAAAAATATATTTATGTTTTCCTATTTGCTTTGAACAGCCTTTGCACAGATTTGTTAATTTCTTTAATATGATCTTCAACAAATCACTATTTTTCTGCAGATTAATGTGAAATTCCAAACTCAATCATTACTGCATCAACGCATATCTAACTTTCCCGATGAATGCAACCTATTCGAATTAAAAGAAGGGGGAAAACAACAACACAAAAGCACATTTACTGCTCCCTCTAGAGAACAGTATAACAAGCGCTAACGCACCCAACCAACCATAAACTCAATTACTACGCGATAACTACCCGGCACGTGGGTCAGACTCATCTTTCGCCATGCAACACAAACGCCTAGCTGCCAGGCTAGTATGTCCGTCGTTCCCCGCGGCAAAAGCAAAGGTGAAACATTCGCACACCGTTATACTTACGGGACGATTTCGTGGTACCACCCGCACCTCCAGCCAAAGATTTCAGCGGCCCCAACATTGAAGGCAGGGTGGCGTAAACGTGCCTCGGGTTTGCGCTCGGGTTGTTGAAGTTAAACTTCGATTCCAACTCCTTGCGCGGTGTGGCCCCGATTTCCGTCAGCGGCGTCATGACGTTGATCTTCATCTCGTTCAATATCTTCTCCACGTTGCTGCCCTGTTTGAGCGGAGTTGAAATATCACTTGAGTTCTGTTTTTCGTGTCATGGCAATGGCATTGTGTCGCGTGTTTGTGAGTACGTGTATTGGTGTGTTTTGTGTCGTATGTATGAAGATGTATGGCACCAGTATGAATCGCGAAGATAAATAATTAAGCAGGCGAACGATCAAAATTGACGATATTATCGTGAAAAGAAGGCAAGAAGAAATAAAAAAAAACGCAAAAACTGATTAGCATTTTTTTTAAATATAGAACACTCTTTAGCGTCCTGGGAGAATGAAAGTGTGCAAAAAAAAAAAACAAATTACAACATGCTTGGTAGTTACATAGAGATGCTACGAAATATGAGTTGATCAACACTATCTATTCTACAATTCGATGCACTAGACATTTTGTTTAAATACAGGAAACTGATAAACAACACAATGAACAGTGTTGCAATACTAAGGAAACTTAAAAACAACACACAGTAAATAAACACAATAAACAGAGTAAAAGATTGAACAACAAACAAAAAATAAGTAAAGATCTCAATATAACTATGTACGTTACATATACATCCATGTTCAAAACATAAAGAATTATATCTTTTAACTACAGTAAATTTAATTACTAAGTGGTAACTAACGTTCAGCCATGTATACAACAAACTTGCTGTGGTGCGTGCGTGCAAATGGATTCGTGTAGGTGAACATAAAAGACATAAAAAAGGAAAACTAACTACTCTAGGCATTTTTGAGTTTGCAACCTGGGACAGTCGACCGTTGGGCATTTGCGAGGGTAACTTATCACTGCCAAAGGATGGACCACCGGTTCCACCGCTGCTGCTACCGATACTTCCTCCCGCTGCTGACGAGGTTCGGCCGTTCATCAGTGAAGGTGGAACGGATGAAGGCGGTCCTTTCGATGAGAAGTTGTGCACCTGCAATAAAAGATACAATTCATTATTAGCATTTATTTTAAAGCAGTCCAATAATTTGAAGAAAAAAAATAATGAAAGAGAAGGAGTAAGAGAAAGATGATTACTTGACTCTCAATTTCGATTGCAGGTATGATTGTATTGATGTACTTGTACTTGTCATTCATATAATGATAATTTATTATACAATAATATTACATTCCAACATTATGTATTTAAATAGTTTTTAATTGAAATTGATAAACAATACGAATATTTCCTGTTTTTTTTAAGATAAGTAAAAAATAAATCTCTGCATATGCAAACTTTTACAAATTGAAGCGTTCTTTTACAATAGAATGAAAATATGGACTTACCTCGTGTTTGTTAAACGACCCCGCTGAGGATGAAGAAGAGGACGAATAATGGCCCGGTAGATTGTTCCATCCTGCGCTCGATCCCGATGGCCGTCCATTGTAAACGGAGCGATTGTCGGCCGGTTTGACGAAGTTTACATTACTATTGCTAATGGTACTACTACTGCTATTGCTATTGGTTTTTGGTGGAAGCGACCGATGGTGGCTGCCGGCGACCAGGCTGGGCATCGCGCTCGACGAACGCAATGGCGTTGAAGGGGTTGGAGCAATTCCGATAACATGATGCGATGTGGACGGTTCCAGGATGTGTTTCTTAACTACCTCGAAGTTACCAAGTCGCTTCGCGATGTGCATGTCCATATCGGATGGACTTTGCTGCAAAAATGAACGATAATAGAAGAAAATGTTATTAATTTGTTTATCCTGCATTCATTCGTACAAGAAGCAGTTGTAGGAAAGATGTTACATTAATTGCTTCATTAGATTATGCTGTTGTTTCTTGAAATATTTGAATTGCAAAATACATTAAAAGGAGAGAATAACAATTAATGTGATAGTTATAACACTGGAATAAATAAAAATAAATCCACATTACATTAATTCTGCGTAATGATACCAACATGCAAACGCGTATAACTGTTCATAAAATGACAAGTATTCATTGTCACCACGAAAAACAATATTACTACAGATTTCAGTCCAAAGTAAAAGCAACGATTATGTATCCAATTCGTACTACTCATTCATCATTAAAATCATTCTGTTGCTTTCCATTTCATTCTGCAACCTTGTCTTCCTGAATAATCAATGGTAAATATGCATCTTTTCAATCCACTCGACCCCCGCCAGCGAAATGTTTTGTGCCCGTTTTTCCATTCATTATCCTTCATCGAACACTCCCCCATAACAAATGAACGGAAACGTCAAGGATGCAACAACAAACATGGTTGTTGTGAATAATCAATGCAGCGAGAAATCAATTCAATTTTTTATGATTACGCGCTCGCTTCATTTCATTAAACGATTATCGGGTTTAACTTGTCCCGTTCCCCTCCGTCCACCCTTGCTACCCCGACCGACACGGGCCACGGGTTTTAAGGCACATCATCTCGATTTCATGCTTTCGGCGAGATTGCCTCGTCACAGATATTTCCGCAAGTCGGATGATTGAATTTTCTGTTGCGATACTGCGTTTGTCAATTGTACTGGAAACGGTATAAGGGCACAACGGAAAACTACACTTGTCTCTTATCAGTGCTTTATCAATACTTGCCCACACTCACACTTTCACCTTTACTCTAGGTCTAGGAACAGAGGCATGGCTGCGGGTTACACATAGATGAAATAATACTTCCCTGAAAACGATCAACGGCAAATGGTCTAAAACAATATAAGAAAGATCGCTCAATTCCATCCAGCGTGAAAGGCAATTTACTGAACTTTTCAATTACAGCTAGATTAATTCATTTGAGTTTGCATACAAGTGCAATCTGTCACTTGTTCATGCAACATTTAAAGGGCAAAATAATTATACAATCATTTATGATCGAGAGTCTCACCGTGTAACTCACGCGGTGTTCTCGGCAGAAATACAACTATTTTACAAAGAATCTAAGTGTATTCAAATACATACGGAGCTTAATTAATTGATGAATGCCAAATCGAACTACTAATACTCACTACAACAATTAGTTTCGGAGTAAAAAATAGAAATGCATTATTTATTTATTGCTTCAATGATGTATGGCATACATTGTATGCAATCCTTTCGTTTCGACACACCAATATTTTCAAGTCAGTACGCATCTGTTCCTAATCTTTAATGTGCCGAATGTGTAAACATGTGATGCGAACTTCCCAGCGACGATACCATCACCATCAAGTGCAATCGGAAACACGGAAATTCACATGCAAAACACGACATCGCACTTAAAGGGAGCGCGTTTGCGTTGCAATTTTCGCTTCGAGCAAATGCCTGATTTACGGCAGATGCATCGTTCTTAGGAACATTCTTCCCCCGTTGACTATACGTAGTCTCATCGGAATCTACACAATAATGCAATCACTGTACAACTACCTACGCTTGGCAGAAGGTGCAAAGTGGCGTCCGCAAAGCTTTTGCCATAATCCGTATATTTTACCGTTTTGGCGTACTATTCTTGTCATTGAGAAGTTTCCGTTCAAAGGGATGTTCTACCAACGTGTTGACAAACGCATACGCGTGAATGCGTACAGGGAAATTGCAGACAATTTACCGTGTGTATGAAGTTTGGTTAGGTAAATGTTTCAATAGACACTAGGTAAATTTAAGTAAATATATATATATGTTTTATAATTAATATTTGCTCGGCTAATTATAATGAAAATGCTGAGCTCTTAACAGATCTACAAGTGTGTAAAATATTGCAGTGTTAAATATTATGGTCGCATAAATTGATTGAGTATTCAAATACCATCTTCATTACAACATCGCGCATCTCGTTGGCTATTTGGTTATGTTTGAATAGTGCAAAAAGATTCCTAAACATGTCAGGATATGTTAAAACACGCACATGTTGCAAAAAACACACTATGCTATGTACTTTGAAGGCAAATCTCTCAATACGTACGTCAATGAAACATGAAATACTCCTTAAGAAAATGAACAGTTTTATCGGTTCAGCAAATTCCAATATAAAGCAGCGTGCACATTTTGCTTCAAACGCAAGAAAATAAAAACTTCTACACATCGATATCAAAATGTCTGCTAAATAACACCGTCATTGGTGCATTACATTTCACGCTAAACAGTAACGAGTGGAAAGATAAATCTCTCCCCGATCAACCATGCAGGGCGAATAGACAAAAAAACGAGACACGATCAAATTCGAACTCGTACTGCTTCCTCCAGCGCACCACACATTCTCATACGACAACTTGTGATTTATGTTAAAATCAATTTTCCGACCATCTGGGGAGATGATGTTGGCCGCTAGTAAGGCATTCGCGCTCACTGTATCAACGAAACATGAATGCAAGATTACAATTGCAAACCCTCAGTGGAACAACATTCACACCCGGTCCATGAAACATAAATGTTGCCCTAGACCGAAGCAGTGTCGTCCAATAGCGCGTTTGGTTGGAACGTGCTTCTTTCGGCATCGATACAATGCCATTTCACGATCACCCATCAGCGTCGCCACACACATAAGGGATCCGACAAAATATTTGATTCGCGTAAACTATACCGTGACTTTGCTAATATCGGTGACTGGCACACAAGTAAGCCTGTTTGTGTATGCTGGGCAAACGAAGGACTACCCAACCCATCGGACTAGTAGAGTGAACGAAATCCACACTAATACAAACGTTTGGAAATAACATGACACATAAAATGTAAAATTTAAAACAATAATTACGACTTTCAAAGGGCTCCACTTTATTATCGTTAACTAAAAAAGGAACATCTAGAACCAAAACATTTACTTGCAAGTTATATGTGTTTTTCACTATATTCAGACATTATTTGCTTTGCGTTATTTATGTTAACATTTTTATTACAAATATATGAACATCGAAGCGTACTCACGTCACAGTATTTTAATTAATTGTTATCATCGTTATCGTTATCAAATCAATCATAATTACATTTTATTAGCTCGCGAATAAAATATTTAAATCTTAGAGAAAAAACTTACTAATGTACCTAACCTTTAAAAAAAACCTAAACCTAATGTGTACAGCACGATGAACCTTTTCTAGAAAGACTTGAATATAAAATTCAAATAAAATGTTGAGTAAAGTGTAATTTGAATGTTGTTAAATCAATTGAATAACACAGCATACAGTGGAACAAACTGATAAAAAAAGATCCAATAGCATTGAGAATATCCAGAATTATAAACCAAAAATGTCCTGAAAAATGTAAAACATAGCCTTTTTCCAGTCAAACTTCTTGACAAACAGATTTTATGCACAAAAACCTACGCAATAATCGAGCTTTCTTTTCTGTTAGTAAATACAGTGCCACAGTAGCTCTCAATAGTGACGCATTTGTAACGTTTGCACTCCGCGACGGAAAAATGCGTAGATGAGGGTGTTTCAATTCATTCAATTTGTAAACAAAATAATCAACAACACAGATTGAACAGCAGCATGGATGGATAGCAAACAAGAACAACACGACATGTTGCCCACACAATAGCAATGATGCCAAATACTATTACCACTGCTCCACCTCTACAACTCATGGTTTGTAACAAGAATGATTCTGTAATTTTATATTTCTTCAATCTGTATGACGCATGGAAAAGAGAATGAATTATTGCAATAGAAAACGATACATTATTGCCTTCACATTACTCGTTATCGTGATTTAACATTCTGGGAAACGGAAGAACTGTAACATGCCACTCGCACTATGTCAATTGAAAGTAACGCATACTACAAATATAAGTCAAGTCAGCCGAATAATGACAATCCACAAATTCATCAGCATATCGGGTGCTTCAAAATAGTAACTTCAAAGAGCTTCTGTATAAAAGTGACATTAAAAAAGAGTCAATGTATACACACATGGTTGACATACGTAAAATCAATAAAAAAATAGAATGGTAAACATTCAATTACATTTAACTATCTGAATGTTCATGCTCACTCACTGCATCCACCATCCCCCATGTGACCAGAAAAAAACGATAAAGTAAAATAGAACCAGCATAAACTCGCAATCCTGGGTGTGGGAGATTTCGGTAGAATGTGATAAAAGCACACGAAACAGACATAAAAATCAAATGATCTGCTTCACGTATGAAATGCAGTCCGTTTGTGTACCATCCGTTGAACCAATCAAGTTGAAAATTGATTGCTATAAACCATGGATGGGAGTTAAACAAGCAGCATTTCGTACCGCCAGTCTCGACCGCAGCATACATTTTACCACCAGCTTTACATTAAATTAATTTCAACGCGTTGTTATTGTTTCATATTTGATTTTCTTGCGATATTTTAGAGCAAGGGAAGTTTAATATGAATAATTAAATGTAATTATATGAATAAATTTATTTTTATTAATAAATGCTCATATATTTACTAACTATTTGTGTGCTAGTGTTTTTTCATGCCCGATTTTTATTGGGTATTGTTTGTGAATGTATGAAGTAAAATTATACATCTCTAAATTATAATTCTTACAATACATGTATTTTTACGATAATTTTATCCATTTATTTATCCTCCAGAACATGTTCCGACATGATACTTATCTCCCTGTTGCAATTATATTTGAAAAACTCAGCTATATATTGCACACAGTTCATCAATAAAAAAGGGTCCAAATTTGTGTAAGTGTTCAGTTGTTCAACGTTAACATCTGGCACTGAAGATCGAAGCCAGAACACGTTCTACCAAAATACAGCTGCTGGTTTACATTGTCCGACTTATTTTTGCACTTTGTAGAGGCTACTAAACTAGGATAAGACAGCTTAAAAAGAGGAGTTGAATATCTTAACAACGACATTTCATCCAACATTCACACCGCTACCAAAAAAACACACACACATACACAAATGAAAATATTCTAGCTCGCACGTGAGGTGACGGTGATGTACGTGAGCGTTTTACGCTGTATATTAGTTCCTCTTTCTCACTCAGGAAATCAACCAAAATCCCAAGAGATCCTAACTTCTTAGCTACATGTTGAGAAAGCATCATGTGCGCGCGCTTCACGGAATCACCATCTCCGCCCGCTACATTGTCGAGGTGCAAAGAACAGGTTTCAAAAAAGTTCCCTTTTCACCTGTACCAACGGAAGAATAAGAATCAAAGAAAATGTAAGAGTGAAGTGAGGCGCCTTGCAACTAAAAGCGAAACCCTGCGCTCATGTCTAGCGTACGCGAGCGGAATTCCAAACGCGAACTAGACACGCGCAACCATGAAAAGATGCAACGCGAGCATATATCAATGTGTCATTGTGGCTTTCATTGAGCACTAGAGAGCACCAAGGACATTGCACTGTCCGTGTTTGATTTGGTAAGCAAAAACAGTAATCTCCACGTGATCTCACACCGCGCTCTCAGCACAGTATTCCTTCTTCCTTATCGACATAGGTTATCGCACCTGCTGGTACACTATCGCCAGGGGGAGGAGAGAGTAAGCCTTACAGCAGCTTCAGATCAACCACCTCAACTAGCTTACCGGTCCTGGATCTGCGAAAGTGTTTGGGCGAGTTGGTACGGATCACGTTTTCGGTGCAATCATGAACATCTAGAGATTCTTTTACCAGGAAACATAAAACGTCAAATGCTTGCTCACTTTGTAGCAAAGCAGCTGAACTTTGGAGTGCAAAGTGAAAAACAATCGTGCTTCTATCGAATCCTTGCGAGCTTGATTTTTACTTTTGTATGTGTAATTGTGTATGTAAGTCGATCTCTCTACAGCAGTTAACGTAACACATGTTTCATTCAATCAAACATAATTATTTCCTGCGCACTACCACAAGCTTTGCCTAACAAGGGTTTTCATGTCAATTGCGTCAAAGACAAATTTGGATCACACTTCAACTAATGATTTTGAAATGAAAATATGAGTGATCAATTACTATCCAACATGCATGCAGTCCTACGTATGGCGGCACGGTCCATTCGGGACTTTAACCTATGACGGGCATGTTATTAAGTCGTACGACTTGACGACTGTACCACGAGGCGTGCTTTTCTATGACTTATTCGCTCACCTACAGCTAAACAGACATTCCTAAACATGTGAAATACGATCCAAACAAGATGTGAACTCAAGTCGATCAAATATGTCCATTAAATGATTAAACGAAGGGAATGGTTTGACATTAAAAATTAAGTAAAACGTGATAACTCAGATGACACCAAGGTTAATCTGCAACGTCTAATGTTGTTAACATTCATGTACAACGATACTGCGACAGATAAAACAGACAGCATCACAAATTCAACCATAACGCAGTAAAATTACACACCAACACAATACACTTTGCTGCCAATTAATCATTCTTTTTGTCTCGCTTATGTTCTTCCTGTTCTGTTTTATTTATTACTATTTTTTGAATTGTTTCAAACATGACTTTTTTACTTCGTTTACTTATCTCTTCATTTGCGGTAATGCAATAAATCTGCACCTGTCGTGAGTGGCATTGGCAGATGTTGCTTTAAATTATATCATCGTTTTACATCGCCAGCCTAACGGACAACAAAACGGTTTTTTGGTTTTTGTTTGTACATACCAACGGGCATTAAAACGATTTTTTTCTTTTTTTATGTTGTTTGGTAACAGTTGTGCCAGACCTGTTCCTGTATTTTTCAAAAACACCGCCTGGTGTGCGAAAGTTTTCTGAAGCTCAAGTGAGGGTATTTTATGTTTAATGCGTTAAATTAATTAAAATTAAAATTAAAATTAAAAGCAACAAAAGCCACCAAGAAACATCAAACATGAAATCAAACATGAAAATTAAATACGTTTAAATCAAATAAGTGATCGGTAAGCGCACTAAGCGTAAATCAAGTAATATCCATGTTGTTCGATATTGATGAACGATGTTATAATGGTTCAAGTGTTGAAATTGCAACCCATAGTAGACTCATAAGTTGCAAAAAGGTGAACTCAATGATTCGATTGAAAATGTACGCTCAAAAGGAGGAAGAAAGATCCATATTCCTAGCTGCAGTTATATCGCCAATTCAAACTTAATAGCCATACCACATGAACATAAAACCCACTCCAATTACGCCTCACTTACCGAAATAGAGTTCATTTTTACGTTTCAAGATCAACACACGCTTTGCTACTAAAAAGCACACTCGATTTACCTTCCATTCATGAACTGTCCATGATTAATTGAACGTATCCCTGAGTTATGTTGGACGATTTATCTTCCAAAACAAAATGAAAGCCAAATAATATTTCGGTATGCAGAGCAATTAAATCAATACTCTTAGCGAGGCATGTAGTGTAAATAGTACTAGTACTAGTAAATAGTAAATAGAACAGAAGAACAAACGTTTTGAGGGGAGCAATTAAAGTGGCCCAATAATGTTCAATTAACGTTGATATACACAAAACTGTCAGGAAATATTATATCGACGATCAAAAACACACAGCCTCCGTCGTCACGTGGACTAAACGTGTCAGCACGGTTCCTTCATTCGGTTTAATTCTTGCATCGTTATAGGTTTCCACCCACGGTTTATTACCGTTTAGCAAAATGCTTTATTTTGCATTAAAATTTAACGCTCGTCTGGGACATTATTGCCGTAGCGCACAGAGCACGAACCAATCCTGCCAGCAGGGCCACGTGAGGCATCCGATTGGGGCAATCGGAGTAAGAATTTGAACGCTCTCCCACCATTGGAGACTCGGTCGTTCACCAATACAACGCAACTGCTGGCTTGATCATTAGCTGCCAGAGTATCGCGGCCCAATCAAACACAGAGCGCCATCGAAAGTGACGCAAGCAAAACGTCAAAAGCAAAGCTCAAGTGAACGAACACACCAGCAGCGCGCAGCACACAGCAGACACCTATGTATACAGCTCAAGCTGTAGAGAGGCCTTCGTCTTGGAGAGAACTGTAATACACAGAGTGACGGCGGAACAGCTGAATCCGTTGTTGTGTGAGTGAGCTGTGTTCTTTGTCGCCATTATCGTCAAGCAATACCAATAAGCAACACCCGTGGAATGTTTTTTTCTCTTTTCTTTCACAGCAACATGTTTATCGAAACAATAACGAAAAACCTGTGCATCACAGAGTCGAAGAAAGTAAGAGTTGCGAAGATACGAATTGCCAGTTTTCTTCGCGGCCCCACACTTAAACAAACAACAAACTCAATTCCTTATGCTTTTCATTGGAGACACGCTGGTAGCTTAACACCAACGGTCACAGCACGGAATAACCACCAAACGTATGCTAATTTAATTCGCATAATCGTACAACAGCGTTGCTAACAGGTCAACCAACAACGACATGCTTCCGGTAGGCAAAAGTGTTCGATTAGACGCTAGAGGCTATCGGTAACTACATCACTGACTGGTCACCTTGTAAGAAGAAATATCAACCGAGCACGCAACACACACACACGATGTTTTTAGTTCACAAAAAAGCTACCATCGACAATTGCCCACGTTTCCGCTGTTTTCCAATAGTTCCGGTTCAACACCCTTGCCACGTGATGTTTGGGAAGGAATTGCTTCCCAACCCCTGCCGGAGAATGTGCGCATAGGAAAAGGGGGAGACCGACGACCGGAGTTGAATGCGTGTATAAATAAATTTGCAATCGATTACAGTTTCATCCGAAGCGGTGCGCTATTTATATGCAGCGACGACGTTTACTACACTATCCGTCGCGTTTGCTCTTACGTAGTAGAGTAGTGCATCGACGTTTTCGGAGAAGTAATTTGATGCACTATTATAATCATCAAGCACGGACGCTAACGAGAGCTTACATTATGGATGGATATATTCTGAGCGCACATTGATAGACCGCGACAAGATGTGGGGTGTTTATGGGTTTAATTAGTTCTTCTTCTGCACAGCAACCCCAGTTGGTCAATATTCCTAGCAAATCTGAATAGACTGACCATCGATGACTAATTATCTTATCCAACGCAGGAAAGTCAATTCTTTGTCTTGGCCGGAATGGTCCGGAATTAAAATCCATACCCAACCGACAATGTAGCAATTGACGCTTCTGTTCAGTAGACCACCAGAACACTTAATTTATCGAACCACGAACTTAACATATATCAAAGGTTAGACGCTGCTTTGCTAACTGTTATACGACAAACGACAACGACAACTATACCATTAAAAACAGTAAATTAGCGATGCTAACTGTGCAAGTAATACAATTATTAAATTACATTACTTTAAAAAATCTATCTGACATATTAAGGGCAAAGGGATATCTATTTATATATACTATATCTCTTTAGCAGCTCGGAACACAACAAAAAAATTGAGGGCAACAAGTAAGCGGTCTCTTTTTTTGTACTGATTTGTACACAGATAACAGCACAGTTTGCTATCCAACAATAGGCTATTTAATCAATGTTCTTCAAATTGTACCGTAAATTCAAACGATAATAGAGCATTTCCATTCCCACAAACAAATTACTTGTATAACACCACATAGCAAATACGGCGAACATTTATTGTAGTAATATTGTGTACAAAAAATCTGCACGGAAACTCTCCTACAGCTGATCCTTTCTATTATTATCAAACTTATTAAACAGTCTTCTAGCATATTAAACAGTCCTTTAAGCCAACTAACGCAATCGTCAATAATAGCAACAATTGAGACGCTGAGGAAGCGGAATCCCACTAATATCAAGATGCTTCTTTTTTCTTGAACGATCCTTGCGGTAGAAAGGAAAATGGAAAAATGTTCTTGGTATGTGCCATTTTTTCTCTGTTATAATTTTTGGTCAAATCTGTTGGTCTCGCAGCTTTCTTGAAAGCTCACGGAGCATCAAACTTCAAGAAATATGTGAGAATGGGACGAGGCCGCTTATTTGGTAGGATTTGTGCATTTGCCAAGCAATGAAATGACGTGAAAAACTCGAAACTACCTCTCATTCCAGTCATGCGGATGGATGTGCATGCACACAACTGAACAACTGCCTTCAGTTTAGCACGTGATTATTATTTAGTTGGACTACGCTTTTGCTCAACAGTAGCATCCAGCTAGCTATGTGACACACATTTCAAGTTTAGGAAAGTAATATAATAAATTACCACACCACGCTCAGTCAGAAAACAGGGCACAGGGCATTTTCATGCGGAGACTTTCGCTTATGCGCAGACCAAGCTAATAATTAGAAAGCCAGATAATTCAAATGTTATCATCACATAAAACATATCCACTAAACGTGTTATTTTCCCAACCTATCCAAATCATTCCATAGAACATTTATCTGCTTAAATCATCACTGATGTTTTTTTTTCATACTCTTTTTTGCAAACGCAGATTAGTTACATACTCAGTTTTTACTGAAGTGTAACAAGTATAGAATTTTAATTTATTACACGCTTTGCGCGATTCATCAACCATTCCACAGGATTTTGTTAGTCCTGGTAACATACTGCACATGCCCTTCTACTTACACATTACCAGCGAAAGATGCCCTCCCGCTTTCATTTCGCGATACAGTACAACAAAAGGGAAAAAAGTGTCCTAGCGGAAAATGTACATTGCCGCGCACTTTCGGGTGAACCCTTTTATCATGCTATGTGTTGTGGTTACAGGTTTACAGGACGCAAAAACGCCCTTTTTTGTCACTGCCATTCACTTCCCTCCCCATCGGACGGAAGAATCATCCAAGCAGGCGGTTAAATGTACTGCCCCGCGCGCCTTCGGAAGAGTTCATGCTTTGTCACGTACACCTTTGCATCCTTTGCTCTACTACTACTTTCCTGCACCACCACTACCGTTTACAGTGCTGTGCTCTCTTTGTGGGCTTCAGCCGAAGGACACACCAACACAATTTCCCTTATCTTTGCACCAACCGGTGCACGTTGTATGTGCGCGCGCGAGTGTGCCGGCACGTGAGCGAAATGGAAAATTGAATTTCAATTTTCCTTCCCTTGCTTCCCTTGCTCCGCGCCAAAGTTTCAGCGTTTTTTACCAACGACTCTCCGCGTTGGTTGAGGTTATGGCGCCGAGGGCAATATAAACGAAGTTGTACGTTCGTTTGCGCTATCAAGAGAGTTTCCGATCAACGTTGGTTGCCTAGTTCTAGGACATTCATCCTGGTTACAAGAATTTCTTAGTACATTAGATATACTAAGATACATTAGATATCTAATACATTAGATATTGCACTTCAACTGTTGAGCTCTTAATACTTAAACGCTTAAACTGGTTTGGTTTTATTTTTAAACAGCAACTAAACAAATATGTAATTTTACTTCATCTCTAATAATCACATTTAGAGATATTTTAATCCATTAAAACGTTCACTTTCCAAAATACCCACTACTACACTACAGCATAACTACAAAACCTGATAAACAACAGATATTCTTCAACAGATATTCCTATTTAAAACTAAGCTCATTCGTAAGCTGGTGAAGCGCTTGTATGAATATTGCATCGTCTGTACGAGACATAACCGTGTGTTCCTATCTCTGCCTCTTCATTCCTACATCGCAATCTGTGTTACTCCGTAAAATGCATACGCAAGTATTTTCACCTTCCTTCATTCCCAGCATCAACTTATGATAAATTGTTACCAAGTTTTAGGCAAAATAAAGTAGCATATGGAGCCGTACAGTCCTGCAGATGACACGTAGCATCGTTCCGTAATAAATCTGAACATAACACACACGGCCCACCTAAAACCCGACACAGCCAGTCCACTCTCCACTGTTTCAATCTAACTTTTTGTTTTTGTTTTAGGGTAATACGTTGAAGCACGTGGCAAGGTGGATCAGCAAACTGAGAGGACTTTGCCCGGCTTGTCGTAGGTAACTCTAACACAAAACAGTAATTTCTTTCAACGATTCTCTGCATCTAAATGTTTATCGTTGCCTACCAGAATAATCACATACCCTGAATAACCGTACCACAATAAATGCTGCTAGCATATTAATAATTTCTTGAAAAAATGTTCTTATTTTGCAAGCTGCAGTAGGTTTACTATTTCATCTTTAAGATAGTAATACTAAGAGTAATACCAGTAGTCAGGGATCCAGGCCCATCAGGCGATCATCGCACATAATGGTAAAACTTTAACCTTGAAGTGATGCAATTCTGCATATATCAACATCCAATGAGTTTCCCCTCAAACCAAACCCTTCTGTAACTAGGAGTTTCGGATCCGTCTAGGGCTGTACTGTGTGCTCCATTTTGTTTTCAAAGCCATTTCCATCATGCTTCCCTTGGAAAACTGCGCGATTATTCCTTTCCATAGCCCGAAGTCCCCACCACTGCACCACACAGTTACCCGCTCAGCTTTGACCGTAGATCGTAGAATGATGTGTAATTAAACTTGCAACAACCGGATCATTCTGTTCGTATGATGGAACCTTCTTTTGTCGTCCGTTGTCGGCTGGATACAGTCCGTGAGAGCATCGCACAGACGGTAGTGTGTGGCTAGGTATATGTTTGTGTGTGTATGCTCAGAATGATTATTCCTGAATCTGAAGCCTTCCGAGGTACCGTCGACATCAGACAACACACCACCGGTCCAGTCCTGTGGCGCTTCATGCTGAGGTTCGGCGTCGACGGTCCATGAGCGTCGAGTGAACCGATTTTAAACTGTTGTTGTGCAAAATGTAAAGCTGACAGGCAGAAACAGGCTGTTCTACACCACCACATTCAGTCGTTCAATTCAGAAGTGATGCATCATATGGGGAACGAGGCACCATTGGCATGCACATCCCACAGTCACTACACTCTAACGTTCTTCGCTTCATTGATTATGGAGGAACCTAGACATGACCGCTGGACTCTTGCAAAATTGTGCAAAACGGTAGCTTAATCATTCTTTGGTGTTGGTGTGGTGCATATATTAAGTGGCTTTATTCTCTTATCTTGTTGAACTACAGAATTCAAATCGTCTAGGAACAATACGACTCTTAGAATTAAAAGGTTAAAACTAATGGCGAATAATATAAGAAAATTAAAACGACTTCAAAAGAAAATTATATTATACATTGAGATTAAGATAATAAAAGGGTAGCTCAAAGCTAGCATCAGTATAACTAAACGTGCATTGTTTAGGTGATACTCTTTTCCTTTGGAAGAGATTTGTCCATGTATCGAGTCATATTGATTAGCATCTAGCACGTCTCCAATATTCCAGTAACCGTCCACCAGATAAAGTCATTCTGGTGACGTTTTGATGATTCCATCCATCCACCGTCAACTCATCCCCTAAACGACGCATGCATCGAGGACGTTCCATCATCCACAGCATCAGCAACAGCATCATAACTGGCAGCCTACGATACCATATACCAGCACACCAGTCAGATTTTCACCGACACAGATACATTTTCTCGAAGGATATAGAAACTCTAGCCGAAAGGTCAATGGGCAACTCTAGTCCGTATTTATCGTGATCACGTTCGCTCACCTTTTACAAAACGCTCGCGGTGTAGGAGGATGGCGCAAATTTAATCGTTGAGCGTGAATTTATTGAATATCGTTTTTATGGATCAATTATTTCAACAAGCACCTTACATCAACTAGCCACACAAATATTGTCCAAGTGTGCAGATACTATTTATGCAAAATAATCATTGAGTAATTTTAATACTGCAAGACATTTATTTTGCGCTTTCCTGTGCTTGGTAATATGCTTTATGCATTGATGATTTTTAGCACGAGAAAGGATTAAATTACATGAATCTACAAAAATACAGCAAATAAAAGGCATTTAAAAAACCTGCCTGAAAATATCTAACTAAATTATGATTCGCTTTATTTATTATCCCGTTTCGTACTATTTTGAAATTGGTATCGAGCAAAAAGGCAGTCTTACTTTCTCTTTCATAATACATAATATCCTAAAATTTATTTTCTGCAGTTTTCAATTCCAGTTATCATATGAGTTATTATCATATGAAGATAGAAAATCTATTTCAATCGAAGTTTCCGCAAGATCATTAAAAATCAATCGTTACTTCACAACAATTTGTTCGGTGCCAAGCGTCCTACCGAAAACAGCAAAAACGCATTTCGCCCCGAAGGATATATAGTTATGTGGCATTGGACACCAGCACGTGGCACGACACAATGCTTTACCATATTGCAGCGCGGCACATTCCATCTCTTCTAGTTCCCACGGGCGCGCATCATCGGACACCAGCCGGGCCGACAACGCAGACAGCACGGTCGCGCGACATCGGACACCAGCCGGACGCAGACAGCTCCCACAAACATACACCGCCAACCGAGGTAGAATTAATGTGAGAGTTTAGTTTTAGTTTAGAACTCATTGGAGTAACATTTAATCTTTTTGAATAAAAAGCCGAATAATAAATGTACACCGCATAATTGTCGCAGCCGGGTAGGCACTAAAGAAAAGTGACGTCATAGTGAGAAACAGTGGAAAGTACTGAACTAATAACACAGTACAACAGTGATCCCGCAAAGTGCATCGTGATCTACGAGCATCGAGCATCCACAAGCACCAAGGACGGCAACGTCGCTGAGGAGTTGAGGATCCCCCCGCTAAGACGCACACGGAGCACCGTCATTGTTTTCTTGGCCTTCGCCCAAACACGACTTCAACATAAACCGTGTGAGTATTTAGTGTTGAGTTTCTGTGCGTGAAATCGTGTTCAGTAAAACTACCTAAATAATAACACAAGAAATCGGGGGTGAAAGAATTTAAAATTAATGTGAGTGCGCACTATCAGATAGACGCATCACACTAGTTTTATAAATTTCTTTTCATTCACGTACCTAGAGCCACTACCAGATAGAGCTTTAGGATTGGCTTTCTTTATGCCAAAAATCAAGAACAACGCTTTCAAAAAGGCCCAACAGCTGATTCAGGAAAGGATTTTTTCATCTGAAACAAGTTCCGAATCAGAAGAAAGTACGGTATCTGAGGAATATTCGCACATACCAATTGCAAATTTGCAGTTATCACTTGAGCACCTAAACATGGAACCTCAAGCTCAAACTACTCAAGAGAGTGGTAATGATCAGATGGCTCGTATGATACAAGCCATCGAAAACATAAGTGCAAGATTAACGCAGCAGGAGTTGCAATGGCAAAGTACAAATGGAAACCAGGGAATAGCACACCAACGAAGTGATCCTATTCCTCGTGAAGTGACAATATCAGGTGATCCGTTCCGTATCCCTGATCCCATAAAAATGTTGCCCATATTTAATGGCAATAAAAAGCAACTCGCAAGTTGGATAGAAACAGCAGAAAAAACTCTTCGTTTATTCGAAAACCTCGTGTCACCACAAATATTTGAAATTTATGTGACAGCTGTTATAAACAAAATAGAGGGGCATGCTAAAGATGTAATTTGTACAAACGGCAACCCAAAAACGTTCAGTGAAGTGAAAGAAATTTTGATAACATCTCTAGGAGATAAACAAGATCTTTCCACGTATAACTGCCAACTCTGGCATAACAAAATGGATGGTAACGCAAACACGCATTATCAGAAAACTAAGGAACTGGTTCACAATATAAAATCGTTGGCAAAACAAAATCCTAAGTACAATCTTCATTGGGATGCCATAAACGACTTTATAGACGAATATAGTCTAGCTGCATACGTCAGTGGGCTGCAGAAACCCTATTTTGGGTATGTACAAGCTGCTGAACCCAAATCAATCGAAAATGCGTATGCATTTATATGTAAATTTACATCAAATGAATCTAACAGAAACCTTACCCATATTCAATTAACACAATCAAAACAATACTTAGGCAACTCACATACCGCAGGGCAAGGAAATAATAAAAAACAAACAGAAAGGAAATTTAACAATACAAAAATCACACAGCCTCAGCAACAGGATTACAAACCTCGTAAACCAGTTGACACGAATCTGCCACCCGAACCGATGGAAATAGGTTCTACCAAAAGTCGACTTACTTTAAATAAGAAACAGCTGTTTAATGCTGAAATAACAAAACCCTCCGATAACGAAGAATCTGAGTCTGAGGATGAATTAGACATAAATTTTTGCTTAATTCATCCAGAAAACAAAAACACGTAAATTACTTGCCTTACATTATATCAAATACTCAAACTTATCCCACAAACATTTTGATCGATACTGGAGCAAATAAAAATATAATACGGCCGGGCATTCTCCCACAAACAAGAAAGGTAAAGGAAACCAAAATAAAAAACACCGCTGGATGTAAGCACGTTACGGAGAAAGGACGTATTAATTTGCTCGGCGATAATTTTCCAAATCAAACCTATTATGAGTTAAAATTTCATAATTTTTTCGACGCACTCATTGGTTCAGAACTAATGGCTAAAAACCAAGCAATAATAAATTTTAAAGAGGAAACATTTGAAATCGGAAACATGAAACTCAAATATGAAAAATATTTTCCCGATAAACAATTATATTCGCACAACTTAGAAATGGAAACATCCGTTAATGGCGATTGGTTCGTACCAACGTTTCAAAAACTTTGTAAAGGAGTTGTTATTGAGCCAGGTTTATATAGAGCTAATAACAATAAAACGACAGCAAAAATTTTAAGTACAGAAAAAACAATACCTGATGTCAAAGGAAAATTAAACATAATAGTAAATAATTTTGAAACAATTTCCCCAATCCCATTACATCCAGATTGTAGCGTTACAAATGAAGTGCTTAGCGAAATAATTCGCACAGATCATTTGTCAATACTAGAGAGGGATGAATTATTCAAAACAATACTTGCAAATAAAACAGTTTTACTTAGGGCTGGAGAGAAACTTACATCTACATCTTTAATAAAACATAAAATCTTAACAACAGACGAAAACCCTGTTTACACAAAATCATATAGGTATCCACACGTTTTTAAAAAAGATGTGGAAGAGCAAATCAAGGAATTGTTCGATAACGGAATCATACAACATTCAATTAGCCCATACTCATCGCCAGTTTGGGTTGTTCCAAAAAAGATAGACGCATCAGGAAAACGCAAAGTGCGCGTTGTTATTGACTATCGTAAGATCAATGACAAAACCATTAACGATAAATTTCCCATCCCACAAATAGAAGAAATATTAGATAATCTTGGCAAATCAGCATATTTTACCACCTTAGATTTAAAATCAGGTTTTCATCAAATCGAAATGGACCCCGACGATCAAAAAAAGACAGCGTTTTCAACAGCTTTAGGGCATTTTGAATTTACGAGAATGCCGTTTGGCCTGAAAAATGCCCCAGCGACATTCCAGCGTGCGATGAATAATGTTTTATCAAACTATATTGGATCAATCTGCTATGTGTATCTTGATGATATAATCATAATTGGTAAAAATCTTCAAGATCACCTCAACAATGTTTCAAAAATCCTTAAGAGGTTAAGTGATTTCAATCTTAAAATACAATTAGACAAATGTGAATTTCTTCGCAGAGAAACGGAATTTCTTGGACACATTATTGCCCCTGACGGAATCAAACCTGACCCAGAAAAAATAAGAAAAATTCAAGAATGGAAACTTCCATCTAATCAAAAAGAAATAAAACAATTCTTAGGACTCGTAGGGTATTATAGACGTTTTATTAAAGATTACTCAAAATTAACAAAACCCCTCACCAAATTGTTACAGAAGGATGAAAAAGTAATCTTTAATGATCACGAATATCAGGAAGCCTTTAAACATTTAAAAAATATAATAGTTTCAGATCAAATCTTATCTTATCCTGACTTTGAACTTCCTTTTATATTAACAACTGATGCCAGCAATTATGCCCTCGGTGCCGTTTTATCACAAGTAATCGATAAAACAGAAAAACCCATAGCTTTCGCAAGCCGTACTCTAAACAAAACAGAGTCAAATTACTCCACAACAGAAAAAGAGGCACTAGCCATCATATGGGCAGTAACCAAGTTTAAGCCGTACCTGTATGGTAACAAATTCACTTTGGTTACCGATCATAAACCCCTTATTTACATAAAAAACTCAAATAAGAACGCTAAATTGATACGTTGGCGATTAGACTTAGAAAATTACGACTACGACGTAATCTATAAGACAGGAAAGACAAATGTTGTGGCAGACGCACTTAGTAGAAAAGTCGAAGTTAACAACAATCAACTAGAAAATGTTGTTTCTGTTGATCAAGTATCTGTGGAAAATAATATCAGTTCATCTTCTTCCGAAACAGCACATTCAGCAAACACATCCGATGACTATTATATGCATTTTACAGAAAGAGCTATTAATAGTTATAGAAATCAAATCATTTTTAAAGTAACGGACTCCGACTCCGTTATCACGGAACAAATTTTTCCAAACTATAAGCGAACAACTATTTGCTCCACTTCGTTTGATAATAGAAAAGTTACAACATTTTTGAAAGATCATTCGAATGGAAAGCAAAATGCTGTGTTAGCTCCGGAATGCTTACTTAATTTAATTCAAGAAGTTTACAGAGAATGCTTCTGCAACACAAACTGCCATTTCATTATTACACAAAATATGGTTGAAGACGTAACTTCCGAAACAATGCAAGACATTATCATAAGAAAAGAACATGATAGAGCCCATAGAGGCATAACCGAAGTCGAAAGTCAGATTAAACGATCTTACTTTTTCCCAAACATGATCAAACGAATCAGGCAATTAATTAATTCATGTACAATTTGTACTCAACACAAATACGAACGAAAACCATATAATATAAAAATTTCACCAAGGCCAATAGAAAATGGTCCTTTTTACAGAGTCCATATGGATATTTTCGGCATGGATAGACACTACTATCTTTCTTTAATTTGTGCATTTTCGAAGCACCTTCAACTTATAGAAATTAAATCTAGAAACATGACAGATATACGGAATGCCCTTTCACAGTATTTCAGAACATTTAGACCACCAAGAAAAATCATTTGCGACCATGAAGCAGCTTTTACTAGCATTCAGTTCCAAGACTTTTTAGCTAATTTCGGAACCGTAATAGAATTCGCTTCCTCATCAGAGTCAAATGGCCAAATAGAAAAAACTCATAGTACTATCATTGAAATTTATAATACCAACAAACACAAATTCATCAATAATTCATCTCCTGAAATAGTGCAAATAGCGAATTCAATGTACAACGATACTGTTCATTCAGTCACCACTTATACCCCTAATGAAATTATTTTTAATCCAGGGTACACGATAAACCCACCAGAAATAGCCGATAACGCCGACAAAATTTTCAAAAATGTAAAAAAGAACCTTCAGCTAGCTGCAAATAGAATGAAGAAAAATAACGACAAAAAAGAAATTGCACCTGCTGTAAATGAAGGACATGATGTTTATATAAAGAAAAACACTAGAAAAAAGCTAGATCCACGCTTTTCAAAATCAAAATGTTTGGTTAATAATGAAAAAACCATTCAAATTGGACCAAGAAATGTCAAACGCAATAAAAATAAAATAAAACGCATAAGAACATAATTGTACAAGAAACTAATATTTTTTATATATTTACAGGATTTGACGTCTCAAAAACAAAAAAAAAAAGAACAGACGACTGGCTGAGCACAATTTTTTATTTTTTTTCATTCTCTTTTTAGCAAAAAAAAAAAAAAACTAAAGAAGAAGAAAAAAAAAAGGATCGCAGTGGTACGACTCATTGTCGCTCATTTAAATTTAAAGCATTTAAATTAGGAAAAGAAACTTGATAAAAAAGGGTTAGGAAATCGAAGGAATCACAGGAAATAGAAAATTAAATCATTAATTGAAAAATGAATAATTTTGAATTTAAATTTTTTTCTGCTGCACGACAAGACGTCGTCA
The DNA here is from genome assembly GCF_943734735.2 of Anopheles gambiae. Classification (NCBI taxonomy): domain Eukaryota; kingdom Metazoa; phylum Arthropoda; class Insecta; order Diptera; family Culicidae; genus Anopheles; species Anopheles gambiae. The sequence goes on along the minus strand of NC_064602.1, from coordinate 45,595,304 downwards.
GAATAGTTATGTTGATGGTCATTTTAATAATAGCTCATATTAAAGCCCAAGAATTAAAAATAACTAGTTTGATTGATCAACCAATTTTAATTCTAGAGAAACATAATTGCAAAATTCAAATCGGTAATATCAATATAATACATGAGGTAAACATAACAGAAATTGAAAATACAATGCACCTATTAACTCAAGTAGCTTTTCGCCCAACCAATAGTCCTCTATCAATAATTGCGAAGCATAAGGTTAGAAACTTATATTCTAATTTTAATCTCATAAGACCAAGGAAGCGTTTGATAAGAAGCGTAGAAGCTATAGGCTCGGTTTGGAAATGGATTGGAGGAAGCCCGGATGCACATGACCTGCAAATCATCAACAGTACAATGAACGATTTGATAGAGAGTAATAATCAGCAATTCGTAGTAAATGAAAATCTTGGAATGAAAATTAAAAACCTCACCAAGGAAATGAAGCAGATGATTGAAAATAGAAACGACATTCTTCTTAATGAATTAGACATGCTGACGGCAATTATCAATATAGATACAATTAACAAGATATTAGAAGATATACAAGAAGCGATATCGTTATCCAAAATGTCTATTACAAGCAGCAAACTTCTATCACCACGCGAAATTGCTATTATACAACAACTATTAGAAGACCAAGGAGTTAAAAGCGATATTCCTGACGAGATCATTTCTTATGTCACACCTAAAATAGCAGTCAACAACAACATACTGCTCTACATACTTAAAGTGCCAGAGTTGCAAAAAGAGGAGTCAAAAGTAATAGAAATACTAGCACTGAATCACAATAACTCGTTAATCAAAGACTATCCAAGGCAACTCGTGAAACAGAAAAAGAAACTATATACAACAAAGAACCCAGAGAAATACGTACAAAAGTATTCTGATATCATGGATTTTTTCGATAACTGCATCGCTCCATTAGTAATGGGGAAAGAGAGCCATTGTCTAGTAGTTCCGGAAAACGAAACAACAGCTAAAATGATAGGTGATAATCAACTTCTTATTGAAAACGCAAAAGATCATTTGGTAACATCCGATTGTGGACCGAACGATCGACTTTTGAATGGAAACTTCTTATTAACTTTTTCTAATTGCACCATACAATTCAGAAACAAAAGCTTCACATCAGAAGAAATCCATGTCAAGAGTCCAGCTGTATATGGGACAGTATTCAACATCGCAATTCATCGAAAAGTTGTCGAAACTCCTTTAGCCTCCCTGGATGATAGAACATTGACGAATCGCAAACACATCGAACACATCTACTTGCAACAATATAAAAATATTACTTGGAATTGGAGCTTATTAACTGGACTGGGAGTGTCCACTACAGTATCTATTGCCATTATCATATTTGTCTATTTTTACTTTAGTCGTTTCATCTCAGCCATATCAAATCAGATAGAAAAGAGGAAATCTCGCTCACAGAAGTCGTCACGAAACCATCGTAGAAAAAATAATCTCGAAGACGCATGAGGACACGCTTTTTTCACCCCCTGGAGGAGTTATGTGGCATTGGACACCAGCACGTGGCACGACACAATGCTTTACCATATTGCAGCGCGGCACATTCCATCTCTTCTAGTTCCCACGGGCGCGCATCATCGGACACCAGCCGGGCCGACAACGCAGACAGCACGGTCGCGCGACATCGGACACCAGCCGGACGCAGACAGCTCCCACAAACATACACCGCCAACCGAGGTAGAATTAATGTGAGAGTTTAGTTTTAGTTTAGAACTCATTGGAGTAACATTTAATCTTTTTGAATAAAAAGCCGAATAATAAATGTACACCGCATAATTATATATGCCACACGGATGTTGATTTTTGTTCAGAAATGCAAAGATCCTGCTTTGCACAAATAATTATCGATTCGCAGCACCGTTGGTTTGATTTCCGTTTGGAAACACAACAATCCTTTGCAAAATGTATCTCTTTGGCTCAGTTCAATTTCATACTCTCCCTGCTCTATCTCATTTGGGTTTCCTCCCTCTCTCGCACTCCAGCTCTCTCTCTCTTTGTTTAAATTATCTGCTTTTTTCTCTCGAAAGGGACGCTTGATTCCCTAGCACCATCAACGGCGGTGTTTCGGATACAAAACGTTTCTCTTGCCGTGGGTCGCGCGCTTATTCAACAATTTCCAACGACTAATTATGGTAATTAGTGTTTGCTTTGTCAGGTACAATCACCTCTCCGTGCTAGTACCACGAATCCAGGTGGTGCCATAATTCTCGGTAGCCTCTTTCCAACGCTACAGTAGAACTGACTGAGAGGAAAACTTACACATTGAATGGTATGATGCTGGTTCTTGCTTCGGGACTGATTAGATTCAGCAGCTAAGAGGTTTGCGGTTTGAGAAGGCGCTTTGTCACTCTTTTTTTAAATTACAGTTAATGATGTCAAATGCATTCAATCCGCGTGTTTTGGATATTTGGGCATTCCACACAACTATTAAAAAATTATATTAAATTACAAAACGGTTTACAAAGTCATCGTGTATTTCTATGCATCTATCAAACCATGTAAAATTCTTGTGATTTCGGCTAAAGACTGAGTTTTCGAAGCTGGATTTACACATATCTCACTAATGGCAGAATAAACCCAGTTTAATTATGATATTTCCTTCTATTAAAGGGCCAATTTGAACCTTTCTTATTAAGCCATTTATTTACACATTGCTCCCTAAAATTGACTATATTTTCTATTGAGGAGGTATACGCAAAAGAGTAATAGTTGCGAACAATTTACTCAATAGAGATTTACAATGTCCCAACTATAAGAACGAAGCATCTTTGTTGCAAACCTGAGCGTCAAGGAAATGCAGATTTGCATAAAACACATTCTAGCATTTTTTTTTTAATATTTCATCAGAGTAACATATAACAAAAGCTTTTTTCATTTTCTTGCTTTCCCATTGGTGGTATATATTCTATCCGATCCGTAACTATCATCACGAGTGATTTTTTTCATCCAGTGCAGCAAGATGACACAGCCAGAAGCACAACAGTGCCGATCATACAGCAATCAAGCTACACACCAAAGCACGCGAAAGTTCGTGCACTCGTGGGAATGGAAAGAGTTTTCATAGTTTTCCAGAACGACATTTCGTAATATGCTTCTTCCGGATCGTCCGGTGCAATTCGACGAACGACGATACTATGCTGCTAGATAGATGCTCACCGAGAGTAACATTTTATGGTGCACCATGTGTTCGAGGGTGCTTCTTGTTACGTGCGTTTCTCCAGCCCTTCCCACCGGCAAACGGACGCTTACGGTAAACCTAAACCACCAGCATCTCTCGCCATATTCGCCACGGGTCACAAATTTCAGTCAAAGTGGTCAAATTGAGAATAGGAAATACAACCACCAAACAAACACAGCAGACGGAAAGCGCATCGAATAAAGAGCGAAACGGAATATACACCTACAAAGACGGCTTGGCTTCGCCGCCGTATTCGTCGTCACGCTTCGTAGATCTCGTAAACCTATTTGCAAAAGTTCTCTATGTAACACTGAAGCAGCAGAGCAATCATCTAAGCTAGCAATGCTCGCAATTGGAGCGCACACGATAAGGAACCGTGCTGTGCGAACAAAACATTCGAACGGTAAGAGACAAGCGAACTTTGTAAGATTGCTAGCAATACAGTTAACCAAACAAGCTTGCTTAAATATTGTCTGACAATCTTTAAAGTATTGAAAATTGACACAACCATTCAGGAAAACAAGTAAAACAGACATTGCGACAAATTTTGTCGAACTTTTCGAGCTTTATAAGCTTTTTTTAATAGCTCTTAAAAATTATATCTTTTTATAAAATTCGTTTGTTCAATCCATTGATCGAGTTATACAACTTTAAACTACAGTATGTTAAACGTTTTTTAAATACATTTTAACATATTCGTAACTGTATTTCTTCAAATTGATTAGCGTAGTTATGAAGTTCAAAGTCTAATAATTATACAAAATACGCTAGGAGCTGTGAAATGTTCTGATATTAACTTACACATAATATACAACATGAGCACCTTCAACTTTCTGACATTGTAATTCAAATCTATAACTCAACGGAACTATATGATAGCAAAAATACCACAGACATTTAACTATAATCAAACATCTCACCGTAGCCCTTTAATAAGCTCGTGCAGTTTACAAAAACAGATTCACAGCTTTAGAAAAGATGATGCCCAGTGTAACTGAAACTAGCAGCTGGTAGTCCCAAACACTCCGAAGCATAGTATGTAGCAACACGCAGGCACAAGAAGTAAAAGTCCGGTCGAACAGATCCATGTCGAGAGAGGAAAAAAAAGTTGTAACGACACAGCAAGCATAACCCTATTTGCCTGATTCACGGTTGGATAAACATTGAACTTGCTAGTCTTGGGAATGTCGGAAAGATATTCCAACCACCAATGGGATTAGGGGGAGATTCGGAATGTAGTGCATCAGATCTTGCACATACATAAGCACAATCCCCATATCCGAATGTGTGCTTAACCAACAAGTGACATGATACCAGTAGTGGAGCACCCATGTATGAACCCATCCGCACTCACGGCACAATGAATGTGCACTTACATCCAGCAAACTTTCAGTTTTCAATTTCAACGACAGCTACACTCACAATGTGGGAAACATTGAATGCCGCAGAACAAGCGGAACAAATAACTTGAGTTTATACACAATCTTTTCGAGAAACCAAATATTGAAAAAAATGTTACATCCCTTCTTAGAAGTTCCGGAAACCCACCGGAAACCATGAGATACTTTCTAGAACGTGACCTTTTGACATCAGATTGAAGAAATCAATCTAAATACAAATAGTGGAACCAATCAGGAACCGATTGAGTGTTTAGTATCCTCACCCAAAGATCCCAATCATGTATATTAAAACACATAACCATTCCGAAAAGCACATTCATGAAACAATCTTTAATTCCACACCTAGACAGTAGCATTCGATTGAATCTCGGCGGCTACTTACCACTTTAACTGGTGCTGCAAAAAGTGGGGCTGTTGGTTCCGGTTCCCGTTCGGCCTGTAGCTGGGCACGGGCCTGTTTATCCCGTTCTCTCCGCTCCATCCTTTCATGCTCATCGTCGTGCCTATGCCAAAAGAGTAGAATACAATAATCATGTTAAAACTGGTTGCAGTTATAAATAAATTTTAATATTATATAGCGATTTTAATAATCCACATATTTTTAAATTCTAAAATGTATACACTAGTTAGTTATTAACGTTTTGATCAAAATGCTAGAATTATGTAGCAACCATGAAAATTACAAAACAAGTTCCACTAAACTGTGCAACAATTATTATTGTATACAATTTGGATATTTGCAAAAAAAGCCAGATGGAACAATGTATCAGGATTAATTTTGTACGTCCACTAAACTAACCTATATTGAAACAATCGCCACACCACATTCTAACATTCAATCCTTATTATTTTGCGTTTTCCCAACCAAACATGGACCAATAGTCCAATCAAAAATAACTACTTCTGCCTTGCATACACTTTCACCGTGTCTCAGTTCCTTCCGGTGCGATGCTATTATAAAATGAAGTTTACGACATACATTAACCTTAACATTATGCCAGTGCTTGTTTCCCACGCTTTGCTAAAACACAAAACTTCTTATGAAATGAATATTTCTGCAATGTGTTTGTTATCATGCTAATTTATTTATCACTCTACTCTGTGAATTTCGTAACCCACTCTTCTCATTTATGGCAACATATGCACACGAGGGCGTCATATGCCTTGCAACCCGGTTTCGATGTTTCTAATGCGGCTACTTGGCAATTGTGTTCAGAACTCTTGGTGAAAAAAACACAGACATTGCGCACTCTACGTTAAAACGTAAGAAAATCTACAAAGAAATAAAAAAGTAAAACAACCAAGACGAAAGCACATAAGGACAAGGAAAAATTAAGCCATTGAATCACTCGATGGCAACCTGCATTGATTTTCTTTTGGCATCCACAAGATGGATCAGGCCAAGCGCAGAAGCTTCAGACCTTATTCTCATTCGCTGTATCAAACATACATACGCACACTATGAAGTCTACGGGGACGGAAACGCACATTGCACGTGCAAACTTCTCTACAACACACATACGAACACACACACATGATGTGCATAGACCGCTACCGGTAGCGCACGATCTGTACATGATGCATACTTAATGGTCTTGCCCGTTCCTCGGCGAACAAGCCGTCACCGTTTGCAAAAAGCTGCTGCAAAAAGGACACGAACCCATCTATAACCGAGCAGACAAAGAAAAATTGTCCATGGGGAATACTTTATCGTTTGCAGGATAACTTTATATGAGCTTTGCTGAAATGGTGGTACCTTCAGCGTGGGAAGCGACAGTATTAGTGGTAGCTTCTGCGCACCCTGCGACAGGATTGCTTGACATTGCGCTTTATATCGCATTGATTTTATTTTCTTTACTCTTCTCTTTTTTATCGATAGAGCATATTTCTAGATCACACTTTATTCGTAATTCTACAAATAGCTCGCAGCTCAAAATTTTACACGTAGACAATGACGATGGTTTAAAGAATTTTATATGCATCATCTCACTTTTCGGAAGAAAAATCATAACATCCATCAACTACGCTTACTACACAAGTAAAGTAGGGCGAGCACTGTTGTGCTTCCATTTATCTAACCGACCATTTATCTGACTCTTTATTTGCGATTGCTCCACATTAACTTATGAATTGTGAAATGAATAAATAAAGCTACATCCCGAAACAAAAGACTCACTTATATCATGAGAATCAAATTCTTGATACGATTCGTAATTCACAGTTTCTCACAAACACAGTTTCTCAAATTGAAATGAATAGATAATTGATATGTGCAGAATAATTCGTCTCTTCAAACACATGGCAGTTGAAGGATTGGTTCAATGAGTACAACAAATGGGTTAGCAAATGTTAAAAAAAAAATGGAGAACTGGTTGATCTGACCAATGTTAAACTTAGATTTGGACTCGAATCGTAAAAAATAAGCTCCAAAACAATAGTTTCATTCAAACAATCAACACAACGTAAATATATCTCGCTTACAAGAATAGAATACGCCTGAACATCTTTACAAAAACACAAGCAACAAAAGCAACAATGAAACAATATTTGCTTTCTGTTAGAATATTAATCATAATGCTATTGGTGCAATTGGTCCCTCACAGGCAAAAAAATATTCACGCCGTCAAAACGTGTTTCCTTTGAGCCATAATTTAGACAAATACTGTTAACTGGAAATTTGTTGCGTTGTTTTCCAATACGAATACCCACAAATAATATCAATTGATTGTATGAACAAACAAATTAATCTTCATGTTGCAATTGTGTTTTGGGAAATTGGTACACAATAAGCTATAATTACTCGCTTATAGCTCTACTTCATGCATTCAATCGGTATTCAATTATTGGCAGCTAGTTTAATTATACGGTATCGATTAAATGCACCTTTATCATCGTCATCGAACCATTCCTCCCGTTCTGCATCGAAAATTGCAATAACATTAGCAGGAAAAACAAACAAGAACTAAATATATACAACAAAGCCACAGACACACACACACATAAACATGTGCGGTGAATTAGTAGGTAAAATTTGATATTTAAAAAAACACAAATGATTGGAATAATCGATACATTATATACCAAAACACCCCCAGGCCAACAGAAGTTCAGCATGTGTGGGGTTGTTGGTACTCGCAGAGCGATTTGTTTGGGTTAATTGAAAAATATCGTTACTAGCATGCCGCGGTCTAACTAAACGGTCAAAGCTTTTAAAACCCCCCATACACCCCGATTGAAAGCAGTGGGAAGGTTTGCAACAACGAAATAGAACACCCGGAAGCTGATTTCAATTCACGAGAGGAAAAAAATAACAACAAACCATCCCCTTTTTTGCGTGGTGAAAACTTGTGCGGTGGCTACCAGATCACTAGGGATGCTTCTCTTTCTCCCTTGGCATTTGGTGTAGAACATTTCGCTGTAATCTGCTTTCGGAAGTTTCAGTTTAGATCGATCCGAGCGTCGACCGAGTTTCGCCGGAATTGCATCGCACTCGTCCGTTTACATCATTCAACTGGAGCGGCGGCTAGCTCACCTTTCTGGTTGAAACCATCCATTGCTACCGCGAGCTGCAGTTGAGCAAAACAATAAACAAACAAACAACACCGATCAAGGACATGACATGCACTTTTCTGTCCATTGTGGTAAATCGACGGTAAATGATTGTTAACTTAGTTGTCCCTTTTGGTACGCGATTCCTGAAAGCCGAGTCATCACGCACTGTTTTATTAATGTGTTAATACTATATAATTGTGCCAATTAAGTGGATACAGTACTTTCTAATAAGTAACTTATTATGTTCTTACTTTCCTTTTACTCTTAACAACGTAGCACGAAAAGAATGCGCTTCACTTATCCCTATAAAGACCATGAGAGTTTCTGCTTTCGAGTACAACCTGCTCAAGATTATTCGCAAAAAGAGCGATAAGCAACGGAATAAGTCACAGTTGTCTATCGGCAACAGTAGGTTAACTCAAAAAGACAGGTAGCATGAATGTTTACCCTTGGAAAATACTATTATCTTGCCAATATTCTTCTAATATATTAATCCATACCACTCAGCGCATTTGTACTCAACACAGTCCACTATCTTCTTTCTATAAACATTTATTAAAGCCATAATTTGCTTAAGAAATGTAACCTATTTTTCGAAACAAATATCAGGCTTCTACTAGTACCGGCCGATTATTCTCAATATTGTTCACTCTCCGTAGTCAGGAAGCGCGAACCATACGCATGAATTCTCCCTTACCTAACGTACGAGAGAAGCCGACACAAAACAACCTCCATGGCGTGCGATAGAAGCACTGATTTAATGGTTTCGAATGTTTTCCCGCTTGTTTCTGTGTTCCCTTTTGTCATAACAAAATCATCCACACATGCTCCCCCACAGTTGCACACAGTCGAATCCACAAACCAGGCAAGCCGCAACAGCACAAAATGAGGACACTCGCAACAGCTACGCAGCCGGGGTGGTTCGCATTAAGGTTTCATTGGTCGATCGACGCAAATGCTCCGTCGGAGCGGATCTATGCAAACCGAAAACAGACTACCCCCCCCCCCCCCCCCCCCCCCAACCCCGGCGGTGGCGGTGGTGGATAAATATGATGGTTTATGATTTGATTACCACGTGGCTTATCAGGTGCGTGCATCTCTCCTACTGCTGGCTCCTACTTTTGCGCTTTCTCCTTCCCAAGGGAAATCGTTTTATGGGATATTAGCATTTCGGAGAACTTCCAACTCCATACAGTGACGGTATCTCATGTGTATGTTTTCTTGCAAACAGTGTCAGCAGTGAGAATGACACCGCAGTGAACTTAATATTAATATAATTTATGTATTTGACAAAATACTAAATAAAAAATGTATAATAACATAACTAATAAATTTAAATAGTCCAGAGATGTAAAACACTTAACATTTTTGTCTGCTCTTGTGATTCCGTTTTAATTCAATCATCAACAGAAGCTAACTTAAATAGTAAGACGAGGAATTGAATGAGCGCAGCCAATACTAGAAAAACTATATACATACACAGACATTTTACATTTATTTAAAACTTTGACCAACTCGAATCACAGAACAAAATAGTACTTTACTGCCCGAAAACAACCAACGCGAAGTGAAAAAATGGCCATTCTCTCCCTCTATAACCTTGGTCACAACTTTGCAGACAAAACGTCAGCTAGAAAGTCCAAGCGCCTAGTCAGTCAGGCCCTGCTATATGTGCTGTTGATGCAAAATTCTGTACCTCTGTTTGCTCATTCGCTAATAACATACGATCGTGAAACTGCCACCTAGTTTAAAGTGCTTCAAAGTTGTAGCTACGAAATGTTCCACAACCTTCGCGACAACCTTCACCTGCTCCGTTTAAATTCCATCAACGCTATTAAACACCACCACCACCACCACCACACCATATACAGATGGGCTCACCGTCCGCTCGGTCTGGGCTGTAACTTGTTACCCTTACTTAATCCCCCGATGAAGAGATTTCTCCACTTTCGGAAACATGACGGAACCAACCCCGCACGAAGTGCAAAGAAGAGAGAGAGAAAAATGTTATAACATTTAAGATACTACTACCGCCGCTACCATGGAGAAGTGGTAGAAGAAAACAACGAAAACTATTCCACACTCACACACTTATACACCCCGGTAACTAGCTTCGCTCAACGTGCAACAACTTTCACCTGTTCGGGTCTCAATTCCGGTACCGATTGACACTGCTCTCTGTTGCTGAAAAAATGTTAGATCCGGTTGGGCTGAGAGGTCTCAAGCATAACGGAATGATGTTTTACTTTGATTATTTAGTAATTATATGTTTTACCTACGTAATATTCATGTGTTGAGGATAATATCAACGATATCAATTTAATATAATCCAAATACTATCATAACTATTACACCTAACTTAACAATGCATAGAATACAACTTAACAGTTTGACTTGTTTGATTATTTCTTATCTTCTTGCTCTATAGCTCGAGCAAAGGTCATGATGCAGAATTCGAAATCATAATGTTAATTAAATTGTATTAAATATTTTCAGTCGCAAGCACGTGTCAAATATGCATACGAACAACACCAGACCACAACGGCTGTATCATACAATCCAGAGCTACAGGATTTGTTCATAAATAATTTCCCTTTTTGTATGTTCGCTTTCTTTTTCTATGATTAAAATATTTCCATCGAGCCAAATATGAAAGGCCATCAGAAAATTATTTTATGGCCAGCATGATTCACATACACACTCACATACATCTCGGCCATAGCACAGACGTTCTCAATGTGCCATAGCACGCGAGCTATTGCTGATTCACGTTCTGTTTTCCTCTTTTACTACCCAAGGTGTAACTACATGAAGCTGACACTAATTAATAGAAATATGTTCATCATGCACCATCATTTTCTAACGATTTTTGGACCACTGGCTCATTTTATAACGAGAGTTTTGCCTCGTATGCTTTTGAAATCCACCTACAAGAAAGGGTTTGCAATAGCAGACAACTTGTAAATGTATGTATATAAATGTAAATATATAGATTATTTACGAAATGTAAATACGAAATGGAGCCAGGCGTACAGCGTTGGTTTTGGAAGAAAAGTTGTTATAATGCAGTGAGAATAACCAAGATAGTTAATGATCCAGAATTCCATTAAATGTCATATGAATAAATAATCTTACAATATTTTTATGTGAAATTTTTGACATTTTTACATCAAATACTGCGTTTTAATTATTACTACTCCTGGCAAACTGCAATTATCACTAAATAAACTATACTTGCCACAAATGTGATGAACCTAAACTTTCCTACCTAAATTACAGGGTTTTCCAAGTCAAATGTTTCAAATGTAAACATTGTTATTCACCGCGTGAAAGATGTCAATCTTGCTTCATTTTTAAGCAAATACATCATTTGAGATGTTGAAAAACATCTTGAATATTGTGAATAATTATGTGCACATTCGAAAGTGACTTGGAAAACCCTGTATGTTAAATTATCTTTCAAATTCATACCTCGTCTCATCCATTATATTAAACATCAAATTGTTTTTTTATGCTATCTACGCTGCTCGTAACGCCATTACACTCCCTTTTAATCAGTTCTAATGTAACATGTTGCCCTTTCGGACCGGAAGTAAGAGAATTCTTGTGCTGACTATATACTCGCATTGAATCTGTTGTTATATGTGATAGTGGCGCATGCTATTACTATTTGTACATGAAGATTGTTTACATCGCACAACAGTCAATGGCTTACAATTGTGCGTGATCAGTGTCTATGTTGACATACTTCATTCAACTTTAGTGTGCTATTTTAATGTTTGCAATAGACACTACATTACACATGCTGTAAAACTCAAGCTACTGAGAAACCACTGTAGATGACAATAACCACGTGTTAACACATTATGAAAAACAAACAAAACGAGCAAACAGGATAAAATAAAACAAGCTTCATCGTTGAAAAGACAACATGTGTTTGATTTGCAATCTAGGTTAGATGAAGCTCTTAATTGAAAATATTTATTCTGTGATCGGTAAATAAAAACCAAACCGGTAGTATTGTGGTGTGCTTTACGCTTCTCTTCGATCTGAAGTTACTTCATGGTAGCCCGTAAACCTGTTATATATTACTGTGCATCTTTTAACAACTGTATTGGTGTAAAAAGTAAATAAATACAAACACAAAACACATCTGTTCTGACGTACATACCATATTCTTCGAGAGACGTGCGTAGTTTCACGACTCAAAGTCTTTACAAACGAACCAACCACCATATTACTGCTCGTGTGTGCGTAGGTCTAGCAGCGATGGCAGTTTAAGCAGTCTGTTAACCTAGATTAATCAACGACCCTTTTGTTGACGTTCACACGTTCGTCCACCACGAAATAACCCATTTTTCAAAACCTTATCATTTACAACAACCACCGCCCCTGTTGTTGTCGTATACTCTTGTGTAATTTAAAACCAATTTGCTTGCAAACGCTCACTAACAATCCATCGATCATGCAAAGTAATTTGCAAAGCTAAATATTCGCCAATCGTGCATGAGATCGTTATCGTTTCGATTAATTTTGTACAATACTCTTCAATATCAAAGTCGTAATATATTCCTTTAGATTCCTCTTCTTTCCTTTCGCCATTTTTCACTGCCATTTTTTCGTTCATATAAGTAGTAGTATGAAGATAATAAGATAAGTACGTAGATAAAAAGTATGCGCCGTCCGTCTTTACCTGTTGGCTATCCTCGCACCATGTGTCTGCCTCATGTAACCTTATTTTATGACACAGTTGATAAAAATATGGCACTGCTATAAATAAACAAAAGAGGTCAGCGCATCTGCAAAACCAAGCGAATAGGTGCCGTTTTTGCACAAACGAGTGGTAAATTCTTACGATCCGCATCAACGTGCACATATCACACAAATTGTTCAATCCCATCATGAAGAAATAGAAACTTAGTATGTAGACACTGTCGCATATTCCTCGTGTGTAGTAAAAAGGCAGAGCACTATAATTCTCGCAACTCAAACAAAATAATCTTAAGTTAAAATAAATTTTCCGTAAAAAAACAATAGCACAATCATATGATTCACTTACAAAGAAGGGGTTTGAATAAGCCAAACAGTATATCTATTCCTTAACTGATACTTTACTACATTGAGAATAATTATAATCTAACAACATTTAAATTAACCGTATCTTTTCTTCATGTTGGACCCACGCATTAATGAAAAAGAAGTTTGTTTATTCTTTTATATGTTTACAAAAATCGCATTTTCAGTCACATGTTCTCTTGAGCATTTATTAACTTATATACAACTTTACAACTAACAAAAACAACAAAAAAACCTGATAAAAAACTCGTATAGTTCATTACAGTAATGCTACCTTACAAGAAGAATTCATTGCACTGCCTTCATAGTTGCATAAAACAATACCCGAAACACACTTGACCACACACACTACTGATGGTTACAGTGAAAATTGTTTAAAACTCCTTTTCAAAACCACAGAACAACCGCTCCAAATCTCGTCCCGTAGGATCACTTTTTCAAAACGTATTAAAGTTCCTAAGATGAATAGAGAACGAAGCTAAGGAATGGCTTCGAAAAGCCAAGAGCCCTATTACGTTCCCTATGAACCCCTCTCTAGCTGATTTGCTGAGTCGGCAAAATCAATGAAAAGCGCGGTTAAACTTTGCACAATCTCAACATCCTGCAGCGCCTTCTCTAGTATATTGGATGCCAGACCCGGCTACCCCACTTGCCGTTTGTTCTACTCTACCAGCAGCAGCAGGAAGTTTTCGATATTCAAATGAAGCTCAATGTTTGCCCATCTATGATTTCCAACTTCCTTCGTGCTTCTTTTGTTGATTGGAAGGCACACAAATAAAAAGTAGGGATATGCGCCAGTAATCAAAAAGACATGAAAAGTGTTCTTTTCACATGGTGTACCATCTCGAAGAAAAACGAGTCCGAATTAAAACAGGACAATTTATATAAAGCCTATTTTTAGTTAATTCGAGACACATTTGAATGGAAACGATTCTTTGCTAGATTATATTTATGTATTGTTCAGTAGGGACGGCCCGACCGTATTTCTCTGCTAGATTATATTAGTTTCATACAAATAATCGAACCAATAACTCATATGACGGTTAAAGGGATAGAAATTTGCACGATTATATATGAAAATTTGCTTCCATTTGGATAATTTGTGCTTCGGCCTTTATACCGTGATTTTAAACATATCCGCGTAGTACGTCGCAATCAGCCGTTACGTATTAAATTACACGTGTCTGCTTAAACATCCAACGCAATCAGATAATGTCAAATGAGTTCAAAGCGCCTCAAATCCTTCGCCAATAGCAAACTCATTGTATGCCCGGAGATACCATTCAAGTAAATAACGGAATGTAAGGGAGGTTCCATGAATCTTTTTTTACAAATAAACATCCTAATTTGTTTCCCACACACTGTGTCTCCCCAAAAACAATCAACTCACATTTGACTTAAGAACTGCTTCTTCTTCTCCGGTTTATGTTAGTTCACAACTTTGTGCAAAAGGAAATAAAAAAAACCAAAGTGAAGCTCATGGAATCTATTTTGAATTTGCTATTTGAATAAATAAGCCCGAATCTATTTTGACAAACGTATGTCACCGGATCGTAACGATCCCTCCCAATGCGGGGATGTTGAGAGAGGAGAGTGTAATAAAATGTAAATGTCAAAGTTGAAATTGGATGTTCCATGCTAGCTCTTTTGGGATGAAAATCGGTGAACCGCAGTAAAGGGTTACCATCCTGGATGGATAGAGGAAACTTTGCTTTGAACACCAAGCCTGTTGTGGGTGTTAAATATGCATCACATAATGATCCCAATTCCACTGCCCCCTTACCTTGGGTAAAGCGATTTGTTCATGTCCAATTCACCGACTACGCCGGTCGTCCGGAGTGACGACGCGGACGACAGTGCCGATGAAGACGGAGATGATCTGCCGATCGATCGACGACGCGGTCTATCTCTTCTTATGTCCTAATCGTTTATGCGTTTATGTGTGAATGTTGTGGAAAGAGCAGACACACGTCGTGCACTCTCCTGCTGCGCGAAAGAAACAAAAGACGATGCTACTGTATCTGTCAATGGTAGCGCGATGATGGCCGCACTGGTTCATTGCACTGCGCTTGCAACGCGCCGTAGATTGCACCAGTAGGAAGAGATTAATTATTGCTGCCGGTTTTTTTTTCGATTTATAATTTTTCACTGACAAATCATCTTTTCCGGGCTAGGGGGGGGCTAACCCACACACACGCACCCGGGTTAAACGCGTCTAACTAAAAACTACACACAACATACTAATCGGGCACAATTTTTGTTTGCGCTAATATTACTCTTCTCGGCGCTTCGCTATCCTGCACGGCACCACGGTTATGGTTGGGTTTGCCTTTGGCCATTTACCGCCTGTTGGCGGAACCGCCCTCTTCGGAGGAAGGCAACACCACACTTCATCCACCAGAACCGTTATTGCACTTGAGGGGCGGTGGTGGGGGTTGGCTCCACATCGATGGGAGATAAACTATGTTTTCTTTAATCACCAACTCACGCTCTAGGGCACTGATAAACCTTTCGCACCGTGACCACACACACAAGCGCACACTTGTGCATAAATACTCGCACATACACACACAAATGCACCCACCGTTATCACTTAATTCTTGCCTCTTGCGGTATTATATCTCTCCCTCACACACTGCACCCGCTATCGCTCTAAGGCTACTTTTCTATTGCAATTTGATTTTCAAAACTATTTTCACATTCCATTGCTTCTCACCACCAAGCTATACCGCCACTTGCACCCACACACTCACACATACTTTCTTTCTCGGCGCTGTTACGGCAAAGGTAATCATCACACGCACACACATGCACACATCCTGCTGTGATTTTTCCTTTCACCCTTCTTCTTGCTCACACATCTTTTCTTTGCGTACGGGGGTTGTGCATCACACGCGTAACAGTGTGCGAACCGCGGGACTACCACCACCAGGCGTTACACTAATTTCACCCTCCTGCCAATACACACCCGCTTCTGGGGCAAGCGGGACCAGAAATGTGTCTCTTGAAATTGCACTGCTATGTAATCAGCAGAGCAAAATCCGCACAACCACCAACACCACTCTCTCAAACCCACTCCGCATCCCCCTCCTATCACTATCAGCACCGAGCGATGGGACGCACCAACTTCTCCCGCGATTCCAGCGTGCACACTACTCTAACGCCTGCGGCAGCTCATTTCCATTGCATTTGTAAATAGAGAATAATGCACGCGTACCGGTGTGTTGTAGCCAAAGTTACACACAGAGACGTGCCGTGAGCCGGGTTTTCCACACTATTTTTAATTTTTTCTTCACCACTTCTTTCTTGCTTCTTAGCTGCTGCTTTGCTTCAAGGCGGCTGCTTACTGCTGCTGCTGTGGAGGCACGTGTATGCTCGTGTTGTTAAACCACCTGCACCACACACTTACACAACACAAATACACTGATCACCCTGCGAAAACAAAATAAAAAACATTATGAAAAATGTATACTACACTAGTACATCTTCTCGGGTGGAGTAAGAAGACTTTGGATACACCGTTGCCAAAGATTGGATAAGGTGTTTCTGTCCCTAGCACACAGATCCCTTGTTTATGTTCTTAAAACACAAGCACACATAATGGCACACACAGAGAGCTGCTGCTGTGACGAGATGGTCGTAATAGTATGGATTTCACATCTGAAAGAGAAAAAGAAAAGAAAAACAAAAATCAATCAGTTTTTCCATTCGAAGATACAATGTACACACTACTATCGAAATGCCAACAGATACAATAGAAAAAACGAACATCTCAGGTCAGATTCAATCACGGAACAGAAAACCTCAATCAATTAATGATCGATTTGTTGATATTGAAATATTCCATTCATCTCATCGTAGGATAGACGTTGGGAATTGATTACTACGTGCACCAACATGGAAATAATTTCCCACTCCTTCGTCAAGGATTCGAAACACAAACCAACCATCCTTTGCCTTGTAATATCAACCCCTAACATGGCCGGCAACCATCGGCAGATGCAGAGAGGGAGAAAAAGAGAGAAAGAGAGAAATGTGCCAGTGCTCATCACATTAGTCATTGACCTACCCCCGTAATTCCCAGTAATCTGGAAACAATTACCCTGGCTAATGGAAATGAGAAGGTCAAGAACCTGTAAATATCAACGGAAAGCAAAAAAAAGGAACACCACAAATAGTCCCGGGAAACAGCCATCGTTCTAGGGAAATCACTTGGAGGCTGGCAAGTTGCCAACGAAGGGCAGTGTGAGAAGATGCTCTTTTCCAACTCATTCGTTTGCAAAGGATGTTTTTACTTTCAGCTTTTCGCCTCACACATTTGTGAGCACTCCATCAATTGTGCGGCATAATATAAACTGAGATTTAAATGCTCAAACAGAAACATTACCGCACAATGGCAACAGACACGCATTCAACTCCTATAAATATTCTATTTACAAACACTTCAACGAGTGCCAACAATGAACAAATTACTTGTAATCTGTTTCACAAAAGCAGACGTCACATTCATTCGTTTGACATTCTACCGCTTACCGCTTTCCAGGGGTAGTGAATCGATTAAACAAACGTCACATCATCGTCATTATCATCATTACAATTGTTATGTTTCGTCGTTATGTCATTTTCCTGCGGTACAGCGGCAATGTTTCCGAGACTTTCCAGTTGCAACGCCAGCTACACTGGTATTTAAATTTAATTACAAGTTTTAGAGCTGCGCTGTTATGGCAGAGATATTATAATCATGCTTTCTAACTCAAATATTGCGCCAAGTCACGAAACAAGCGGCTTATAGAAAAGAAAAAAAATTTAAGGACCGCTTCAAACTTCAATATTTTGCTACACACTGAATAAAAGGCCAACACAAAACGCACCACCACCATAATCCATCATCCATTTGTTGTTGAATGTTCTTGGTGTATATATTATAAATTCTTTGTGTATCACTGGACGGTTTGTTCGTGTTTGGAAAAACCTTGTCCAGCAATCAGTAGTAGCTCGATGTGTCGTGATAGTTTAAGTAACCTTTCTTGAATCCTCAACCTATTTCCCATTAAAGCATCCTCGCTGTGGAAACACCCCTTCCTTTTGGCATGACCTTGTACCTCGGTCGTTCCCAAAAATCGACCAACAATAGCTGGCAACAAAATATTTTACCATATTCCCCTTTCAGCCTACCCCAAAACCACCCAAACCTGCTACCGCACCAATACCCTAACTGTACCAAGGAGGTGCTGTCTTTCCGTGTGTTTTGCAAATCCCTCATAGTTCACGCTATCCAAGCGTCCATCAAGCGCGAACGACAGAACATCAAACATAAGCGAACATCCCAGTGCCCTCCTTGCCAGAGTGGCGTTGGTTTAGTATAGACGGGGAATTCGCAGGATCGCTGGAAGAAAGCTTTTAAGAAAATCGACATAGACGGCGTCGTAAAAACTCAACACCAAACCCACACCATCGCGCAGCGGTCATAGCTTTCTGCTGAACACAACCCCCACCGACTTCACTACTACACACCACACCGGAGTTAGCTGGTTATAATCCATCAAATATAGTTTTCATCAGTCTGTTCTTGGTCGTCGTCTTCAAACGAGCAAATCACGCTACACCGTATCAAATCGAATACCGTTTGAAAGTTTAAAAGCTCGACACCACACCGTACGACTGGTGCTTCTTTTACTCCAAAGAACACTTTGAATATGTTCCGCAAACCCGTTTCTCCCCTAAGCTCCGTCGGTTTGCCCTATAAAAATCCGTTTTACGATTATTCTACTCATCGATGAAAATGCTCGATAGCTAGTTTCAAGAAGTTTGAGTTTGTTTTTCAAATCTTCAGCATTGGGACTGAATCTATTAAATTCAATCGAAAGGCGACAAAAAACTTCAACAATGAGGATGTATTCAAAATGAAACTAGAAACGTCAAGAGTGATTGCACTTTGTTGATGACTGGGGGAAAGACAAGCGATTATGCGACATTATGAGAGTTCGAGTTCGTGCAAGTGCAACAAGTTGATCCTTTGTTTCAGCCATGACATATATTTCTAGACAGATTCAAAAGTGGCAATATAGTTTGGAGATGCACTGTGTGCGTGTTTTTTTTTCTTTTGCTAAACCTCGCCATAGCTGAATGAACGTAAGCTAATTCTCGCATAGATTTAATAATCAAAAATAATTAACTAAGATAAATTAAGAAATGAATTAAGAATTAAATATATCCTTTTTTAAAATTGTCGTAAGAAGGTAGTACTTCTGACCTATGCCACTTGAAACATGATCTGCAATGAAAACAGTCATAAAGACAAATTTGCAATTTGAAGACACGGAATCATCATAACCAATAAAAAAGACGACATTTTATTCTTCCTAACTAAGCAATCGACATGAAAACGACGATAATGATCAAACGTCAGCATAACACATACTTATGAAAGAAAGTAGATTGCGGTAGCTTTGCTTAGTTTAGTCCAGTGTTCCAAGTATGACTACCATTCCAAAAAACATATGCTTTACTCACCTCAATACGCTTTGTTTTTAAGCCCACAGCACATAGAATGGAAAGGTAATAAGTATAGTACTCTACAATTAGTAGATGTTTGACAAAGTGGATTAACACCAGTGAACAAGAGGAAGGAAGGAAATGTTCAGCGATACATACACTGCATTCGATCGCCAACGTAGCCAAAACCATAACCAACCAAGTTCGTTGCCAAGCGAAACATATGCACAACGGCAGCAAACATATACGGTAAGCACCACCTCGTAATACCAAGGTAGACGACTATGGCCAGTACATGACCACGATAAGCGCACAAAAATGCACATAACCATAGCGAAATAACGGATCCATCGCTAACCACCAACATCTAACTTGGATGTTCACTTAGAATGGACTATACCGATTAGAAGCGATTTACTACATCAAAAAGCTACCGATTGCGATCCTTTGCTGCCGAGATAACCCTAAAAAAGAATAGCAACACTAGACGCAACGTCTGATGAACGACGTTTTGCCACGACACGATTGCACACTTGATCCCATCAGATTGTCCGTGGATTGGTCTTATCCTTTGGTGGGTCGTGAAAATGTTCCTCAATCATCATGAGGGACTGAATATAATTTAATTGCCTTACTATCTACCCTAGCATGTTCTAGGGTAATCGAGTGAAAGTAAATGACAATAAAATGACAATAAAGCTGGACAAATCCCGTACGATGTTTGGCTTTAGAGATGAACGTACATTACAACGTTAAAATAAGAATGCTTGTGATCAGAACTAAAAATATGTTTGATTGTGATCTGTCATAATTGAATAGAAATTGAAAAGTTTGAAAAGTTTATTCATTTGCCACAAATAAGATTCAATTCAATTAAAATGTAATAATAACCGAAGAAGCGAATCCTTTAAATGGCTAGACGTAATATGATACAACGCAACGCAAAGCAACGCTTTTTATTCCCTTCCTATGTTTCAATCCGTTCAAATTGCTACACACCTAAGTGGATTAGAGTTCACTTTCATTCCGACTCGTAAAAACATAAACAACGCTAGTCGACATCCGTTCCGCCAAGCTGATCGGAACGAACCATCATAAAACCAGCATAATCCTCCCCCTTTATCCTGTTATCCGTACTTAGGTTGACCTCAGCTAGCCCATACACGCACCTTAACTCCATGTTTGCAGCTGGTGCGAATTATACTGTAATTGTGCTTGTTAAACACCGATGACATTCGGCTCCTACCTTACTCATCTCTCGCAGTGATTGTGAGCGTATCATCCACTGCACGCTTGTATGTCCTAGACGTTGGTCCGAAAATAGAAAATATTTTCGAAAGCAACACCCGCTCGCCAAGACGAAATAGTATTAGTCACACACAAATCGCGGCACCGCACACAAAATAAAACTCTCCCGTCGGATCGCACAGCAGCAGCAGCAGCAGATACACCGAACCGAAAAGAAACGGAAACCCTCCCCCTTCTATCCAACACCCACGCGTACTGTCAAAGGTAAGCCCCCCCCCCCCCTCTTCTGCTCGGCAATCGGACGCCCAAACGCATGAAGGCAAGAGGAAGAGAGTAAGGATACATTTTTGCATGCAAAGCCAAGAAAGGGAGGAAGTGCACTTAAAATCTGTCGGCACGCTCGCGCGACGGTACGATTTCCTCTGCCGCGACCTCTTTTTTAAAGCGTGTAACGGGCGGCGATTCCCCGCGTACACCCCTCCCCCTCCACTCACCACCCAACGAACCAAGGCCGCCATGGTTGAGAGTGAAAGGAATGTAACTTTACGGTCTTTCATTCTCAAAGAGCGCGCGCGCGCCTGTATGTGTTTCAGGGTGGTATGGGAGATGCAAACAGCACCACCATCCCAGCAAACGCGAGCGACCGGCGGTTAGGGGTGGGGACAGTCGATCGCCAGTGGACACCTATCTGGTGGGAGAAAGTGTGAAAGCCAGCAAAATTGATCCAAGTGATGAGAGATAAAGTACAGAACGGGTATAACGTATAAGTACGTATCCAGAGCAATCAATTACACGATATATTATCAGATAAACGGCAACAAATGGGAGCAATTATCACAGCTATAGCCTAATTAATCATTGCACCCGTTATGCCTGCTATCGTTATGTGGGCCGAACAATCAATACACCTATCTAAAATCGAGTGATATTGAAATACATTCCTTCCGCTTTCATTCCGATACCGAAATCTTCTCTAATATTTTGACAACTATGCCATGTGGGAAAAACACATTCACCACCACCCTACCTAGGGCTGATTGGCGCTATTACGTTTGATTTTTTTCGTTCATCAACATGACCGCCTACAAGAACATCATGTTACAACAGCAAAACCTTAACCACCTGCTGGGACAAACTGCCGGAGATGCACACTCACACACGAATGTGCGCAGAGTAACATACATGACCACTAAAAATAGGTCCGTCTGCGAAGAGCCGTTAGCATTCCGCACCACAGCTGACCCTAAATCGAAGTAAAACAAACACAACAAAAAACCCGCTGTAAAAGACCAAGAAATTGAGAGATTCGCGTAGCCGGCCGGCCGGCTTATTTTGCGGGCCAGTTCCGTCGCGAAAATCGAGAAAACTCTACATATATTTACTTTTAACGTTTATCGCACCGGCAGGCAAATCGATTCTTGGTAGGTTGAGGTGTGTTCTGTTATTTGGATTTCTTTATTTCTTGCAGCAAAATTTAAAAACACTTGAAATGTATTTTTTCTTTGCTTTCGATGATATCGTTTTCATCCAAGAACAAGTATTTGTTATGGCCAAAGATGTGAATTGTCCACAACGATGTTTTCCCACAACTTCTAATGATTCCATATTGCTCTAGTCATTAATCATGCACGAATGAGAAGATTCTTTTATTGGCTATTGATCCTAGGAGTAAAATTTGGTCCATTCATTTTTTTTTTTCATTCGAATTTCATTCACTATTTCATTCAAACAATTTAAATTTTCTTAATTTTTGTACATATTTTTTTACTAAGGTCATCCACTCATTACTGTAGCCTACACAATGTTGTAATAATGACTCGGAAACGATCAAACTGTGCTTGTTGTCGACATGAATGTATTGATCATGAATGACGTACGACAATCAAGAACAAGTTTCTTCTTCCTTAGTGTTCAGCTCACAATTGACCACGTCAGTTTGCCAACCAGCTTACTTCGTCTAGAACTAGATAGATATTTGTCTATTATGTCTATTATAACACTTTTTATACAAGAAAATGCAAGTAAACAGTGATAAGTTTCTATCAGTGCAGAATGCAATATTTGGATGTTCGCACTGCATCCGCACCATCACCCACAAGCATAAAGGAAAGCGTAGCCATGACCATCAAAATTAAATCTGTCATTCCAATGCATAATAATGTCATAAACCGATAATGCGATCGTAAACATCCGATCGAAACAGTTAGAACCAAACAGACACAGCGACTTCTGCTCTCAGCCCAACACACGCTTCTTCCACTTACGTACTCCGCCTGCACCCGAAAGCACAAGAACCAATGGTTCGAGAGTGCTAAAGAATGTGCAGTTTGCAGTTTGTGGTAAAGAAACCAACTGTTGCTTCCTATCTCCCCGGTCCGATGCTATTTTCGCCCTCGTCTTCTTACGCTGTGCGCATGTGAGGGCGTACCACCGCATCGTGTCTCACAACAAACAAGGGTGACGGCGGCGGCACGGGGCTTTTTTATGGCCGATTAACGACCCTACTTATACTCTTGGTGCAATCCGACACCGAGCATCGGATCGGATGTGCACGCGTGGTGTTGGCGGCACGGAGGCACGTCGTCGAGAGTACATTCAGCCACTCTCGGCGCGGGAATAGGAATGGAAAGGGTGAGTGTGTTTCTCATTATGCACTCACAAATTCCCATCAACCCGTCGAAAGGTCGGCATACATATCGAATAGTGTGCCCTCGGCTGCAGCAGTGTTTAGCTGGTAGGCAACAATGTTGCAAGTCGCACCGGGGTCTCTCCATCCCATCGCGCACACACACACGCATGATTTTTGAAGACCGCATTGAAACGGTCGTAAAATGTAATGCCTGAGATGGTGCAAGAAAGGCACCCAACTGCTGGAATTACAGGCGAGATGGAGCTTGAAAAAACGGTGCACCCGCGCACTGTGCGAGCCAAGAAAAGAGAGAAAGAGAATAAATGTCACACGCACGCAGCATTCGGAGCACAAACAGCTGTCACAACCATTTGACGCGCACTACTACCACCAATTATTGTGCCTGTGTGTTTGAGATCTGTTTATCCACATGTGTTTCTTTTCTCGCTTTTCTCGCACAAACGATAGCATCTTGGGCGGCAGCAGCAGCACCACCACCGGAAGACAGGCGTACCGAATTGCTTGCTCAAGTGGATATGTGTATGTGTGTTTGTGGTGCGTTTAGTCCAGGGAAATGGTCCATCGATTTTCAAACACTCGAACTGAATGTAGAATTTCAACATATCCGACACTGAATGTTTTTGTCGTCTAAAATACCAAGTGTTGTTGTTGTTGATGTTGTTGCAGGCGTTACTCCGTAATCCTATCAATTTCACGGTCACGATACAACCGCAGTGGGAAGAGTGTTCAATTTTATATGCTTTTCTCGATGATAATAACCATTTGAGCTTGAATTATGAGACAGTAGTGTGTAAACAAGTATTGGTTCATTAATTACGGACAGCATATTACTACACTGTGCTACAAAGTCTAGCAAAAACGGGCTAGTGGAGATAATTTAATTACAAAATCGATGAGCATATGAATACAAAATAAAACAACAAAAAGAGTGAATAGCTTTCAGAGTAGTGCCAGAACAGCAGAACAATAAAAAGTTTTACACAATTTTATGTAATCTTTGTTGTTCCTGTTCTAATCATGCACTAATTTTGTTTTAGTTGCTGTTGCTTAATGCATACTTTTTCGATAATTATGATCGTATCTAGGTCAACATAGAATCGAACCTCATCTTCCTTCACCTAACCTACAAACAGCGCTGTACACAGCTTAACGACCGTTTGATTGATCTATCAACCCGGCCAGTCACGAACACTATTCGTCAGTTGACTTCGTAGCCGCCGGGCATAAACATAAACCATCCTCCCATCGGCCACATAAAAATTCAAACGCGTGCGCCAAACCAGCGTCAAGCTACGGCAGAGGGCACTCGTTCTTTTTCATTTGATTGTTGCCATTCTTGATTGACCAGCGTCACGCCACAGCCACGCCACCGACTGGCGATCGAAGCGAATTCCAATAGTTTCGTTATCGATCGACCACAGTCTCCCCGCCACACACCCCCGGTAATGTACTCACCCACAGCTGCTGAACGCGGGGAGCGGTTGCAGCATAAATTGCTGCTCAAACAACACCGACAGAACCGTTTTCGGTAGGTAAATTCATTCGCTATGCTCCCGCACACATACACATACACAGTCGTTTAGTCTTTCAGCGGTGGTGGAGGCGTCAACCACAAACAATGCGGGAAAACGCACGGTGGTATCAAATCGATATTTGTAATTTTAGTACATTGTTCTTGTAGTTATTTTGTTCTTTATGCCTTTTATTTTCTGGAAGTTGAGGAAACATTTCACATTTCCCAAACAATGCAATGATAGCTGCTGCAGTTTCCTAACTCCCCCCAAACAGGGTTAGGGTGCGCGCGCGCCATGCATGCATGACAGCACTTACAATCATTTTACGATTTTTCACTCTATCCTTTTTCCATTTGCACAACTATTCGCAGACCACAAAACTCCATTTGCACACGGGACGCAGCGCAGTACGGGATGCAAAATATTCAAAAAAGTGAAACGGCTGGTCCTTTACAATTCAAAATGCAAAGAGAACGAACATGCAGCAGTTGCTGGTGCTGTTTTTTTATTCTGTTTATTTGATTTTTTTATTCTACCGTCAGAATTTCACCTATCCTCTTCCCTTGCAAAGTAGCACATTTTACAAATGCAGGTTGCATCGTGTGCATCTTTTCCCTTAACAATATTTAATTCCTGCTGTTTCTTTGCCACTGGCATGTTAATATGCCACGTTCCTGGAAAAATAAAAACTCAAAACAGAAACTGGAAAGTAAGAAAGCATTGTGATAAAAAAATGCATGATACAAAAATCAAAAATTAGAGACACAGAGAAGGAAGGAATAGAGCACGAGAGATTTCAAACATATAAATTTAACCTTCCTACATTTTAAGTGGTACATGAATTCTTGAAAACCCTGTTAACGAACATATCGTCAAAGGTTAAACTGTTTGTTTAAACGCACACCTTTTGTCAATAAATAAAATGCTCTTAATAGTTGCAGCACGTCAACGTACAATTATTATTTATACAATTATTTATTTTTATCTAAAGAAAGGCCTGATTGAAACATTGATTTATTACCAAACTACATATTTACATTCATACACCATCAAACGTTAGTATGACGATAGACCAAAGCCTCCATTCAAACATTAATGTGGCATTTCATTTTTATCAAAAGCTCTTTCGTATGCTCTTACCAAATTGTAAAAAAAAAATAATAATAATAAAACAGAAAACACACAAGCACTCGTCTTGTGGTATTATTACACGATGATATGCATACAGGGTTTTTTAGTTGCATGTCCAACAGGATAAAAAAAGCAATCTCAAACCTTTTATGGCAAAATGAAATGCATGGCAAAAGCATCCTCCAGCGCACCCGTCGAGCGTCCTCCACACATTCGGCAAATAATCTCTGTTAATGCTGAAAATAAAACATTGCGACAATAACATCGCGACCGACTTCAACGGCTGGCAGATTGCAGGCTAGAGCAGTGTACAGACGATTCGCAAATGTCGACAAATGTATCGAGAAGAAGCTGTGTGCAGTGTTGTGCCATGCCCGCATTTAGTCTTGCGCAGTGTGTATCTAAATGATTAGTTAACAATCCACTGTAAGCAGCGCGCTGGTGGGCAAACGCCATTCCCCGTGGATTATTTTATGCACGGTTAATGCCCTTTCACTTAATCGAAGCGCTGTTCGGGAATACTAGTTGGCAGAAGCATTTAAGTTCTACCCTTTAAGATTTATCTATTACATTTTCAACTGAGAGATAATCACTTTATATCTGAAGTGTCCAAAACCGATATACAAATTTGTTGATAACAATTAGCGGGATATTTGTTTAATGAAGATAGCATCGAATATAAAGCTATTTGTAAAAGGTCAACGTGATATTTAAAAAAAACCAGACACACAATTTCGATACTAAAACTTACTCGCGTATAAAACGTGGAACATTGAAAAGGTGAAAGAGCAAAAACAAACCAACCCAACAAAGCGAGACAGCACCTTCACTAAAGGTAAAGCGTGAGAAAGTGAGAGTGAGCGCGTGAGCATGAGGACGTCGTAGTACCAACAGAGTACTCTACCCTTCCAAACAGAATCATAACAAAGAAAGTAAGGGTACACCATCAAATAGTCGCCCCAAGGTGGTTGGTGATGGTGATGCAAGAGCGTGGATGCAAGAACAGGGCAGCATAGTAGAAACAGAGCCACCGCCATCCAGCAGCAGCAAACCCCCCTACACACACACACACACACACACACACACACACACACACACACACACACACACACACACACAATGAGCAGAAAGGAAAGTGACGGCGCAACCATACAGACATATTTTCCCAAGCGGTGAGCATAACGCACGCGTCAACTGAATTCCGAACCGCTTTTCCCGTCACATTCTTTCCCGTTCTGTGTTGTGTTTTTGTCTCTTGCCGTATCACAAACAAGCCGTTCCATCCGGCTTCTCGACACACACACACAACACTGTAGAGCACACGCACATGGTTCGCGATGGCACAAAAATAAACGTGCCCAAACTGTGTTCTCACTCTTCCGCTAATCCCGTCAGTAATATTTAACTAACCAAGCTTTAGTGATTTCTGTGTCCATATTAGACCATGTTTTTACTGTTTATTTTCATTATCAATCGCTTATTTTCTGTGGACGGTGTAAATATGACATTGTGCAAAAGCAGAATACAATTATGAGTAGCGGACATACGGCGATAACGCTTTTGAGCATTCTACATCGTTTCCCACAGTGTTTGCATTAAACTAATGCCTTTTTTGTGGAATTGACATGGAGCATCGAAGTAATTTAGTTTTTAAAAGAAAATTTAGTAAGCCATTTTGCATAACATCAACTGAAACAACTGTGCTAACTCTGGCAGACCGGAATCAATTCTTGTGGTAAAGAAAGAAAAATGCATAACCAACCCTACTTATTTTGGAAATTATGTAGGATCATACAGAGAATTTTTCATACACTACAATGGTCTCCAACAAGAAAAGAGAAAGAGTACGAGATAGAGCGCGCGCAAAAGAGAGAGAGAGAGAAGTATGGAGAGAGAAAGAGAGAGAGTAGACAGCATTCACGGAAAGTTGTGTGATGGGGGTGGGTGGCTGGCTTGGTTTCGACTTTTAGCTATTTTTGTGCATATCTGTTTACCGGTGGACAAAACAAAGCATGACTTTTACGTAGGAGCATAAGGAGTACCACCCTCGGCTACCACAATGCAAAGGCTATTTATAGAAGCATAGTAAAGCGCCCTTAAAAGTATGGAAAATGGTATTTGATCTTCCATTTATGATTTCATGACGATAATCAAATCTTTTGGTCTTTAATTAATCTTTATTGTTAAACCATTTATATCAAAATGTTCCGAAATATTACTAGATTGGATTGCTTCTTTTGAAAGTTAATTGAAAACCATCTAAGATAAAGATTGTGGCATATTTACGGTTTTGTAATTGAAGTAAATATAATACTACCAACTATAAACATGTAATAAAAAAACTACCAAAATTCTGAAATCTTGTTAATTTAAACCGCTGTTAAGATTTCTCGCCCAATAGGAAAACCTTTCACATTTCAACAAGTTCTAGGCTAAATTAAAACTCTTTAAATCGAACGAACAACACATTACGTGAGCTTAGGTACAACGTGCACCATTCCGATAATGGCAAAATAAAATGCTAATCAGTTGTTTGACGACATGGAAGGAAAATCCAAATGCAAGCCCCGGGCCGATTCAAGCACAAGTTGACCTTAATAGAGAAAACACACACCTTATGGCGCACAAGCCAATCCAATGTCCGGCGCCAAAAAGGATTTTGCAAAGTGTAGATGGCAATGTGGGACAACAAGCAACCGCATATACGTGCATCGGCCAATGATTCATTCGTGGTTTTTTTCCCCACCTTCGCCTTTGTTGTGACTCATCCGGTATCCGGTATTGGGAGCGGGAGCGGGTGAATATAATATTCAAATGTACTAGGTAGCACTAGTAGCTTGAAACTTTACTCGAGCCAAAGAGCGTCTGTATGCACCACAGCAGATGGATGATTAATTTCACCCTCGAACACCAAACCTAAAGCATGCTCTGCTGCATCGCGATTCTATTTGCGTCCAATGGGGAAGACCCCATAGTCAAGGATTGCCACCATTTACTCTAATTAAATTACATACTAATTCACCCGAACAAGCATCCACAAAGAATGCAAGGCAAAAAAACGTTGCTCCTGTTTGTAGAATCGTTTAATGTATGCACAAAAAAACTAATTGCAATCCAATACAACACAACGTGGCGAAACACAGCCAACACACAGCAGTGTGTTGTGAGGGCCACCATCACACCGGCGGTTCCAGTGCACCACCAAGTTCGAGTCTCAACCCGCCCGCTCGTTTGCTCGCTCACTCATTGTAGCAATTAATCACAGACGCGACCAGGTTTCTCCCCCAGCACGATCTTTAATTCCAATTCTCCAAACCCGCAGTCATCTGTCTCAGGGACATCGTGCAAGCTTCCAACAACAACAACAACAACAACAAAAACAACAAAAGCGGCAGCAAAAAAGGAGCGAAGAAAACTGAAGGTGCTGCTGCTACCTACCATCCCTCCCGCCACCGCTGCCTGCTGACGGTGGCAATGAGCATTTAACAACCCTTCTTTTCGAGCACAAAAAAAAACAGACACACATACCACCCAACCACCCACCAAGGTAGTAGACACCCCGTATCTCACCAACACACGCGCACACGCAGCGCCTTCAGAATCGACAAACTTGGCTTAACAACGGACACTGCAAAAAGCACCGTCGAGCCACCTGCAAAGTGGCACACGCTTCATTCATACGTACGCAAGAGCATTCCGACACACAAACACGGCCGCAGCAAACGCGAATAGAGACAGCGAGAGATAGAGATACACAACAGCGCAGCGAGCCACACACACACGCGCAAGAGGCGCGCGCGCGTGCATGTAACGCAACAACAACAAAAAATGGAAACTTTTCGGTGTGTAAAAGGATGCGTTTTCGATTGATGTTTTTTTTTTTTAAATCGGCATTTTGTTCAAGGGTTTCAAAGCCAAAAATGCAATGGCAATGGCGAACGGCACACAGGACAGAAGATGGTAACGAATCCTAACCTACCTAACTTCGTAAGTATTTTCCCATCGAATTACTCTGTTTCTATGGCACACCACAGATTCAAACGCCACAACGTTGCCCCAATGTCTTCTGAATTGGCGTTGAGACGCCTCTCAAACACAGAGCGCAGGGCAATTATTCTGTCGAAAATGCCACTTATCACTGTGCTGCTATTACTCCACATCCTGCAACAGATTGGGACATTAGCACCGGTTTGACGATGGCTCGAGGGGTATTTGGATGCAGTTCGAGCACTTTAAAAAGCAATCGGTTGCAATTGATTGATTAACAGGCGCGCATCAGTTGGGTTTTTTGGATGTATTAGATATTACAAATAATGAATGTTTATGACAAGAAGGTATGCTAACAACGTAGTCCGAAAAGAATCGATATACATTTTGCATTATACTACATATTGTTAATTTTGGTGATGTAATTATGTACAAAAAATATTAACATATTTTTTAAAATGGAAACGCTGTGAAAAATAGACTTAGAGTTGTTATTCTCAAGGCGATTGATGAATACAATTTTATGATCAAGCTCTAGATATTTGACGCCATTGTAAGTATTATTAGTAATTAGTCTAGATTTTAAATTAATGTCAATAAAGTCATTTTGTGTAAAATTGATTTCATTAGCCACAGAATAATATGATAATCACGACTGTGTACATGTGCTTTTTCAACATTTTATGTATGGCGAAAGACATTTACTTTTCGACAAATATGCTGCTAGTTACGTTAAATCACATTTTTTACATACTCTAAATTTAAGCTAGAAATATTATTGTTTGTTCGAGTAATATTTGATTATTGTTTCTATGCATGTTTAAAAATTATATTATTTCATGATATTCAACAACAAGCATTAATTCAGAAAACATGCGTTGCAAACTTACAGCTCTAGCCTACCATGGTATTAATTTAGCTAAAAGAGGAAAAAAACCTCGCACCTAACAATTTACGACTTGGATCACGTACGCACCCACACCGTCGCAGTCGTGTGTGTGTGTGTGTGTGTGTGTGTGTGTGTGTGTGTGTGTGTGTGTGTGTGTGTGTGTGTGTGTGAATACAATTGTTATGTGTACGTCGATGATTAGGATAGAGTGGACTGTTTGTCGCTAACTTTCAAGAGCATGACCATTAATTGTACCAACAGCCAACACTCACCCACCCATCGTCCCTTATTGTAACAACAAAAACAACAACAAAACTTAACTCACCTTGTCGAACTATTTGGATTGGGCTCGGTGCAGCAGCTCACACACAATCTTATCGAGAAAACGTTCGTTCCGGCGGCACCCAGAAGCCAAAGGCAGCAGCTGTTCTTTTTTTGTGTGTTGCGCCGAGGGCTTCTGGTCTTCACTATGTGTGCGTACATTCATCAATCAATAGCGCATAACGTTTAAGGGTGGTAACGGTAGCAGCAGCACCACACCACCACACAACCTTCAAACTGTTTCGCTCGCATCGGTGTGTGAGTGTTTTGCGCTGGTTTCGTTTTTGTTTTTTTTTCTGTTTTTGCAACCGTAGGCCATGGAGTATTTGCGTCACCGTGTTAGGCTTTTGGCTACACACCGCAGCATACGCATCACACACAAACACACCGTACGTTTTTTTATCATTCCTTAGAGTTCGCCTTCGTCAACACAAGTGCACATATTCACGTACGTAGTTTTAAGTTGTGGTTAATCACGTTCGCTAGCTGATTACGATTGCACGGGTTATCACCATTAGAAACCACGATCGAGTTCTCTCACAAACACACGCACATACACCACTTACACTCACACCACACCACGCATGTAAAATGGTACCAGATAATTGTGCTGCGTGTTCGAGTATGTGTTTGTGGGTAAATGTGTGTGTGTGTGCGCAAATGCATCGCATGACACGCGGATTACGACTTGATTGCGCATTACATTTGAGGGTCGTACGAGACACACCGAATTGCACGGCGGATTGAATTGAAGAAAAACAACCTCCCCAACAACACAACAACAACACCACCACCACCACCAACACACATACACACACACACTATGAGGGGTAGGGAAAAACAACATCCTCCTCAGCCATCACCACTACAGCCGTACGTGCGCGATTTCTATGCCCGTTTTCTGCGCCGCGATGATTGCTTAGATCGCTCGAAACTTTCAAACAGGAAAGTGAAATCTTGCTCAATTTATAACATTTCCTCCAAGCAGTACGTACGGCCGGCGGTTGTGGCCGGTCCTTTTGAATAAAAAATAATATTTGCTCCTGAGCTTGGTCCGGGATTCCCACTGACTGCCATCGTAGTTTATTTTAAAGTATTCACTCTTTCCCTCCCCTTTACTGGTCGTGCCGTGTTGCCTATCTTCACATTCACTTCTCACGTTCCGAGCGGAGCAGCTTTTCGCGACTTCCTTAACCTTACCATCACCCCATCCTCCCATCATCGTCATCACACTGGCAGACAACTCACTCACTGCAGCCTCGCGCGTAGACCACAAAACGAACTAAATAAATGCTCAATTCTTGCTTCATGCCAGTCAACCACATCCGCACAATTAATTTTTACATTAAAATGTAGTGCAATTATACAGTAACAGTAACATGGCATCGTTTCCACAAAACCCTAATGACCTCGTAACATTTCGTCTGCAAAAATTTCATTTCTTGAACACAATAACACACAGACACATAATGTAATCAGTACAGACAGAACGATCATACACACACGCACGCAGGGAAGTGTGTGCCATAGCAGCGCGCACGGGTCATACGCGAGTGATTTACACCAGTCGCGGTAAAATAAACACGCACGCACGGCGAAGTCAAACGTTGCTTGATACGCTTGATGTAGTAGTACCAATTGATTTCACAATCGATTGAAGAAAGCAAAGAAGGTAAAAGGACAAACCCAGTCCGCGTTCGAGTGCATGTGATGCCCATTTCTTGCCAGTGCATATTACATGCATTTATCGCTGCTATGCATGGGCCCCCCGCAAGGTGCTTCTTGTGCGCAACTCTATCCTAATACGCCCCAGGCACAGGACATGCATTTCTAACTATAAATGCCTCAGAAAAAAGTCGATTCAATAAAAGGTAGAGCAGCAAGGAATAATGACAAAATTTAGCCAAGTAAACATTCAAATCTTATCGCCCAGTCGGCATACTGTTGATTGAGTTATTCGAAGTATTTTTTCTTCAACAAGTATTATATACCATAGCAAAAAATTCATAATTTTATACATAGTTACTGAGGTAAACGATGTTGAAACGGCCTCTAATAATATTGAGGGTATAGTGTAAGTAAATGAATTAGGTTTGTCGCTTATTCCATTTAGAATTGTGAAGTTCCAGTAGGAATCTATGTGAACATCAAGATTAGGGTTTCCCAACAAACGCTCATCTTTTCAAGTAACTATGATAAATTAAATATTACTCAAGGCACTACAGTACAATACTCCAAGAAGCTCTTAAGCATGTAATTAAAAAACAATCAGCCGTAGCAAATATTGAGATTGATCCTTGAAAAACTGCAAAGAAATCCCTTTTTCCAGTCACATTATCCGAACCGACTTCACAGTCATTACCAAAATCTATGCGTCTTGCTTGATTTCGGGGACTGATCTTGCAAATGATTGTATACGCAGCACACCAACACACAGCTTTGTGTGTATGCACTAAACAAAACAGTTCACCGTGTTGTAGACCTTCATAATAATTCTTTCCTTCCTCCTTGAGCGCCCGGGCCGTGTGCGTTGGATACCGAACGGATTTCCTTGCCGATGTCATTTCGCTTCCGTTTGGCATTGTGGGACATGCTTGAAAAGTGATCGCAGTGCACCGAGGGACAGCCGACTGTTGTTAAGTTGGTTACGTGTTTTTTTTTTTTTTTTTTTTTTTTTAATTTTTCCCTACTTTTGCAAAATTAACCTTTTCCGCCACCAAAGAGACGCACGTAATTGTGTACGTAAAAGAGAGCTCGCAATGTGTAAAAACGAAAAAGGATTCCGGCAGACAAGCACACACACACACAATCACACGCAAGCACAAACACATGCAGTTTGATGCTTGAACAATCTAATGCTTGTGATGAAATACAGCATCGATTCGAGTCGGCAGTGTGGTTCGTTCGATCGAGCTTCATCATCGCATCTCATCCACACGGTGAGGGCTCACTGTTCATCGGCGATTACCTTCTTTTTTTCCTTTTCTTTTCTTTTTTGAGAGTTGACTGCTCTCATTCGCGAGCGCTGGCTCGCGACGCACAGCTGCTGCTGCTGCTTGGTGCTGCTTGGTGCTGTTGGCTACTGTTGCCGTGTTGTGTGTGCTGTGTGGAGCCATACGCCTTCTTCTTCGCTCGCTGCTTGTGTCACAACCGTAAAGGTTGTGCCGAGGAAAAAAGAAGAAGCGAACGAAGACAATCGGAACGGGCGAGACTTACGGCGAAGGGTGGTGGGGGGTGGGGGAAGCACACGGGTGGAGACTCCAATGAACCAACGTGCAGCGAAAAGCACACACACACCGCCACGCCATGGTTTATACTCGTGCGATCAGTGCCTACCATTCTCGCACATAATCACACACAGAGTCTAGAGGGCCCCTCTCTATAATTGGCTGTATCTTGTAGTGAGGGGTTTTTTCGTTACTGGCTTCCTCCTCTCGCTTCCTCTCGCCCTTCTGCCCTGCCACACACACACACACACTTCACGTCTGCTACGTTCCTTCCACGTACTTCACCTCAAAACATCTCATTACGAATGGACGGGTATTCACTTCTCACTGGGGATGGTGGTCGCCTCTTCTCACTTTACCGTTTTGGGGTTGACTTTTTTTTGGTCGATGTTTGTTCCTGTCACTGTACTTCCTTCCCACCCAAACCAATTTTCGTTCCGCATTCAATTGCTGCTATGACGGGTGTCTTTCTTCTTTTTTTGCGTACACCTCTAAGAGTTTTCATTTGCCAAAGTATGTGCGGTACGTACACGGTACGTACCTTCAACCTAGCAGGGCTTCTTGTTTTTCGCCTTTACCACCGTTTTCTTCACCAATACCAATACAAACACCCGTGTTGGCAGAGCAGCTCAGCTACCGTCGACGGTGCTTTGTTTTCCCAATTTTTCTTGCACTCTTTTTTCTGTTTTGTTTTACGTCTTTTTTTCTCGTTCACCGTAGTACCACCGTTTACAGCTTTCACCGAAGACGATTTTTGTTTAACGCAGAGAGCACTTCCTCTGTCACACGTTCACGAAAAGTCTCAAATCAGCGATAGAGAGGAAAAAAACAAGACGTCACAATTCACGACATCAGGTAAAAAAAGCACAACACCGTTTTCATAGTCCATCAAATAATTGTAGAGAGCAGTAAATATGCTGCTACTCAAAATGCGATAAAAGTTAAACTTTCAAACCGTAGAAAAGCAGCAACAGTCTAGCGGGGACTGCTTGAAATCAGCACACGCATGCATGGCATGCTTCGGTGGGAATAGCAATGCACACATCGTAAAAACACGCAACCGCACGTACACACACTCGCCCACCAATACGCGCGCACACACACAGATGCACAAGGTGTGTAGCCTTCGCTTCTTGCAAATGTCAACCGCACAAGGACTTTTATGGGATTTCTGATAGTTTTTCTCCAACTGTGTCTTTTTTCCCCATTAAATGTTTGCTCTCTTTCGCACACTCTGTGCAAAGGATCATACCGGCGCAACGTCGACAGGATGCCGATTGTCACCATTATGTGTGTGTGTGTCTATTTGGATATCTGACTGCTTTTGTGTGTGTGTATCTATTAGAGAGAGCAAAAGAGTTTGCGTGTGCAATGCAACAATGTAACACACAATGTGCCCTCTTCTCCTCTATTGGTTGGTGTTGAATGGCAGGAAGGCAAAAATGACATAAAACTACACGATAGCGTGTACTTGTTGGTGGTCTCTGCTCTTCGCACCATAAGGACACACACGCACGTTGACTCACAAATACTTTTACGCAAGCACACAATGTATCGTAATGGTCCGCGGTTAGGGGTTTGCAGGGCACATCATCACACTCTAATAGTACGCAATACTCGCTGGTCGGACGGTTGATAATTTCATTTCCTTCACCCCGCTAACACCGCACCTTTCCCACGTCAGGCTGCTTCGACTTTGGCACTTTCGGTACATTCGAGAAAGAACGAGCAAATTCAAAAATACACACCGTTCGCAAAAAAGGGCACTCATCTAGCCCGTCGATAGTAATGATAATGAATGAGCAAAGGTATAAAGGAGGTGAAACGCGTACTATGGGGCTACACTACCACACCACAAGTCTGGGATTGGCGGAACAGGGAGGGAGAGGACTGAGGGGTGCCAAAGCGATAGGAAAAGTAGAGCCGTCAGTTACAAACCGAACGTATGGGGATTTCCGAGGTCTGCACTGCAACAACGGTATAACGGCATTGATTATTCGGCGAAGCACAGTTTCGGTTATTTGCCTTCTCGGATTCCGACCTCATAAGGCGTCAAAACGATTGTTCGATTCAAGATTCAATTTGCGACCCTTCCGACGAGACGGGATTCGCTTCGTGTTCGCTTTTCACAGTCACCGTCATCCGCGCTCTATGCGCTCACCCCACATCCGTCAGCCTTCTTCTCCACCACGCATTACAAATTTCATGCCCCGTTCGTTCACACACAACTCGCCAACAGAAGACTCATCCGTGGCCACCTTATTTTAAAGCTTTCTTTATACTCCAAGCTGACTGAACAATCCTTTGATCACTAGTTTTTCCGACAGCTGGACACTTCCGACGACCCTTACGCGCCCGTCATGCACGGTACCGAATCACTTTCAGTCGTAAAATCACCTTAAACGGCCGCAATGAAAAATGTACAACACGCAAAGATCGCCATTTTATTTTCTTATTGTTGTTGTCATTCTTGCTCTTCGGCGCTCGATGCACCGTGGTCGACCAAGCGGACCTCAGATAGTATGTGCACACTGATGGATGTTTATTTTTGAAAAATACATTTATATTTTGGAAAGAGTTTTGTTTCACTAAAATAATGCAAAATAGATTTTTCTTACCTTGTGCTACACCATGTTATCACATTTTCATGAAATAATGACCTTGCAAGGAGATAAAGAATACATTTTAGCTTTGAATGCATTCTG
This sequence comes from Anopheles gambiae, assembly GCF_943734735.2. Classification (NCBI taxonomy): domain Eukaryota; kingdom Metazoa; phylum Arthropoda; class Insecta; order Diptera; family Culicidae; genus Anopheles; species Anopheles gambiae. The sequence goes on along the minus strand of NC_064602.1, from coordinate 45,557,875 downwards.
ATTCATTTTAAATGCTGTGTTGTAATCGTAAAAAAACGAACACAATCATAGTTGAAACAAATCGTTTAAAATATTAATTATTTTTGACGAAAACGAATTGTCTTAATTAATCAAACGATTTTTTATCAAGAAACTTGTTTGACATACGTCACAGACCCAAATAACAAAACAGTCCTGTAAATACAATACAACGGCATTTAACGGCATTTAAATCCGCAGAAAGGCACTTTTGAAGTCCTGCAAGAGAAAGGGATAAGGAATTACAGGTGTCCCCCGAGATACGACTGTATTTGGGACCGAAAAAATGTCCCAAAGCAAGGCGTAAGTCGAAAAAGTCGAATGTCGAATATCTATGAATATAAAGTTTATAGCCGAAGTTGAAGAGTTTGAATTTATGATATCGTGTATATTATTTACATTAATGTTCGATAATGTAATAATTATATTCCAAAAGCCGTATACAATACAGATATTCAAGGTCGGGTTGTTTTGGAATCTTTGGAAATGTGTGTATAACGGTTATCAGCCCAGAAATTCAAAAAAATACTTTAATTTCTTGACAATGACAACTTTTAACTGTCAAAATCAAATTCGTCGTATCTGCGAATCGTCGTAACTCGAGGGGGTCGTAACTCGGGGCACGCCTGTAAATGAAAAAAAAAATAATACCGGAGATCGCCAAAAAAAAAATATATTTAACGAGCAATTTCGCGTCATCTGTATATGTGCTATTCGTTTCTGCGTTAAAATACGATTCAAATAAAATTATGTACGTTTGCTTCATTATATTTAACTTAACGGTTTTGTTGATGATCAGGAAGGTAATTAGTTCAAATGCTTTTAGGATGATCCTAATAAAAATGTTTGTCCTGGTTTAGATAGACTATCTTCAACGTACAGATTTTCGCCATGAAATTGTAATTGAATTTACTGTATAACTTAAGTGCATCTATGCGACAAATTTACGCGACAATACCTGTTGAAAAAAAAGTTAGAGCTGAATATGGTCCCAGCTATTGCTGTAAATTTAACTTTTTATAATATATTTACATTTACTATCGAGAGAATCTCGAATAATTGCATCAAAATTCTATCTCAATTGTTACCAAACGACGATTTACCGCATTACGCAGACTAGTACATTAACTAGTTATTATCATTCATTACATAATAAAACCTTAAATACTGTGTGTCCTGTATCGTTCATTTGTGTTTATTCATTCTAATCGTTAGTTTTTTTTTTATTTACTCTAATATTGTAGTGTTTATCTTTATTCTTTCGGGTACATAAAATTAACCACATCGCATACAACCGAAAACACTGTGACAATTTTGCAACTTCTTTCTATACGCAACGAACGAAAAGCTCTGATCTTAGTTGTTCTTTTACTCGTTACACATATGACACGAGTGACCAGCAGGGTGTCTGAAGTTGGAGCTGCTTTTCCAACAGTGAGAGTTATCTTTCAAAGCTCTTTTTGCATTTACATTAGACCACGATTACGAGAGTTTGTGTTTAAAGTGAGGTTATTTATTTGTATTTTCTTCTGCCAAAAAAATATTCCTACCTCTTCACAATTCAAACCTTTCCTCCTTCTAGGGTGTCGTCTCTAGTTTCGCTATATCGTGATTTTACCTTTTTGTTAAACAACAAATATGAATTCGGGACATGTGTATTTTAAGTGATTTTCTACCGATGTTTTTTTGTTTGTTTTGTTTTTGTTTTACACCTACTTCATTCGCTAAAAGTCAGTCCGTATGATAGCGATGAAATGTTGTACTTACACACGCAAACCGCACTGTTCTAACTTTTGATCCAGTTTCGTGGAAAAGTGATTTGAATTCAACTTGAAAAGACCAATATTATTAGTACGCACAATTGAAGGTGTTTCGCAATAAGAAAAAAAGAAGAAGAAAACAACTTTGATGCAAGTGCAGCAACTAGACGCTATTACACAGCTTCACACACACGTGCGCGCTAATGAAATCTAACTAAAATTATAAAAAAAGATTTTGGGATGCTATTTACCGCCTATAGCTTTCATGCGTATCCGTTAGGACGTTATAAACACTCGCTCTTGCTTGTTGCCATTTGTTTTGGGGACAGTGTACGGGGCAGCTACAAAACAGTATAGTTATCTTTTCGCAATGGTTAAATCTAAGAGAAAATATGTTGAACATGTAAAGAAACTAAAAAAAGGAAAAACGATTTCCAAATTTAAAATTATTTATATACCCTCTTTCAACAGGATTCCCTATTGCAGCTTCGACTGTGCATTGTGTGTCTGCTAGTGTCTAGAGCCGTTTGCTATATTTGCTGTCCTTACTCGATCGCTACCATATGTGTGTATGTAAATTAAACAAAAAAAAAAAAAACGCGACGACAAAAACAGTTAAGAACGGTTGCCTCAACCCTGCAAACGTTACGATTAGAACTGAAAGACAGTTTTTGTCCCATTATTAATTTTCCTAAATGAATAAATGCTGTAAGTCTAAACTCACATCGATGTTTCAACTATGCTCATGCCATGAAACAGGCAAAAAATGTTTTTCACCTTCAACATCAACTAAAAAAAAGATGCTTCGATATACCGTCAACAAGCGGGTATGTCATCTTTCACCGTTAATAGCCACAATGCTTGTCTTACGATTCAGCATGTGATTGGCATTCTATAAAAGACATTAAAATAACCCAAAACGCATGTAAAATCTGGCATGTAGAAATCGTCATTTCCACAAGTCTACACTACATTAACGGAGAGCAAATCGAGCAGAGCAAAACGTGATCTACTGCGACAGATCGGTAGCAAGACACAAATAGCACATGAAAATGGATGGTTCGCTGCGCTGTATCCAACACGCGTTTCACATCCAAATGTTCGTCCTTCTTTTCTCCTACTATCGACATTACTACTACCTCTTTCGTCCTACTCCTTCGGTTTGCTGTTCGCTTGCCGCACACTGTGTGGTCGGTTCTTTACGACGGTCGTCCGCCCGGTCGCTGTTAAAACCGTGCCCGCACGTAGACCGCACTGGCATCGTGAGAACCGTAGCCGAGACGTTTGGCGTGCTTGTACACCTCGTTCGAGGCAGCTGTGATGGGCAGCGATTGCTCCAGCCCGTCCGCTAGGCTCAGTGCCAGCTTCAGGTCCTTCTGCATGTGCTTCAGGGCATGATGAGTTGGGAATTCGCCCTTGATAATAGCTATTTCAGTAGGAGAGAAAATTGTGAGGATGAAAGCAATCGTTAGCTAAATTAGACATCCAGAATATACGATAAATGAATTAATTGTGCCTTACCATTTCCTTTCTGCAGCATCATCTCCGACGACATGTTGGTCAACTCAAGCACCTCCAGTACGTCCTTTTGCTGCAGTCCAGCGCGATCCGCTAGAGAACAGAATAAGAATAGTGTTGGTTAATGTCACTAATTGATCAGCTTTGATGATTTAGAAATTGAACGCTTTAAAATGTTTGTATAGTTTAAATCCTACTGATACTCAATAGCGTTAATGTACGTACCTAGTGCCATAGCCTCTGCCACTCCGGCAAGCGTGATCCCCGAAATCATCTGAAGAATCAAGTTCATTTTTGTCGCATTGCCAACATCGCCCAGATAGAATGAGTTGCGGGAAATGGCCTCGAAGCAGCTCTGACATTCTTCGAACAGCAACCGGTCACCGCTGGCCAGTATGATAAGTGTTCCCTCTTCCGCTTGATTCTTCGAGCCTTGTATCTGAAGATAGAATGTACGAAGTTGTTGAAGTTTTACACATTACGTTACCGGTTCATTCAACTGCCAGAACATGGAGCATTGGACATTCTCTACTCACTTGTGCTTCCAAATAACGGCCTCCTTTGGAGATGATTGCTTCATTGATGTCATTGGAGGTTTCCGGGTCGACGCCAGTCATCTCAACATACCCCTTGCCAGCTAGGTTAGCCGACATAACGCCGCAATTACCGAACACCATCTGAACAGAGAAAGACAGACACAATGCATAACACCATTTAATTCACATAAACAATAAGTTATAATACATTCAAAACAAAACATTTGCATTCTGACTTACATCCTTTGCAACCTGCGGATCGGACACACAGGAGTACGTAACATCGGTCATTTCGACCACATCCGACGGTGTGTCCGCAACCTCTGCACCGACCTCCTGGAACTTGCGGCACTTGTGCGCGCTACGATTCCAAACCACCACCGAGTGACCGGATTTGATCAGATTTTTCACAATCCCGCATCCCATCACGCCCAGCCCGAGGAAACCGAACTTCAGCTGGGACGCCTTGATATTGCGCGACTGTACCGCATTCGATACGCTCGACATGTCGATCTCGGGCGTCTCCGGCCGGGTTACGGTCACCGGGCGGTTTAGCAGATGCGTCACAGGCGCATTGCGTCTCACCGGGCTAGCGTCCAGCGAGGACAGCTCACCGGAATCGTTCAACAGCTTCTTCTTACGTTTGGGCGACGGTGCACCGGACACACCATCATCAAGCATCGCTTTGGCTTTGTTGCCAACCGAACGCGGCTTTGTAACCGAAGTCTACATGTTGGGAAACGAAACAGGTAGTGTAACAGAGTAACATTAGTTTCAATAGGCTGCAGGTAATATTTGAAATAGAATGCACCATCTTCTACAATACGGGATGCGCCCACTAATAAAGAATCTACGAGAGGACACAACTAGATATACAAGAATGGCGCCAAACTGAGCATTGGAAAGTAATAATCGATTCACACACCACCTTATCCACGTTCAACTTGATTGGCAACGAGGCACGTACTTTCTTCTTGGCCGACTTCTTCACCATCGGTGTCGAGGTGGCCTCGTCCACGGATTCCAAGACGGCGGGCGTCGTCGTGTTGTTCACGGAAGCTCCATCCTCGGCCCCGCTTTCTTCCGTTCCGCTGGCGACGCCCTCGCGCAATCTATTGAACTCCTCGTCCGGATCCGGACGGTTGGCGGCTTCGTTTTCACCAACAAACAGAGGCTGAAATTTCTGTAATAAACGTTCAGTTCAGTGTTAATAAGCGTATGTCACTCGCTGTAGGGATACAATATCAAATGGATTTTTTCCCGTTTACCTCCGGATTCACGCGGAATTCTTCGATCTGTTTCAACGCCTCTTTGAACTGGGCACTTTTGGAAGAGTTTAGGTGCGTATCCTTGAACTGCAGATAGGGTTTGATTTGCGTTTCCTCAATCCAAGCACTGCAAAGTAATGATAAATTGCCATTGAACAATTGGTGCGTGGTAATGGTTAGGGGCTCTAGAGCACAGTTCGCTGCGTTCTTCATACTTACTAATTGTTGGATCCGAAAAAGAAAATACACTTCACTGGATTGTTCTTTTTGACCGCAATTTTACGCAGCTCTGCCGGTGGAACCGAGATACGGCCTGGCCATGGCGAAAATCCCTTCATTTTGGCCCTGGATAGCGGGAAAAAAGTGACCAAAAACAAAAAAAAAATTAATATCAACATATGTGTATGTATTACACCAACCCATCGGCGCAAGGTGGAGACAGAAAAACAACACCCCCTGTTTGAGGTTATGTTGTCTATTCTCCCGCTTCTTTCGCTTCGACGTTGATGCAAATGCTATGTCGGCACTACATTCACGCACACACGGTGGGCCTCCCTAGCCACCGACTTTACCAAAACCCCACAAAACCCACACGGGGGAATCAAAACAGAGCATTTATGAGTTGTGCCGAGAAATGGTTCCACAGGGGGGAAAATCACTCACCAGACGAGATCGTTGACGGCGTAACCCGTGCTATCGGACATTTTTGTTTATTTTATGCTGGTCGCTGCTTAGAAACTGCACCACCGCCTACTGCTCCTTCTACGAGTCGATGCTTCTGTCGCCGTTTCCTGCACTTGAAGGCTTCCACCACTGGGACTGCTTTTGCTGACTGATGACTACGGGTCCGCACGTATGCTGGCTGGTGCCCGCGCGTACGCACCTTCACACGCACACACACAACTAATTAAGCCGTCCGATAAGCCGACGCCAAGCCGACGACGACGTCGATGATGATGATGATGATGACAGTGGTGGTAAGAGGGGAGGTTGAGCACACTTAATGTGACAATTATGCACACGTAGCCAAATGGGCAGTAATGCACCGTACAGTGGAAACCGGATAGCTTTTCCGGCGTGCCCTTACGGATAGCGGATGGAATTTGCTTCGAGTGTTTTTGTGAAGCGACCGCGCGTCACTTTCGTTCACTGTGGTGGTCGTGTGCTAGCGCTTCCTCTTCGTACGCGCGCTCAGTTACACTCCTTCTCGCTCACTCGCCTACTCTTCGTACACACACACACACACATACGCGCGCACAAAAGCAAACTTATGGCAAGCGCTAGCAAACGATTGCCACGGTAAAATTTGTCTTTGGCGGAATCCTGCCCAAAACTGAAGTTCACAATTTATCGACACTGCTCACTTATCCTTCGTTCTTTAAAACGTACGGGAAACAATTGCGGGCGTCGGCAAAACGAGACTTTTGCTGGCCACTTTTGTAAGCACCCACTTTTCTTTGGCGGAGTTTTTCACAAATGTGCGTGCCCACTGCTGCAATCGGCGATAATAAAAATGGCGGTTGTTATGATTTTGATGCTTCAGAACGAAGTGCCAAAGTCGACATAGCAAAGAAACAGACATAAGTCGACAAAGATTCAAACTCGTTGTTTGTAGATTTGAGATGTTTTTTTATTTATTTTGGAGCAGGAACTTATTTGAAATATTGCCGTTTGCACCCTTAATTAAAAATGAATTGAAAATGCGTGTCCATTTAAGCCTAGCATAAAGAATCAGTCTAAAAAGAACTTACCATCAAAATATGACTCTAAAAGCAATCAAATATGAAAACGATTCTTTGACCGACGCTACCATAAAGTGCGGCCACTGTGCGTTTCGTCCTTGCGAGACGTGTGCAAGACGTCAGACGAGCTCAAAAACGTTCAAAATGACAGTTTGAAATTAATGATGCGGTTTTTAGATCAAGTTAAAAAATCCTGTTGGATTCCAAATGAGCCTTTTTAAAAAATGTACCTTTGTTTAAAGTTACCTTAAGAAATAATTATGTTGAATTTTCTACAATCTCCCTGTTTAAAAAAATGAGGAAAAAAATCACCCAATTTATTGTGTGTTTAAAATAAAAAAATAATTTTATTTATAATGACAAACTTTAGATAATAATTTCTAAAAAAAAATCCATTTAAGGAACTTGAATTATAGACTTTGTTGATGATGATGATGATACTTTGAATTATGTGGTCGCCTCTTCAATTTTGTAAACAATTGACAAAATTGTACCAAATTGTGGAGAGAAAAACGGTTTTTTACAAGTTATATCCAATACTTATATGCGTAGAGAATACATTAAGGCATATATACACATTGGTTGGTATTATTGAATCCGTTCGTAGCGGCGGCGTACGTCCCGACACTCATTTACCTAACGTACTAGATGGTTGCTACAGTTATTCACCTCGGCGTTGTAGGACCGGGCTTAAGAAATGTGTTGCCATCACTAAAATTTCTTGTGAACGCCGTACGTCCCCGCTACGAACGGATTCAATAATACCAGCCATTAAGGCAGATACAGTGTAGTAACGTGCAAAGCGAAGAATGTAGACTCTCTCTCTCTCTCTCTCTCTCTCTCTCTCTCTCTCTCTATCTATCTCTCTCTCTTTCTCTCTCTCTATCTCTTTCTCTCTCTCCCACTCTCCTTTTATTTCTTCTTTCTCTATTTATCTCTATCTCGTTGGCCTGCACACTAAATAGCGCAGGTCGTCGTGACATGGCCATATGATGATCAACATGATCAACAATTATTCTCCATGATACTCGGTCCCTGGCTGTAGTCTCTTATTCGTCCAGGCATATCCAACAGGTCCTGCTTCACCTGATTCAGTCATCAAGTTCACAGTGCTTCCCAGCATCTCGTGCCGAGCTCGTGCCGCGATAAAACACCTTCTCCGGGGTCCGGAATCCTCATAACATGCTCCAGCCATTGTATGTTGCCATCCATAGCTACCGTGAGGAAGGCCGGGTGCTGTATAGTTCAGCAAGCTCGCCACAAGCAAGCAAGTAAGCCACACTCCATGCTTGATCCTCTCCACACTACATGTAAGAACACACCGCCAATGTGTGTCCGGAGGTTGCGTCGCTCAAACATACCCGGAGCATTTGCATCCTCCGCTCGTATGGATGGAGTATAGTATATATTCGATATATCTCACATTTCGCGCGGTCTTGAAGACTTCTGGATCTCAGCAGATGGGGAAACCTGTAGTATTTATGCACGATTCCCCTGTACGATGTTTCTCCAGGTTTTACTCCTGACGTCGTGATCCGAAGTAACGACCGTCCCAAGATAACTCTACTACCTCGTCGACTAATACGCTGTCTCCTAGTTAGGCCCTATTTCGGGTTGAACCTTCGGCAAGCAGGTCGCATTGGTGTACGCCTCACACACCTTCTCTGTCGTCTTCTCGATGATGTAGATGTTATCTGCGAAGTCAAGAAATTTAAAGGACCGTTAAAATACCCAGGTACCACAAATCCACTAAACGACCACTAAACGAGTTCTAAATGGCTCAAGCTCTTAACCTACAAGGAATCTAAAAATACTTCGTTTAGCAGACGGCAAACGACTCATTCACTCTAAAAATAGCAAAAAGCTGGTGGCGCTGGTAGGATAACCCAACCAGTGGAGCGCTTTCCTCGCTTTGAGAGCTTTCTTCTTTCCTTTGTACTGTTGTATGGTTTTGCATTGAAGTTATGCATCGCTAGAACTAGAACGGGGATACAATTGCTTAAAAACTAAACTCCAATGAATAATATTAACACTGCAGCAAGTGAGATTTGAGTAATTAGTCCTACGTGTTGATATCCACGTATTTGACCACACGTCCATTCTTATTCATTTTTGCTCGGAAAGTAAGAAAGGTATATAGGCTATGATTATATGAAGGCAAACAGGCAGGCAAACAAACATTGCAAGAAAAGGACCGCAATATAATGATCAGTTATTATAAAACGCCATCTGTTGAGCAAACCAGTGGAGCTTTCTTTTTTTCTATGGATATTTGGTTTTCTATGGATATTTGGTGGCTTAATCTCTGGCGCTGGGGTATCGTGCCACAGATGCCGTTGTCTAGCTCTGCGCTTCGAAAGGCACCATAGAAGGCCTCAAACCCCTGAAAAACTCGAACGATTCTGACATCAAGTTGGATACTCTAACCTTACAAAACACCCCGTTAAAGATGGCCTCTATTAGCCAAATCAAATACCCAGTGAATTGGCTCCACTACATGATGTTCCATATATTTTTCCAATCTGAGGTATCGCAGGGCGCCTTGAAGTCGATGAACAGGTGGTGCGTAGGGATCTGGCACTCTCTGCACTTTTGGATGATCTGCTTAAGAGTGAAAATTCGATTGGTGGTGGAAATGCCTGCAACAAACTCAGCTTGATAGCAGCATAAAAAACTAATAGCCAGAGATGCAAGTCTGCAGAAAAAGATCTGTCCCTGCTCTATACGCTGTAATCTGTGTTGGACATACTGGACATTTGCGAATAAAACTGTGACTTTTATACAAGATCAACAGAATTTCCAAGCCATACCTTCGCGTAGTTAGACCGTTCGTTCGCGCTACTGCCATACTAGGCTTGTTAGAGGCAAATCTAGGTACTGTTCTATCACCATATATCACCATACTCCAAACTATCAGATGCTAGCTCGCTATCAGTTGTAGTAAACGCCCAATAATACCTAATAGTGATGTGCGTTGCGTTCCGAGCCTGCCAGGTGCGATCCATTCCAGCATGCAAGTATCTGGACCGCGCTCCTCAATTTTAACCCAAGCAGGTCCAAACTGATCCTGCTGGTCTCACTGTTCTTTGCTATCCAACCTGAAGCGCCAGATGACTTAGTTCTTTTCGATCCGATCTGGACTGGTTCCACTCAGTGATGCCAGTGATTATGACCCGGCCTACAACACTCGACGCTCTATTCTTTTTTTTTTTTTTTTCGATCCGAGCCGGAACGCTCGATAATCTGTTCTCTTTCATACGATGGTCCGGTTTGTTATGTACAAAGCAAACCGGTGAAAAATGAACCTGTTTCTGTTAGTATTTGTTTCAATCCGGTATAAAACATTGCTCTTTCTTTTCTTCTTTCTAGTATGGATACACGTACACATTTTGTGTATGTGATTGTTAACTGCGCAAGCTATTTTCTCACAGTCACAAAGATAACGGTACAACACCTGGGCCACGAATCCAGAAAAGTATAGATATTTGTGATGAGGTGAAAATTTAACCTCCAAAATTTAAAGAGACAATTCTGCAACAGTGGTAAACTCAATGAATGGACTGCATCTCTTCTGCCATATGAATCTCATTAGTATTGAGATAACAAATAAACACATAAACAAATAATTTATTGAACACCGTGTACCGGCTAGGCAGACTGGGCGGACGCCAGGGGCCCATCGATTTAGATGCCCCTTAGATCGATAGACTGTAGTATGCAGTATGCATAAAAGTTGACAGAGTACTAGCTACACCCCTCATACGCCATGTTCAGGGGACCTCAACTCGGCTTACCGCCTAGGGACCCCGATACTCTACATCCGTCACTGGGAATAGCGCTATTCTTATGGACAATTAAAGTGCCAGACCGGACAGTGCCGGTAGTGCACTGTTTAGTATAATGTCAATCCTACGGAAACAACTTATCACTTTATGTGTTATGTGTTATAGACCGATGTTAATAGATTTATTATGTGTTATTTGATTATTTATAATTCAACGGATTGGTTGGCCCTCTCGAAGCATTTTAAACTATATATAATATAATATAATATAATAACATATGCACAAAATACATCTATGCGTTCACGTTCAGTCATAGGTGAATAAAATTAGAACGTAGATGGATGCACGGCATGGATTATTAGTAGCTCGGCGCGCGACATGGCTGGTTGATAGGGATCACAGATAACGTCAAATTCACGGCGCATACGAAGAAACGAGTCAGAGGAGCCGAAGCGTGTGCAACATTCCTCCACGTCAAACAGCGATATAGTTCGGAGAGATCTCGGCGAGACATACATGTTGAGCTTGTATAGAAGCGTCGGCCATTCGACGCGATTGTCTAGAAGTCCCGCAACAAATAGCCTCTGGGCATTGCAGTGTCGCTGGTTCAGCGATTCGTGGCCTAATAGCACACAGCAACCGGCATAATTTACCTGAATTTTCCTCCAGGCAAATCGCGAGAACTTGCGTTGACCCCACACGGGCCAGGGGGCGTGCAGCTGAAGACCACCATACTACCGACGCGTATTCCAGCACTGACCGCACCAAACCGCAGTACAGGGTCTTGATGCAGACCGGGTCAGTGATGTCATGTGCAATTTGTTTTAGTAAGCCGATCAATAGTTGGTTTCCCTTAGCGATAACGTGCTCTATCTGGTCGAGGAAGCTCAACTTTTCGTCAAGGAGCACTCCAAGATCCCTGACACAGTTTTTCCGCTCAATGGTAGATCCATATAATACGTAGTCGTATACTATAGGGCACCGCCTTCTCGCAAATGTAATGACAACACACTTTTCGACGCACAATTTAAGACCATTCAAAGAGCATCAGCACTGGAAAGCACTTAGAGTGGCTTGGAGGCAGAGTTGGTCTGATCGGACGCAGATCTGCAGGAACAGCTTCGCATCATCCGTGTATAGTAGGTGCCAATAAGAATGATATTTGCTATCCCAAGAAACATTTCCTATACCTTTTACACTTTACCATGTCTAAAGAATGCTTTACTATGAGTGTACTAAGCCACATAGTTTTAACAACTCTTTTGAAGATGCCTAACAGTCTTTAAAGTTGTAAAACCTTTAAAACGTTCTGAAGATGCATATAAGACTGGTATATCAGACTTATAAGATGGCTGGCTTCAATCAACCTGGAAACGTATTCTCTAGCACGTTTTAAGACTTGTTATCTAAGACCGAGGCATCAAGATCAACTGATCTTATTAAATGCATATTAAGTCTTGGATGAAGGGAACATGGAACTATACAGACTGTACCTGAGATACGCTATTAACACAAAACGTGGAGAAGCGGTTTTCAGCATATTTAAGTTTAAGTTTATTTTCCTTTAGTGATTTCACTTTGCAGTGATATTGTTTTTTTTTATTTCTCGTAAGGACGGCCTGGTTGGCCGTATCATTATGATTATGATATTGTATCAAATCAGAAAACCACAATTGTGTAAATATGCGTATACCAGGTTCCGCGTATCTCGAGCACTACCTGTATGTGGAGAGTCTTAAAACATGTTAGTCTGCACAAGTGCTTTCTAAAGCAATGTGCTGTTTAAAACTATCTTAGCCGCACAGATTACTTACTAACTAACTTATCCGGCGCTACAACCGCTTTGGAGTCTTGGTCTGCCTCAGGAGTGTCCGAAAACGCTTACAATCTCGCGCCTTCGTCTGCCAGTCCGTTATCCCGGCCTTAATGGCGGACGCCTCCACGCCATCTTGCCACCTCAGTTTGGGCCTACCACGCCTCCTCTGTCCTTGTGGACGGCCTAAAAAGACTTTACGGGCTGGGTCGTCCGTTTCCATGCGTACAACATGGCCAGCCCACCGGAGCCTGGCGAGCTTGATACGCTGTACGACAGTGAGGTCGCCATACATCTCGTATAGCTCGTCATTATAGCGGCTTCTCCATTGTCCTTCCACACATACGGGGCCAAGTATCCTTCTGAGCATCTTCCTCTCGAACGCGGCTAAGAGGGTTTCGTCAGATTTGGACAGTGTCCATGTCTCAGAGGCGTATGTGAGTACCGGGACTATATAGGTACTATATAGTCCCAGCTTCGTCCGTTGCGACAGGTTCTTTGAGGTGAACTGCTTTTTTAGGCTGTAGAATGACCGGTTGGCAGCCAGCATCCTTGCGCGCAACTCAGCTTCCATACTGTTGTCGTTGCTGACCTTTAACTCCAGATAGGTGAATTCTCGGACGACTTCAAAAGTGCGTTCACCTATCTGTACATCACGCCTACGTAGATTCGGATTATTTATTGGTAGGTCCGCTGATGTTGCCACCAACAGTTTGGTCTTTGCCTCGTTTATCTGCAATCCGAGGTTCTCTGCCGCCTGCTCGATCCCTTGGTAGGCTTCTGATACATAGGAGAGCCGCAGACCAATGATGTCTATATCATCAGCGTATGCCAGGATCTGGGTTGGCTTATAGAAGCTGGTTCCCGTAGTCTCCACCCTCGAGTCGCGGATGGCCCTCTCTAGCGCCATGTTGAATAGGAGACAGGCAAGCCCGTCCCCCTGGCGCAGACCCTTGGTGGTAGCAAAAGGTCCTGAGAGTTTTCCATCCACCCTCACCTGGCATGTGACGTTGGTCATAGTCATTCTAACTAGCCTTATCAGTTTGGCCGGGATTCCAAATGAGCTCATAGCGTCGTACAGTTTTACCCTGGCTATGCTATCGTATGCGGCTTTGAAGTCTATGAAGAGGTGGTATGTGTCGTTTCTGTATTCAGCCATCTTCTCCAAGATCTGCCGCATGGTGAAGATCTGATCAGTGGTTGATTTTCCGTTTCGGAATCCTCTTTGATAGTTTCTTACTATCTCTTCGACGTGCGGGACAAGGCGATCCTGAAGAATCAGGGAGAATATTTTATAGGCGGTATTCAACACCGTAATACCCCTGTAGTTGTTGCAGTCCAACCTGTCTCCCTTCTTGTATACGGGGTAGATGATGCCGAGATTCCAATCACAAGGCATCGATTCGCTATCCCACACCTCAGTAACAATTTGATGAATCTCGTTTTCTAGTCGTGCACCTCCATTCTTGACCAGTTCGGCTGCAATTCCGTCGGTTCCGGGTGCCTTGTTATTTTTCAGCCGACGGACAGCCTTTCGTGTTTCTTTTATGTTAGGTGGCAGTAGCATGACACTATCTGCTAGTGGCGCTTCTAGCTGTTCGTTAACCTGGTCGTTGAGTAATTCATCAAAGTACTGAGCCCACCGCGAGAGGACCTCTGGCTGGTTACTAACCAGATCTCCATCCTTATTGCGACAGCAGGTTACCTTAGGTACAACGTTGTTTAGGTGACCTGCTTGGTAAAACTTTCGTGTCGGTCCGTACGGCCCCCTGGTTTGCTCGAGTTCCCGCATGTTTTGCTCTTCCAAAGCATGCTTCTTGGAGCGGTGAACTCGTTTCTCTTCGCGTCTGAGCCGTGAATATTCCTCTGCGCATGCCCGCGTCCTATGCCGTTGCTGCATTGCTCGGTATGCAGTATTCTTACGTTCGGTCACTTGTCTGCATTCATCGTCGAACCAGCCAGATTTGGTGTTGCCACGACGTGGTGGGAGTATATTTCTTGCACAGTTTATTATTTTTGTTTTTAGAGCGTTCCACCTCTCGCTCGTAGTTTCGTATCTGTCTTCTGGTAGTAGAGACTCTTCTAAAGCGGTTTTGAATTCCTGTTGGACAGCAATGTCCCTTAGAGAGTCCGTGTTGAGCCGAGGCTGCGTGTTTTCTCCGCCCCCATTGTCGCGGGGGCGGGCGATTCTACAACGTATCACTAGGCCAACCAAGTAGTGATCGGAATCGATATTGGCTCCTCGATAAGTTCTGACGTTTAACAGGTTCGACTGTCGTCGGCGGCTTATTAACACGTGGTCGATCTGGTTGAAGGATTCGCCATCCGGGTGCGCCCGGGTGGGAGGACTACAAACATCCCATATTCTTGGCAATCTTACCTAAATAATGAATATGACAAATCCCAATGGATCTTTTTCTCAATTCAAATCAATTTCAAAACAACCTATTGCAGCTTGCAGTTATAGAACCAGGATGTTTCGGATGTGTTTTTCTTGCTTTTCTAATGCAGCTCCAGCCGTCCTTTCATAGTAGCGTGTCATTTATTTTTTGGTTCATTTCCGGCACCACATTCAAACACCACAAACGGTGCCCAGGTCTGTTTAGAAGGTAGCGAAAACAATCCCAAATCCCTCCCCTTAAAAAGTGAAGCAGCATGCTAACTCTCCGAAGGTGACGACTGTAGGTGAAAATGCAACTCGAATGGGAGAGGCAGAATAAAATTGGAAATATTTGGACAAAAGAATATTGCATGTGAAATTAGAGAGAGAGAAAGAGAGGAAAAGAATGAAAGAGAAAAATAGAGAGAGAAGGAGGTAGAGAGATAGAGACAGAGAGAGATAGAGACAGAGAGAGACAGAGAAGTGGCAAAGAAAGTTAAAAAAAACAACAAGAAAACCCCGGAATACTATATCGGAAAAAGTACAAGTACAAGACGCAACCGGAAGCTGAGCACCGGAAGCAAGAAGGTTATCGTGAATGAAAATATTTCTTGCTTTATTGAGGCAACTGGAGGTAGCGGATGGTGCAAACTGTCCTGAACACCAGCCGGGTGAAGACTAGTGGTTGCAAAACTTTTGCACCTGATGGAAAATATTAGCACTGCTTTAGGCGATAACATGGTCGTAGAGTATATCATCAAATGAACCTCGAATCGGTCGATTCCCGGTATGCCTGCGTGTGGCAAACGGGAACTGAATAGGAGTTTGAAAAATCGAGTCCAAAAAAGGTTATAGCGTTCCTTGAAGACTAACTTGGTACTCCTGCCTTAAACCATGAGATATTACGTACAAGTTTGTGTGTGTGCGTGTGCGTGTGTAACTGTGTCGCAACGAACTTGCCATTTACCATCAAAGGCTGGACTGAAAACATGTCACGATGGTGGTGAGTTTTATATTTTACGCTTTCTACCACCCATTCGTTTTGCAACGAATAACCACCACTGTTGGAGGTTGCTTAAGCGAGCTGAATTTTTGC
Organism: Anopheles gambiae; assembly: GCF_943734735.2. Lineage (NCBI taxonomy): Eukaryota > Metazoa > Arthropoda > Insecta > Diptera > Culicidae > Anopheles > Anopheles gambiae. Next base: position 45,541,959 of record NC_064602.1, on the reverse strand, counting down.
CATGGAACGCTCGAAAACTGTGAGTTTTTCGCAAGAAGTTTGGGTTGCTAGGTGCGGGAATCAAGTTGCTTCACAAGGCAGTAGCTAGCTGTACCGGGATGGGGAGTGTTGTCAGGGGCATGTTCCAGCAAAAGACACAAAAATCAATGGCAGCAATGAAAGCGTGGTTTCGGAACCGGTGCCAACAACCGTTTACCGATCTCGCTTTGATGTTATTAATTATGAGCGGAATTTGGAAGATTTTTGTTAGAATATCTTTTCTGTGGCACAAGCTTCGCGCCGCTTTCAGTCACCCTCTTCCTCCTCAGGGTGAGCAAGGGGGTTCGGTGGGTGAAGGGGAAGGGAATGAAACCCACACCTCCACGTTGTCTTCTGGTGCTGGCAGCAACGGTAAGCGAAACATCGGTAGCAACTTTCTTACAATCCTGTGCGCGCCCTTTCTATTCGATAGCGGTGGGATTTGACCTGGTGCACGGATGCCTCGAGATGGCGCAATGGAAATGAGAGTCGGGGAGGGGGAGAGAAGAGGAATTTTAAAAAGAAAATTCGGACTTTTCGCTTCATGCTGAATCAAACGGCTAAACGGAAGAGTAAAGGAATGGAGCCAGTACGGAATGATAAGCGCAACACGATTCCGCTTGTTTTTTCTCTTCTGCTTATCCGGTTGGAAATCAGTTTGAGCAGTTTTAGTCGGCCTAGAAGGAGAATAAAATACAAACAAAAAAATAAAACACATAACAGGCAATAAAAACCCCGGCGCCCCGGTTTTATTCGGCGTGTGTTTCGTTTCGAAAAGTATTTATGATTTTTGAGAAATTTATAAACCCACTTTTATTTGATTTAACATCGAACATTGTTTTATGCGAGTTTGATAGACGCCTTGCGGGTGGTGGGTTTTTTGTACGTCCTTTTCTTGCTCAAAAGTGGGGTGGAGAGTAGGGAACTTTGTTTGCGAAAATTTGCGGCCGGCTGTTGGGTACCGGCTGGCATAGAAGTTCATAAGATCTCAGCAGAGCAGTAACGGTGTAGAGACGGAAAAAAAACATCAAGACAGAAACTTCAAAATGCAGCCCCAGGCTAGACTGGAAAATGTGAGTGGATGAGTATAAAATTTTGGTCGGTTTAAATGAGCCACAGTAATTCCAGGCAGTTAGGTTTGTTTCGTGCAAAGGAAGCTTAGTTATTTTAATTTAGCCTAAATTCTAGTAAAACAATTTAATAGAAAATTATGTTCTTCGAATTTGTTTGGAACCAGATTTCAATTAAATATGCGAAGTGTGTTTATTGTTAATACTAAACATGTTCGCTTGTATAAAAAAGAGGAAGTCGCTAGTATGTGGTGGATAATTTTCCTACTTATGTTGTAAATTATGGTACCATAGCATTATCGAACCTGTTATGTTTTTAGGGTGAATTTTCAGCATTATGCTCAATAAAAACTTGTCATAATTTATTTGTAGATTCAAGAGTATAATGATCTCATTTTGATCCATTATGATTTTTAATTCAGTGTAGTCCGATAACCTTGGTATCTTTGCAGGAACCAGTGAAACTATGTAAGAAAAATCCAAAATATCAAAATATTTCAAAAAATATATGCACCAGTTTTCTTAATTTAAACATTTTCTTGTCAAAAAATTGAGTTGTTGTGTGGTGCAGTGTGTGAATGTGAAGTTTATTGACGGAATTTGGAGTATGTCCGTAATTTGAATCAACACGTCCGTAGTTTGAAAGATGAGGTCGAAACTGTCCGGAATATGAATGCAATGTTTTGTGTAAAATAATGTAACTCTATATTTTTTGTTCAAATTTATAAGGTTTGTTTCAGTTAAGTTAATTATGCAGAGGTATGGTCAATTAAATTTGAATATGTAGGCAAATATTACATCCCAAAAATACCTAAAAGTCTCCGCAATTCAAAGCTACACGGGACCTAACATAGCTATCGTTTTTGTATCAAAATATGATATTTGTCAGACATTCTATAGCATGTTTTAGATACAATTAAAAAAATCATAAGCAATACGACCTGGTTATTATTTTTTGACAAAAAAAATTGATTTAAAAACTACGAAAAAGGTACCACACGTGGTGAAATTTGTAGTGGTATAGATATTTCTTCATGAATTTTACATTTAAGGGAAGGTAGGTAAAGACGCACACTACGGGTAAGATGGAAACTTCTCATAAATGCACCAAAAAGGTAATTTTCGAATAATTCAAAAATGCAGCATCGAAATTGAAAGTAAAACAACACATTTAATAATATTTTTGGCATAATATATGCAAAATTGATTAAATTCATGAACAAAACTAATGTTCAATTGTGCGCACATTATTGGATCTAATTTGACTATGGCAGATCTTAAGCTCTGCAACGTTTATTGTTTATATTTATTCATCAAAAACTGGTGAAAGAATTAGAATGAAAGCAATACCAGTTACACCAAAGCGGGAAAGACAGACACTCGGTCTTAGGGACAGATGGACATCGAATTAGTTGATTTATGTTACTACTTATATCGATTGATAATAAATAGTTGTCATTAAATACCGTAAGTAAAGGTAATTCGTTATGCTATTACTCGCTCGACGCTGTTGAGGCAATTCACGACATCCAATATCTTGCCACAACTTGGACAACTTTAATATACAAAAGAGTATCAGTGCATCATATGACATCGTTCAGGAATAGATGAGAGATTCTATGGGATTACAAATATCAAAAAGTTCAATCTTAAACGGAAATAATGGTTACCATGTTCCTCAAAAATGTTGCAGTCGTGAACATTCCGCGTAGTAATTTCCTAAAGAGAAGTTCTAGACTGTTGTTCTGTAAGCTGGAGCAACGTCAGCTGTTAGTGCCCGGTATTTAATAAATGCCTTAGATCCTGCAATCTACGATGTGTTAGAACTGGCGCATACAATTCCTAAATTCACGGCTGAATGAACAGTCGATACAATTGACCTAGAATTCGTTTACGTACGTACCAAGACGTGGAATGCAATGGGATATGTAAACATATTATAAACTTGTTGAATTTTCATCGTTGTTTATAGGTGTCCATCTTATCCTTCATGGTGTCCATCTTTCCCATATCAGGTGTCTGTCTTAACCGAACATTTCAAAACTGCACGAAAATACCATGTTTTTGTTTCATGAAAAAAAACCATAAAAATTGATAGAAACTTAAAAGTTTCAACACATTTTCTGATAAAACATGAGTTTAAGATAATGTACGCACATTTTCATGGTCGTTGTATTGAAATATCCCTAGATTTTTAACATTTTCCTTAAGGTGTCCGTCTTTACCTACCTTTCCCTACCATTTTTTTTTTCAAAAATACTTTTGTTATGAGACGATGTTGAAGGAATCCCGATGATCTGATGTCCTCATAATGTTGATATTATTACTTTGCATGCAGTGCTGTTGATTTAGATAATCAATCAGCTGGTAAAAAGTCGTTGAGTTGGGGTTTTAGGGGAGCTCGCAACACTGTAACAATTTTTTTAGGATTTTGCTTATCGTGGAAACCCGGAGAGCTTGCTGTTACAGTTTAATAGCGTGACGAAGGTATGTTTTTAAACCCCGTTTCTTTTCCGAAAGAATTTTATGAAACGCTCAATTGCCTTTTATGAAAAATGTGGTGAAAAAGCATTAAGTTAAATATTACCACCACTATTGGTTCATCTGTAGTATTGATATTTCCTAATATGAATATGGTTATGTGGTTGACATTTATCTATATTAAATTTCAATATTTTTATAAATATGCATTGAAAGATTGTAACATAAAAAAAAAGTTTTATTGCTTAGGAATTCAATTTTTCACGTGAACTCAAAGTTTACTCTACTTTAACTGAACTTCTTTACTTTAACTGAACTTCTCTCAATAATCCTAGCTAGCTCGAGCGTAGGCCTATCGTGCTGATACGACTGTACCACGAAACCGGTATTCTGAAAATAAATATTACAAAATAATCTAACTGCATGATTGACACTCTCGATTTACAAGAAAATTCATTCAAAGAATTTCTGTTTGAATAAATCTTGAAATGGAACGTGCTACGAACGCTCAAATTATCATCCAAATTGGGATCAGAATCATTGTATCAACTACCGTCTAATTGAAGGTCCAGGTTGAAAAATATGATACAGTTCCGCTTGGGCGATGTTGATGAAAACCATAAATTCTTAATGAACTGTTGCGTAGGACAGTTAATTTTTTTATCTTCCTTGCCCGGAAACAGACTAATATATGGACGCACCTTGAAATAGAATTGATCGTTATTTTCGCGCCGTAGACTACTTCCTTGGCGGAAAAAGGATCACTTCCACCTAATTACCTCGCCATCCAATGGTATGTTTTCCTTTCGTAGTTTAGTCAGGGACCGAAAACACGTTGTGGCATTGAAATTTTGTCATTTGTCATTGATACAGGCGAAAGTTTTGAGTAGGGTCTATTGCTATTGAAACCAAAACGACCGGGCTAATGCTGCAAAAGCTAGCGGTGTGAATGGTAGCACCGGCTATACGACAGGTCGAGTGGATGATAGTGTATATTTATGAATTAACGTTTTGCCGCTCGATCTACAAAGTGCGGCCAATTTCGCACTGCTCCCAAATCGTTTATCGCTCTACCGTTCTCTGGTCTGGTTTTATGGGGGGGCTTGAGGGTGGTTAAACGGCTGTGGATGGATTGTGGCAGCGCTAAACTTGTGACGGAAATGTATGATTGCGTTGTTATGCTTAAAACAGTGTTAGCAGGGAAATCAGGCGTCAGCGGGGAATAACAGACAGGAAATGGGTTATTTCGCAGTTTTGATAAATGGTTTTATGACTTCTGTCGTTTATTCACCGAGCTGGCGTTTTTGGGGTTTGTAAGATTGAGATCCATCATTCGAGCATATCCGCTAACGTTTAACGTTAGTATTTGCTAAAGTGGTTATATAAATACCTTTTATATTCTATGATAATTTTTCGCTAGATTTGAGTTATTTTACTCAACATTAGGAGTACATTACTTACTTGACGACATTACTTAGGGTAGTTATTTTTATTATAGATATTTTAAGTATTCAACACACCACTTAAGTGACATTGGCACTTTTTTAGTTGTTTTTGTTGACAAATACGATAAACAGTTTCCATTCGGTTACCATTTGAATAATTAAACCGATTTGATCAATTGCTCGTGGGTGATCAAATGTCAAGTGATCACGATAGTAAATTTTCTGTGCATTAAGGGTCGAAATAATGAATGAGCAAAACATACACTAACTCAAAAAACAATCAAAAACAAACAATTAACTGTAGATGTTTGCTCAAAAGGGTGCATTCCAGCAAGACCCAAAATCAGCAAACAAAATCATCGCGGGTCGCATATTAGGTACTCAAGGGCCGCATGCGGCCCACGAGCCTTAATTTGGAGACCCCTGACCTAGCCGATTAGTCTAACTGAAAGTATTCTAATTACTCTTTTACAGAACCAAAGAATAATTATTGTTCTTTTCTGCGACAATTGATAATATGGTATCGCGATTGTTTTTTTTTTTTTTTTTTTGCGTGTTTTGTTTGTTTATTGCCCTGTTTTCCTTATAGCGCCTTTCCATTGCCATTTCTTCATACGTGCCGTTTATCGACGCTTTCCTTTGCCCTTCTTCTGGCCAGCGCTCGACGAGGCTGCGGCCTGCGATTGTTCCTGCGGTTTGGCCTGTCTACTTTTCAGCAACGGAATGGTCTTCCCCAGATGCAGCAGTACGCTGTCCCGCGTGGCGTACTCCGAGTTCAGCGGTGCGCCATCATCGTTACGCAGCTGAACGCGAATCCGACCGCGGCATTGTAGCTCTCTGCTTCGCTCTCGTGGATACTGTTTCAACTCAACCAGCACGTTCATGTTCAGCGCCTGCAGTACGTCGCGTATTTCCTGCGGCGATGGATCGTCCACGCAGTACTGTTTCGAGATGCGGCGCCCTTCCTGGCGCGATTTCTTCCGGTTGATGTATGCCGGATAGATGCAGACCCATCGTTCGCGGTCGCTGTGCTTCTTGTCGGGCGACCAGGGTGTTAGGGGCGGCGGTCCCTGCATCCGCGAGCCACCTGGATGACCCGGATGTGCATGCATGGTGGCCATCGCTGTTTGCTAGTAGTTTGTCTGACTAAATTGCACGGTATTTCAGTAAAAATACGAGGTCCAGCACGTTCTCGTCGCAGAAAAACAACATTCGAATACCTTACAACATTCGAACAATACGAGAGCCATACTTAGCTTTTCTAGGATAATCGAGTAGCAATAGAGTTTGATCTAGTGTTTTTTTATCATATGTTACATGTTAGTTTTTTTAACCAGTCTGGTGGTACAGTCTTCAACTCGTACGACCAACAACATGCACGTCATGGGTTTAAACGTCGAATATCCCGTCCTTCCATGCGTACGACTTACTATCCTGCTATGTGTAATTAGAAAGTCATTGAAAGCCAGACACTTACCCTCAGTCACCAAACTCATCCAAATCGGTAGTCGTCCGTGGACTACCGCCCACCACAAATAGACTGGACCATCAAAAATCTGCATCGGGCTGGTTGCAATAGTCTCATTGCAAACCGGCATTTTGCCACAAATGGCTTGCAAAGAAGAATGTTAGATTTTAAGAATAGAATTAATTAAATTATTAAAAAAGGCTGAAAATCTCTATAAAAATAAAGAAAAAAATGGAAGCCTTGCCCACTAGTGATACAGGCAGGATTTGACCTACAAGGGTTGTTGTGCTAAAGAAGAAGACATGTTGGTTTTACCAATCTCATTAAAAAAGCACAAATGAATTCAAAATGTAATTTTATCAACAAAACGTCAGTTAAATAAAATTTATTTTGTTTCAAGATTAAATTCAGCGAACCAAGCATGAAAGCTATCTATGAAGATCAAATAAATGGAACATGCTGAATAACAGTATTGTGTTCGGGACAATTCTACTGATCTAATAGTTGATAATCTTATCCAAATTCATCATTGATATAAGACAATTATAGACCAAACGTTAAAAATACATAAATTGTTCGTGTATATTTTAATTTTTTTATCACAGTTTTTATATATTCTATTCTACAAGTTTGAGCTAAATCTGTATTTTTTTAGTTATATCACACATCCATTCATTTTCAGTTGTTTTAGTTATTTTACAGAAACTTAAACTCTTTGCATCTAAATTCAATTGAATTGGAATGTGAATATTCTGATATCTTGGCGGAATCTATTGGCAAGTAGCTGGTATATTAGATTTTCAATTTGGTGAATTTGTAGAAGAGTATATGTAGCATGTTTGCTAAAAAAAAGTATAGATAGTTTCTAACACATTTTTGAAAGCCAAAGCACATGATTGCAACACATTTATTATAACACACTCAGCTAATCAGATCATACCATCCTTCTCCTCCACGCTCTATGCTCGGACACACCACCAAAGATGGTCCAGAGTATGCTTCGCTCAAACACGCCCAGAGCGTTTGCATTCTCCGCTGGTCCAGGACTCGTGTCCGTAGAGGACCACCGGGCAAATCAATGTGCGATATATCTCACATTTCGTGCGGGCTCGAAGTCTTCTGGATCTCAGCAGTCGGTGAAGCCCATAGTATTCCCGATTCCCCAGAACATTACGTCTCCGGATTATGCTGCTGATGTCGTTGTCCGAAGTAACGACCGTCCCGAGATAGCATAACTCCTTTACCACCTCGAAACTGTCGCCGTCAACTCATACACTGCTTCCCAGATGGAGTCACCGGCAAGCAGGTACTTCGTCATCGTCACATTGATTCTCAATCCAATTCTTGCTTCTTCGCGTTTGAGTCGGGTGTACGCCTCACACATCTTCGCTGTTGTGCTGCCGATAATCTTGATGTCATCCGCGAAGTCAAGAAATTGGAGAGACCGGCAGAGGATCATGCCACGGATGTCGTTGGCTAGCTCCGCGCATCGAATGACACCTTCCAGAGCGATGTTGAAGAGCAGACAGGAAAGTCCGTTACCTTGTCTCAGACCCCTGTGAGATTCGAACGATTCCGACGTGAAGTTCGATACTCTTACCTTTCACTGCACTCCGCTCATGGTGGCCTCTAGCAGCCGGATCAACTTCCCAGGGAAGTGGTACCGCTGCATGATGTTCCATAGCTCATGCCGTATCCACCTCAGTTCTACCTAGTTCGTCAAAATGATGACCTTCCTTAACAATGTTTGAAGGCCAGCCGGGCCAGCGCGAGTTCAAGGATATTACATGGCGACCGTATCCAAAATCATACTTAGTTCATGAATTTTGGATATTTTGGACTACACGGAGACATTAAACAATCATTCTTTCAACTATGCCCATTCGAGTTTTAATTATTTAACCTAAACCATATTATTAAGAATTTTACTTTTAACATTTCTTAACAAATTTATTTATTTGTCTTCTTCTTTTTGGCGAAACGTCCTTTGTGGATATGCCGGTCTATTCCCGGCGTCCCTTGCTACGGGGGGACGATTCATATGAGGCTGTAGAATCTAGTTATTTGTAAAAAATCTAAACTAGAGCCCTGTTTATACAGTTATTTTTATGGTTTTTTATAGCTATTTGCCTAGGGTACAGCTAGGGCACACGACTATAATGCCTTAGTGAAAATGTGTAAAAATACGTGACAATTGCTCATCAAAGCGAATTTGCACATTCGATGTCACGGGTTTGCATTGCATCATGAATTATGTATAAAATAAAGCTGTAAAAAACTGTGCCACTTGTCGTTTTATGCTGCTATGGGTTGGGATAGTGATTTGCTAGCTTCGCTTGGGCTTATTTTCACGGCAACTATAATAGAATGATACCTGATAGAATTTTATGCTACCGGATATAATGACGAGGGGTTTTCAATGTTATAGCACTTTTAGCTATGCAATCAATGGCATACGTTGGTGTTAAATTGGTAGGATGAACTGGTATGAGAGGATATGTTAGAATTAATGGGATTGTGTTTTAATTTATTCCTCATCTGGTACACCTTTTGAGGATGACGTTGCTGAAACGAACATGGAGCAGTAGGTTTGTTTTTAGTACTATTGCCCTTTATTTCATCACATAGAGTGCGTAAATTTTTCCACTTTTGCTTTGCCTATTGAAAAAAATAAATAATCACAATGTAACTGATTATCAAGCGAAAAAAAAACCAATAACGAATAATGAGGCAAACATAACGCACCATCAAACAATTACGATAATCATTTCATGAAGGATGAGCTTTTTGTACAGAGTATTATGCAATTATTTAAATTAAACTACAGATAATCCCCATGAAAATTAGCTTCATTTGGTGTGAATACGATGCTTAATTTAAATCAACATAATTAAATTTAAAATACCAAGCTGTCAATGCACGATTGTGTGTAGTTTGTGCGTTGTGATATGAGAAACAGACTTCACGCACTGTCATATACGAATACATTTATAAACAAGCAGTGTTAGCAATATTTTTATGCATTGCAGGTTATTGTAGTGTAATAAGCAGTAAAGTCGTATCTCGATTAAGTACTCTTAGATAAACTTGCGATTAAAGAATCGATGTAACCATGATAGCATGTGTTAAAGCTTAACTCATTCATTGTTTCATGAGTTTACTCTACTCCGTTATACTTACATTTTTCTTTCAGAAAATTCCACGAATTCGTTCATACCATATATCGTTCGGGCGAAATAAAATGTATCATCGCTTCTATTTGGTGAGTTGATTAAACAGTTACAGTAGTTCAAATATTGCTCTAGTGCTATACACTATGTTTATCGTACACAAACGACTGTTGAGAGTTATGTTTAATCAATGTTCATGTTTGACATTCATTAAGCTAAAGATATACGCCAACTATTTTAATCTGTTAAAAAAATGAATTAGCTAACACATTCAGTTCATTGGCTAATTTAATGAAAACATGTAAAGGGTAATAAGCTGCTCGATTGTAAATCACGAAAACGTGCCGCTGATTGTGGATTACAAACTTATTGAATCGAATCACAGAAGTAGTTATTGACACTAAAATATTTATGTTGATTGTTTATGTATTGGATTAGAGCAGGGGTCTCCAAACTTTTCAGTTGAGGACCATTTTGACGCACCCTTTAGAATGAGTGGAAGTTCAAATCTCGTTTTAATAAGAAAATACTAACAAAATATATAAAATTTCTGGAGCTTTCTTTTATTGAACATTGATTTTCGTCTTTCAGAATTAAAAAAACATTGATTGGTTAGTCAGAACAGAAAGCTATTTAATTTAACCTTTACTCAGTCAGCGCGGGCCGTAGTTTGGAGACCCCTGGATTAAAGTATTGATTGAGTAAAAACAAAAGAAAAAAGCCCGGATATGAAAAAGAAAATTTTATGTACCGCCATTTCAAACCCTTGAACTCTACATAAATTTAAACCCAAGATGAAACTGTAAAATGTAATTAAATTCAATTAACCTGAAATTCCATTTGCTATCATTCTCCAAAAGTGACACATTTCACTTTCATGAGCTTATTCACTGCATTGTATTTAAAGACAAGGTATTAAGTAAAAAATGGCCACGATTACGCCACGTTCCCAGAGGAGGGTGCAAATTTTCCACCACTTGCCACTTCTGCAGTCGTCATAGTGTAAGAACGAAATTAACACTTTGCAAGGCGATGAAAAATCATACCCATACCCGTTCCCATTTGCAAGGTAACTTGGTGCCTGGAAACTCGGTGGAAAGATGATTCAATCAAAATTAAAACAATTACCACCATTTATCCTTCCCTGTTCGATGCAAAGTGAGCGAAAGTGAGAGCTGCACAAGAAGAAACTCTGCTGAGTGGTGCGATACTCGTGCGCGTTCATGCAGCACCATCTGATAGTGTTCGGTCGGGTCCATCGGGACAGTATCTTCATCTTGCATCGTGTGATATCCATCCATCAGTCAGCATAGGCACCAGCCGTCGGTCAGAGAAATGCGCTACTCAATGAAGACTTCCCAGTGCTACAAATACAAGCTTCTACCCTAGACGGGAATGGGTTTCCCCGGATCCCCACGGGAGTCTTTGATTAGCGTAAGAGTATTAGCATGGGGATAGCGCGGGTAGCACGAGATTGACGGGCAAAGGGAGTGCTTTGGTGGGTTTCCGATCCTGCCCATCCAGCGAAAGTGTGAGGCAAGTTTAATCAGCTTCGGGGATGATTTATTGAGGTAATTACGTGCCTTAGATTAACAAGGAGCTGTTTATTATTAGCGTTCGGAGATTCACTGGCAGGATCCACTCCTTGAGGAGTGGATTCCGTTCATTTTTTGGTCGGTTGTTGTGCTACGGAGACCTGCGGATATCACTATCAAAGAGCTGTCTCGGGGAGATTAAGGACCAAAACATTCAGCGAACCGGTGGCATCGGTGACCGTTGTTGGTTCGCTTTTTATCCTCAGTTTTACCAGAGCTAATCTTACAAATGCTTAAATCGAAAGGATTTTCTGGCCCGCTGACATCGGTGGCATTAGTTATGTTCGCGTTTAGCATTTGTCAATCGCTGCTGTCGCCTGTTGTTGGTTGGTTGTGAAATGGGAAGGAGGATGGTTTGATATCCATTTTCAAAATCGACTAAATGCTGCTGAATCGGGCACACGGGCCGAAGGAGGTATTAATTATAATCTTTTAATACACAGTATAGCACAGCGAGTCAACTGTACAGCATTATGGTTTGGTAACATTTAAACAGTAATAAGTGCCGATTATGTGACTCAACTGCTTGAGAAAAAGTATCAAAAATGCTCATTTTCTATTATGATCCGTGTTAGAGAACTCGATTTGTCTCTGGTTTGATATATCGAACTGAACGAAGGTCATTTGCATTACCTGACTCAAACGGAGACCGTTTTTTGCCAAACAGCTTTCCGTCAGGTTAAAGCTACGGAAAGCGGTTTGTTTTACGGTTTAACTACTAAATACGTATATTTAAACCACACGAATTGCATGTAATTAAATTCAAAAGGGATTTTTTGTAATTATTCACTACAAAAAGGGTGGGAATTACAAAATACACAGAAATTAGAAAATCATACCACAAGCGCTACTTTTCATGACATTGCCAAACACATTTAAAGAACAATAATATGCCACACGTAGAAATAATTATAAATTGGTACGATACTTCCTGCGTCTCGCGTTGCAGTTTGTTTTAACAAACAAAGCCAATTCAGATCAATTTGGCAGCAATATCTCGAGTCAACGAAAGAAGTCTCTAACAAGCTTGTATAATACCGATTTTGTTTCAGTTCGTGTAGCGCGATTTTGTTTGACACATTTCCGTTTGAATCAGATAATCGACACTAATATCAGCGATGTACACAGCTATGGCAGATTGTGATACGTTTGAGAGATAGGGAAATAGTTTTAATACTTAACAGGTAATCGAGCTTATAAACACTTTCAGAAAGATTGATTTGTTTGAGAAGATTCCATGTTTACATATACAGTGGAACCCCTCATAACGAGCATAACGAATTTTTCGCATAACGAGCAAATCTAAATGCTCTACGAATACCCCTCTTAAAGTCTCGCATAACGAGCAATTTCATTTTTGTTCTAGATAAATATCAGGCTGTTTCCCAAAGAAGCAGGTATAAGAGGGGAGGAAAAGTGTAAGGGAGGTGACACATTAGTGTCGATTATCTAATTCAAACGGAAAAGTATCAAAAAAAAGCGCGCTACACGAACTGAAACAAAATCGGTATTATACAAGCGTGTTCTTCTTTCTTTCGTTGACTCGAGATATTGCTGCCAAATTGATCTGAATTGGCTTTGTTTGTTAAAACAAACTGCAACGCGAGACGCAGGAAGTATCGTACCAATTTATAATTATTTATACGTGTGGCATATTATTGTTCTTTAAATGTGTTTGGCAATGTCATGAAAAGTAGCGCTTGTGGTATGATTTTCTAATTTCTGTGTATTTTGTTATTCCAACTCTTTTTCCAGTGAATAATTACAAAAAATCCCTTTTGAATGTAATTACAAGCAATTCGTGTGGTTTAAATATATGTGGTTAGTAGTTAAACCGTAAAACAAAACGCTTTCCGTAGCTTTAACCTGACGAAAAGCTGTTGGACAAAAAACGGTCTCCGTTTGAGTCAGGTAATGCAAATGACCTTCGTTCAGTTCGATATATCAAACCAGCGACAAATCGAGTGCTCTAACACGGATCATAATAGAAAATGAGCATTTTTGATACTTTCTCTCAAGCAGTTGAGTCACATAATCGGCACTATTAACACCCACCGCCAATCCAAAACTCACGAAGTCATACAAAAATCGTAAAAAGTGTCTTCAATTGAATTGCTCTATTTCTTTCCTTCTTATTTGACATTATTGGAGGCTCTTTTCGGCTTCGGCAGTGGAAGTGGGCAGGACGTGGATTAAAGTGTGTAGTTTACATCCCTAAGAAGCGTGTGTTTCATAAGTGTGAGTTGTATTGATAGGTGTGTTCTTGCATGCATTCTTGATCCACTTGCTCATGAAGACGAGAATTTCGATACTAAGAATTGATCAATGCATTACTGTTGTCACTTGAAAGTGTTCCGTATGGTTGTGATGCATATAAACCCTATATACCTGTAGTTTGACCCTGAACCAATTATTTCACTTTTTATACAAATTGTATGAAAAAGAGCCTCCCGCATAACGAGTTTTTCGCATAACGAGTGAGTCATTGTAACGGATTAAACTCGTTATGAGGGATTCCACTGCATTCTAAATACATGGAGGCAGTCCCGCGATACGGTCGTAAGCGGTCGTATATGACTTTAAAAATGCCCGTCATCGATTCAAGCCTCAGGTGAACTGTTACACCATAACAAGGACTGAGTATTCTGCTTCGTGGTACTTATTAAGACTCGGAAGCCTGTGTATAGGCCAACATGACTACGTCGATCGTTACGTCAAATAGAAGAAGAAGATCCCAGATTTTCGTTCATGCCACTATCAGATTTTCGGCCCAGGTTATTTTAACTTGAAAAATTCGTCGAAGGATCGATCAACTCATGAATGATTTATTTTTTTTTACTGAAGCAAATATATTTTCTCAACAGAAATTAAAAACTGTATGTCACAATATTTGTAAAATTTTCAAAAATACTAAAATCTATTTTAAACAGAAAAAAGAAAACAAAACTATTTTAAAATTTTATTTGCATACCAATGGTGAAAGCCAATAAGGTGGAATGCAATTCTTAAGCAAGTACAACATAGATGATGAATAGTGTTCTACTGTCAGGCTGAAAATTTCTGCTGCTTCTGCTTCAGACCCATACAAGAAAAAATGTGAATAAAGTAAAAAAAATGAAGTGTTTAAAGGACTACGTCTTACTGTGAATGATAAAGAGCTTATTTTATATGTTTCGCTATCCTAAATCCAAAACAGTTGGATGAAAGATGCATAAACAGATACGTAGTTTGTTCACAAAGCACATGTTCTGCTCATTTGTATCCGGGCTGAAACGGCTTGCACTTATCGTTATCCCTTCAAATTCAATTTTGTCATACTTTGTCCGTAACATAATATAGTGAACCGAACGACATTTGACAATCATCATTTCGGGAAACAAATAGTCGTGCAAACATCGTGCCGTCCTGTGTGTTGTTGCCTTCCATCAAGCCATTTCAGTTGCAAAGGGTGTAAAATGTCAAGATGATTAGGAACGAGCTGTCCGGGGGACATAGGTCCAGTGCAAGCACACTGAAGCAAGGCGAGGCGAACCATCCTGGAGCCAGACCCGGTCGGAAAAAGGATTTGTTTCGAACCCTTCGGTCGAACGATTATTGGAAACGCTTTCACTGATTACGATCGACACGCAGGCGTCCGATGGGATAAAATTTCACGCTGGGATTCGATAAATGAAGTAAAGTTTGTAGCTGTGCCACGCTGGCAAGTTTATTTTCCATTTTTTTTGAATCCATTCTAGGCTCTGCCTTGGTGCCAAAGGATCAACCGGAAGAAAACTGGCAAGAGTCTCAAAAACGGATTTCTCCGGCCTTTGAATAGCGAGAGGGTTTGAAGGTTGGGTAAAGCGACTTACACTTTGGCTATGCCTCCCCTCCCGAGGCACATGTGTTAGTTTTGGGACAATCTGACTTGAGACTGTGGCACGATGGGTGCACGCTACTATCGCACTAGGAGATCAGCATGCCAGCACAAGAGCAACATGGCGCCGAAGACGATGAACGTTCCAAAGAGCTACACATTCCGAACGATAGTCATACGTCGCGACGAAACTATCGTATGGATCTTGCTTCAGCCAGTCCTATCCTGTCGCTTCCCTTCTTTTCGGCTATACGCCTGCAATGAAAAATATCTTTCTTCGCCTGTGTGATGAACGAACTTCTTCACCATCGGGCTAGTTCTTGTTGCATCGTCTGTCAACATATGCCGCTTCCAAAACAATCGAACGGAGTAGAGAATAGAGTTGTGACTGCGTCTTTGTTGCCACTGCCCCCACTTCCCTCAAACATACCCTCATCGTCTTGGGTCACGGCCGTATGGCACACTGCAATTTGGGATTGGTTTTCGCTTGTAACATCAAATTGGTACAAGGATTACCCGATCGGCTTCGATAAGCCCGTGAGCTTGTGCGCGATATCCTCTCGTACACTTGGGACCGATGCCTAATGGCCATAGGAGAATGGTAGAAATGATGCAAAAAAAAAACACGAAAGCACGAGCAGAGAAAAAGCATACGACAGGCACACGGATAAACATTCAGTTTCTTCGCGGGTTTCTTTCTCTCAAACGTTGATACTAAGAGCGCTTCTTTGTGTATTACACCGGTCCTTTCAACCGGTTTCTGCTCCGATACTTCCCCATTCCAATCCACAATTCCTTCCGTGCGAAGCTTGCGCCCAAAATTCCATACCATCAACCCGTTTGTTTGGCAGCGGAGAAGATGGTAGCGCGGTTTTAGATGGTTTGCAGCGCTCAAGGTTCAAGGAAAATCTGTTGGGAGAGGGATGAGCAAAAAAGAAAACAACTTCCGACGACTGTTGCCGAATCGAACGTCGTCGGGAGCCGTACCGTACAGAGGCCACAGCGTGAGACTGAGCGGTATCGAAACAAATAAAATGTGATAACTTCTTCGTTTTTATATTACAATTTTGGGATTTAGAGTTTATTCGTATTTACGATTATGAAAATTGGTTTACATCCTTCGTCCTGAAGGACCCTTTTTCACTTCTTTCTCACTCTTCCTCCAGCAAATCGTCACACACACACTGGGGCGAGGAGCTGGGGACAAGTTGAGCCATTTAAAGTTGTTTCTGTTTTTCCTGAGCGTTTTTCCCTCCCTGGCTGTTGCTGCTGCTGTTAAACTTTGCTTGCGTTGAGCATTGCTATGGACGTTGTTGGATCGTGCAGTTTGGTCACTGTGACCGTCATATTCCAAGAAAGGTTTTTTCTTCTTTTCGTTCTTTTATTTCCACTTTCGTGGACGTCTTGAGGAATGTGTGTTTGATATTTGTTTTTCTCGTTGTTGCCCAACAGCTGCCTGTTTACTACTATTGGTCTCGAATTTTCCCCTTCTCTAAATGGCCCTATGTTGAGCAGAAACATAATATGCGGTAAGGTGGTATAAATGAGAGAGAGAGAAAAACACGTGTTAGGATGAAAAAAAAAAAATTGCTCGCACACGGCCACAAAACATGCGGGAGTAGCATAAACCACGTACGAAATATGGCTCCATTCGAAAGAAACACGTTCCATCGGTTAGAAGTTGGTGCGATAAGTTTTAGCTTTGTGGAAGCAGTTGGGATGGTTTTCGGGATGGGAGGGATAGTTCCGGCTGCTCGGGCTCTTTTGATATCGGTTCGAATTAGGCTGCAATTTTCCAGCAACGACTCAGTGCAACACCTGCAAAACTGTTCTACCCAGCTGTAATGGGTCGATCAGAAGTTGTGAAGGAGCCTGGATTTTGAAATTGGAGATTGAAAATTATTGCCCGTAATTTTCAATACAATAAACTCTTTTCTTTTATGCAGCAATGCAAGCAGTTGGCAAGATGCACAATGTTGTATTTGAAATTATTGCCTCTTTGTTGTAGTGTTGGACAAAGCTAAAGAAAGCTAATGTTGAAGATATGACGATATGTACAATACGATACGGGTGTAGGAGATTGTCAAATATGAAATTGCAAGTTCAATGTATGCATTAAATGCTTCGGTTTGTTTTGAGTTCCGCTCCCTCCGTACGGTGCATCATCATGAAAAATGCCATTTTTAATAACATGTAGTAATGAAATTACTAAAGGAGCTCTATTTTTTATGTTATTTTAGTAATATAATTAACTTACACCTCTTCTTCTTCTTCTTCTTCTTCTTCTTCTTCTTCTTCTTCTTCTTCTTCTTCTTCTTCTTCTTCTTCTTCTTCTTCTTCTTCTTCTTCTTCTTCTTCTTCTTCTTCTTCTTCTTCTTCTTCTTCTTCTTCGTCTTCTTCTTCTTCTTCTTCTTCTTCTTCTTCTTCTTCTTCTTCTTCTTCTTTATTTTCTTCTTCTTCTTTCTCTTCTTCTTCTTCTTCTTCTTTATCTTTCGAACAACAACCGATGCCGGTCAAGGCCTGTCTGTACCACACTAGTAGGCTTGGCTTTCAGTGCCTTTGTTCAGGCACAGGCAAGGAAACCCTGTCAGTAGGATCGTATTTAACGAAACACGAAGTTTATTCGTTAAGTTCGGAGCTTTCGGGCACGATCGATTAGTTTATAAGTTTAAGTAGATTCCGTGAAATAAAGCTCTTTCAATTGTGTGATACGACAGCTAGTAAATATAAAACGCTAGGAAGTTACACCACAACGCTGAAAACTGATAAATCCGAAATCGTAAGATTAAACAGCCTTATTTTCATACCATACCCGGACGGGCTACCATTACGTACGGTCCATTCGGGGCTTGAGCCCATAACGGGCGTGTTGTTAAGACGTTCGAGTTGACGACTGTATCACTACCGACCGACCTGTACACGTAAAATGCAACTTAACGCTTCATGGCGCGACGCTATATGGCGGGTTTGATCACGGTTAAAAGGGAAAATAACCCAATAGCGGAATTTGGGGTAAGAGTGCCATTGAGGCAACAGTGCCAACAAGCGTTTGTTTTTCAGCAAAACTTTATTTTAATGACCAATTGAGTATACAGATGGTTTCGTTCCAATGACTAGGTATACTGTGCCGAATTTCATATAGATTAATTGATTTTTCTCATGGTTTTCAACTGTTTTATGTTGAGTATCGAAATTGAGCAGAAAATTGTAATTTTTCAATCATACCAAATAAGCTGGCAAAACACACAGAAACAGAGAACCAAGGACAAATTTACACCACCAGTCATTTACCGTATGCTGAGTAAAAGTGCAGAGTGTTTGTGATTCATAACATCTTTTCAATGGTTTTATTCTGATAATTACTGAACCAAATTGTAACGATATGATATATAAACTGTCTTATTATGATAGCCGCTTACGTCCAAAACCGCATAAATTGAGAGCTGCATAACTGGAGAACACACGACTTATGTGTATTTAGAATCATGAAGGGTTTTTAACACTAATTTTACGGAACCTGTTAATTTGACGGAATTGAAATGCAATACAAAAAAAAGCTTTTGTTTAATCTTGATTTCTACTTTTCGTAAATTTATCATTACATACTATGAGTTTGTAACATAAGTTTTATTTTCAGAACTTTCATAGAATTTCAGATACATATGTGGTATACCTATCTCTACGGAACCCGTCACATTTACGGGTAGGTTGATAACGTATTGATAACGTAATCTAACTAGATAGTTATAACATTATTTAATAATAATAAATATTTGGCGCGTTCTTTCGATTTGTAGGAATTTAACGGGGAAAGAGATGTGATCGAGATCGATTGCGATACAATGAATACAATGAAAAAGAACCATAAATTACTTATTATCATAAAAATATTGATAATTGATTTAAATAAAGTGGCCTCAAACGGAATTGCAAATCGACTTATTCCTCGTGATTTTCGAAACTTCCGCGGACTTCGGACTTGACCGACAACGGTTATTGAGCCAAAAAGAAGAAGAAGAATTACCTAACAGGATGTTGTAGACTATTGTTCTGTAAACTGGAGCAACTTCAGCTGTTAGTGCCCGATGTTTAAAAAATAATAAACACAAAAAATGAAGAAAAAACATAACAATCGATAAAATACTTAAAAGTTTTGACAAATTTTCTGATAAAACATGAGTGTAAGATAAAGTATTTATATTATATTACATTTTCATAGTCGTTGTATTAAAACATCATTAGATTTTTAACAATTTCTTTACCTGTCTTTACCTAACTTCCCCTTATCTTAACCATAATAATTCTACCTATATATAAAAGCTTAAATCAAAGGCCACAGTCCGATGTTGTGATCCATTTCGTCCCTTCCTTTAGATCTGTTTTGACATACCGTGTATGATTATTTTGGCCAACAGCGTGACCATTCTACCCCGTACAATACATTTTCACGAATTTTGATGTTGAATTTTAAATTTCATTTTGTACATTTACATATGTTGTTAATACCGTACATTCCTTCCTCTCCTTCGTTTTTAAGCAACATATTGTTAAGCCTTTGGCTGACAATTTAATTAAATAAATAAATAAATAAATAAATAAATAAATAAATAAATAAATATGTCTACTTCTAATTATGTTTCAAAAATAAAATGTATGCTTTAACATTGCTGATGATGCTGTCAGTGATGCTGCCAACTAGACCGTTCTTATGAGAAAAAAAAAGTTAAACCATCGATTGCCATTAAAACATCAATGTCAAGTGATTTACCCGATAGGATACATAACAAAATCCTTAGCAGTGGCAATTTGTCCCGCCTTCCCCTTACTAATGTTTTTCCCCCTTTTTTTCATGTCATGAAAAATTATATGTTTTCACCCTTCTGATCAATTCTTTCAACATCAACCTATCAACATTTTCTTTCCAACACTAATGACATAAAAACAAAGCTATGAAAAAAAGCTTTTGGATTCAGTAAGGGCTTCACAACTGTTGGTCGCTATTTTACCTTTCTATAGCAGGCGTCAGCTCGCCCTACGACTGTGCAGCACATCATAAAAAACGGAAAATAAGTACCCTAGGTCGATTTTTTCTTCTCACGAGTGTGGAATTATTTTTTCCCACCCACCCAGCAAAACCGACAGAGGTTATGTGGGGCCGAGTTTGAGGTTTATTTAATTTTGTTGTTTTTTTGTTCATTTTTTTCTCTTTCTTTCTACTTCTGTGAATGCACCGCTTCTCCAGCAATCTACTCACCCCTGCTTGTCGTGGAAATACCGAATCCGAAAGTCTTATGTTTCATCCGCTGCAGCCAAGCACGCAGGGGGATGCGAGTGAGTGGAGCCGATGCTTGGGACTGAACTTGTTTACGAAGCAACATTTATTCGATCCTTTCACTTGTTCGCTCGCTTTCGTGCGCCGGTTATGAGAATCTTCGCAGGAACGGGCTGCTTTTTGTCAAGGTTTGAAGGAAGGAACATCGCACCGATCAAAAAAGAAGCAAGCACGCAGAAGAGGTAAAGAAACATGGTTAGCCGTATGGTACAGCAGCAAGCCGGAGAAGAAAAAAACAAACGAAAAACATATTCTTGGGCCGGAAAACGGAAACACAGCCAAATGGCAAGTACTGCCACTGCCCGCTCCTGCTTTGGAGTCGGTGCGGCTTATATCCGGGCAAGTAACAGCCCTACGCCCGTTACCGTTTATCGACGACTGTTTGGGCAATGATGCTAATCCATACGGTAAACATCGAACCAGATTGTGTTGAAATATGAACAGAAATAAAGTTCCACTCCATATGCTACGGCGTCCGGAATGTTTTTAGTGTTAGCGGTAGTCGTGATGGTGATGGTGGTGGAGGTTGGGCACGGGATGGCTAGGACGGGATACTGTTGTGTATAGGGTAAGGCGGTGGAGAGTGAGCAGCAGCACAGTACTACAGATGTCGACAATTCGGGCAATCGATTTGTCACAAAAAGTCCTTACGCGACCGTATTTACCCTGGCGCCCATGTGACAAGTGCTGATGTAGAAAGTCAACACTCAAGAAACCCGAAGTTCACTTCAAGGGCGGTGGAAAGGAAACATTCAGCGGATAGAAGTTGTTTACCTCGCCGACTGGAGGTGGTTACGCTCATGGGCCAAGCAAGGCAGTCAGTGGCTGTAATACTGGATTATGATTGGTTCGCTTTGGTGGCGCTGACGTACTGGGAATCACATCCGAAGCGTGGTAAACGCGAATCAATTACCGTATTTTCTCATCTTATCGGTCCAGTTTGTATAGCGATGTTGGGTGTAGCGTTAAAAAATGTTTGCGTCTTCCCTTCCCAACTCGGGCCTTGTTTCGTAGCAAGAGGTAGCAATTTTGATTGTGCGGTGAAAAGTTGCTCAATTTAGGATTAACGCTTTAGTTTACGAGATGGTGATTTCAAGTATGAGTTATCCATTCATTTCCCAATTTGCTATGCTCAAAAAAGCTGGAGTAAGCTTTTACTATTAACCTTAAAACAAAACCAAAAAAAAAACCCTCAAGCTGTTTGCTTGCATAACCCAGCCACACGGCGGATACATTTTCACTTCCATTCATTCCACATGAATTGGCAAATCGCATTCAATAAGCGTTAGCCAGCGGGAAGTGGCCGTTTTTTTTTGTTTTTAAATCTTTCGCCCAGAATTTGGGGGATGAGCACGTTTGCGGAACAATTTGGAAACGTGAAAGGCAGGAAAGGATTTGCCGCTTGATTTGGTCTGGGCGTGGTGGATCGGTTTTGGAGCTCGACGATGCAGTGAGGCGGCGAAAAATCTCAGCCCAACCGACCGGCTGGATTCCGGTTGATGGCCTAATTATCGTTAAATTAATAACCACCATCGAAAGGCTTAAAACGGCTGTTTATTTAGTTGTGCTAATAATTCCACTCTACACCGTGCTGCTGGGCACAAACCCACCGTGCTGTTTGTGTGTGATAATGCGCACTAATGCCCGCTCTCTTACGGTCGGGTCGGGGGCTGGGGCCCTCGTTGTTTGTGGATAATTTGTCGCCAAAATTTATGAGCTTGCCCGATTGGAGATGGAGTGCATGGGGTGGAGTTCGTATTTTGGCGAGAACGTTACATGTGTTGGTCTGGGTTCGTTTGTAGTAGTGGCATGAATAGAATCATTCCATTTTCGATGGTATTATATTGATCAGTTTTAATAATTTTGAAAGTCAAAATAATGTGCTACAATGCAATAAATAGATACATGGACATATTTTTGACGAATTGACGAAAATTTCAGCAAGCATCGTGTTTCAACTAGAAAGTAATGAATGAAATTGTATATAAAATTGTATATCTCGCTCAATAATTTTCATGAATAAAACAAGCGCTAGAAGTATAAAAAGAATATGAATAAGAATGGGAATAAGATGACAATGAGTGTTAAAAGGTAAACAATTTTTGTCGGTACATTAAAAATAAAATAAAATAAAACAATTGTATGTTTACCAAAAGTCTGAGTCGACCAGTTATAAGATTGGTCTCAAACAAATTTTCGATTAATCTAACCAGACGATGCGTAGATGTGAAAAACGACCCTGATGTAATGGGAAATATAATGCTACAACAAAAACAATTATGAGCAACATTCCACGAAACAAACCGTACTCAAATAAATAGAAAAACATGTACACTTGTTTAATACTACGGAAAATATTTTATATAACTCAGTCCGTAAAATCGACCTCTTACTCGTTCAGGCACTCGAAGGTTGATGGTATGTTAAAGATCGCAAGTAAATATGTTGGACTTGCTTGCTGGGCGGATTCAATGAACTAAAGCGTTCTCAAACAAAATTATCTCTGAAATTATAAAGGTCATTTCCGCCGCAAATTGGCAACATATTTACACGCGCCATCTTGGGTCGGCGAAAGGTGAGAAAGTATCCAATATCCTTGCCGTTTTAATTTCCTGTCTCTGTTAAACTTCTCCCGGGATGGAACGACTACATATCCCGCACGGGGTTTTGACAGTTTTTGCCCCCCAAAAGCAAAAAGTAAAGCCGAATAAGTGAAGGAATTTTTGTTCCATAAGCCTTCGTCCTTCATTAGCAACACTAACGCAGTGGCACCAGCAACGTTAGCCATGTATTTGTCCGATAAAAGTCTTGGCATAGCGTCTGCTCCAATCATCCAAACAGTATGATCTCACCAGTAAAAGATAGGAGAAGAATAAAAGAATTAATAATCCAACATTATCCCAACCCATTACCCCGTCACCCGGCGGCCCCAAAGAATGGACGCACGCCAATGGCGCGGGTACGGATGGGAATGGATGAAGGAAATTCCCTAATCGGTCCGGGAAAGATTTTCAATTATGTTCAAATTTGACCTTTTTTGTTGTTGTTGGCTCGACAAAATCATGGCCCAAATTGTTTGGTAACAGCATGGTCGAGTTATGGTCGAGACTGGATGGCAACAAAAAAAAAAAGAAAAAAATGGGATCAACAAGGAGTTGGTTGTAATATTTATCTCACCATTTTTGATTCACCTTTCACCGCCCAAGAGACATGGGCTGACACGGGCAACAGGAACAAACGGTGTGTTAACGACGGTCAGCAATGAGAATTGCGCGACACCGTGGGCAAGGGCCGTAAAGCCAAAGGTTAATATGTTTGACGATTGTACTGTCAACAGCAATATCCTTTTAGCCCTGGCCGAGCATGGGCACGTTAAAAATGTAGCACAATACTCTCACCCTCGCAGAAAAGGCAAGCAAAAATATGAAGCAAACACCGCAAACCCTAACGGGTATCCGAAAATTAGAGCTCATTTTACCGACCGGAATGGCGAAGTAAATAACGGCACGAATTGTCCACCAGCAGCTATCATACAGCACTAGAAGGCGGAGACTGACGGGGGAAAAACAGGGAAAAAATCCTCCAAATATTGCTTTTGCGGCGTCCGGATCGGAGCAATCGAGTGTTATTCACGTTGGAAAAGGTGTGTAGGAGAGGTTCCAATGTTCTCGACGGGGCTTTCAGGGTTCTTTCTTTTACCGGGCTACCTCTCCGGTGCGAGGAGAGCAGAATTGCGAAAGCTCAAGCTTCATCCTAACATCTTACCGCATGAAGGCGGTAGGAAGCGCATACAGCGGCTGAAGCAACCACATAAAATCAAAATGGTTTCCTGCTCTTAATTTTTTTACCCCTCCGCCTGGACACCAATTACCACCGGTCTGTCACATGTACCATTTATCCTTTCACAGTGCCGCATGTCTTTGATCGCACGTTTGCTCCGCTTTTTACTATTTCATTTAGCCGTGTTACATCTTCCGTGCTCAGCAGCGCATTCGTAGGTCCTTTGAAGGCTCCATGCTCTGTCTTGTTTATAATTTCTGCGAAACGTACAAGAGGTGTTTGCCCAACGGGGTTTTATATCTGTTTCCGCAATGTGAACTCTCGTTTGTTTGGAGCTAGGTTGAACTGTTTCATGAAACAACGCTCACGAGCCGGCCACAGTATGGGTGCATGAATGTTTGAAGTTTGTGAAGCTTGCAAAAAAAAAAATTACATATTTTGAGCTACATACCCACAGAAGAAACATTTAATAGTCTTGTGTATTCAACATTATGATTTTTTAAATATTGTATTTCAAATATTGTAATTGATATAGTTAAATGAAAACTTTAGCATTGTTTTGAATTTATTTTTTATATTTGTTTTTCATCATAATGCCTCAACGTTTCAAAGATTGTAGAATTATTTTTCTATGAAATTTAACAAACTTGATTGTTCGATTTTGATCGACAGATATTCGACTTCAGGAATTTTATGATTATAACGAAAGTTCTAAAAATAAAAGGACAAAAAGAAAGAAACAAGCGAGTGTGAAGAAATGCTGTAAAAAAGTAGAATTATTCAAATCAAAAGATGTGTAAAAAAACCCTCTTCTACGGCAAAGTAATTTCTCGTTCCTTCTGCAAGCACACGCCCCACCTTCTCCAACAAAAAAAAGGTCAGTCCCGGGTGAATCACAGAGAAAATTAAATTTCCAAGAAAGTTAACGTTGAATGGATCAAACGGCTCACAGAAGTGTCTTATCTGATGGATTAAACGATACCTTTTTTTGTCTTCTACTTTAATACTCACCTCCACCCCGTTCTTCCCAACCCCATGCGAAGGGTTCGTCTCAACCTACCCTACACCCCTAAAACGTTAACTTTTTGTTGGCCAACCGCGTTTCATCGTTGACCTGTCCGTTTTTCCTGTGATGTAAAGGGAAGATGGTGCTAAAATAAAAAGGTCTAGGATGTTGGGTGAGAAAATATGTGTCCCTTTCAGGATTGCATTTCCTTTCCGGGATGGCTGCCAGCTTTTTCGTTCGTTCGCTGCTGGGTTTCAATACGAGCAATAAAGCCAAGGTCACAAATTAGACATGGGATGACAAATTTGGCCTTCGTGAAAGTGCTGCGTAGTAAAAGTTACGATTTGTGTGCTTTTCTGCTGGTAAATAAAGGGAGGGGGTGCAATGAGATAGAAAGATACCAAATCAAGAGTAAACGTATGCAAAATCTACCCTAAATTGCGCTAATGAGTGTTTCAAATGAATGAATAATCCTCCGCAGTGTACATCTTATGCATGGGTTTCAGTGGAACTGATGATATATTTGAGTCACATGAAAAGGCTGTCGTGATTTTGAACCGTCGTTTATGTCGTATATCAGTAAATTTTTGAAAGTGCTGATATTCGCAACACACGACTGTATGGTAAAACGGGTGAAAATGGACATTTTAAGCTGTTCACTGATTATTTATTTGTTTTTTTCCCCCAAAACACAGTTATTCTGAAACTATTCTTTGATTCTACTTTGGATATTATTTTAGGTTTATCTTT
Organism: Anopheles gambiae; assembly: GCF_943734735.2. Classification (NCBI taxonomy): domain Eukaryota; kingdom Metazoa; phylum Arthropoda; class Insecta; order Diptera; family Culicidae; genus Anopheles; species Anopheles gambiae. The sequence goes on along the minus strand of NC_064602.1, from coordinate 45,515,988 downwards.
GTATTAAGGATTAAGGATGGATTGGATTAAGATTAAGGACTCAAAATAACACAGTAATATAAAAACAGCTGTGCAATAAAAGTTAATGTTTCACGTAATGCTATTTTGCCTTGCGAGGCAAAAGGGGCATATTAAAAAAATCTTGGAACTTTTCTACACTGGGACAATACGGTTCACAACAACAGTGCTTAGGTAATGGTCAAAGCTTTTGCGCCCATGTCGTGAGATGCTTTCTCCTCCTACCTTTGAATAAATGTTCTGGATAGCAGTAAATAAAATAAAAAAATGTCAAAAAAAAACTACCTATTTTGCCCCAAGTAAGACTGCACACTATGCCCCACGTGAAGCTTGTTCATAGTTTTTGTTATACAGGAGACCCCCAAGATACGATTGTATTTGGGGCCGAAAACATGTTTTAAAGCAAGTTTAAATATCTTTTAAAGTTAAATATCTTGTATTTTAAATAAAGCAATTTTCAGTAATTTATTAATTGTCCTTAACGGTAAATTAATTGTGAAATTACATTATTCTGCTACTAAATCTGAAATCGATTGTTTTTAATGATGTTTAATAACTGGTTTTAAAAACATAAATGCTGTTGATAAAACACTCAAATTATAACATTTTAAATTTTGGAAATTGTCTTTCGTGTGAACTAATGTCGAAATGACGAGAAATCATTTTGACCCGTATGTTAATTTTATCCTGTTTTCCTCGTTAAAACACATACACATCTTTTCAGCACCACAAAAACATATTATTTAAATCATCAAATGAAATGTAAGAATATCCTTCAATGCTTAAAACAAGAAGAATATTATCACAAGCAACCATATTTGTCAATGGACGTATTTCATTATGATGAAATCTTAATTTACCGCAATCAGCATTACATGCATCGTTAGCAACCATGGCAAAGTAAATGTTGTATGTTTCACTTCTCAAAACGCCGTTGTGACAATTCGTTAACTAGGCACAGAAGCGAAGAAAAAACAAAAGTCTTGAAAAGAGGGTTTGAGGGTGGAAAAAGGAAATCAGCCATAAAACATTGCCTCCCGAATCGGTGGGAGGCGGTGACTCTTGGTTCGTGACGGCTTACCACACCTTTACGACTCGCGACGCTTAGCAATAATCATCGGTGGAGAACCACCGCACACTCCAACACAAAAAAGTGTTTGCGTAATTGTCGAGCACGAAATCGCTCGTTAACATCTAAATTGTTTATGTTTCCGGTTTGGAGTGGAGCAAATATTAATTATTCGCACGCCATTGGCTTACGAATGAGGCGACTCTGCGAGGCTGCAGCATTGTTTAAGACGCTAAGGTAAGAGAGAGTAAGAGGGCAATATGGAAAATTGAGAAAACGATCGCTGCGGGAAAATGTTTGCCCCTGCCGTGCGGTAGACGAAGATTAGAATGAAAAATGATTACAAACACAAGCCTATAAGGTGTTTCGCGGAGTTTAGATGTGAAAAGCACACAGGCGTAGAAAGATAGGCAACGAGAAAGAGAATGAAACAATCAAATCGCAACCGAAATGAGCATTTCGATCGTTTGTTTCTGACTCATTGTTGTTGTCATTATGTGCCGCGGGACGGGCTTTACGCGTCCGTCGTTGTGTATGACATCGAATAAAGATGAGTTTTTGCCATGATAAAATTCGTGACTTAGCAAGGAAATATGCTGATACTGGAGAAAATTTTCGTGCCTTCTGGGAACACGCAATCCTGACAGGCCGGTATCGTTTCAAATTATGTTAATGTAGCCCAAATATACGTGACAGCCCGATGCAGTATTTGCTTATTAGAAAGACAACGCTGCTTGAACGAGTAAGCAAACTCATGATAAATTTAGCTCTATCTGTGACTTAATCACTGGCGATATGTGTGGTCTGTTGCGTGGTATTGGTCCTTATAATGCAGGTGAGTAATGATTTAACAAATCCAAATTCTGGGCCTATTAGCTTAGAAATCATAGTTAAATAATTAAATCAATCAATCGATAGCTACCAAATATGGAAATGTGGTTAAGACGAGCGAGTTGACGAATATACTACGGAACGAGATGCTACAATTTTGCTTAAACAACATTTCTGTCTTGGTTGTTATATTTTCAATAATATTTAAACTAATAGTGATCAGAAAGATATTTTTTACAAGAGTCTGAAGTAATATATCGTTTCGCTTCAGCTATGATTTAAATAAAAATATAAAAAATCTAGGATGTCTTGGATCTTCCAATTATCATTACACCATATATAGTAAAAAAAAACTTTGAAAGTCTTGATGTATGCATAAAACATATTTCTATACAACATTAAAATGTATTTATGTATAACTTGAAAGCGAGATATATCAATTAGGATTCTTACAATTTGACTTTGAAGTTTTGTAATAACATTTGCATTATAAAAATGAGTTTTGTTCGAATGACTATATAAAAACAAACTACTGCGGAAAATTACTTTTCATAAAAATCCTTTGAGAGGTAATTTTAGTTTAGGTTCACGAAATAAATCTACGATTTGGCGAGCTGCCTTATGTCAGGTATTCCGAACGCGTCTACAGCTTCCGGACATGTATTTCATGTTAGAAACAACTAAAACCTGTTTTTCAAAAGCCGATTTAAATTTCCTATCCAATTATCATCCATTTCCTCACAAGTGCATGAAATTCAGTGAAATAAGTGCAAATAAAACTGTTTTTGAAGCATTTTAAAAAGGTCGAAACAGACATGATTTTTTGGGCTGTGGGGTAAGAGTGCCAGCCGTATGGGACAAAACCTGGATGAAATAAAAAAAAAGATTTTTTTACGTGAGTGGCGCTAGTGTAAGTATTCCTACAAGTCTTGAATCACCTATTTACCCTTTTTGGCCACGAACTGAATCGCAATATCCTAGCTACTGGCCAGCTTTTGTGGGGCGAAATCCGTTCATAACAGCGCACCATACCGCTTCACTCCACAACAATGTTTACAGTTTTGACAGCTCCGCGCATACTTATTGAAATGTAGTAGCCCCAAACAGACATTTTAATGAAAAAATGCTTGGGGGGACTCTTACCCCTATTTCCGCTATGTTTAAGTTTTTCATGCAGTTTTTCAATGTTTGGACATTGGCATCGATCTTCCAGCTTAGCGATCGCAGCGTAGCCACTTTTTCCTTGGAAATCCACTTCAGCTTTTTTTTTAGTTTTTTTGTCGTTCAGAGTCTTTGGCCATTCGGAATCGAGGTTTTCTTTCGATCCTCTGACTGTTGTCATATAGCGTCAAGATATTGTAGATACCGAAACAGCCTACCAAAAACTGCTGCATGATGTCCGTTTTCGTCGTGGTGGGTTGCCGTTATTCGATCGCGCACGCATCTGAAAAAAGCTGCTTCTATTTTTTGCCATCGGGGTTAGAGTTCGACTGATAGTGCTTTCAAATTTTGGCTCTAGACTAATGAAATATTATTGAAAGTGCAATTAATATTTTGATAGTACAGATAGTATAACCCCATGAAAATATGACAATTTTGTACATTTTTTTATGCAAATGTTATATAGAATACCCGGTCTCGTAGTACAGTCGTCAACTCGTACGACTTAACAACATGCCCGTCATGGGTTCAATCCCCAAATAGACCGCGCCGCCATACGTAGGATTGACTATCCTGCTATAGGGGGGAATCAATTAGTCACTGAAAGCCAAGCCCACAAGTGGGTACAGGCAGGCCTTGACCGACATCGGTTGTTGTGCCAAAGAAGAAGAAGAAGAAGTTATATTGAATAGAGTCGTTCATATTCGTTCGTTCGTTCTACATAAAAATGCAAAAAATTGGAATCCTTTTACGGTCGTTTTTGTTTATGTCACATTTGTCACAGCATCTAGGGAAGTGTGATTGAATGTAAAACACTTAGTTACTTGATATTAATGAATGTTTTTTATGTTCTCATTAAATCATTACTTTTTTAATATTTTCATATAGGGTCTTAGCGTATCATCAAAGTAACAATTTATTAATTTTAATTCGAGTATCTATTATAGTTTTTTATGTATATTTAATTGATGCAAATTTAGCAAAGCCATTATGTTTAAATTAAGCCATTAATTTAAATCAATTGTTAAAACCTAAGAGATATTATGTTCAATATTTTCGTTACTTTGGATTATAGATCATTCTATAACATATTCAGAACATCTAGCGATATTTTCATTAGTTTGTGTTTAGTCACAACTTATCAGTTGTCTTTTATCTACACAAAATTATATTGTTTAAATGTGATTTTTGCTATGGTAAAACATGAAAAGTGTTTTTTATAATATGAAACTCGAACGTGATACATGATTGTCTACGTCTGATACAGGTCGAAGCATAGCTCTTTTTTGCACTAAATACCTATATCATGGATCATGGATTAAGAATATCATGGATTTGACAGTTGCCTCGTCCATTTCTACACGCACGTACACTAGCTCGTAGTGAACGGGGTGTTAATTTGGCGAATATTTTTACTAATATTTTTGGAGCATTTTTCATTTTCCTTATTTAATAAAATTATTAATATGTTCAAATGTGTTCTCCCAGCGATAATTCGCACCAAATATAAGGGTTTTACTGAAAATTAACGGTGTTCGTTGCGCCAATTTCATTACAATATCACATGAATTTGAGTGTTTGTTGGGTGTGTGGCACTCATAAATAATGCTTACACTTGAAATATCATAGAGAAATAACGTTTTAAGAGAATTTCAGGTAAAAAACCCAAAATTAATGAATCGGATGCAGCATCCTATACAAAATGTAAACAAACGAACTGAACGAGGCAACTGTCAAACCAAGACTTCTTCTACTTACTTTCATTTGTCAATTCCATCGACCTGTATCCAAGGTCCATTGTCCCAGAATTCACCTATCTCGGGTCAGCAACAACAATAGCATGGAAGCTGAGTTGCGCGCAAGGAGTTTTTAGGCTGCCAACCGGTCATTCTACAACCTGAAAAATCAGTTTACCTCAAAGAATGTATGTGTGGAAAGACAATGGAGGAATGTTAGATAAATTGTAAATTGTTAGGTATTATGGCTGGGGTAACGGATTGATAGACGAAGGTGCGAGACCGTGAGCGGTTTCGGACACTCCCAAGGCAGGCCAAGACCAAAAACAATAATATGCGACGTTACGAGATAGGTAAACCACGTGTTCGTGTTTGTAAAACAAATTTAATGTGCTGTAATTGATGAGATGCCTCACTCAACCCGAAGAATTCTCTCTATTTATATCTCTCACTCTCTCTCTCTCTCTCTCTCTCTCTCTCTCTCTCTCACTCTCTTGTTAATCTCCTCGATAGAGCACGCCGTCGTGACATGGCCCGGTCAATAATTATTCTCCAGGATACTCGGTCCCTGGCTGCAGCCTCCCACCCTTCTAAGTACTTGATCTCCGACAGAGCTCGCTTCACCTGATCCAGATCCAGAGACATCAAGATGCATCTCTGGAATTTGCTGCTGATGTCGTTGTCCGAAGTAACGACCGTCCCAAGATAGTAAAACTCCTTTGCTACCTTGAGATTGTCATCGTCAACTAATACACTGCTTTCCAGATGGTCTGAGTCTTCGGCAGCCAGGTACTTCATCTTCGTTGCATTGATTCTCAATCCAATTCTTGTTGCTTCACGTTTGAATCGAGTGTACGCCTCACCGTGAAGTCAAGCATTTAGAGAGACCAGTAGAATATTGTGCCACGGATGCCGTTGTCTAGCCTCGCGCTTTAAATGATACCTTCCAGGGCAGACAGGAGAGTCCGTTACCTAGCGTCAGACCCCAGTGAGATTCGAACGATTTCGACGTCAAGTTCGATACTCTCACCTTGCACTGCATGTTCCATAGCTCATTCCGGTCTATGAAAGCGCTGTATTTCCCTAACGAGCGATGCCATGAGATCGGTCAAGCACATTTGGAGATAACCGTGTCTTATTTCCTCAAATTTCCTTTAGGAAATCATGACGTGATTAAAAATGTTTGTGATGATTGCGGCTAAAAATGTATAGTATTTTATAAAAAAAAAACTTCAAGCCCGTTTCCACCTTCTGTACGGAGCAAGCTCTAAGTATCCTGAAACGCAGAAAAACCTGACACTTGATCATGTCCTGTGATCCACTTGGGTCGTTGATGTCTCCTGTAGATTTTTTTTGTCTCAAGACAGCTCTTTTTTGTCTAACCTTGCCATCTTATCCTATCTATGTCCCCATTGTCTATTGTGGCAAAAGATAATGAAATGAAAGTGATATTATGCAAATATGTTCGGCCTGCTGCTTGGCACCTACTGCTGTTAGGTATTTTGTGGGCTACAAAAGCAAATGACTTTGGTGGGAGAAGCAAGATGGTGTGCTTTCAGTACGATGTGGCAAAGTGCAGCGTTAGACACATTAGGAAGTGTACCGCATTCAGGATGTTTAAATGTACGGAAGGTTGAAGTTGACAATAACACATACACACACACACGCATACCCACATGGGAAAGGAAACAGCAAAAAGACAATCTTAAACGCCATTATAAGGGGATCGTACTTCTTGGGTACTCAGACGACTTCGTGTCGTTCGGGACTCCGGCCGTTTACCGCAGGGATAGAAACCGGAACCTACCGGGAGAGCGTACGGTGCACAAAAAGTGTACTGGCAACGAATTTTCCTTTGATGCTAGGTATCTGGATGCCATAGAAACAGCAGTCTTTCTGTCACTTCATCATTCCCCTTGCCCTACGCAGCATGGACAGCATGGCTCTCCGCTTCAGGTGAGAATAACAGTAACGGCTGGCGTACGACCACCCAAACCTGGGATATTTATTTCCCACTTTTTATTGTCATCCCTCCGACACACATCTGAACCGGTCGGGAAGCGTATGCTTTTGAGAGCCTGATGTTAAAGCATGTCGGATAACGCAAAGCCTCTGGTGTTTGGGGTAGATGTGAAGGGTCGTTTGAAGCAGACAAAGATAAATGTAATATTAGCGTGACTAGGGCGTTCTTGAGTTTGTCTGTGGTTTTTGTGGGTTGATAGATAGAGGATTGATAGATATTAGTAACTATACCTTAAAATAACTCATATCTCTCGTATGCTTAAAAATGTTTACTTTATGAATATTTTAATCTACTCAAAAATTTCATTGTAATAATATTTCCTTCCTGAATAAAAAAAACTTCATAATAGTAAATTTTAATCATGGTTTATAAAAATAATTATATAAATGTTATACATTTCAATTCAAAGATTACGGTCACGGAATCTGATAGCTTCGTCAAAGTTTGTTTTTTTTTGTCAGGTCTACCCCTGACGACATTATTTCTTAGCAAATTTACATCGTGATATGAATTTAAACAATTTTCTGTAATCTATAGCAAAACATTTTTCTACTTCTGTATGGCGTAATGTTCTACGCGGATATGCTGGCTTGTAAAGGCTTTCGAGACTTAATTCATTAGCACGTAACCGAATAAATGAAGTTAATCGTTGCAACGTGGGGGCGGTCCATTTCAGGCTTGAACCCATGACGGGTATGTTATTGAGTCGCTCGAGTTGATGACTATACCACGGAACCGCCCTAGCACGAACATAAACAACATAAATATTGATTAATTTTGACGTTTGCATATAGAGGAGTAGAATAAAGATTGTAATGTCTTCGACACCAAAATGTCTTGTTCTCCAAAATAGGCGAAGGTCTTCTTCTTCTTTGGCACAACAACCGCTGTCGGTCAAGGCCTGCCAGTACTCACTATTGAAGTGAACTTGGCTTTCAGTGACTTATTGTTACCATAGCAGGATAGTCAGTCCTACGTTTGGGGGCACGGTCTATTCAGGACTTGAACCCATAACGGGCATGTTGTTATATCGTACGAGTTGACGACTGTACCATCAGACCGGCCCCGGCGTAGGAACTTAAAGAATTATTTACAATAGCTGAAAATTAAAATGTGAAGAGGTTTCATTTCTAAAGAGCAAAGAAATTCTTAACAAAAGATATCAAATTCATTAAAAAAGCCTACCTTTAAACAAATATTCTACCTCTGTGTGATCACATCTTAGACCCATCTCACAACGTTTATTGTTCCTCCGACGCTTTTCTCGTCGCCACAACACCCACGGTGTCAATAATATTAAAATTTTATCCCATCATTATGGGATATGCTTAGTGTTTTTTAACGTTTCACACCCCGGTAAGCAGTTTCTTATTTTGTGTATGAATGCTGTGTGTAGTTTACAGAGAACGCGAGCTGCTTTCACAAAACTTTCTGGTCAATTACCTTTGCTGACGCGATGAAAAGCGCATGGACGGATATAGAAGCACTGGCAACGAATGCGAGCGGTGCATCATCATAACGCCCGGTACGTAACGGGTGCCGTACGGACTGGTGATTATGATTTGAAGAATTTCATTTGCAAGCAGGTACGTGTGTGGAACAAGAATCCCGAGTACGGCACGCTACCCCCAGTCAACCGCTGGTAGCAGTGTTATGTGAATGGATTACGTCCTCAGTGTGCACCGCATGCTTTCCTCTGTCTTACAGTTTCCTTTTCTATTTTCCTTACTTTTGCACCACAAAACTTTGTAACGTACGATGCATATGAAAACAAACACTTCATGCATAGTATGATAACGCGTTTCAACTAGTATATAGGGGTAGGGAGAGAGAAAGAGCGAAAGAGAGAGGGAGAGGTAACAGTGCAACATAATGCAGCTTGGTTTACATTTTTCCATACAGTCGCTTGTGGCATGGCAGGCTGGCATGCAAGCGGGTTTGTTGCATTGGCAGGCTGCAGTTATGACTGATTTATATCTTAATTTCAATCCTAACCCCATCACTCACACACTTTCACCTCTTTTGAGAATTTCTCTTAGGTGCTAAAAAGAGTTGCCATAAAGAAAGGTAAAACTCATGAGAGCGAGCCAGAATGGTGTAAACAATCCTGCCCTGAATGAAGGCTAAATTGTTTGGAGGCGAATGTATTCAAATGCAGTAGATCGTTTATTTTGCATGCTTGCAGAAGCAGTGGTGAGGAAAGTAGCAAGATGCAAAAATGATTCCCACCATCGCTGAAGATGCTTTGTTTGGGTGCAATAGAATGGAGACGCATTGCATTTAAATAGCGCGGTAGCACATGCCCTCTCCCCCTGCATTGAAACGAAAGCCACGTAGTCATGGATGATTTACTTTCCCACTTGACGTGTCCATTCATCATGCATGTGTTCACGGTGAAAAAATATTATTGCGGTATTTGCACGGCTGTTAGTATGAATAGTGCGTCGCGAGTTTGTATGTGTGATTGCAATATGTGTGTATGTGTGTGTAGATATTATTGCCCAGGCTTGTGCATATGAAATTTGTCTGTCATTTACTATCCGCAGCCAGTAAACCATGTTTCATAAATTAAATGTAACTCATGGCCATGACTCACGTGGCCAGCATGTTCAGTCACTAATCATGTAGCAGTTCCGTGCGTATCGCTTATTGACAATGACAGCCGCTTGCCAAGCTGGCTGGTTGTGCCATCGAAGGCTGTATGAGTGAGATACTGAAACCGCACGAATATCTTCATTGAGGAAAAAAAAACACAACATCAACACGGGATCATAAAAGCTTGTAGCTGACAACAAAAAAAAACATTTTATACGATGAGTGCCGATTTTCCTGATCCGACATACAGCATGCTTTAGCTCGCCCGTACGATGTCAATTGAATTATCCGATTTTTTACGGTATTATACTATCCTTCCGGTACCTACACACGTTCACATCCTGCGTATGTGCACCATAATCGTGTAGCCCGCAATCGCTTCGCTGCTGGGCACTTATAAATCCATTCACAATTCACGTGCGGTTAATCGGAGGGAAGGTTAAACGGAAGGATGCTAGAGCGACCGCACCCGGCACGTCAAAACGATTTTCTAGCGGAATGTAATCCGGATTATCGTTTTGTTTGTCATCGAGCGAAGCATGTGAGAGTGTTGGTGAAGCGTTCGCTGTGAACGAGCGGCTGTTTGCAAATCTGTTTGCACGAGTGTTTAATTTTTTACACTTCAACACCACTCTAACCATGTCCATATCGATTGAATTCAATCAAATTGTTGAATGGCACCAATAAATGGTGGTAGGCGTAGTATGAAACATTGTTACTGCGAGTAGATTGTTTAAATGAAGAAATGAGGGAACACTATAATCGAATAATCAATCAAGTGTTAAGGCGTAGTACATAAAACAAAATGATAGGAAATAAAATAATGCACTGTTTTTGAGGGCGAATTTCTATATCATTTAAAATTTTGGTCATCATCATACATTTTAATTAACGATTAGACAAGATTTGTGCTTTTATGCTGTACAATTAAATTCAGTGTATGTGTCACGATTTTTCATAATAAAGGTTCTCTTGATGTTGAGAATATAAAGGCCGGGGGAAATTGTCATATACGTATTATATGTTAATGATATAATACGATCATTAAGGCCGGGATAACGGACTGGCAGACGAAGGCGCGAGACCGTGAGCGGTTTCGGACACTCCTGAGGCAGGCCAAGACCGCAAAGCGGTTGTAGCGCCGGATAAGTACAAGTAAGTACAATGGGTCAGTATAAACTAAAATTGAATTATATATTTTTTATTTATGTACTAACGTATAGCATATATATGTTGAAAAAAAAAAGATTATATTATTTTTTATTATATATTTACACACATGAAATGTGAAATTGCTGAATTAATACGTCGTTTATCGCGTATCGTCGCTTTTCCGATTCAATCTGTTGGTTCTTTTTATAAACTTAAATATACTTTCAATATCCATCGTTTCGGCCGATCATGTATAATTAACATGTTTTGAGATAAGTCAACGCATGCTTGATTAAGGTTCTATGATAAACAATCTGTTTATAAGCTTATACAAAAATACCACAAATTATTTACTACTTGGCCATTGATCGGATTGCAATATTGAACTAAAATATCGATGTTAAATATTTCTCCTATATTTCAAATATATAGTAGACTGAATTAATCATAACTTCATAACGTCGCTGGTCGCATACAGAACCCTCAAGGGCCGGATGCATTCCGCAGGTCGTAAGTTTGTCATACCAGATTTACTGTAAGCATAATATCTCTGTGCAATAAGTTGCGATGAAATCGGTCTGATTGGCTTATTGCACTTTTCAAAAAGTTTTAACAAATGACTAGGCGCCTCCATTTGTATCAAAATACATATTAATCTAGAGCTAGAGTCATATTTTAGCCGGTCTCGTAGTACAGTCGTCAACTCGTACGACTTAACAACATGCCCGTCATGGGTTCAATCGCCAAATAGACCGCGCCGCCATACGTAGGACTGACTATCCTGCTATGGGGGGGAATCAATTAGTCACTGAAAGCCAAGCCCACAAGTGGGTACAGGCAGGCCTTGACCGACATCGGCTGTTGAGCCAAAGAAGAAGAAGAAGAAGAGTCATATTAATCAATATAAATCAGATCGAATATTTCACATTTAGAAATACCGTACCTCCAGTCTTATTACAAGAGACTTCAATCATTTGATCCACCAAGATTGCATTTGGTATTGTCACTTTAGAATATTAGGACAATTCTAACAAAATATAATATTAGAATTGTTAACCAACACCAACGTTTTGGTTCCTTTAATCTCAGTTTTACACAATCCGGCGAAACCCTTCTGTTAATGTTATAGCTTTTGTAACTTTTTGGCACGATTTTTGAATGATCAGACCACTTTCGTTGAGTATAATTACCCATTCTAAGGGCCGGTCTGGTAGTACAGTCGTCAACTCGTACGACGTAACAACATGCTCGTCATGGGTTCAAGTCCCGAATAGACCGGGGGCTCGGTCGTAGGACTGACTATCCTGCTATGGTAACAATAAGTCACTGAAAGCCAAGCTCACTTCACTGTTGGGTACAGGCAGGCCTTGACCGACAGCAGTTGTTGTGCCAAAGAAGAAGAAGAATATTTACCCATTCACAACTTGTTGGAGAACGTAAACATTACATAACGTAAACATTGGGGTGACGGGGACGGCTCATGATAACAAGTAGTGGTTACACGCGCGAGTCGGAAAGTTGAAAAGCGTAGGCGGCGCAATTCGCTATAAAAAGGGCTGGGCTTGGCGCCGTAGAGCCTTTTTCGACGGAAATTTTCTGTAGCGTGAACAATCATTAAAAGTGAGTAATATTTTGGCGTGGGTTAATAAAACACAAAGTACCACTTATAATATTAACACTTTTCACACACGACCTAAAAAAGACTCACAACACAATCCGAAACGCTACACAACTATTCACATTCTTGATGTTTTTTTAGGAGGGACGGCTTTGCCGTATTCGTTATCTGTTCATGTTTTTTCAACGTACGATAAAATCGATATAAAAAAACAATTTCATATTATATTTAAATCAAGAAACAATCAGCCAAAATTTAACTGCTAGTAGAATCGATTTATATATTATGTAAGCATGTTACCATAAAATCAAACATATTTCACGAGGATCCATTTCTATTAAAATTAAATTTAAAATGTACATAAACCAACATAATTTCGATTATGTTCAGCACTCTTTTTTAAATTATTTATAAATGTTGTTTCGCCTTTTATCTTTTTGTTTCTATGTGAGTATCGTTTTATTCTGAAAAGTTTAATGTGTTACTTTATGAAACACGGTAAGTGTTTTTGACCAATGCTTTATATTGTTTTACAATGCAATACATTTTTGTTTTCTTATTATTGAACAAAATGTGTCAACTAACTTTCATCAACCCGCGAATCGCAGTTGTTTAGCGCTGAACTATCTGGTAATTAAGCATTGGTGCGGTATGGAGGTGTGCTATGTAAAAGCGAAAACCACAAATACCACACTGTAGTTAATGAATTGTTAATCAATCAGAGAAACCTGCTGTTTTTCATTATACCCAATCACCCCACCAAAACGTTTGGCTTGAGTTTGTCATAAGTGGATGTGCTGATTTAATTTCAAGGGGTAAAATAGAATATTTTTTGTATATTATATGTTGACTGATTTACTCAACGTTTAAAACAGCATTATAAAATCATTGTAGCAACCTTACCTCTCATGGTCATGCACATACATGCTCTCTTACGGCTCAATAGGAATGTTCAAAATTGATGGCGTTTGGTACGGCGCGTTTTGCGTAGCCGGTAGGATGTGTTTCGAGTGAATGCAACACTTTGATGATGAAAGTCAATTAAACATTAAATTGAACCGAAGCCGCAGCTGTAAACCGCGCATAAAAATGTGCTTTTGTTTCACTTCCAACCGCACAGAGGTAAACCGCGTCCATTCGGTATTTCGCATTTCTGAACAAATATGCTTTCCAGCTATTTCCATCACATTTTTATCAGATCGCAAACTAGTGTAGAAGGGTTAATGCGTGAAATATTTTTAAAAAGTGACTTGAAATGCTATGCAGAGCCCAGAATGTTTTCAAGCTCGTCCGGTCTTGTCAACTGCCGGTAAATGTGGAAGCAAAATCTCTAACTGATTAATTAGATCATTAAGCGTCAGGGTAGTGTGCTTAGTCCATTCTTGCAATGTTCTAGAACTCTGTCTTGATACATGCTGTGTTCCTTTACTGATTTTGTTTCGTTTCATGATTTTAGTTCATACTTAATCAATAATATCACTGTTGTACGAGATCTTGGTGGTCTGTTTGACAATAAACTTACGTTAAATGCTCATTACGAGTACGTCATTGTTCGTACTATGAAATCTATTGGTCTCATACGCCGAATGTTTAGAGACTTTCGTGACGTTTCTTGTTTAAAGCCTCTAGTGTTAGGAATCTTTTGTAAAGTCAGTGTAGACAAACAATAGACATAAAAGAAATTGAAATTGACTTCAGTAAGATTCAGTAATATCTTACAACATTCGCTCATTTTTTGTAGACAAATTATAGAGAACCATATAGCCATTTTATTCATTTATTTAATTTTAAGTATGACGGCTTTTTACTAGCCGTATTGTTAACACTTCTTGTGCTAACGGTTTGGATAATTCTCAAGGTATTTCCCCCTTGTTGTTTTGCCTTATACCGGGCATACTCGGTTGTGTTATTACAGGGTTTCCCACGATTTTTTGGTTGGTTCCCATCAATTTTTGATGGGTTCCCATATTTTTTTGGTGCGTTTCCACGATTTTTTGGTCGTTTCCCAGAATTTGTTGGTCCAATTGAAAATACCAATAAAATATGGGAACGAACCAAAAATCTATGGGATACGACCAAAAAATCGTGAGAACGCACCAATAAATCATGGGAACTGACCAATAAATCGTGGGAAACCCTGTATAATAATTATACTGCTGTTTGCTTGTCGATGGTGAGGTTGTTGATGCATACATAGTTGATACATAGTTGAAACATAGAGCCATTTTAGCTAAATAAGCATACGATGTTACTTCGAACAACAGGCGATTTGATCGCGATTCGACATGACAAAACTTGAGCTATGTTTCTTAAACTTTTAATTCACTCGGTAAACAATCATTTGGTTTGTTTAAAAAAAATGGCTAGCTTTAGCCGGGTGTTTTCAATCGAATGCCAGGCTTGGAATGGCTTGGACGATCCAGCTAAACCGCACGGGCCGGATGAGCGGGACAGGCTCGATCGTGTCCAGTGGTGACATTTGTCTTCTTCCGCTGCGCTACTAGCGACATATTGTGTGGGTTAACTAACTGGGTCGTTCGTTGATGACCTAGCTAGCCACCACGCTGCGAATTGGTCGCAACATACGTATTTATGTAAAAAGGGGAGAAAACGATGGATAAAACCGTATGAAGCCCGGAAACAACAGTCTACTCCTCTGTCGAGGTGGACCGAATGAGACACCAGATTTTTCTCTCAATTCAATACGGTGTTGCTTCATTGCGATCTGGATAACTGCCGCCCGCAATCCGAGCTCCCTTTTTCCATAACAGTTTCCATCCATAACAGTTCACTACTTAATCGGACAATACTATTCTGCTACAATTGTTACATTTATTATTATGGTTTACATGGGTCGAATATGTTTCTAAAAATTCGATTTCTCAAAAACTGGCTCGATGACTGGGAAAGGTAATCGACTCATTCGTTCATTTATACTTATATGGAACATTATAGTTAATCAATAATAGCGATAGATATTGCATTGATATTGCTACATTTGTACATTTACCCTATTTCAGAATTTTGCATACTTCAATTGGAAATCTCATACCGATGAATGTTTATTAACATAGAAGGAATAATAAATTGAGCTGTCATTCGTTGCTGGTACATTTGCACAACACGAACCAAAACGGCATTACTATTGATATCACAAACTTTGCCTCAATTCGTAGCTAGAATCAGTGAACTATTCCATCACGTACTGCTTACCGATGTATAATCTATTTCTATTGACATATGCTTTCACACGAAGCAGGATCAGCCTACCTTCGTACTTTCTACATGAAGTTAAATTCGCTCAGTGGGTTTTGAAAACCATTTGTCCGGATGAAAGACAAGCTGGAAATTAACTTTCTCGCAAAGACGGTCAACGGTGAGTTATAACTTAACCAGAAGCAAAACTTTCTACTTTTGCTGGTACTTCTATCGTGCTGAATGGAAACGACCCGTAGGATCGGTTGGCAACCTATTCCGTAAAGTTAGGTTGGAATGTGTTTTGCTATCCATTTCTCATCTGAATATGTCCGGCATATGAACTATTTTAGAAGTTATTCTGCTGATTTGTAGAACAACAATACTGTGGTTTGAACGCGTTGCAAGGTACTCTTTTACCAAAGAGGTCAACGAAGTGCCTATTGCTCGTGTGTCCGATGTACACTAATATCAGTAATAATTCCAGTAACATATTGATATTGATCCAGCACGTGTGCAATGATAAAATCGTGCCAGATTGGTATCGTGCCTACACTCCGTGCGAGGCCAACACGACTTACCTTATTTGAATCACGGATGCAATTATGCATTGCATCCGGGAGAGATACAATTGTTATGCTTCCCGAGGTGAGTGCATTAGAAGTGTAGAAGGACACTATTATATGATCTACGGGTCCATCATTGTGCAGCATGCTGCTGGAGCTTGCTTGGTTATCACGGTTTGTGATTTGTATTTAGCACTGTTTTAGTTGTAATGGAACAAATATCATAATATCAGGCATGCTTTTTCCTATACGTCATGCTGGTACATAAATTAGCTATTTGCTCGCTGCTAAATGTGTGAATCGCGAGCAAATAAATTCCACATAAAAATAGTGCAGACGCATAGAAGTGGCGTGTTAAAAATGCATCCAAACGACAGGCGTGAGCGATGTAGAGTTGAGAGGACTTCCAGTCTATATAGCACCGATGGTGGAAATGGAAGCTTTCGCAAGTGTCATCGCCAGGATGCGTGTTAGTGTTGCCGGTGTGCATTATGTGCACCGTAGTGACAGGAGGCATCATTATGCTTCTGCGTCCCCGTTCCATCGCCATTATCTCGTTATCTGCTTACGAAGGATCGGAAATCGCTTGACAACGCACTGCATGAGTTGCAGCATTTTGTCGCTGTTTGTCAAGTCACCAGGTACCGCCAGTTGTTGTTCCATGCTGGAGTCATGCCGGCTGCAGGTGCAATTATATGCATTTGAACTTTCACATCCGACATCGCAGTGGTACGGCTACGAATGGGCCGGATGGGGAAAGCGCTTTAGTGGTATGCAGTTATTAGCATTTAATGTGGACTTGGTGGCTTCAGCGCTTCTGGTTGTACGGTATTATCAGTGGAAAGGATCGTGCACTGGCACGCAGACTTGTGCCCGTCCTGTGGGTACATTATTATCATTTGCGTGTACAAACACAGACACTCCGGTGTATGTACACTTTTCGAAGCATACCCGGTCCAGAGCTGTAGATGTGTTTGTGCATAATGAATAATCTGAAATGATAACGCGCTATCCCACCGAGTATAGGGCAAATGACCACTAATGAGGAATTAGTCCTGTAAAGTGGGTGCGAAGTGTAAATCAACATTCAATTACTGACCAGAAGCGATTCGTTTCCGTTCCGTAGATCCTTGCTGCCTTTTACTGATGATACTTTGTGGAATGGTTCGATGTTTTGATAGCACTCTTTGAAATATCCAGTTTAGTAGAGAAGAGTAAATATCATGAAAGTAACCTAGAGATCATTTACACCTGGTCTCACGGCTGCCATAGGTTCAAATCTCGTTTGGAAGTCTAGGAACTTTGCAAAATGCCAGCATACACCGTTGTGCTAAGCCACAAGTAAATCGTTGCCAAGAAAAAGTGTGGTATAAAATATATGAATTGTGTTACATTTTGATATACTACACTTACAAAATTTTGAAAAAGAAAAAAAAAATCTGTAAAAAGTACAAAGTATTGAAACAAAGCACGAAATATGAAAAGTGTATCATACATTAATGTGTATTAACATGCAATAGTAACGTGCTGTCAATGTTACTGTTCTATCAGGGAAATCCATTGAAGAATTGCTTTACACAAGTGACTCAATTAGTGCATTAAGCAGTTTTCCCTAGCAATCCGCTTATTAATCTGTGAAAAAATGTGGACAACGACGATGATCAAGTTGAATGCCGGCATAAGCCTTTTAAATAAAACAAAAGACCATCCCTCGTGCAAGTCCCTGACATTTGTGTGTGAGTGGGGTGTTTTTGTGCTGCTTCTCTCCTTATCCACTGTAATCATTGGCTGCATTTTGTAACAGGAGGAAAAAAATACACATCTGAAACTTCATTCCATTTGATGCACTTCGCAGCATCGCATGAATAATTAAACTGATCCCGGCTGCATTACGCATAATTTCATTAATCAGATGCATTCCGGAGTTTCTCACTCCCAAGCGAATCATAGGAATAAAAGCGTAAAAATGAATAAAATAAAATAAAAAGAACGTGGAAACGCACCAGAGGCTGGCCTCCAGATTGGGCACAAACATATACTTCCTATTTCACGGCAGCCACGGATATAGCGCGCTAGCAATCAAATTACTACTTTTGCTGCGCACTGAATTTACTTTCCCATTCATTTGATGTTGATGTGCTGTGTGGTTTTTATTTTGCTTCTCGTCCATATACACCTTTAATTATCTATTAAAGCAAGCTATATAATAAAGCGAAACAAACAGCCACAAAAAAGAGAAGCCATTCGCACCGTTACAGCGGCCACCTGACGTATCAAACTGATGATACAATCCTGAAAAGCGAAGAACAAAAACCGGGTGAAATGAACAGAAGGCAAAAGGAAAAAAACCCCGCATGGGGTATAAATTGAATGTGGGATACACTCAAAAGCACTTCCCATTCACCGGTGTGTATTTGCATTAATTTATTCTCGAAAGCCTGTGTTAATTATTGAAAATAATTCCAAAGGGACGCACTACACACTGAGACGGGGTTCACTTCTTCGATGCGCGTTGACTATTGTGCTATCTCTCTCTCTCTCTCTCTCTCTCTCTCTCTCTCTCTCTCTCTCTTTCTCTCTCATTCCCTCTATTTTTCTTTCTTTTTCTCTCTCTCTCTCTCTTGCGCGACACAGCGGAGTAAACCGTCCCTTTGGGGGGTTCTACCGAAGTTTCCATTTATTATATCGGCAACTTCAAGCATTTGTGACTGTGTTCATGTAGTCATGTGGATGTATAGTACACGGAACACATTAGCCCAACTTTCACCAGAATTCTCTGGCGCAGGAGATGGTGTGAAAATTTGCGCCTTCCCGTTTTGTTGGGGCTCCGAACTTCCGCTACCCAGCGTCCACGTTGCTGTCATCCTACAGCGCCAGGCTACCGGTGGCACCATTTTGTCACGCCATATCGTGCTGTTATCCTTCGCGTATCCTGTTGCGCCATCGGGTACATCGAACGGGGTGACGCGAGCGTAACGATGTGCGACATAATTAATGCTGGGAAAGTTATACCACCCACCGATGACGACCTCCCTCGGTCTTGTTCGGTTCTGGTTTTGTGCCTTGGTTTTGAGCACTTGACGCGCACGACAAAGCATTGCAACGCCCGGTACACTGCGGTAGGAAAATCCATCGCACGTGGCTTCCGCCACCATAGCTCTGCCATGCACATGCAGCGAGTGCGCGCTGTCCTTAACCAACCGGGGGGGAAAGGTCCCGTGTTACAAGGGACGGTTAAAAGGGAAAGCAAAACAATGCAGGCAAAAACAGAAATTATCGAAACTAAGGGTAACCGCGTTGCCAGTAGCAGCGCGTGCACGGGTGGGACCAACTAACGTTGATCGTTAAATTGAACTGGGAGTGCCCGGGTGGTGTAGTTTATTGCATTAATTAATGAAACGAGCAATCTGTCAGGTTCGGTTGTGATTATCGTTATTTTTCATCATACTTCTGCATTATTAATTGTTTTATTTCTGTGTAAACAGCCCGCGAATGTCCGGCAACGGTTCTGCACTGCACTCTGAACCTCGGTGGGATCGGTAGCATCGCGCTAACAAGTCAATAAACGCATCGTATCGAGCGCGAATTGGATGATGATAAAAATGAGCCATAAAAATAAAAGTCGGTTGCTGAGGTGACACGCTGTCGATGCCTTCGACGGTTAGGCGACGGTTTACTAAGGTACTGAGCATGCGGAAAAGGGTAAATAAAATAAGCAAACAACACTATGATCGGGCACTTCAGCTGGCATATTCCCCGGTGTGGCGCCAAAGGTGCCAAAACGGAAGCGAGTGCGGCCGGAGCTCGTGCACGAGAGCAAATTAAACGGGGCTGAAAATGATCGGAAATGACTGGTTGGTGCATTAATTATTCAGCGTCCCGATCGATGGCAGCAATGCGATGGCATTTATGGGCTGCGAAAAATTAAGCCCGTGGTGAATGGGGTAAGAAGGGTGTGATGCCACAGCTCACAATGGAATGAAGCGGGGTGCAAAAATCTCATCTTCATTTACAACGGTTTACCTTGGTGCCGTTGGTTGGTGAGTGACATGAATCAGTGCGGGTATTGATGAATATTAATCGTTTATTTTAGCATCAAGCTGGGTACCTTACACTTGGTACACAGGATGGTTCATTTTCTAAAGAAATTCCCAATGAAATTGGCAAAAAAGGCAGTAAACTAATATATTGTTTTCATATACAAACATGTACAAATTAACAAAACCCTTTCAGTACAGACAACGGAAGTCTGTGTTTGGGACAGGATTGCGAATTGTTCCACCCTGTGATATAGCTTAGGCATTGACGGGGTTAAGCTCTATGGTGAAGCAAAATTTGAAGGTGTGAGTGAGCATTAACTATAATTATTACAACAGACATCGTCCATGATTAGACAAGGCGTGAAATTATAAAATTATTATGCATATTTTTAGCCATTTTGTTGACAACAATGTAGCGATGTTTCGTGTAGCGTTACAATGTTGCTCATTGTTATTTTGCAAGAAATTAATTCTGCACGTAACGTTTATTGCTGCTTAGGATGGCATTGGACAAGTAGTTTTTATTTAGTTTGAGAATATGTTTAGATCTGTCTACGTTTGAGTAGGTGTATGAGAATATATAGCACGAGCTTCAAAAGTAGTTGGAACAAATATATTTTAATTTATTCAACTGTAGCAGTTCTTGAATTTATATAGCACTAACTCTAAACACTGGGCTGAATAACTTACTTAGGGTCAAGCATTAAGTCACTTCATATTCATGCCCATAAACGGTTTAGGCAGGCATTGATTGACTGCGTATGATGTGCTTAATATAAAAAATATGTTAAAAATAGTTCGATATAACCAAAAAGCTTTTCTATTATTCAAAATGAACTCATCGTCGAATGGATGCTCAAAGTGTCTTTGTGGCAAAAATCCTAACACATAATATTGACTCTCCGGATTTGTTCGCAATAATGAGTATAAATACTTCACATGGGATTCTAAAATACTATGAACACCTGAATAAATTTCGTTTAACACATTTAAAAATCCAATTTTATGCCCTATATGATTGACTCCACTTCATTATTTAGTCCGTTAGCCACCGCAAAATGTTAATATATTTTTATGTTGCTAAGGCCATTACGAAGGCCTCGGAAATGTTGCGTGATGTAAACAAATTTCATGAAGCTTATTACATGTACGCTAATACTTACTTAATTAGCTTCTTAATTAGGTCATCTAAACTACAACTAAACTACAACTAGAGTATTATAATCCTAAGGTACCTAAAACTGGACGCATTACAACCGGTAATCAGGCATTTTCTTTCTCCAGCCAATGAGCTGAAATTTGAGTCTGTTAGTACAACAGTATTCATCATCCGGGTTGTATCCATGTTACAGTTACGTTTCGATATACTGGATTTCAGAAATTATGAACAAACTAAAATGTATTTTATGTTTTATTTTTTGTTTTATTTAGTTCTTTTTGAAATGAGTTCTAGTACTTTTATTATAATAAAAAAATGAATCCAAACAATTGTTAACCTTTCTTGGCACCAAATTTATGAATCAACAACACAATCCATTTTGTAAATGAACGTTCGTTTTTATGTATATTTATGTTTGGCATGATTAGAATAGCACCTTAACTAATTAAATATAAGAATAACTTTTTTTAACTATGATTTGTTTCCGTCTTTTGTTTTATTTGCATGATTACAGCTATTTAGTATTTATAAGAACAAGTTTTCTCGTACGACTTAACAACATGCCCGTCATGGGTTCAATCCCCAAATAGACCGTGCCGCCATACGTAGGACTGACTATCCTGCTATGGGGGGAAATCAATTAGTCACTGAAAGCCAAGCCCATAAGTGGAACAGGCAGGCATTGACCGACAACGGTTGTTGAGCCAAAGAAGAAGAAGAAGAACAAGTTTTATAAATTCCTTTTTATTTTATCTTTTGCGTCACCAGCATCTACGTTACCATCTATCGTACGAATAGTTCGCTCGTGAAAAGAAATATTAAAATTCGAATGATGTTGTTAATTACATCTAAATGTGGTACACAACAACATCTTAAAGTGTGTTTAAAAGTTCAGTTCTGTTATGAGTGTGCCTTCTCTACATCTCGCTCAATCGTAGGCTTTTAAAACTGCCTTCATACATATTTAATGAATCGTATAGAATGATAAACCTGGCGTTGCATGCGTTATGTGCTAAGCCAACCGTGTCCGGTGGCAGCAAGCATTTGAGATATTTCGTCGACATCCGGCCTGTCTGTAGTTCCGGGCGATGATGCCAGGACGCCAAACGCCGTGGTGCACCACAAGATGTTGCTTGGTCTGGCGGTAGCATCCGAATGGAAAGGCAAAACTATCCTATGAAGAACGATAACTAGAACGAAAGCATAAAAGTTGGTCCAGCTGCTGCCGTAGCAAAGGACAGTATAGATGAGCTATGTTTTTTTCCCGTTGCGTGTTTCTGGTGGAGTTTTTTCCTATCACATTTTATGTTTCCATTCTCAATGAACAGCGTTGAAAATGTCAGATCCGGATAGGTTTACCGGACGACCCACCGGGTTGCCTCTATTAGAGAGTACTTTTTATGTCACAGTTTCAGACTGGAACGAATGAAAAAGTACTTTTTTTGGTGTATTTGTTCACGTTTTAGTTCCTCTCTGACGTTTTGCGAGACGCTTCCGACTGTTCCTCACCTTGTCAATCTCATCAATCGAAGCGCATGCTATTGTTAGTGTGGCTTTCCTTCTTTCCTCGAAGGGCTGGAATCGATGGCTGCTCCTCTATATAGGGTTTTTTTTTGCTCATTGGTTGGCGTTGATTTGGACTCCGGCCGATCGACTGCAAGGCTGTGGTAGATTCAAAATAAAAAAAAGTTCCTTCCTACCCTGCCGAGCGAATTCGTACGTTTCAGTAGCAAAGTACAAACACTTTTAAAAGTTTATTATCAGCCTTGTGTGCCCGATGCTGATACATACATATAATTCTGGTCTGCGGTTTAGCACACTTTCGAATCGTGGATAGTGCCATACTTATTTCATTTTTTGTTACGCAGGATCGCTTCATACATTATTTGATTGTCAAAGTACACTTTTACTCCGAATGTTACTTTAGCCAAGCGACCCGGCTCCAGTGTTCGTGCATTCAAATAAGCTGGACGGGGACGGGGTTTTGTTTGCATTTACTTCCGGAATCACTTCCGGAACACGATGAGCACGTTCCGGTTTGGTTCGTTTTCCGGCGAACGTGATCTTCCGAGTGCGCAGCTTGTTTTATTTCTTGTGCTAGCACCGCGTCTTTTAGCGTTTTGAAAAATGTACACATAAATTCAATGAAAAAATGACAGGTTTTTGGAGCATTTATACACCTGTGAATATGTACATGTATCAAAAACATATTGAAAACAATAATGAAATAAAAACAATGCTTTATTGTTGGAACTATAAGAACTTTTCATTGTGTCGAATAAGTCACACACAAACTAAATTATATTTAAAAAACTGCTCATAAAGTTTGTATACTAAACTTCCCCATAGCAGCATATTGAATGAGCTCAATGAACCGTTTAGTTTACAGTCTGAAAAGAGAAGAGTAGATACTTAAGGTAAGATTTTATCTTCATGAACTTGTGAAGGGGACACCTTCTTGTACCATTAAGTGATTGGTTCGGTTGGTGCACTTTGTCAACTTTGGCGGATCAATGTTTCATCAACGTTATGGTTGAATCATCTATTCTTATTCACCTACCCTTACTTCAAGGGAAGTTACTACCCTCGCTTATCTGCACCTTATCCAATGTTATAATGATAATCTTCAACCACAAGGTTTACGTTTATGGAGCGTCTGTTTTCTTTACTTGCGTCGATTGTATTCATGTGGCTGGTTTATGCGTCTGTTGACTGTGCGGTTGAATGTAAATGGATGATTTTGCGAGTGTTTTATGTGCACGTTCGCATAAGCAACTTGGCGCATCTGCGGGGTCTGGGATACGTCTTCATATAATCGGACGATGAATGTAGCTATCACCAACAACAGCAGGGAGCATCTTCAGTTGCAGGGCTATACAATCGATACCGTGCGAATGATTTTCTAAAGGAATTTTAAGGCTTCACAAGGTTGAGAGCAGTGGCATTATGTTAATATGATCTATAAAACAATAGTGCGTTAATAATTTCGCTGAAAAAAGTTACACTTTAAAATTAACCTTAGCTGTATATAGTTATGGTGTTTTCGACAGTTTTGTGATATTTCACAAATAAAAGATATTTCGAAGAATTTTCATGTAAGTAAAATTATTGTAAAATATTGTCATTCTTAATTGTCGCAAAAAGCAATAATCCCTTAAAATAACCCAAGAATAAATATAAAACTCATATTAATATGCGTCGTACTCGTCTTCGATTTATGGTTTGTTAAATGAAACAATGCCGGGATCGTGGTACAGCCGTCAACTCACACGACTTAACAACAAGCCGTTGGTAAACATAACTCTCTGTTTCTAACAACTTCTCTTCCAAAATAGCTACAACACAAATTAATTTTTTTTCTTATACTAACATGATAAATTATTTTCTTTTATTAAATTTTTCATATTTTTTATATTTATATTTAATTATATTATTTCTTTTAAATTAATTTTTAAAGATTTTTGCTAGATAATTAATTCTATTCTAAAATAGCTATAAAAACATAAATGACGACCTAATCGACAATGCAGGCTATATACAAGCTTAGTCAGTTCCCGTCAGGCCCGTTTACCACTGGACCTATTGGACTGGACCCAGCGATTTAACAATTTCCATCCCAATCGATACTGGTAAACTTGGACTGATCTGGTGCGCAAACTATTTTCTATTTTCTTCTTTGGTACAACAACTGTTGCCGGTCAGATCATTAGATCGCTGAAAACTGTATGAAAAATACTCTATATTAATCTTTTTTTAAAACAGTGTTTGGTCCTAAACTTTATCTACTAAACTGAAACATACTTCGTTGTTGCTAATTATTCCATCTAACATTCTTTTCAAATATTTGGATAATCGTTGGGGAAAATATTTGGAACACCCCATGTAGAAGCTATGTGAAATCGAACTTGTGCAATATCGCTCTCATATTTAATAGGGTGCAATTATTTAGCGTTTAGTAGACTTTGAGCGTTTTGCGTGTGTCCGTGTGTTCGTGTCAGTATGCACTAATTCTCGATTGACTTTTTTGTGGTTTTTATTCTAAAACATGTTATGGACTAATTGAGGTAGCAAGATGGCGTGGAGGCGTCCTCCATTAAGGCCGGGATAACGGACTGGCAGACGAAGGCGCGAGACCGTGTGCGGTTTCGGACACTCCTGAGGCAGGCCAAGACCGTAAAGCGGTTGTAGCGTTGGATAAGTAAGGAAGTAAGTTATGGACTTTTTAGTATTTTCTGGCTAAACGACCTCTTTTGTGATTGGCCGCGTAGTTGATTGGCTGTGTTAAATTGCTCAGATTCTATTTCGGGACAGTATTTTTAAAAGTTTGATGTTGTTCGTTTGTGTTCCGTTCACATTTTTTACCTCACTGTGTGTTTTGAAGAGCAGATTTTACTATAAAAATCAAACAGGAAATTATTGATTCTACTATAACAAAGGTTGATTCACTCAAAATACTCAAAATAATCTTTTAATCGATTTTTCAAATGTTCCAAATAACGCGTTTAACTCCAAACATAGAATCTGCTAGACTTAACTACAACTTGATTATATGACGATATAGTAATTTAAATCAAAATGATGGTTACCCTGAATCTGGAGTGAAGAGTCGACACAACGGTTGAATACTTCTGACGCACTTTCGCATATCGAAGCAAACGGAATGCATCAGGAGGCTTTACAAAAGTTCTATCTCAGCCGTAGATAAGACTGTGGATAAAATAGGTACACCATCGCTAACCGTTAGATCGTACACGAGGTCGCGAGTAGTTCATTATGGTAGGAAATACCACGGTGATTTCGGGGACAAGTGCGGTATTTTACGAGCTTTATCCGATTAGGTCGCTTCATCGTTAGGGAAAGTTGTTGAGTCTAGTGCAATTTACTTTGCGCAACTGCATCCACTACGTGCGTAACTCCGTGGTTATCGAATGTTTGCGTGGAATTTATCAACACACTCACACCTGCTGCTTGAAAGCTGACCTGACAGGTGCGATATGGTTGGGTGCTGATGGGTTGGGAGTGGTGGTAATTGACCGAACGCTGACTGGAGTTGGAACTTCCATTCGTGTTATAGAATTTAGTCTCTGCTGTGCTGCCTCACGCTGTGGCTGATTGGTTGTTGCGTGCATAATCGGTTCGATTGAAAAGTCGCTACGCATGCATCCTGCGTGTCCAGTGAGGTTTCCGGTGATGGAAATTGTTTTGCAATGAGTCAAACTATCAATCACCTACAGCGACGGCCAGAGCTGCGTTGAACGCACTTTGTTGCAGTGGACCACCGCTAATGGTAATAGTCGTTGGATGCATAAACACTGCTCAGCCGAGTAGCCGTCAGTTGCAGTATCCAGCAATAACAGCAAAAGCATGGTATGATTATCTATTGTTTCGCTGATTGACCTCTTTCAGAGAGTGCAATCGAGGGACTTGAACCGTTCTCACCGGGTAGGCAATTTTGCATAGGAATGCTGTTGCGTATTATGTGATGGTGTTTACTATTAAGTACCATAGTTAAAGCAGACTACATGCTGATTGAAGAGTTAACATGGATGTATTTAACGGTGCGAAATATAACTATATCTATAGTTTAGTGTAGGTTATATAGTTTAGATTGTTCTGCATAAGCAGTTTCAATGGATGCTGAGAGCATAGATAATAATATGTGTCGGTTACGCAATGATGTAAATAAATGTTTAAAGTGAAGTTGTATTTTTTGGGGACGAATAGCCATGAGTAGACTTTAAAACGAGCCTTGGATGAACCGATAACGTTGTTCAACATGACAAACGCTAGTTTATGTTAAAGAATATCTAGATTCGATGCAAGTTGAAATTTTGCATTAATCACAGTACTTCAACAAAATAATTCTAAAATGCGCCACACGCCATATAAAATGCGCGTGTGTCTCAGTAGTAGTTCAAATAACTACGCTACGAGAAACAACAGCCGGTAAATATTACAGGGTTTTCAATGATATTATTGACATGTTCAGCGAGTTGTTGATTCGTTCGGGCATATGATTCAGCCGTACCGGCGAACTCGGAACGAACGAGTTCGCCAAAATCAGCATATTTGAAATAGTAGCATTTAACTATTAAATTAAAGTCATTCGGACCTGACATTTTAAATAAACTAATTCTTGGACAACTTGGAAACTTATCAAAACTTGGTTGATTCATTTTCTTGGCAGTCTTTAATTTGATGCACGCAATGTGTAACAATATTCCAATGAACGATAACGGTTTGTGTATCACAAGGGAGATTCCTCTTTTTATAACAAGACAAATCGGAACACTTGTTGTACATAAAAATAAGTAAACGACCTGATAATGAAACGACATTGCTACTGTGCCATTCAAATATGGCATCCCATCTAATTTTCTTTTTTATTAAGGAAAAATTGCTTAGCCTATCGTAATGCACTTTTAATACGATTCCTTTGACGATAGGAGGAGAAACTCCGACAGTTTGAGCCAAATTTCATACCCTCTCATTCTCACTCTAAATGCTCCCATGTGCCATGCCGAGTCCTTGTGCTTCGTTCGATGCGGGCCAAAATCACCAGATAATTTATCTTCGTGCAGTTTTCATTGTTCGTTTATCTGACTCCACTGACCGTGTCTGAACTCCGTGTGTGGATAAGAATGTATGGCGGTGGGATATCCTAAACGAATATGCTTCGCAACCTACATCATGTTATGGATACTATCGCAATGGCGTTGAGTAAAGGTAACAATAAAAAGAACACCATAAAATGACTGTGTAGTGTGGCTTTTGAATTCTACAGCGAAAGATTGATGTGCATGTAATTTGTACGAATAACTTATGCGTTTTAGACGAGTGAAAAATTATACGCCGCCCACGAAACGACCCGTTGACATGAAGTCGGACACGAGTGATGTGTCGGTGGGGAGGTGGAATAAATGACCCTTGTCGGAACATACGGACGGCAAACTGTTAACCCATCTCGTTGTCATTTGTTTGTAGAATGATATTTTCGATGCATACCTTGAAATGTAACGTGTTTTTTTGTAAAATGGTAAAATTTATGCATGTACAACTGTAAATAATTGTTGATATGCTGTCACATTCATAAGACCTTTCCTTTGCGATTATTACAATCGGGTCCAATTCATCGAATTGTTAGGGCTCGTAAGTAAATGTAGAATGAAATATAACAGTATTGTATGAAGGTGAAAACTTACTCTTAGTTACACTCCTGTGTACCTTATTTCATTAGGTTCTAAATTATATTAGAACTTTCTACATTTTCCTCCTTTTATACTTCCAGTTTTCGGTAGGTGAGAACACTGAATCATAGTTTATTTTGTATATTATTTTACTATTTTATTATTACATACTATTTAATAATTGATGAAACTGAGCAATGTTTCAGCAATTGCTTATAAAAAGAAAGAACATATCTTTAACTGTTAACTAGAAATACTTTCAAGTACTCAACATTCCTTCAACTGCGATAATTCAAAACAACTGATGTTGATCGTTGCTGAAATGTGGTTATTGATTTACAAACTCCTCGCTTATCACATTTTTGTTATTTTTTGTGTAATTAATCTGCTTAAATATCTTCTATAACGAAAAACATTCAAATGAGTTACATTTTACGATCTACCTATAAACATATTTTTATCGAATTATATATTTTTTTCATACATTTTTTTATAACATTTTATCGCAAGGAAGTGCTCAAAATTACAAAAAATTCTAAAATTCAAGCATTGATCCATACATTGGTTGTCTTACGCGGACGTGACCCCACGGCTATCTCTTCTCTCAATGCTCTTTTAGAACCGCTTGCCAAAAACTATCTGTAGCAAATCCCGCAATGACGATGCACCGTGGTAAGCTCCAGCAATACATTTAGGTAAAAATGTGAGCACATTTACAGTGTAACAACATCCGCCGCAGAAACCGTGGCATGGGAAATCTACCAAGTGCCGCCACATTGTCAAATTCCGGCGTACCCTGTTGGCTCGCGGCTGATGGTTTATTTGCCTTCTGGCACGCCACGGAAAATACTCATTCATGACGACGAATACTGAGGTGAACATGAGGTAAGCGTGTGCGTGTATCGTGGCAGTGTGCAAATGTAACGGGCAGTGTCCGGTTTTGGTACGCACATAACCACGACGCAACGCTTATTTGCGTGGTTTAAATTTCCGATATTAATCAAGCGCGAAGTAGATGAATGGCAAAAGGAACGGAAATTGCATTCGAACGAAGAGAGCGCGCTCAACAATTCACCAACCCTCACCAACAACCAAAGTTATGCTTGCCATGCATTCATTGGATCGAACGAGCATAAATTTTTCCCTGTTTTTTTTTTTACCTCGGCGGCCTATTCAACCGGTGGGGCACTTCGGGTGACAGAGAAGAGAGCCGCCTGTTTGCTACTAAAGCATGAAAACATACAATTTTTCGTTATTACTGGTGTTTGCGTGCATACGTGCGTGTGGGAGCTTTTTTTGTTGATGAATTTGGTGTGTAATTTCGCACCACCCGTCCGAATGCACACCCGTCCAAAACACTGTCACCCACAAACGACGCAGCTGCAATCGACGGCAGGCTCATAATGATTGATAGTAGCAAAAATGGGAGGGTTCGATTTTACACTCATGTGTCGTTCTTATTGTGGACAGTATTTTTTGTTTGCATTTTCCTATCGCTGTGGTTTGTTTGCGAGTTTTAATGAAATTTTGTATCGATATATTTTCTTTGATGTATGTCTCATGCAAAGATAGTCACAGTTTGTCTCTCTTCTACATGTTTGAAAATTATCAGTAAAACGATTATAAAACGAAACGGTAACTGAGTGGAAAACATTCAAGATTTAAATGGTGATTTTGTTTAGTATTCCTTAGGTTACTTACCAGTTTTGATCAACGTATCTAAGAAAATAAGCATATGAATAATTTGATTATTGACTAATTATTCTCATTCCATATCCATTTTCAAAATAATCAAAATAAATATTACATTTTACAGAAGACCATTCGTGCCTCTTTATTCTTGATCGCAAGAGAGATTACGCAGCAGAAATGCTATAAATATATTATATTTACTCAACAATCTACATAAGCCAAACCACAATGGAAAATAGCTCAACCCTAACCCATACATTGCTTATCGAATGGCTCATAATATTCAGCATCTTTATTGGGATTCTCATTCCACTGTACTGTACAGCCGCTGGTGGGTGATTCGATTGGTTTAAGTTTTAAACTTGTTTAGCAGGAGTGAAGGAGGTAGAGCCGATTGGGAAATATACTGAATTTTCGGTGACTCTCATATGATCTTACCTTCCCTTTTTCTAGTACCTATAAGAGGTGTACGAAGCAGTGCGGATCGGCTGGCTGTAATACCTTTCGGTAGCAAACGAACTCTCGCTATTGGGCGGCCCCGACCGATCCAGCCAGTGTTTCGGAAAAACCACACACACGGGAAATACGGCCACGCACAAGCACAACCGCACCATACCGACGTCCGAAAGTTGTGAATGCTGAAAACCACAAGAAAGGAAACCATAATTTCCTCGGGGAAAAGGAGGATTAAATTTAAATTTAATTAGAGAACTACTTACAGCACTGCACAAGTCCGCCTTCGAGGGCAGGCCAACCTATTACAAGCCCGGTCTGTTGCAATATGTTCTTACGCCGATCGGTGAAGGTCAGGCGAGCGGCGGTTTTGCTGCGGGTGAGTTCTTGCCTTGCCGTCCGGCAGTTGCTTCATCACTCTGGGCTCTGGACTGGAGGATGGCCAAGTATGGTAGCATCACCACAATCTACCGCAAGCGTCAATCCTTGGAACCCTTTCACAACAGCTCCCTTTCTCCATTCCTAGCTGCCGTACTCGTGGAGCTCACACCAGGAGCCGAGAGCCTAAGTCTTCGTTAAAGTTCGGTCAAGCTGAAGTAAAGCACCATCCGTATCGGTACTTTCATATCCCCGATGCTGGTACTTTTCAGCTTTTCTGCTTCAACGGGTCGCTCGTCTTTCGTTCCGGGCGGAAGAATTCGAGCGTCTTGTTGGTTCGTGTGCTCACTGAGCTGCAATCCTTTTCCAGCGTTGGTACGACCTCGGCAGCAAAAGAACGGAAGCGTAAGCTACATCCGTTGCAGCAAGATGCATAGCGATGCAGCGGTTGAGCAGATCTAGTTGTTAATTTTTTTCCAATCTCGTTTCTACTCACCGAGACTGTTTCGCACGCCATTCGCACATTGCTGTTTATGCTGCTGGTGCTGCTGCTATTGCTTATGCGCTTTAGTAGCTATCGCCCCAAAGCATTCCAAAATTTAAGCACAAACAAAAAAGAGGCTGTAGAAAGCTTCTTTCATGGCTGCTGGTTGAAGTTTGCTCTGCATTGAAAGATGAACTACGATGAGAATGGTGATGATTATGGCGATCAAAAAAAGTTTGGCCAAGCAGAATGAGCTGAGCGTGTAATTTGGAAACACAGCTGCAGTAAATGCATTTGTAATTATAAAGATTATTCAAATTCAAAGCAAGAAGGTCCATGCAGATGCATGCTGTTCATCTACCAAACGATATTCTGCAACCGTGGAGATGATTTTTATAACGTTGTGCTACATTCTGCTCGATTTGGTGCAAGGTGTGGTGAATTCAGCTTTATAATGCTTATGAGGATGTCGTACAGCACATTGTATTATAATTTAGTTGAAATACAGACTTTTATCAATTTGTCGTATACTAACATCACAGTTTAATTCGCTAAGAACTTAGCAGGAATAATATGGTGATAAAAGAGGACCATTCCATTTCTGGTTAGCATAGTCGAATGAGCATAGCTCTTCTAGCCAGCAAGCGAATACTGCTCTACGATGCACTGACAAAACTCGGAGGAGTGTATGAAATAGGAGAATCGCCCAGTTTTCTGAGCGAAAGCAATGTAGGAAACCCATAAACTTGTCCTGTTTTTTTCCAGTGCAATGAAAGTTTTCCATCATTTACTTTGGGCGCACGCAGCCAGTGCCTTGTACTCTGATTGTTTTTCTGGTGAAATGTAACTACTGCTCAAATCTTTCATGCAGTAAAAGTGTGAAAAAGAAACTTTTTGTTATGCGTCGTTCAGTTTCTGTACAACAACCTTTTATTACATTATACTAAATGGAAAAAGAAGACAACAATATAATATCTCTTCTTCTTCTTTTGGAGTAACGACCTACGCAGCCGTGTCGGCGCTATTCAGGCTTTCGGGACTTATAAAATACCATGCAATCAGTCCTTGCTACGGAGGCACGATTCATCCCAAGAAACATTTCCTAAACTTTTTACACTTAAGCACATCAAAAGAATGATTAACTATGAGTGTACTAAGACACAACATGTCTTTTGGAGATGCTTAACAGCCTTTAAAGTTGTTAATCCTTTAAAACGTTCTGAAGACACATATAAGACTGGCTTATAAGACTAATAAGGTGCCTGGCTTTAATCAACCTGTAAATGTTTTCTTAAGCACGTTTTAAGACTTGGTATTTGAGACTAAGGCATCAAGATTAACTGATCTTATTAAATGCATATTATGTCCTGGATGAAGGGAACATGGGACAAACTATACAGGCTGTACCTGAGATACGCTATTAACACAAAACGAGGGGAAGCGGTTTTCAGCCATCATATAATTAAGTTTTTTTTTCCTTTTGCTCACAGTGGGTGGTTTCCTACAAATTCTAGACAATTTTTTTTTTTTATCATATGGCTATTAACTGATATTGTATCAAATCAATAAAATTTGTTCAAAGAACTGTCAAATTCAGGCGCCAACACATGATAATAACAAAACATATGATATCGACCTCTTCCATCCTTTCTTGGACAAGACAAGGATCGGATTTCGACAGCAAAGTCCGAGTACAACCGGGATAAGGTGCCCTCCTGAAGCTGCGAGAAGGCAATGTCTCGCAATTGTCATGGATTAAAGCGCTCACATGCGCCGAATTTATATATTTATATGTTTATATGTTCAAAACTATATGTTAAAACTTAATTTTGTAAGCAATCATTCATGCAATATTAATCACTATACATTCTCACAATTCTTCCCCAGGCTTTGTAAAATGTAGTAGAGTAAATTATATTCGTAAATAAAAATTAACTGAAAGTTCATTTATCTACGATCTGATTTTGTTGACTTAATCTACTCCGCCTTAATAAACTAATCCTGCATAAACGAACGTTCGGAAATCATTACACTACCCCAGGAGAAGAACCTAATTGATTTCTATCTGATTGAAACGATTGAGAAGTGATCGGTTTTCACAGCTCCAACGATATTGCGTCCTAAGCATGATTAAAATCATTAATCCTTGCTTCTTAAAATTATGCGCGGCGTTTACTTATTTGTATGGTTCCGCCGCGGTACGTTAAGCGGCATAACGAGTTTGCTTATGAATAAAAGATTGCAACTGTTTTAATTAGGCGCATATCATGGTTGGAGCGCAGAACTACCGAGATCGAGTAGAAAATGAACCAAACATAGCGATCACAAAGGTAGGAAAGTGATGAATGCCTGTGTCGTAAGCTCGATGGAGTGGTGTTGGAATGCAAAATGGATACAATCAATTTTCCTCCCGGTAGCGTATATTTTGGGCGTAAATTGGGCGACGACCCGTGCAAGAGGAAAAGCGGCTTCAGTGTGGTGGAATTCCAGGAACAACCAAGTTGATGAATGCTGGAAAGGGAAAACATCATGAATATTTGACTAAAACCATTCACTGCCCGATTTAGCTGAACGTGTAGCCTATTGTAAGCCATTTAAAGCAAAAGCGATATGATTCAATTTGGGGTTGATTTTTACTGTATTAGTTCTGGAATGTGGTGGATTTTTTGTTGGCATTTTAACATTATTTGAATGCATTTAAATGAAATCTCTGTGGAAGTTATTCTACATTACAGATAAATCGTTGAACCGTCACAAACTACATTCCTATTGTTAAACCTAGATGTTTGATAATCATTTGATTACTTAATTTCTGAACAACTTTGTGTACAAAAAAATGCACATAAATTCTGCATTTCACCTGCAATTAATAGAACATGACGTACATATGATTATGGATAAAAGATTCATATTTATCAAATATTAAGTGAAAATTTGTGAAAATAAACAAGACCAGCAGGATATGATACGCCCGAGGGAGGTCGACAAGAGGTCGAGTGTCTACATGGATGGTTACAATTATTACGACATTTGTTATTAAAACATCGAATATACTTTAAATGACATTAAAATTTTCATCAAACAAACGTGAAATCCTATGAATATTCTGTACATCCCCCGGCTAACCAATACCTAACAATTAGTAAACAACGTACAAATAAACAATGAAATCTTCGACTTCTCTTTCTATTATTTGGACTCTACTATAGCAGTTCACTAACTTGACTCCATTGTACACTAGGCATCGGATCAATCGAACCCGCGACCGATAAGAAATCAGGTCTACGTTGATGTTCATAAGTCATTGTTTCACAATATCTATTCGTTACAATAAGGCAGCCAACAAATTGTCCACAAATTTCAAGAGGACCTAGGATACTAAAGATCTCACTGATAATTTTTCTAGGTGTCAGTAGTTCTGATGTAGTTCTGATTAGTTTTCATGGGAATTTGATAGTATGTGGTCACCATTGATAGCATTAGCTATAGTACCAATACTTAAAAATTGAATTTAATGTATTAATAAAGTAAAAATAATAATATTTGGCCGTTCTGATGGTACAGTCGTCAACTCGTACAACTTAACAACATGCCCGTCATGGGTTCAAGCCCCGAATAAACCGTGCTCCCATACGTGCCCCCAACTGTCAAAATCCATACAAAAAACTGGCTAGAATCGTGAAGGGCCTGGTTGTATTGATAGTCTCGCTCAATTAATCGTATAATTGATAGGACTGGTCCTTCAAAAATTTACTTTCTTACACTTTTATTATTACACTGTGCTTGGACACACTTCATATCACCTGGAGGCTAGTCAGTCCAAAAAGTACGCGTCTAGCTGAATTTTATACAGAAGACGGATTATGGCCGCAATAGGCATGGGATGGTAAAAGTAAAGATGAGGTTTGATAAAGGGTATATCATTACACACGTATTGCTAAAAATAAGCATTAAAGTAGTGCAATAACAACTCAATTATTTAAAAAACTAAAAAAAGTCGTTTGTTTGGCGTGCAAAAAGTATTAGTCTATCAGACTTTTGGCGTAATGTGCGTAAGAAAACAAAGGTTATGAAATTAAAAAAGTCTTGATCTTATTTTTGATTGGATTTATGACTACTAGTGACTACTTGACCAACGCGATAAATCATATGAGCCTTAAAAGGGCGTATTTTCGAGCCACTCATCCTACAAGACTTGTTCCAATTAATCTCTGGTAGAAATATTGTATTTCAAGGCCACATGGCCAAGTTCCATTGAACAATTGGCAACTAATATCATAAAACGTAAAAGCGTTTACGTGCGGTAATCAAATACAAGGAGAAAAGATTTTAACTCAACTAAGATAAATGTAATTTTACTACTTTAAGAATGTTGTAGACATCGATTCTGCAGATAAATACAATCTGGTTTGAATTTATGACTTACAAAAGTGTGTAATTTTTACATTGTCACTGTATACATCGAACCCGGTTCAAGCCCCGAATAGACCGTGCCCCCAAACGTAGGACTGACTATCAAGAAAGCTGACCGTAAGAAAGAGTCAAGAAAGTGTCCCACAATTATCAGAACTTCTGAAAACCCTCCTGAAAAAGGGTGTACAAGTACGACGGAATGAAATGTGGTGTTAAAAGGTGTTCAGTAACTTTTCATACGAATAGTTTCTTCCTATCTTTCAGGCAAATCCTATCGCCGGCGGGCCAGATTTAATGTTGCGGCGTTCCACATTTGGCCCGCGAACAGGACTTTGCCGACTGTTGATATAGACGAATTGTCAAACTCATGCTATGGGAACATTTTTTTTGCAATAGAAACAAATCGATTTGTATTACGTTTATTTTTAGCAGGAGAATTTTCGGACGTATGTGCTTATCAAAACGGAGACAAAATAATTTCATCGAAATTAAAAAAGTGAGCAAATACGTGCCCTTTGTTTGAAATTAATTAAAAAACAATTTTTTTTTACCATTGAAATTTGAATTGAGTTCTTTGTCAAAGAGCAAAGAACATTTCGTGCCAACATAAACAAACTTTATTACTTCTAGTTTATGACATATGACCTATTTTGATGTCTATTGCGACTATTATTATTACCACCACTACAGGTATATTTACCATAAAGAGTGTTTGAGTCCGAATGATTTGTCAGAATCTGGACAGCACGACGGAAGTATAGTGTTCTTTGAAAACCATCGACCAAAGGGACCTTTATTTCCCCGTATTCTTCAAACAGGGCCTTAAGCTGTAAACGAATGGCCACTGAATGGTTCTGAAAACTGTTGTAAAGCCCTGGATTGAAAAAATGGTAGTCCATATGTGTGGTAACGCGACACGGTACTTTGCCATTTAGCTGCCAAATGCCAAACCATCACGAAGC
Organism: Anopheles gambiae; assembly: GCF_943734735.2. Lineage (NCBI taxonomy): Eukaryota > Metazoa > Arthropoda > Insecta > Diptera > Culicidae > Anopheles > Anopheles gambiae. Next base: position 45,479,256 of record NC_064602.1, on the reverse strand, counting down.
GAATTATAATAACCACGCGTGACCTTCCCAGAACTGAGCCGTGCGTTGACTATTCTGTTTTCAGTGCAGTTTAAGGAGGGGTTAACAGATCATCGAGCAACATCAAAGTACAATTAGTCACAAAAAATATCACAAATCCTTCCCTGTGCGGAAGTGGTCAGTTCCTGTTCTCAGGTCCTACGGGATGTCCTATTTTGGAATGGTAGCCTGCGTCTTGCTAAGCTGTATTCTTGAGCACAATTGACAATAAGAGCATTTCATCCGGATGTATCCCACCGTGATCCACAAGCTTGTAGTCTGCAATCTAAACCGAAACAATCTGTAGCCATTTTGGGCCATACAAATACAAATGGGCCATACCATACAAACTGTATGTTCAGCATGTATGACTTTCGATTTATTTTCTTTTTCAGTATGGACGGTCCCGTGGTACAGTCTCTATTTCGAACGACTTAACAACATACCCACCATAAGTTCAAGCCACATATGGATTGTCCCCTCGTAGCAAGGACTAACTATCTGCCTGCGTGGTACGAAACAAGTCTAGAAAGTCTATATAGGCGAGAGATCGAGAGATAGTAACTATCGCAGTATTAAACCGTTTCGCGACAGCTAATAATGTGAATACTCGGTCGCTCTGCAACATAATCTTCCGAAGAAAAGCTATTCAACAGAGTTTAGGGCGCAAAAACTGTTGCCTATTATAAATAAGTGAAGTAAATTGATTCACTACTGCACTAATAATCCATCACAATAGCAACATCGAATATTGAGTGAAGAAGTTTAAGTTCCTATTAAACGATATATACAATCAATGGTTGACGTGATATGAATAGAAAACGCGCTTTAGCTTACACAAAGTAGAAGTAGTTTATTCCCATCTGTCAGTTTATTTGTTTTTTTTTTTTCTGTTTGGTAGTGAACAACAAATTGATACATGTTTATCTATTACAGGTAATTCAAGCCCAGTAACTGAAAACCCCTTTGTGTGAGGGTGATCTACCCGATATGAAACGCAAGGTAAGCATACATTTACTTGGTACGGTTAAAGGATGCATTGTATTCTGCTTGTTTGTATTTGTGTACGGCCATTTACGTTCCAGTTGCTTGTCGGTAGGTATTCTACATTCTTGCTTGGGTGTATGCATATTTACAGATCGTAGTATCTTATAATTAGCTAGTTAAACCTGTTTTGTTTGCCTATGTTTACTCAACGTGTCACAGGTTTCGGTCTATTCGCTTCATTGTACGTGCTATATCTTAACCGTTGCTATCATTCGATGGACTAAATTTTACACCATAGCTTACGCTGTATAACGATACATTAAAATTCATTTGACTGTGTCGCAAAAGTTGGGGAAGGGGGAAAAGGAAGGGATACGACAGGAGTTGGAACAAGCAAGATAGTAGCGTTTTATGTACATTTAGTTAAAACTTTTTACAAATTGTACCTAAAGAGAAGGTAACGTAAAAATTTGTTCAGTACCAATGATGCAACTGTTGTATTGTTATCACCTCGACACATCACTTCCCCCATATTGACAAAACCTTCTGATCAATTCATCAACCCGCCACCTTTGTCATGGCAGCTGTCCCATTCATGCTATAAAAGTAGATGTTTGTACGCTGGAATAAACTAAACCTTCATGTTTAGTTAGATCATTTACTACGAACTTCATGATAGCAATAATGTTTTGCTATTCGTATTTGCTTCGATGTAGCAATTTTATGCCGTTCCTGTGTACCGGAAAACACATTTACAGTAACCCAATTTTTAAGCTTGTTTTTGAGATTTGTGATTTTCACCAAACCGACTGGCCGGTCGGTTGAACGATTGCCTTGGGGCGGAAGTACGAAACAAAGGTATGCACACAGTCATCGGCACACTGGTTAGCAACGTGTTGCATCACCTTGGAACGAACAGGACGCAGCTGTCCAGGTTGACGAGGGCCGGCGAAGAAATGGTGGCTGCAGACGGGGGCGGCGGAACAGGATAACTGCTCGGAAGCGTATCCAGCTCGAGTGCCGTACCTTCTGCCATGGAGACATTGGCCGATCCAGCACCGCTCTTGGCCTCCCTCTGCTGGGGTCAGGTGACCATCAGATAGCGTATCGAGTATACCATCACGGTACAGATGATGCAGATGTAGAACGTTACCCAACACACCTTAACGTAGGAATCGATCTGCAAACTGCCGGATGATGATGCGAGCGGGGATGATTTGTCCGCTGAAAGTGTGGAACGGAAAATTAGATCGTTAGAATATGGAAAACGTTGCACTACGTTGGGGAACGAGTGCATTATGCAACTTTGTGTGCTGGGTATGAAAGTGGATGCATGATAATCGCTTCGTTTGTATGCAATTATGTAGCAAATGATGTTGGAAGGTAGTTGGAAAAGCGAAGTTTATAGTGCAACTGAAATAAAACTAGTTATTTGGGTTGTTTTTGAAAATAAAACAATTTCTGAGTAATTTCGTTCAAAACTTTTTCCCTAAAACTTTAACAAACTGTTACCAGCGAGATTCAAATTATGGTTGTTATTTTGCAATTTACAAAGTCATATTTATAGTGTCTTTAAAAAATCAATCATGTTTGTCCGCCCTCAAGATAGGGAAAACTTAAAACAGTAGAGATAATGTTGAAATACATCAAGGTAACAGCACCATACCATGAAGTATGGTACGTCATGAACATGGAAAATATCATATAACATACGGTAGAACACATCACCCACCATACTAAGTCACATCGTCAACAGCCAGTACATTTTAAAATGTTTTTACTTTCATCAAACTGGCACCGCCTGTTTTGTTTCTCTTCTCCACTCCCACGACAAGGAAAAATGATACAGGAAATCTACCCTTCGAAGACATCTCCTCGTACTCTGTTACACTGCACCTACATGCACATCGATTTATAACAGCTCACATGCTGATACACGAGCTTATTTCCATAGTGTCCCATAAGTGTATATTTCACACAAATCGTTGTAGCAAATGTTTTCAAAACTTCCATCGCTCCGTCCCAACCTTCCGCTTCGGACCGTTTCAACTTATCCCGTTCCAGTATGCCCTGGCCAGAAGCGTGGTACTACATCAAAGTTGTATGCATTCCGGTCAGTGTGCACACGGTACTGTGGTTGAAGAAATGGAAAACCTATTTTCTTACACCGTTGGACAATCAGAAGCGCGTGAGCGTCGCCAAGGGTGCGGTGTGGGCAACAACGGGTAAAACAACATTCAAGATATACGGGTTGGAAATTCTTGTAATGACATACGACAATCCGGACGATCCGGCCAGGAAGCTGGTTAGTGTAGCCCTTTCCTAGTCCACCGAGGACTGAGCAGCAGCATGATTGGTAGCGATGTAAAGTGCTACCGACAGCTCTATTTGAACAGACGTCTGTCCGGCCAATCCCTACCAACAAGCCAGCCCAGCACCCGAAACTCGTCGGAAGCGATCCCGGTAGTCAAATGAGTGCAGCAAGTCATTCTCATTTGACCGCCAGAGGATGTCAGAAAGTGCAGCATGACTTTTCGCAACACTGTCACCCGACAATGTTTGCTTTCGGTTCCCATTTTTTTCTTCATTTTTTCATGCTTTTTACCCCACAATGGACAGAGGTTGTTTTTCCTTCATAAAACATTTCTGTCATCTTCAACTCGTCTGGTAGCCGGGTTCGAATTAACCCCCTTGGGATGTGCTGCCAGAGAGCAGAGAGAAAACATACACACTCAAGTGCACGGGAAGTAACCAAGCTTTTGCTTGTATGTTGCTGGCAGTGGACGCGCCAGTGAAAAATATGATAAAACAGTCAGCCCGCTTGCCAGCAAATATGAGGAAAGTATAAATTTTCCATAAAACCCTCGAAGCAGTACCTTTCGAGAAGTTCATGCACTCCAAAAACGAGCGAAAAAGAAGCCTCAAGGAACAACGGGACTTTCATAGAGCACACGACACCATACATGGTACAATTTACGAGCACTCGATGAGTATGTATCGGAAAGGCAAGGTGGGGAATGAAATCTGCAAATTGACAAACTGGGAAGCGTTAGTGTTTTGAGTTATGTGCAAATGTGCCCGGCAGCTACCATTGGTTCGCTCGGCGCGGGTGAGCTGACTGACTAAGGATACCGTGCACATGGCACATGGAAGATACTAGCAACAAGCGGCCAGCTCGTTCGAGGTGTCCTGAGCTTGCTCGTACTGGCTCGCGATGGAATTAAATGCAAAACCCTGAGGATACTTTACGTTTGCTAGCGTTATGCAACTCATACCTCGCGTGTTTTGCCCCAAAGGGATATGAATTCCTACGATGTTGAAAACGCTTGAAAACGTTTCCGGGTTTCCTTACGTTTAAATAATAGTTTGGCAGTAACCGAAGCATATAAAGATTTGAAAGAAGGTTTCAAAAACAATAAATAATATAACACAGAAACGTGCAACGTTCATAGAGTACGTTCTGTCACGTGTATTACTAGAATATTTCTATCGCTTATCTTTGTTCTGTTTCTACAAGCATTTGTCCACGTTGAAGGAAGTAGAGAAAACACAATAGACAACAACAGGCCGACGCAACGGAAGAATGCAACGTTTGATTATAGATGACCCCTTTGGTATTCTATTTGCATCTTAGGCAGCGTTCTGTCAACGGGACATTAGACTAGAACAAACGTGAAGAGTTAGAATGGTGGGGTATAGGCGCACTGCCAGACATTTCTGTACAAATAAGACATACATTGTCTAGGACATGTCAGTTTGATTTTGTTTGTGATGTTTTCTACTTATACTTGTACTGTGTGCATCCTATCTGCCAAACGCTTTAGAGCACATAGTTTACGTCTGTTTTTCTGCATAAAATTGGATATTGCTTCGACAATGAATGTGCAAAATATATAGATTCAAGCTATAATGCATTGTATTATACGCATTAGAACATTGAATGTTTTGCCATGGACATTTGTCATAATTAAATTCTAAATAGTTTTGAATGTTTAATAACGAAATTATTTTTTAAAACACTAGCAAATTATTTGTTGAATGCTCTCGCTGTAATTATATATTCATTTAAACAATGCAACTAATTTATTTTCCGTTTAAAACTGTAGGATTACGTAACGACAGTTCCGTAAGACATGGAACAGACAGAAATTGAACAGAGTCTTAGTTGCATGGATTGTCAGATCGCTGTCTTAAGTGACTTGTAGAAAGAACTATTGTTTTCAACTCGTACCAACGATATAAAATATGTTCAATCAAATTTAAGAAATTTTTAAATATTGATTTATGGTTTTCTATACGATAGCAACAATAATAATTTGTTCCAATCCAAAAGTATAGCGATCTAAACCCCTTCTACATCATGAGGCTTATTAATGTGAATTAAAATTGTTTCTTTTTCACTCTCACATTTCGTTGTTGGTGTTGTTCAGCTCTATAAAGACTTAAGGAACAACTAAATAATTAAAGTTATATTGCATATTGCTCCCAAATTCTAATACTTTAATTATCATCCAAGGGTTAACCACATCTCTAAAGATAGGGACTAGCAAAAGACACCTACCAGCAGCCCGAAAATTCCAACAACCAGTTCCAAAAGCGGCATATGAATTATCGTGCCCATTTTTCACACGTCCACACCATCGCACAATAACCTCAATCTTGTGCCATTTTGGCCACTTTCGGTACGGACGGGAGGAGGAAGGTTTTCTGCATATTTTCTTGCTATCTCGTTGGGGCGAAGTAAACTCGAAAATGCTGAATGTTGTGCCACCGGCAGGAGATGCTGCTGCTGCTGCTGCTGTTTAGAAGTTGCTTCACAAATCGAGCTGCATTGTCTTTGTCGGCACCCTCATCTTCCTTCGGTGTGTAAAATGTTTCCAATGCATGCAGAACGCGCGCACAGCCCAGACTTACGGCGGCCAGTGCGACAAGGGAATCTATTTTGCGCGATGATTTATACCTTCACGTCCGACGGTTGTAGCTTTTCTCATTTCGCAAGTTCTTGATGTGGAAAATGTTGTCACATACGGCTGGCGTAGGCAAAAGCTGGCTTATAGCCGTACTGGTGGTAGAAAAGCTGATGGTGGCAGTGTAGGAATGCTGGAGTGTACTGGGATGGAATTTATTCCCGACCAGATATGAAGCTATCCATGTACGAATCGTGGCTTCTGTTCAAGCACGGGATGGCCCAGAGACGCCAATGGATAAGGATGCCTCTGGGAACGGTTTTGCCGCTCGGTTTTAAGTGGCACGAAGTGTGCTGTTATTGCTCTTAGCTCCAAAACAGGACAGAAGTAGTGAAATTACTTCATATGTGGTTCAACAGCAATATCATCTTACTGTTTGCCCATATCTCTCTTGATGCTACTCATCTTGCAACGTTTGCATCTGCACTGTACGGAGTATGCGCTGTAATTGCTGCCCTGGTTATCGACACAAATTCTTGAAAAATACACAGAAACTGTTCATGGGGGCCTTCACGATTCTAGTTAGTTTTTTGTATGGAGTTTGACAGTTGGAGGTTGAAATCATGTAAACACTCCATACAAAACCACACAAAAAACTAGCCTGCAATTTTCAGTCTAGATTATTCTAGCCACAAAACTAGAATTAGATTCGAGTACCTGCTCGAAAACACGGTTTTGTTTACATTTATCCCAAGGTGCATTAAAGAGTTCTGGTGATGGAATCCAGAATCAAAGTGCATGTAGTCCAGGTGGTCTCATAGCATGTTTTATAACCAAATTTGAATATCACTTTTTGACAGGATGGGTGAAAACTTTTGTTCAAACAAGCTTTCTGAAGGCATGACGAATACACAAAACACTCTTAAAATCTTCATTCAGAAACAGAAGCGATAAAAATCAGTCTTCTAAATTCATACACCTTGGGATAAGCCCACCTGTTTATTATAACCACTTAGATAGCTGCTCGAAAACTGATATACAATGCAAAAAGCTGATAGGCTGAAATTTCAGTCTACGAGCTTAAAACGGAAAGGCCCCCCATGATGGAAAAGTAATGTTCAGAAACGAATGATAATACTGATATAGTTTGCTAGACTGCTGGTTACTTCATTGGCTGGATTAAAAAACCTATATCTATGGAGAAATATCATAACACAATTCTTCGATGCGTCCGTATAAATATCAAATTTGAAGCCGTAGAAATACGTTATAATTTATAATGGTTTAAAATGATCCGATGATAAAATTGCAAAAGAAAAACTAGCTGTTAAGCTTGGTGTTTTGAATTTTGCTCAATTATTTGCCTTAAACTAACGTGGTAAGTGCCCGTCTCATGGTACAGTCGTCAACTCGTACTCGTACAACATGCCCGGTATGGGTTCAAGCCTTAAATGGACCGTGCCGCCATACGTAGGACTGATTATCCTGCTATGGGGGGAAATCAATTAGTCACTGAAAGCCAACCCCATAAGTGGTACAGAGGCAGGCATTGACCGACAACGGTTGTTGAGCCAAAAAGAAGAAGGTGGTTAGATGAAACAGATTTTGAAATTTGAATACCTTTTAATAGAGTTATGTTTTTATTAACAACTTTGCTTGATCGTTTTGAATCTCCGCAAAGGGCTGCATTTCTCGTTCAACAGGTTATAGCAATTCAAAGTGCATCATGGAAAGCTGCTCGTTCTAACTTGTACAAATTATCTTAAACCACGAAGGTTAATACCGCTTACCTTTGTAGCCATTCACGGTGAGATAGGCGTCGCTCTGATCCGTCTGTTCGGACTCGTGTACCGTGCCTTGGTAGAGGCTGATGCTGTGCCCGCTCGCCGATACGCCTGTTGCCAATATCCGCGGCCGATCTTCCGGCACGAGCTGTTCGATGGTCTCATGATATAGCTGGTGTATAGAGGCAGAGCATTTCAACTACAGCAGGAGAGAAAAGAGAAAAGGTACGATAGCGTAAATGAATGAGCATAGCTAACATAACAAACGCTAGAAACGACTATGCAGTGAACGGATTCTTATTGATGCTTTCATTTGGTTAAATAGATTTTCCTTGGGATTGCCATGATCGTTTGTTAACTTTTTCGTGATTTTTGTACGGGTATAAATAAAATGGTACGGAACGCAAAAAATAATCTGTCTTTCATAAAAAATAAATACGGCATCATCACAAAAAGCGAAACTCCTCGACCAACACAAACAATTGTGTGAAATATGACGTGAATCGAGCTGATCCCAGACTAAAAACACCAACAAAAAAGCTCATTGAATATGACCAACCAAGCCGGTGCCAGAACTAGCACGTCTCGTTAAAATCAATTTAACTTTTAATTAATATCATGTATTGTTTGGCTAGCTCTTGTAAAAGCGTTTGTTGAAATTAGTGGTAAATTAATTTCGAACATTCCTGCTTGTTCTGTTGAAGTAAAATTTGACGAGAGCAGTTTTCCGAAAAGTGCTTTGGTTGGGTAAAATATTTCTAATTCGTTATCCAAGTTAAGCTAACGGTTAAGCTTTGCTGTCGTTTTCATTGATTTGAGAAGAAAAAAAGATCAACAATGAAAATCAATTTATTTTCTCTAGGAGTTCGTCACAAAAAATTCGTCACTTTTTTCTATTAGTTAGCAACTGGCGGACTGTTTTGCTAAAAAATCCATCACTTTGTGGTGTTTAAAATTGTAAAGCGATGTTTTCTGTTTTTCGTACCATTATACCTTGCTGATTGTTTTGTTCTCGTATCTTCCGCTTTTCTGTTTCTTTTGTCAGGTGTGGCTTTGAAAATTTATAATTAATTAATTAAACTTTTCCTCTTGACCGCTTGAAACCGATTCTCTTCATCTCATCCGTGAGTCATTGAACACATTTCCTGGACAGCCAGTCATAGCCAAAGGAGAAATAAATCGAGGTAGTTGAGATTTTTTACTTCGATAAGACAGTCGGGCATTAAAAGTAAAGGATATCTATGATCAGTGTTCCCGTTGCTTTGTTCGTTTTGTGATTCGTTAATCTGCTGCTCTACAACGGTGTCGCTATCGTACTGAATACAATACTTTCCCACTTTATACAATACAATTGTCCCCCAGCTGACTTGTTCGCAATTAAAATTATCGGAGCTTAAACATAAGACACTGATAACACAAAAAAAACCCAACAAGCTCACACAATGTACCATCGACCGGTGTTTTATGTTCTGCAGAAAGTATTACACATTATCCGCAGCATCTAATGGAAATCATTGAACTGCTTCTGGATGCCATCCAATCATCAGACTGAATGCACTTCGAAGTTGCGTGGTCCGCTTACAAAGGAGAGGAAGGTTTTGAGGATCCAAATTATTTTGCATTGAGATGGGAAAAGTTTTTCCAAGCACGCAACACACCGGCGCATGAACTGTCGGGTTGAGGACTTTCCAAACTCCGGTCCGATTGCTATGGAATAAATTTAGCTATTTGTATTCACCGTGTGCGGTAGCAGAATTTTGTGTTCTTGTTCTATACTGCGCTCCCAATCCCGGGCAAATGTTGTTCAAGTATGTCTGTGTGCGAAATATGGACACCCTCTGAGAACATGGTAACAGCATGCTTACAGTACTAGTTCCGCAATAGCAGGAATGGTGTAAAGAATAACACACATCGACAAGAATAAATTGTGCGGTTTTTGATTAGATCAGACCAGGGAGGTGACTTGATTAAAAGATGAAGAAGAGTTGGACAGCGTTAGATAAAGGACAATGGCCGAAATGACAAGAACGTACTCAAACTTCCGGGTGAGTGATGAAGGATGACAATAGCTAGAAAAAGCAGATGGTAGATGCAAATTTTGGTCGGGTGAATAATTACCTTCAGCTTTCCCTTTACGAAATGATCGTGCGCCACCATAAAGTTGACACCGGCAATGGAAGTCTCCAGTCCAGTGAACGTATCCCTTATAGGTCGGTACAGCTTCACGTACTGTGCCGGAATCTGTGAATATATGGCGAGAGAAGGTGAGGCAGTGTAAAGGATGATTTATATGAAACAAAACGAAATTTTGATTAGTTTTGCCGGTAGATAACGGGAAAAGTTTGAGAATAATTCCAACCCAACTGGCAGATGCGTGAAAGTTGGCGGGTAAGCAGACCGGTGCATATGCATTAAGGATGGAATATAACCCATGATATGATTTATTATCTAGTCTTTACCGCGTTTCATTGCATTTGTTACATTTAATCATAAAGATCAAATGATGAACTGTATTATGTCGTATTAATTGCAATTATGATTATGCTGTAAGTCTGTTTCAAGAATGGTCTCTTGTGAACCATCAATTGATCCTGAAGTTTACTCCTAATGACATTTTAAGGCATTTTTTATTTTTTCTTCCAAACTAATTTCATTTCATTTCTTCCATTGTGTGCGCTATAAACGTATGTAATTAAGTTATATTAAATAATGGTACATCATGTAGCTCTCAACTATCGCATAACCAGGATTAATTAAACGAAATTACTTATATGATTTAAACATAAAGTTGCTGATGGCAGTTATTATTTCTCGTTATACCGCTATTAACCGAAAGTTATTGTAGCAAACACATGCATGAACTAAATTGATGGTTTGTTGGTTCAGTTTTATAAATAAGCAACAAATACTTAGGACACATTAGTCGAAGCTATCCTCAGTTATTTAAAGGATTTACTTAATGAAAAAACAGGCCAACATATGTGACTGTAGAGAGTCGAAGTCTATAAACAAAGAGAGAGAGAGAAAAAGTAAGCCTCTGAATAAGGGTATTCAAACAACCGTTTGAACGAACATAGGAGGATACAACCCCTCTCACAAAATAGAAGAAGAAGAAACTTTACAATACCTGCAAAACTAAAATCATTACTCATAAACAAGCATATAAAAGAAATAGACTACAATCTTTCCCTTGGTTACACGAATAATGCGTTCCAGAGACTTTCGCGTAACTCGGATTTACGCTTATGTCGAATATTACGTTTTACAGGCAAAATATAGTTGATTAATGATTATACTCTACTGATTTTAGTACTTTTATACACTTATTATTATTTATAAGTATCTTAAATGTGATTATTTTGTCTTGCAAACATTCAGCAATAATGCAATTTAATTTGCACAATTGTTGGAGCAAATTGTACCGAGTTGACATACGAACTGTCAAAATTAATTAAAATGCAGCCAGGTTGAAAATGTACTTTTTAAACACTTGTTGGGCTTTGCGGATTCATATTTAACATTAAAATATAGATTAAATACAGGTATTGCAGTAGACAATAATAAGAACGAGTGCTATTTCATGATTGTACTGTAAAGGACACTACGTTTGCGACGTATTGATTAGAACTTGGTGAACTTGGTACTCATACCTACTTGATTTTATGTTTTGTGACTAAAAAACTCTTTCGTTAATATGACTCATTTTTCCGATAATTTTAATAAACATACTAAAACGCGCTGTTCTATAAATCTGTTCTATTTGCTATGTACGCGGAAACTATTGGTTAACGCATTTCAAATGACGTAAGGTCCTTCAAATATACGTGAAAGTAGATATTGTCCTCACTCAGCTCCTCACGAAACACGGGTTCTTGCGGAGCTATTCGGAGCCCAACTACCTCGCGTGCGAGAACGCTGTGGAAGACGTAGAACACGTGCTGTTTCGCTGTCCACGATTCAATTGGGCCAGGATTGAGATACAGCAGCAGTGCCGTTCGCTTTTCTACTATCTGTTCTCTTAAATGTACCTTGGCATAATTCGAATTCGTGTAACTCCAGAGTATTGTAAATCAGGGAAGCATGATACAATACATTTAATACACGCATAAATGTATGTTTAATATAAGTTTAGTTTTGCTCGACAAAAACGAGATAGTAACAGACTTCCATCAATGATGCTTCTGAATGGAAGATCGTACACCGGTAATGTTGAAATCAGTCAAGCATTTGCTGATTACTTTTCATCAACATACGTGATTAACTCGCCACCAGTCACTAATGCTGTTACGTCCAACCATATACCTGATGCTGCCGACATTCCTCTTCCTGTTCTGTCTGAAGCTGACATTGCCTCGGCTATCAACGAGTTGAAGCTTTCATTCGTTGCTGGGCCTGACGCTATACCCAGTGCTATTTTCAAACGCTGCAGAGATGCTTTAACTCCTGTCTTGACCACATTGTTCAACAAGTCTTTGCAGCAGAAATGCTTCCCTCAAGCATGGAAATCTTCATTCATGTTCCCGGTTTACAAAAATGGAAATAGAAATGACATATGTAATTACCGTGGTATTTATATGTTATGTGCAGTCAACAAAATTTTCGAGATCACCATTTCGAAACACCTATCAAGTGGTTTTAAAAATATAATCTCCAATGATCAGCACGGCTTTCTACCCATCCGCTCAATTGAAATAAACCTTCTCTCTTTATTGAGCACCTGCTATACTGCAATGGACAATGGTAAACAGGTAGACGTAATCTACACCGACTTCAGTGCTGCCTTTGACTCCGTAAATCAATGCTAATTTCAAAACTATCAAGCTACGGAGTAAATGGGGCGCTAGTTCATTGGCTCTCCTGTTATTTAAGTGATAGGCATATAGCAGTGAATATTTCCTCCTCTCTATCTGCACCATTCACCAACACGTCCGGGGTTCCACAAGGCAGTATTCTTTTTAACATTTTCATAAACGATGTTATTTATGTTATACCAGATTGCGAAAAACTGTTTTATGCAGATGATATGAAAATGTTCCTACCGATATCAGATCAAACCGATTGTTATACTCTTCAAAACTGCTTAACTCGATTTGACTCATGGTGTAATTCAAATTGTATGCGTCTCAACATATCTAAATGCTCTGTTATATCCTACACTAGAAAAAGAACTCCCATTGTTCACGATTATAATCAATTTTTGTCTCGAATGCGTCAATTTTTGTCAGTGCGCATCAATTTTTGTCTCGAAGGCACCAATTTTTGTCTCATGGTCACCAATTTTTGTCGCTTGTTCATGAAATTTTGCCTCTTAATATATCAACATGAGTTTACCTGATTTGACGCGTAGTTAGGGTTGTTTAATTGTAGTAACATTTAATTTCAATAAATGCTTCAATTTTTTTTACTAAATTTCAGGTACGTAGATCAACACAGCTGATTGCTTTTGAACAATGGATATACTTTGTACTCCTTAATCGAATATGGCAGTACAATGATAAACCGTACGGATTGCGAGAACTATTTTAGGAATTTATTTAACTATTTGCCACGATTGCCGGTCTCGTAATACAGTCGTCAACTCGTACGACTTAATAACATGCCCGTCATGGGTTCAAGCCCCAAATGGACCATGCCGCCATACGTAGGACTGACTATCCTGCTATGGAGGGATCAATTAGTCACTGAAAGCTAAGCCCACAAGTTGTGGTACAGGCAGGCTTTGATCGAAAATGGTCGTTGAGCCAAAAGAAGAAGAAGATTTGCCACGATGCCAAAATGAAGAAATAATCGTGGATTAATCTTCTCTAAATTGTTTTGATATTATTATAAATAAGACGTAAAACTATGTGAAATATAGAATTCCCGAATTTATTCCTTTGCATTGTATAACCTCTTTAATTTTGTTTTGCATTCTGGAATGTATTAAAATAAAGAAAAAATACCAAGAGACAAAAATTTGTGACCATTGGACAAAAATTGATGCCTTCGAGATAAAAATTGATGCGCACTGACAAAAATTGACGCCTTCGAGACAAAAATTGAAACACACTGTCAAAAATTGACGCCTACGAGACAAAACTTGATGCACACTATCAAAAATTGACGCCTACGAGACAAAAATACATGACTTACGGCCAAAATTTGACGGCAACGGCTGTAATAGATAGGCTAGAATCGGTTCAACGCAAGCTCACTCGTTCATTGTTTTACCGTCTCCCGTGGTCTCGTAATTGTGTTTGTCCCTCTTACCGTACAAGGTGCCTGTTATTTGAACTAGAACCTCTGCAACATAGAAGAAAGACGGCACAGTGCTTATTTATACACAAACTTGTTAGCGGATCTTTAGACGCCCCGTCAATTCTGAGTAAATTGAACTTTCAGGCCCCCAGTAGAATGTTAAGAACCAGGACATTATTTAACATAGAATTCAGATCGACTAATTTTGGATCTAACGATCCTTTATTAAAAATGATAAGTGCCTATAACTCGCTAGGAAACAATGTCGACTTGTACTCAAACTTGAACAATTTACGGACCTTTTTACATAGCTTAATATGACGCTTCCACAGTTTATGTTGTTTTTTATTTTTATTTGGTCGATTGACAGTTAAACTTGTTATGTTTTTCGATGCGTTTTTGTTAGCACTGTTCTTTAGCATTAACTATAGAAATAAGTATGTTATGTAAGCTTATGCCAGCTGGATAACTTTCGGAATAAATAAATAATAAATAATGCAAACAATAAGTCGGAATTCTCCCAGCAGCAAATGTTCCAAACTCAACAGCTAGTACACGTACAATACAAACGAATAATCATTTCATTCATCGCTCCAGACATCGTATTAACTATAAATAAAAACTTGCTATCAAATAGTCATAGTTACAGTTAGCTGAACTACACAAATTAAGCACATTCCATTGGTTACTGCAACGGAGCAACACTTCCGTCAGTAGATCAAAGAGGAGTAAACGTTGCAATATAAAATCTAACGTTGCAATAGGAAAAATACTGAGAGCAAATTCTGTGAAATTACTGGAAGAGCTTGATATTAAAGTACCACTTGAAGTTGGAATATACATCAAACATGGGGGAGGGAGAAAATATAAGGGACCATTTTGCCATTGTGTGATCAATTATATTTTCTTTTCTTTCTTTTGTGGTATTCACCCGCAGGTAGAAGAACAGGAGTTGGAGCAGTCATTAAATTGATTTGTATTAAGTAGATCGTAAGTAGGTATGTATTATTATATATTTTATAGTGTATATATTATTGTCTACCATTCCCGGTATCTGCTTTTAGAAATTTAGCCGTTGAAAAATTGCCATGAGATAGCTAAATGCCTTTTTTTATGTCATTAACTACTCAACCACCACATTGATGCTGCTACTTTATTAGCTACGATAGAATTTAACGAGCCATCTAGGAATCTACGTACACGTCAATTCATATCCGTCACTGGTTATAGAACTCGTTTTGGCCAGTCTGATCCTATGTCAGCTATGTGTCGAACTTTCATCAATAACTATAATTTATTTGATTTCAACATATCAACTATTCTTGTACACCAGTTCTCACCTATCGATTTATGTACCTTACATAGTTTATAAGCACTAATTTAAGTACATTCATGTAGGATCTTTAAAATCCTGATGGATTAATCAATAAACATATTATGTTATGTGTTAGATTATAATAAAACCGAAATGAATTATGTTTTTTTTTTATTGTTAAAAATCATCCAGATTGAGGTATCATATAAATAAATGAATAAATAAATGTACTGCATAATTCTAAAATCATACCATCAAAACCCTCCCTTTTCTATCGCTGCACATTGAAACACCAAACGCAATTAAATTGTAAGCTTTACAAAAATTCATTTTCTTTTATGTTTTTAATTCCATTCCTTCCTAGGGAAGTTATCAATTCAAGCTCTCCACAATTCAATGTTTAGCTTTTCGTTAACGTGTTGCTAGCCTAACCTATCCTAACGCCTTGAAGCTCGTATCTATGCTCAGCCGCAGTCTTGCGTGAAATTATCTTTGATTGAGAAGTGTAAATTCAATTATGCCCTAAATAGGTTTTTAAATCCTGTTTGGTTTGCTACCAGAGAGAGCTCTCAAAAATCCTGTGGCCACAGCGACATTTTCAGCTCGTTGCTTCGGTTGCACCAATACGGTACGGCAACCATTTCGCTCGAAAGGGGAATTCGATTTTCATTCATCTCCATTCTGTCACGCTACCGCTGTAGCTCGTTCTCTTCTGAAGCTTCCCCTCTACTCGGAACTTCCAAATCAAACGTGTACATACATTTAACGAACAAAATCGTTCCGCTAACCTAGTGATCGTTGATGGGTTTGCAAGCAAACTTTACATTCCATTGGTTGAGCGGGTGGTTTTTTTTATTCCCATTTTGTTGTGTTTACCAGGAAAAATCTCGTGGGACCATTCACTGGAGGAGAAAAATGAAACATTTCCCGTATACCGCAATCCTCGTTGCGTACTTCGTCAGCTCGAATTACCCGTCGCGCCACGCTTTCGTATCTTTCATTTTATTCGTTTGTCAAAGCCGGAAATCTAATTTCATTCCGAGTTTGCTTTATAGCCCGTCATGCGTATGCTTGTCTTGTAAAACCCACCAGTAAAAAGAAGCAAAAAAGCGCTACAAAAAAAAGAAACATGCTTTCCTCATGCGATGTCGGAACGTGCCATTCAACGATTATCAATAGCCCAGCAGCTCGCTATGGAACAGCACCACTAAGTGCAGGCACGCGTTCTCTTATTCTTATTGGTAAACACAGTTTTTCACCGCGCTCCACGCATATCACTTCCGCGTAATAGATGTGGGTGCGTGCTTTGTCGTTTCCATCAATAAATTCGTTCATTTACTGCAAGTCAAATCCATCGACACGAGCTCCATCATTCATTGGCAATCAGCCAAACGGTACCGAAAATGTATACAGCACCGACAACGAACAGAACATGGTTTTACCTCGCCTGCAGGTAGCGGTGCGGTATGGAGGACTCGAACCACGCCAGGTTAACAAGGCGGAGCAATTCGCTTTATTTATTTTACTCCCAACATTTCCTCTGAAAAGACAATAAATCTTACCGGTACATCATTAATCGTCCACGTCAAATTTGCTGCTGGTTTCGAATTATGCGAGGTGCAGTTGGCTCGTAGAATATCGCCTGGCCGATACCTCGCCTGCACTCCCGTCACGGATGGCTGTTCAATAGGTGGCTCTGTGGAAAGATGTCGAAGATTCCATCCGGTAGAAGGGGCCGATCAGCGATGATTATTATTTCCAAGAATTCCCACCACGATGATGGTGATGATAATGCCGGCAATGCAGTTGAGTTCCAGTTTCACCGGTGTTCGAATATGGTCAGTCCACATATGTTGTGCATGGAAAAAAGAAAATGAATGGAAAAAGTTGAATAAGACCAACTGATTTGAAATGAGGAAATTGTGCCACGCTCTCTGGGTTTAGACCGGTGAGCGATGGAATCGAATTGAATAAGATAAATGAAGATTGTATGGATTTGCTTCTGACATTCCTAATGCAGAACCGGGCATAGTGGGACATTTTTGTCCTGATTGCGCCAGTTTCGGTGAAAATGGCTTTTGATCTGCAAATACAATTTCTTAAAAAAATCTCAACATTCATCCCATTGGAATCATTTCAAATTGCTCAAAAATAAGTCTGCATCGAGCATGATCGAATATTTTAGATGCTCTATTTCGAGTACGGTGGTTAAAGGCGACGAAAGGTTTCCACAAGTGACCTAGCAGTGTTGAAAAATGATGTCACCCTTCGATTAGCTAGAGCCTGCCTGACAATCGATGCTGCTTCCATTCTACTGCCCAGTACAAGCAAGCAATGCATCTGAGTGACCTCTAACTGACGACAACGACGACAGCCAGGCACAGTTCATTAGATTTATTGATGTTCTTACGCTACTCGGACAAGGGTCACCATCACTGGTGCATTGGTGATTTATCGTGCCGTACACCATCGTTCAGTGCAAGAGCAAGCTGGCCTGTACTGCACCGAAGCGAATTAGCCAAAAGAGCAAATGCATTAGCTCGCCAAAGGTGCACGGTACCGGGCGTCTCCACCAGGCGTCGAAAGTCTCATACCGTTGGCAAAAGAGTTCGTGAAGTGTTTGAGTGAACGGTGGTAAGATCATTAATTTATACTCGTTGCGACAAGCACCGGGAGCGGGAGGCTACTGTGGCTGTTAATGCAGTGAGTCAGTGCAGCGTGCTGTCGGAGCGCACGGAAGTGTACTTGCGGTGTTGTGTATCGTGATGATTAGTAAGATTTTACAGCTAATACATTATTCATTATCGTCGTGATCAAGGCCTTGGTGGCCCATACAGCAATGGTGAGAAACTAGGCTACTGTGCATCCACCGGCAACATCAAAAGCGAACGATTGCAGCAAAGCACAGCGAAGACGAGCGAACCGAAGCAATCTGATTTGCTGCCTAACTGCTGCGTAGAGTCTAGCCCAGCGCTCCGCCCGTTGTAATTAATATGTAATTAAATAAGGCTTTCCAGCGATTGCAAGTGTAAGCGCCGCGTAAACCGAAACACCCGACGTCATCGTGTGAATCTGTACATCCTCGTTACCGTCTCAGGGGCTGCGAGAGAGCCCGGCTGGTGCCAGGGCAGGGGCTGGCATACGATTTTCTCCCTTTCGTTCCCTTCACTGCCAGCATAGCGTTCGCGTCGGGTATGCGGGCGATTTGTATTGCCGGGATAATAAATGTGTGATGCAAAAGCGTACGGCCATCGGGCATATCGGGGATGTATTTACTGCATTTGATTACAGCGCAATTGATACGGCCGCTAAACGGTGGGCGGTGGTCATGGAAAGCGCTTGGCCCAATGCATATATGTAATCCTATTAACCGGCATAATAGGATGCAAAATGAGACGAGGGATTTGTAATGGGATATGTGATTTGCTGCCACAAAATTTTCATATTCTCCTACGTGCCGTGCCGGTGTTCAAAACGCTCGATACTCGATAGCGTTACCGTTTGTTCGGTTTGGTTTAGTTGTGATCTGAAACAAAACAATTAAAATCGAAACTCAAATTATGCGAATCACCGTACGGTGGGCGATATATAGGGGGAAGCGATGGCGTTGCAATTTAAATTTTGACTAATGATCGATTTTAATTACATTGCGTTCATCGCCAGTCGCACAGTAGCTGAATGTACAGGCAAATGATTTGTTCGAACGAATTAATGTATTTCAAAGTAGGTAGAATGGTTTCTTACTAGCATTAACCTACCAACCCAATCGAAATGTTTGACCACTGACCGCTATTGTACTGTAGCTATATTAATGAAGAATGTTGCATACAAAAAGCAACCTTTTGTTCGATATAATTCATGTCAAAAACTGCAAGTAAAACAGGGCTTACCACCAAACTGCTGCCATAATCCACCCATTCCGTAAGCAGAATGAGCAGATTTTCCCAAACTACACGCTAACGATCTCATTTACCTCTCGATACCACAGAAGCAAAGCAGAAAGGAAACATTTTATACCGTTCAAAAAATGTGAGCTCAAAGAAGCATAACAAAATAAGTGGGCAAAAAAGTTGCTTCCATGCGCGTTCAATAAATTCGTACGCTCCAGTTGGTGCCGGATTAATGCTTCAACGTTGCAGACCCCTAATTCCAGCACGCCCCAATGCTTGCCCCAGTGCGCTGGCAAGTTGTGCAAGTTGTTTGCCCTGCCCTGGTTCGCCACGATTGCGTCACATCGTCGTAGCCGCCTGCCGGTGCAAAGGATCATTACGCTTTTGGGAGCTGACATTTATGCGGTCACGCGGCTATCTTTTGCGTCCGTTTCGTTTTTGTGTGCGCTTCGCCGAGCTCTCGATTACTGCGCGCACCCGGGAAGGGCCGCAGTCGCAAGCGTCTCAGGAAAGATGGGAAATCAAACAAAAACAGTGAAGAGGAAAATATTCCAACTGCCTCTCAATTGAGAGGTTAGAAATGTACACGCATCGGGAGAATGGCGTTTGGGATGAGTGCTTGAAAAGGTATTTTTTCACGGAAAGAACATAGGCAAGCCTGCAGCGAAGAAAGCACTGGTCGGTGGAATTGCCAAGGAATAAATAAATTCCACGGCAATTTTGTACGCTCCAGCTGGGAGCGGTAATATTCAATATAAAATCATTGAACCATCCTGCCCTGGAGTGGAAAAAAACGGAAACATCATTGGCAACATTGGGCGCGGGTGCGAATAAAGCGCACCCGATAACGCAAACCGTTACCTCGCTGCCTCTGCTGCCATTCATGCTGGAAAAGTGCTTTCGAGTGCTTCTGCACCCGCAGGCTCCCTAACGCGAATGCTTGCAAATGTCAAACGGAAAGGGCAGATTTGATGGTGAGAAAAAAGTGGGGAATGGGATTGGGGAGAAGCAGCAGCGCAACATTACTGGATGACAGCGTCGCAATGTTTCAAAGTGAGTGAGTGAAAGCAGTGGTAAACTGGCCCCGGATCGATGGAAACCGTTGAGATCAAAATCTAATAATTTTTTATTGGCCATATTAAATTGTACGCCTCACGGCTACGAACGGTAGCACCGGTAAGCATGGGTTCGCTGTTGAATGTTGATGCTTCGATGTGACGTTGTCGAGTTTTCTTGTTCGTAATACGAGCGTGGTAATCACATTTTGGACGAATTTTCCCAGAAATTCTATTATTGTTTTCCACGTAAAGAGCGTTTAGAGCGAAACCATTCCAAAATGTGTGCTTTAAAACGGTTCCGAATAATGCAACGGCACAGGTATATAGAATGGAAACGAGAAAGAATGAATAGTGACTAAGAATTTCTTATTCAAATATGATTGATATATAACATGCGTGCATTTTTGTTTTGGTTTGCTTCCCATGTCACAAAGGTGAATGAGGCCAATCAACTCAAAGTCTCTATGAAAATAAACAAAACAAATCCCATGTCATGGTTTTTTGTTGTTTCCCAAAAAGATTGGAATATTTCCCGTATTTTTTATTTCTCCCAAAAGATGCTGTGCGTTTTCTTGATTTTCTTTACAATTTCTTACATTGGTTTTCAATTTTTGAATTTGAAGAAATTTACATAACAATGTCATAAAAATGTGTGTGGTCCAATTGATTGTGAGACGAACCCTACATTTTTCTGAAAACAACCAACAAAACATGGAAAACCCTGTAAACATTGTACCTTTTTCGATAATGGGATAATCTAGAATGTAATTAGGCTATGATAGATAATGATATGATAATGGGACATGTCCTGATCATAATCGTAAAAATTAACAATTCAAGATAAAATCAGACCTTGCCAATACTCTACTTCTTCTTTTTTAGCACTACAACCGTTGTCGGTCAAGGCCTGTCTGTACCACTAGTGGGCTTGGCTTTCAATTAAGTTGAACTTATTGATAGGTCATAGCAGGATAGTCAGTTCTCCGTAACAGGGCATGGTCCAACTGAGGCTTGAGTTGTTGACAAGCATGTTGTTAAGTCACTCGAGTTGACGACCGAACCACGAGACCGGTCTCGTAATACTCTTATCTTCTTCTTCTTTGGCACAACAACCCGACATTCAACCGCTTCTTTCGTTAGATAAACTGTAAATGATGACTGCTTACATGATAGTTTGACACACAATTAGTGTCAAAAAAATTGCCAAACGCTGATCAAATGAAGGTATGAGGCCTCCCACATATTTTGTAACCTTGAAAAATGGGTAGGATAGGTTATGCACGGGAATGAGATATGATTTTCGCCATGATGCTCCATTCCTTTAACTCCCACGCCTTTAGTGCCTCACTGACCGCTCGAAGTCCAATTGAAACAACAGAATTGCATTAATTTAGAAGAAATGCACTAGGTAGATCAATAATAATAAATTTAATTCACGTCTACGTAATGTTTGGCCAGCGTAAATAAGTAAAAATCTATATAGACTAGTGATGGGCGGGTCGACCCGAACCTATCGGGTCAGAGCCATCAGTAAGCGACCCGGAGTCGTTCGGGTCGACCCGAAAGGTACAAGTAGGTTCAGTGGGTGCAACGACTCCGGTAGGTGCGAGAAAGCATAAGCGACTCCGACCCGTTGGTGCGGCGAGTTCGGGTCGGGTCGGGTCAAGATAGGTTCAATCCGACCCGACCCGACCCGAACTCGCCGCACCAACGGGTCGGAGTCGCTTATGCTTTCTCGCACCTACTGATCTATCGGGTCGACCCGAACTCGCTGCACCCTCGGGTCAAACTGAACCTACCGTGACCCGACCCGACCCGAACTCGCTGCACCAACAGGTCGGAGTCGCTTATGCTTTCTCGCACCTACTGATCTTTCGGGTCGACCCGAACTCATTGCACCCGCGGGTCGGATTTGATTCCGACTCCGACCTAGCGCACCCGCTGCACACACGGGTCTTAATCGATTCGGACTGGCTTGCACCCGACTCCGGGTCGGGTCGTGAAATGAATCGTATGACCCAACACTAATATAGACGAATACTTTTTGCGTGACAATCAAACGACTTTTTTTGGTTTTGTATGTGTTTTAGTTGCTATTGTACTAGTTTAATGATGTTTTTTTAATAATACGTTTTTTTAATAATTCTTTCTTCTTCTTCTTTGGCTCAACAACCGATGTCGGTCAAGGCCTGCCTGTACTCACTTGTGGGCTTGGCTTTCAGTGACTAATTGATTCCCCCCCATAGCAGGATAGTCAGTCCTACGTATGGCGGCGCGGTCTATTTGGGGATTGAACCCATGACGGGCATGTTGTTAAGTCGTACGAGTTGACGACTGTACTACGAGACCGGCTCAACGTTTTTTAATAATACGTTTAATAATAATACTATTAATAATAATAGTAATACGTGTGCATTGATGGTCCCTTTAGGGGGCGATACCGTGGTACAGTCGTCAACTCGAACGACTCAGTAGCACGCCCGTAATGAGATCAAGCCCGGAATGGACCGTCCCCCCGTAGTAAGGACTGACTATATTTATTCGGTAGCGTGCTACTAAACCAGTCTCGAAAGCTTGTAAAGGCCGGCATGTCCGCGTAGGACGTTTACGCCAAATAGAAGAAGATGATGGTCTCTTTATCAAACCTCATCATTACTTTTACCGCCCTATGCCTATTGCGGCCATAATTCGCATTTTTCAGTCAGACGAATATTTTTTGGACTGACTGTACATGAGATGGAAATGTATAGTTACTCTAGGTTTTGTGCAGAAAATGCACAATTGTCCCTAAAAAGTGTTTGGCTGTGTGGAATCGTTTGTGAATATGTTTTCATCTAACTGTCAAAACAAGGTTTAAAAATGGTGAACCGAAATCAAGCTATGCATCGAACTCTGTATTATATAGAATTTGGACTTAATGATAACAACTAGCAGCATAGTTAGTCCTACATACGGTCCATTCCGGGCGTGAACCCATGACGGGCATATTGTTAAGTCGTGCGAGTTGACATCTGCACCACCAAACTGACTCAATACTCTTATGGTATGGCTTATCGTATTTATATTTGAAAAGTCGCAGACTATTTGAGCTATTGGGTTTCAAGGAAGACATACACTTCACATTCTAAGCTTAAGAGCCTTTTGTTATTATTTTTCAAATTTGGCAAACTACTCCTACTGATATCAAGAGTTTTATCAATCTAAAGTAAGGGTTTCCAAACTACAGCCCGCGGACCACATGTGGCGCTCCAGCGCTTACTATGTGCTTTGCGATGACTTTGTAAAGATCAAAATAAATAGTCTATTGTTTTCATGATTCAATTGTATTGTATTCAAACAAAAATAAAAATATGTTTTTTAGTTTTCGAGTTTTCTGTCAGTGGAACACTATCCGGGTTTTTTATTATTTGACAGTTACGGTACACCGTATTGAATTTCAGCGCTTGTGTACAAAGAAAGATGCAAAGCAAGATCGTTTTGTTTTGTTGTAGTTTGTAGTTTGTGTTTCAAAAGAGTTTAAGTAATTTTAATAATCTTAAAATTGATCCAAACAATTTTTAACATTTCTGAGTACAATATTTATCCTACAGTAAAAAAAAATATTTCATAAGCTAACCTGAATGCCCCTGCCACGAATAGACTTTTTTTTACATATTTTACAGGATGAAACAATCTAGGCTGAAAATCTGAGGCAAGTATTGTGTGTGGTTTTCCATTGAGCGTTGACATGATTTCTGCCTCCAAGAATCAAACTCCATATAAAACAGCTGCGTAGTACCGTAAAAGCCCATTTTCAGCTTTTATGCACTTGAATCGTTAGTCGCAATCATAGTCTTGTTAGCAACAGCTGAGTCAGTTTTTTTTTTCGATGTCGATTCACAATTGCTTTCAAATTACTTACTTCATCTGAAAATTAGTTTTTAGTATATTAATAGTGTTGGTAGGGTAAATGCACCAATATTGGTGCAATTTCTAGGGGTACAGATGTGTTTTAAAAGATTTCGTGTGTCAAGATGGTAAATATTTTTATAAATTTTAAATTAAATGTGAATATTTTAACATATAGCAATTGGAATATGTTTTATCTTCACATTTACAACCATTTTTAAAATCAAATACAACAAATTTACGAAAAAATGCATATTTTTGTGACTGCTTTGTTGTACCTATAATCGAGCTATGGTCCATATAGTCGTCGTATTGTGTTCCTATAGTGGTGGTAAACAAAGATACCTCTAAAATAGTTTATAATATAAATGAAACATAGTTTTCAAGCTGTTTTCATGTGAATAGTAAGAATTATTGCCATAATATTGATTTCTTGAGTAATTTGATAGGAAAAAATGTTTAAAAATTGATTGATGAATATATTGACTTAAGTACTGTATAATACCTGTCGTCAACCCACATCCCGGAGAGTGTGTTTGATTTCAAGTCGATTTTTCACTCAGCCAAATATGCGAATTTTGGCCTTTTTTTGGTAAATTACATAAAAAAAAACTCATTTTTGTTGCTCATTTTAACGAAAACAGTACGAAATGTCAAAGATATCCAGTGAAAATTCTTAAATGGCCTGTTTTCACTGGCTTTATGACTATAACCACTACAGGAACATGCCTGTTTTATGTACCTATAATGGCACTTACATCAATAACATTTCATAACAGTTATTTAAAAAAACTAATAATTGTGTTGTTATGTGGTCATTCAGAACGTTAACAATTTGAGGTTCGTTATAAAATCTAAAAGATTACGGAAAAACATTTCACATAATGATGGATTTTTCAGTCAATAAGTAAAGGAACGGCTCCATTTAAATTTCAAATACTTTGTAAAAGACCAAAGAATATTTTACACTCACATAAATAACAGATGTACTTTAAAATTATCGTATGGAACGCATCAATTCCAAATAGAAAATATCCTATTTGATACTTCACTACTCGACAAATTCTGTCTAGGACTAGAGGAATTAGATTCAAAATAATGCATTTTTTTAGTATCAATAACAAAAAAACCAACCAGTGTATTCCCTTTTTGGTAGAAAGCACCTTGACTCGGTGGACCATTTGCTGTTGCACGTAATAAATTACTATCTTAACCGATTGACAGCAGAAAGAAAACAAAACTCGGTTTGGTCGCACACAGTAGATATATCTCTCTCTCTGCAGTAGCATTTCAGAGTAGTCGGTCGATAAAGACAAGTCTCGGGGGCGATTTTCATCTAAAATCGCCCATTCAGCACGACCATAAATAGTCAGCAATTTTCCAAGATCCTTTGTGCGATGTCCTATCCTGTAAATCGGTCGATTGGTACGTATTAAAGCAACGATGAGGTAGGACAGCAATAATTATTTGCCATTCCCACTGGAATGGAGAAGAGATGCACATCCATGTCGACCTAGCTATCTACTCACCGATTACTTCCATGTCCCCTGAGACGATGATCGTGTGGAACGAAGGCGCATCTGCCGACACCTCGCAGCTGTACTTCCCCGCGTAGTTTGTCTCAACCGCCTTCATCACGACGTGGCTTTCGTTGGAAAGTGACCGCTGGTGTAGAACGATGTAGTGTATGGAATGAAAAAGGCGGTGGATAAAAAAGACGTTCTTTTAGATGAGCGTGTAACAGTAGAAGCAAAAATGGTTACACCAAATGGCGAATGATTAAGAAACCGAACACACCAAAGATGCTAGCTGAACGAAATGCAGAACATTAGTACATTTATCTATCTCCAATAGCTGACGAAGGATATGGTGTGCGAAAACAAAAACAAAACGAGGCGGCTACACACACACACACACACACACACACACACACACACACACACACACACACACAAACAAAAAGCAGACTTAACAGCCAATAAGCGCACAGCGGGAAAATGAAAATGCGTTTGACAACCAAACCACCAAATGAAAAACCATTCATCCTCCTTGCCTTCTCCCATGCTACAGCCACAAAGCTGTTGATTAGCTGTTCGAGTACTTTTTTTGCAGCCATTCTGTGTTCGAGGATCGTACCATCATAAAAAAATGGAACGCAAATCCCCGACAATCAATCACCATGTGGCACCGTGGTTGTTTCGTTTCAGGAGGAAGCGGTGTTTTTTTCGGGTGGTTTTGTTGCCCATCCACTTTAACGCGCTGGCAACACAACACAAAATGCTGTGTTCTGAAAGTGGCTTAATGGCTTGCCACAGTTACGGCCACATGGTCGGTAATTTAGAAGGAAAGAAATGTCGTTGTCGTGTCTGTGTAGGAAATTATAGTGTAATATTAGGTGAATATGGGGTGTTAAAAACAGTTGCATTTGTCACTTGTGGACGACGAGGCTGACGAGGATCATGATTTTAGGCAATTTTTTTTTTAGCTATCATCTTGTTCTTCCATTGAGCTAGCAATAAATGATGTTAGTGTGTATATTTTTCAGTCTTTTTCTATCTTAACGAATGTAGAACGGGATCACCCTTTTGCATATTACGAATCTAGAAGTGTTCCTGTTGTTTATGAATAAAATAATGTTTGCACTAGAAACGTTACAATAACGCCAAAAGAATATAATTTTCATAAGAACATTGTTCGAAGGACAAAGTATTATATTCTATTAGATGAAGTTAACAGACTAAATAATGTAGAATAAAACTTTGTTTAAACATTTTCCAAATTAAAGCTCTTTTATGCAAGTTGAATGAATCAAGTTTGGATAGGATTAGAAGGATTAAACAACATCTATGCAAATTAATAAGTAAATGATGAAGATACATTAAGAACATATTTGTATCCATTAGCTTCGTAGTTCCATTCCATAAGTCCATACCACCGAAGGATGCTTTATTCCGGTTTCACGCCCCAATGACATCATCGAAAAAGGTGAGAGTGTCTACGCTATATCAAGTTAAGCATAAAAAAAGCATTTCAAACTTGCATGTACTAGCTTCACCCACACATACCTCAAAACTGCTTAGCTACAACCGGAGCAAAACGAATAGAAGCCGGCAAGCCGCTTATAAGCTACCCACAGGATCACCACACGAGCGTCCGAGTTACCGATTTGGCCCGTGGTCCTGCCTGCAAAACTTCGCTACGAAAGCGTTCTCCACAGAGTAAGCCCAGGGATCTTTATCGTTGTTGTTTATCGACCGGAAAACAAAAAAAAAACGAGACACACGAGAAAAGGGACACAAAAAAGACACTAGCGGGAAATACAAGCAATTTATTTCTTATCTATTTTGCGGCGTGGTTTGTCTCCTTTCCGGAGAGAAAAGCTGATTTTCACCGTGAAACCAGCCTGACGCTGGGCCACCCGTACCATTTTCGAGAAAAGCCAATATCCAAACGCCAATACTGCTCGATCCGATTGGCATTTGTGCCAATGTATGCATTGGTGGGTGTGCGCATGTTGTGATTTTTTTTTCCAGTCGTCCAGAATGACCTTACCAAATGGTTTGGCAACACGGTGGTACTCCTTTCACTGTACGGGAGGATTCGTTCAACCGGCCGTTGGCAGAAACGGGAGTACTCGATAAATGCGTCCGCGAGGTATCCTGTTAGCAGGCTGCCTGTTCCGGTTCAAGACCCCCTCTCGTTGATGACCGGCGTGAAGGAAAGTGGCAACAGCGGCAATTGAGACACAGGGGGAGGGAAAATGTGCGAGCAAAAACCGAACGGAAATCAAATCCACAAAAAATATTGCCCCGAACGACAGTTTGGTTGGAATTTTTTGCGGCCTTGTACTTTTTTGGAGGTTCCAAAGGCTGTGCTGAGAGCTCCAAGGGATGACGCCAACTGTAGTTGATCTATGTGGCGTTACCCTCGCGCATTGCTCTCTGGAGGGTGAGTAAGTGTACGTAGGTTTCGTCTTTGTCCGTTCTATCTCGCGCACAGTGTTATATCTGAAGAAAGCCTGAGGGACAAATTTTAGCATTCTTTTTTGTGTCATCTGTTGTATTCTTGTTTGTATGGTAGTTTGTGTTTTTCGATCATAACAAGCGATGCCACGAACGCGTAAACAAAGCATAACTGTAGATGATATAGTAGACCTGGCGTTTCTTTATAACTACGCAATACATTGACAGTGTTTTAGTGACAAATGTTTTACATCATCACTGCTGCTACATGATATGCGACGCCATTGTTTATTCTTCACCTAACCTTGTTAGGGACAGTAAAGTAGTGAGAATTAAAAAAGTACAAAAAATACAAAACAACAAATTTTGAAGAATACAAGATGCAAAAGTCCTCACAAACAATACAAACCCAATAAAAATGTATCCCTCTGTGAAAGCTATAGAATCAAATATTTCTCTTTCCTTTCCTAAGCATTATCGTGTGTCTCTATAGCTGCATAGTAAATTCTCCAACTTGTGGTGAGAAATTGGTTATTGGTGCTTCCTATGTACGTTTGTCTTCTAACGTATGATAACAAAAACGCACTTTTCTTGCGGTTTTGGCTACTGATAGCAATGAAAGACGTATATTTTTCCAAATAGGGGAACATTTGGAAAAAGGCACAAGGCAGTTGTTTTACCATGGCAGGGAATGACAACAAGATGATACCCAACTAGAGCACGCTCAAATATAGTGGGAATATGAAAAAAACACAAAACGCTCGTAAACAATCTCAATTTCTGTGCGTCGTGCAATTTTACTTGGCCAACCGAGGCCAACAGTAGTTGGATCGAATGAAAGATGAGAACCTTTTTTCGTGCTTCTCAGTCAATATAGCATTTGATTTTCGCGGTGAAGATGGTTGCATGTTGCCATAATTGGAAGCTCGGGTCACGGCTCTGTGGAAACGCTCAACTGGCGCTGGTCGGAAGCCTTGCAATCGATAAAATAGTGGAGATTTCGTACTTTTGATTGGTAGTCTCGATTGAAATCGGTTTCCATGCTGCATCGGGATTCGATCTATTCGAGCACCCCCTGCTTTTCACGATCGCGCGATTGACTGATTTGAATTTTCATTAGCATCCCGGGCGCCAAAAGCTTCCCATGATTGGCGCTGGCGAGAACAACCGCTGACGAACCGCTGTCTTTGCCACCAAAGTTCTGTGTTTGGTTTGGCTATGTCACATTCGAGATTGATTTGTGGCTGTGAGCGTAAAGATTTATGGAGCTTCGCGGTCTCACGCTAGGTGTCTGTGTTGTCGGGCTGACCGGTATAGTGCACTCGTATGGCAATTTATGCTACTCCGTATCCTGCCTACGGTTGATTGTAGCGCCATCCTCATTGCTCGGGAAAGAGCGTAGTGAAAAGAAGATTAGTGAAGTGTTTTAAGTTTTTAGGTCACCGAAATTCGATCGGTGTACAATGGTAGAGGGAAGATTGAACCGAAGTCGAAACTTGTCATTGATTGCCCAGGCCTTGTTCTAGGCAAATTTTAGTTTTTACCTCTGTTTTTGATTATATGCGCTCGAAGTACCTGGTAACATTGCAATTGTAACATGAAAGGTAAAGAATAGCAGGAAATTATTTCTATTATGTAATCGAAAATCAACTCACATATCATCCTCTAGTTTACAATTTGCTTTTTTTGAACAACAACTATCAGACATACATTGAAGAAGAATATTTAAAAATTGAGTCTTTTTGAATATAGTTATACAGCTTGTTCACAGCATCACCATGGGCAAGATGAGGATTGGATTGGCATCCCCTTTAACTAAGACTTATATCTACTTGTGCTTTTCCTTGCTGTGGCCGTGTGGCGGCAAAAATGCTTAGAACAGTGTGCCATTAATCAAATTTGTCTCGCCTCGGTTGCTGGAGAGAATGAGCTTCTTTTTTCTTTATTTTAGATACATTTAGTTACTTCTCTTTGATTGCTGGCTTAGTCGTTCTCTCCCAACCGTGCCCTCATCTCATGCTCAATGGGCTCAATGTGTGTTTGTTTTCCGCCGGTATTTCCGCTGCTATGCCACTTTCTTGCGCGATTTCTTTACACACGGACAAAAAGACGCGGTAACGGCACTGCTTTGGCACTGGATGTGGCGCTAGCAGCAAAAAATTAATTGCTCCCTTAGCTTTTTGCTATCCATGACACGGAGAGACAATTTTCCGTCCGTTCGCCCCCTGTTAAAAGCATAGACATTGCATCCTGTTATTTGCGCGCCTCTTATAGCGCTCATGGATGCTTTCCTTGTGTCTTTGCGCAGTTTTTGTGTGTGTGTGCTGTGTCTGTTCATTCCCATCGCATTTTTGCTCACTTGTCATCGTGAACTGCCAGCGCTGTTGGATTCTTCTTTTTTTTTTTTTCTCACGATTTTCCACCCTTCACCGGGTTTTTACTAGTTGTTGTTGTTTTTTTTTTCTCTTCTCCGTTCCGTTCTGCCGTGACATAGGACCGAGCAGATTTCCCATGGGCAAAGCATAAGAAAGAAGGCATAAACGGTAAGCTTTTTCAGGAGAAACGGTTTTTGGGTTCGCTCGCTTGTGTCGGCTTGTGAACGCGCACGTCATCGAAATGGAAATGGATCTCGCTGGGTTTTTCATGCTGCTGCCCAGTGGGAGCAATGATTTCTTCTGAATAATGGAGTAATTCAATATCGAAATCCGTCCGCCGCGATGGTAAACAGCCCTCGGAAGGATTTTTAGCCTCGGTAAACAATTTATTGCTTTCGCCGGCGCGATTTCCAGCCCGGAATGGCTGTTTTGTTTTCACTTTTGCACGCAAACAAAAAAGATTTAAAAAAAATTACAAACCATCCATTCCAAGCTGGGATTCTAGATAGGGGACCATAATGCTTTAAATCAAAGTTAATAACATTTCTCACACTCTAAATCATTTATTATTGTGTGAGTATAAAATCGACGGTTGATTAATCATTCGACAGAAAACAAAATAGTGGTGAAGTAACGGGAAAATATTCCGATAGTGATAAAAACACAAAACATTAATACATAGCCTCGGCGTGCTAATCGTTGAAGCGTGTAACACCACGCAAACTCTTTTACGGTCCGGGGTTTTTTTTGTTGAAAAACCATTGCAAACAGTATGCGAAAGTCATTCGTTCAGCAAAAAAAAAAACACATCTGAACTTTCACCAAATGCTTGCTTTGCAACATATATCTACAACTTTGTTCACCATGCTCACCCCCGGCTCGCTGTGAACCGGAACGCCATGTAAAGTGTTGTAATTCCATTTGTAGAAGCATGCCCGTATTCGACGGGTTTGTAGTACAAGTAAAAATCCAACCCAACGTTCGGCTTACCAGATTTATGAGCGGAAAGTTCAAAAGTTTTCGCACAACGACATGGGCACGCGGAAGATAGGGTCATGTTTTGTGGGACGAAAATAATAGCAGCGTGGACGCCTGCGGCCCGAAAAGGGTGGGAAAGCGGGTAAACTAAAGCATTTCGATAGAGCACGAGTTGCACTAGCATTCCAAAACGTAACAAAAAAAAGCATTCTTCAGCGTAGGGCGAATGGGCTCGGCAAAGTCATCGTACCGTTACGGCCTGTAGTGAAAATAGTCGGCTGGCTGTAGCTGATGCT
The DNA here is from genome assembly GCF_943734735.2 of Anopheles gambiae. Lineage (NCBI taxonomy): Eukaryota > Metazoa > Arthropoda > Insecta > Diptera > Culicidae > Anopheles > Anopheles gambiae. The sequence goes on along the minus strand of NC_064602.1, from coordinate 45,447,561 downwards.
AAGCAAAGATGGTCGTAGAGCAACGGTTTACGAAAACGTCAGGGCAGTAGGGTGTGGTTTGTCGAAAAAGGAAATAATATCCACTAAAAGGTTGTGTCAAGCACACCGATTTCGGAAACTATTGTATGCATAAATTTTATTTTGAACTACGCCTTTGGCTGTGTATTCCAAGCATTGCTTTCCGATGCGGAAAAGCATTTCGATCAATTTTTCATCGGAATTTAAAATAGGATAAAAGAAGGCATGTGAATCTATGCTAACCACAAGAAAGTATCATGTGAAAATTATTATTAATAGAATTTTATTTAATAAAATAAAGTTTATATTTTAATTATATTCAATTATATTATATTACTATAAAATGAAGTTTTTATGAAGTTGGTTGAACTCAGTTTAGATATGTATACTTTCAGAAATCACAAACCAAAAATAATAATGATTGCTTTCTAACACATCAATCGCCATTCCATATTTTATTTGAAAAAAAAAAAACATGCTAAAATACCTTACCTCTACGTCGATTCCACTGACGGTACTGAATACTTGCACTGACGGGTGCACCTGGGGCGTATAGCGATAGAACTCTCGTTTGCCTTTGTACCATTTGATCGAGTATAACCGCTCGTTGTCCTCTAGCTCGTACTCGCAGAAGAGATGGACCGGATCGCCTCTGCGAACTGCCGTTGGGACGGTGACTCGTACGTTGCGCAGCCCTAGCGACAGTTCTGTAGTGTTGCAGATGGAAGATAAGCGAAAAAAAACGAAGAGAATAAAATAAGATGCATACAGTCATTACTCGGATTAAATCCCGCGATTAGTGCGAAATAAAGCCAATTTTATCTCGCAAACTCATGTGTGCCACGACTAAGCAAGCGCAGATTGCGGCAAGTAAATCCTTTTTGGATAAAGTCATACACCACCCTTGCCCGTTTTCTTTTTACTTTAGATATCTCTTGATTTACTCCTGTTGCAGGATTCTTCTCCAGCCTGGAGCGGTACAGTTCCAGCTGCATACACAGCACAATACAGGATTCCAAAAAACAACTATAAAAACAACAGTTTGAGTACAATTTATACTGTAAAGTGAATCAACAATACGGGATTGCATGAAACCATTTCTTCTTGTGGCAACAGGGTTTGGACGAAAAAATTGGTTTAATCTTGCATATTGTGCTTCTGTATTTTTCTAGCTTTTTTGTTGCATGTTTGCTAGATGGCAAGCGTTAAAATACAACCCGTTAAAAATATCTTTTTTTTATTGTTCTTTATGTTTGCCTCACGTGTAGTTTTTTTTTCCTTTTCTTTCCATTCTCTCTGTTATACCGGTGCGCCGTGTTTACTTGCTCGATGCACCACTTTAGCTTTGATAATTTAATTAAAAATTCGTTTTTATGCCTGTAGGTGCCTCTGCTAAGCTGTATTCGAGCGATGTCCTAGATATTAAAAATGAAAATAAAAGCAAATTGAAAGCAAACACACAAAGAGAACATTTTGTTTTTGTTTCTTTTAGTTTTGGTGTTTTTTTATTATTTGCACCGGCTAAACGTGTTTGCTGCAATCCTGGTAGCAAATGGATATTTTTGTGGCACATCTAGTTAAATAAAGTAGCTATGTGTGCAGTCGGCAGTCGAATTTTTGTTTGTTTGAATTCAAAAAAGTTCTTTAACATTTTTGCATGCTTTAGCGCAGTGACAGATGACGCAGTGAAAATAAGTTATCATGTTAATGCAATCCATTGGTTGATCATACAATCGTTGACATGATTGTTGCACTGTACCCATAAAAATGATATTGTCCCTATAGCTATAGCATTGTGAATGACGTATTCAATTTAAATAGTCTCTAAATGATCTTCGAACATTTTCTGTTAATATGGGAATTAAGGATACAATTTAATTATTAACGCGACATGTATTTAACACCTGACTACAACCATAATTGAAAAATCATCACCCCTACCATTCGTCTGAAAAAAAACCAAAAACTTCATTTTGTGGCAGCATAATCGTTTGATCATCGTCTATCACTGATCGGGCCGAAGTCTTAGGATCTTGATTAGGGGAAAGACGAAAGGTCACTCTTTCGTCTAACACTAAGACGAATGAGGGAGTTTTTAGCGTCTCTAAATGAAAATTCTGTACAAATCGAGCTTAAAAAATGCTTTTTTTTTTATTGAAAATTAACTCTCCTGTCTGTTCTTCAACATCGCCCTGGAAGGTGTCATTCGAGTTGCGGGGCTAGGCAACGACATCCGTGGCACGATCAGCTACCGGTCTCTCCAATTTCTTGGCTTCGCGGATGACATCGACATCATCAGCAGTACAACAGCGAAGGTTTGTGAGGCATACACCCGACTCAAACGCGAAGCAGCAAGAATTGGATTGAGAATCAATGCGACGAAGACGAAGTACCTGTGTTAATTATTATTAACGACCGATTCGCTCGGAAGGTGTTGTTCCCAGTAATTATCGATAGAGGGCGACACGGCCCGCGTTTGGTCAACTTCCAACACTGATCGGGCCGAGTACTTCCGAAGGCTCACGATCGGGGCTACGGGAGAGAAGAAAGTTCACTCTTTCGCCGTAGCCCGAGACAAGTGACGGATTTTTTAGCGTCGCATAATAAAATCATAACACAAAGGTAGCTTAAAAAACGCTTGTTTTTACTAAAAGTAATTTACTACGGGCGAAAGAAAGAGTGCTGTTGATAACGTCTCAACAACCTACTTGCCGGAAACTCAGACCAACAGGAAAGCAGTGTATTAGTTTACGGCGACAATCTCGAGGTGGTAAAGGAGTTTTGCTATCTCGGGACGGTCGTTGCTTCGGACAACGACATCAGTAGCGGAATGCGGAGACGCATTGTGCTGGGGAATCGAGCATATTATGGGCTTCACCGTGTGCTGGTGGCGAAGGGTGGTAGAATATGACGGCTGGGGCATGTCATGTGGATGCCGGACTCATGCCCCACCAAGAAGGTGTTCGACAGCGATCCTCAGTTCGGCATAAAGCGCAGGGGAGTACAGTGTACTCGATGGCTGGACCAGGTTATGCGAGACCTTTCGGAGATCAAAAGCTATAGCCAGGGACCAAACATCCTGGAGAATTGTTGTTGACCGGGCCATGTCACATCGACGTGCTCTATCGTGAGCAGGCCAACAAGAGAGAGAGAGAGAGAGAGAGAGATTTAAAATTATAATTTACTGCGGACGAAACAAAGAGTTCTGTTGCAGTTTTTAACAACAAATGTTGAGCTCTAAAAAATATGAAAAGTTACTAGTTCTTCGTCTTCTTCTTTGGCACAACAACCGTTGTCGGTCAAGGCCTACCTTATATCCACTAGCGAAGTGAGCTTGGCTTTCAGTAACTTATTGTTACCATAGCAAGATAGTTAGTCCTACGTATGGGGGCACGGTCTATTCGAGACTTGAACCCATGACGGGCATGTTGTTAAGTCGTACGAGTTGACGACTGTACTATCAGACCGGCTCAATGCTCAAAGTTACTAGTTACACAAGCAAAATATTTGTATCAACGCTTGATTTAGTGATCCCTTGCAGATCTCTTGATTAACTTAACTATATCCATTCTTACAAATATTATGCATCAACCAATCTACCTAAAATACTAGTACTAATACTAATATTTTATCTTTATTGGGTAAAGTTCATCTGACATATCATATCTTAAATATTCTCATAATAATTGAAATGCTTACAAACTAACAAGACATTACAACACCACAGTTGTTCTTTTATCAGTTTAATTAAATCTTATTCTCTCTTATCTCTTAGCATACTGAACAGTGTGACTATAATGCTATTAGTATTGTATGAACAAGTGTACTAGTGATCAATAGAAAATGTATCTATATGGACGGTCCCATGGTACAGTCGTCTATCCTGCTGCGTGGTAATGAAAGTCTCGAAAGCCTGTATAGGCCGGCATGTCCGCGTAGGACGTTACGCTAAAAAGAAGATATAAATATACACATACATATACATATACATACACATATACACGTCAATGAGAAATAACACTAATAATGGCATGGTACATCACTAGTACACTCAGCTGCAGAGCATTCAATGCCGCAAGAGCTTACGAAAATCCTTTACTTATCCAACCATCAACGCCATTAGTGGGTTATACACGGTTCTATGGTTAAATCGCTCACCATACCAACTTAATATCGACTGAAACTGTTTCTACCACCACCGACAAGCACAGGAAAAACTGAACCCGAATGCATCCGACTATCGGTAGTGCACCAGAACTCAGAAAAACAGTATCCTCTAACCAGCACCGGCTCCAAAAGCAATGGTGAAAAATCGTTTCATCGTACCGTAAAATGTACGCAGATTGAATGAGGCCATGTGCTGCTCGGGCGCATACGTTTCTGTACGCGCACTGACCACTGTGCAGCGGACACGAGTTGTGTACTTATCCGTCGAGTCGTGTCGTGACATTCGTCAACAGACGTAGCAAATAGTGATGCCGGGCTGGGCTGAGTGATGTCCCGCTTGTCGAATGCTGTAGGATGACAAGCAGCAATGTGTTTCTGCTGTGGTAAAAGGTTAGTTGGAAGAGCGGCTTGGCTGAATCTAACCCCAAAGCAGCACCTATTTCCGGGATAATAGGTTTTGCTGCATAACGCCAGAACCGTGGCGAGAGGAACAGCTGCTCGCAGTGAATGTGTGGCATGATAGAGTGGAAGGGAGATATTTAAAGAAAGAAAAATTAGCGCGAAACAAATGAGCAAATAGCAAACATCCATTCCGCTAATCCGATGCCATTACTGCAATGTTTTGCTTTGGTTCGTGCGGTGTAGAATACCGGATTGTTCTAAACATATAACTGTAGGAGTGAAATCAGCTTACAGATAGCAGTACATGCTATGCATGTTGTAGTAACAAATGCAGTGTTGCGTGGAACTTCAGTTTGGTGCCATTTTATGTCCTGTCAGCATTCTCATATGCTGACGGAGACGCCTGGTGTGTTGATGTTAGCTTTTATTTCGCTATTATGATATACTTCGGAAGCGATCGTGTGGTTCAATATTAGACGCTTCAGTTCTTATAATAAAACAAAGATGTGGTTTGATTTCGACACATGATACTTGATTTAATTTAAATGCCAACATTAAATAAATAAATAATAACAAAACAATAACTTTGTTGCAAGTGGAAAGGCTCATTGACTAACAACAATGGCCTGTCTGAAAAGGGTGCCGTATCGTCCAACTTCCGTGATAAAAAGTGCATCTCCCCTTAAGTAAGAGTCAAGAAAGTGTCCCAAATTTATGAGAACTGCTCAACCCCTTTTAATGCAGCTGCAACCGAAACATTTCCAATTCTACTCAACAGCTTGTTTGTCGTTGTTATTTTTACTATGTTTACTGGTTCGGTGTTTGTTTTCCTTGCCGAATGCAAAACTCTGCCAGACTGTTGTGTGGTATGCACGGAACCGTATGTGAAATGTTTACGCACGGAGGAAATGGTACGGGCATAAACATCGCACTACCAAGAGCGATTCTTTCCATCCGCTATTCCGCATTATTGCCTGATATTCGTAGCGCTTGCTTCTGCTTGTGCCCTGATGTGTAAATGTGGCGCTATATCAAGCTTCCACCAACCTAACGCATTAGCATGGCGCGGGAAGGTGTTTGTGCCCATCCGCCAAGCTGTTGTAACAAGCAAGGAAGGCATGGGTAGGCTACTCAAGCAAAATACTGCGGGCTATGAGACCGCCACTGGCATATACACGCCATCTGCTTTTATTATTATTTGTTTTTGCTCGATCTATCTATTTTATGTTATTTTTATTGCTGGTTTGACTCAGCCATCCGCCAATGATTGGGTGGGTAAGGCCAGGACCATTTTTCTTGCAACTTTTATCACGTGAAAGGGCCAAGCTATCGTCAAACCTAGGTTGCGATGCAAGAGTGGCTTCATTTTTCCACGCTGAAATGTGAACTCGTCACTCGCGGGTAATCGTAGACGAATTCACTCCGCAATTGGCTCAGCGGTGGACGGTTACAGGCGGATCCCCCGATGTTACATGTTGGCACTGCTGTGCTGTCGTGGCAAGAAACGGGAATAACAAAAACACATACCAGACAGCTAAAAATAAACGGCCGGAAAGCAGTTGCTGGCGCCAACGCAATCCGTCCACAACGGTAGACGTTTGGCATCGTGGGATGCGACGTCTGAGCATCGTGATGCTCGTTGGTAAACAGGGCACAGATGCACGGAACACCCATTTTTGCACAGGATGAATGCTTAAATAATCTGCACGCGAGTAAAAGTGTCTCGCTCAGATCATGGACTGGTTCGTTGCAAGAACCAACACGGGCTAATGACATGGCATTTTGGAGCAGATAAATAGCCATCTAAACCTTGCTTGTTCTAATCGAGATGGCTGCCCGTATGGGAACGTTTGCAACAAGGGCTTGAGATTAGTAGGTCGTTGAGGAGATTACTAACCTATTACTTGTATCTATCCTACTCGCGGTTGTAATTGTTGGTTATGGTGAATTGCATTTGCTGCACTTGGTAATTTCTATCTTGTAATTTCTATCATTGTTTCAAACATTTTTTTACAATGTTTTTTTTACAAATTTATGTTTACGTGAGAAATGAAAGTGAGCAATTTGGTGCTCCTTTGCTATCAGTAAATAGACCAATTTAAAGATGCTTATTTTCACAAATAATTAAATTCATTTAGTCGTTATCATTTTACCGGTATCGTGTCTTATCTGCAGACACTTACTGATAACAAAGATTTTGTGGATTTGTAAAGTTTTTTGACAGCTTGTTTTTAGTTATTGCTACACTAAACAAATCATCCAAATCCTAGTTCACATAGTTATAGTTTCACGGTAATTTGCCAAAAGACGAAAGCAATTGCTTTTGCTTGTTTTTCACTACCACCAACTGTTTGTGCAATTTATTTAATTCAATTTTAAATTTGCTTTCATTGAAATGGAAAACTGGGCTAGATTTGAGCATCAGCGCTCAGTCACTCAGTACCCTTTGACACTAGATGTTTCCCAGAGTGCCCTCTTCTTCCATTCTCTTCTAATGTTGGTACACGCTATTTGAACAAACTCTTGTTTCTTCCTCCAAAAGATTTCGTGTTTGCGCTGTGAAATTTGTTTGCTTTCCATTCTCTCGCCTATTTCCTTTCGAACGCTATTTTTGAACCAAACACTTCCGGCCCATGCAGAAGTAGCAGGAAAACCGGTGACGAACGGAGGAAAAGCAAAAAAAACAATAGAACATATTTTCCACTGCTCTAGTCTTCGTATCGTAACTGGGTTTACGCTTTTCATCTTTGTATCTTCTACGCATACACATATACACACACAAACCCACTTCGAAACGCTAACGCTTCTGTGTTTGTTTTCCACCTCGGAAAAGCCCCGGTTGAATGCGTTTCAGTTCCACCGCCCACATGGGGCAAAAGGTGGAACGGAAAGCGACGGCAGAGGCGTACAGCTTTTTGCGTTCTTCTTTCGCAAACGGAGCTTTTTAACTGTTTGATTCGTTGGCAGGGAGTTAGTGGGAAAGTTTTCCGTGCTATGGTTTTAACGTATGGGCCTGGGTTTTGTTTTTCCTGCTTAGCGAATGCTGTTATTTCTATCGGTTGCGCTAAAGTACTTTTCGTTTTCGGGTGCGCATTCAAGCAAGCTAAAATAAACAGTGCTGCAAATGAGATTTTTTGCTTAGGCGAGGCTACTCTCCCTCCTTTTGCCTGGGCTATTTTCGCTTGCTTTTGCTATTTCCTTTATTTGTTTACGACAACATCCTGCCCAAGCAAGTTCACTTGCACATCCTTGATGGAGCGCAGAAGTTTTTTGATTTTGTTGATTGTTCTTGGAAAAATCACACGGAACCGGTTGCGTTGAAAGGCGCTGAAAGTAGCACCAGGTCGAAAATTGTCGAAATTTCGCAGAAGGCTATCGATAAAGAAGTGAATCGTGTGAAATGAGTTTCGTCGATTTATTTATTAGATTTCAAGATTTTCAAAATAACCAAACCGTGCAAGAAAAACAACCAGGATAGTGTAATACGGCTGCTAGAGTTAGTGTGTGTTTATTATGTTCGTATAAATCACATAAATTTAAAACGTTGGACATGAAAACCATATGCAACAATTTAATCCAAAATCATTGATTTAATGGTTATAAAAATAAAAAATAGAGAGAACATCAAGGCAAAAAGCATAACAATAAAGCAAATATTATACGTTTTCCCAATTGTGAAATTATTAACTGATGAAATTAAACAATAACATCTAAGACGCAAAGTGGATATTCATCCCCAGGTCAGCCGACTTCTACAGTCCCTTAATATCTTGCTTCAATCTTCTTTACTCCATTCAAAATGGGTCTTTTGGGTTGATTAAGTTTCGCACAATGAAACTCATTATTAATGTGAAAATCTTTTGTTCCAGGAAAATGTTCCGATAATCTTTGATAACATTTTCCTGCCAGCCAGAACTTTGACCGGCATTTCGGTAGCGACGGCCCGAGGCGGTAGCCCAGAACAGGGAATAGAAAATTCCACTCAAGATTTAATTTCGATCGGTTTTCGGTCTGGTCTCGAAGCAGCAGCGAGCTTCCGTCTCATCCCGCCTTGGAAAGTATTGTTTGCTTCAACCATCAGCCAGCAACAACCTCGGCCCACATCAAAACACCCGACCATCATCGTCATCTGCACATCATTATGCTCGGCCTCGGCCGGCGGTAATCTATGTATCGCATCGGTCGAAAGTCAAAAAAAATGTGCGGCCTGAAAGTTATGACAAAAGTTCAACGTGAAGCTGCTCGGTAAAACTTCACACAATGCTATCGCAAACCGCTGGCCAGCATACCGGGTACTGTCTTGGAAAATACGATGATGGCGGAGGAAATGAGACTTGAAAATCGTCCCACATAAGGCGGCGTGCGATACGTGTGTTGAAAATGGCATAAGAAATCCTCCTTTTCCGCGCTTACCTTCCGCTAGCGTGCTCAACCCTCGCCCAGAGATCAACAAGAACTGAGAATGGGAGAGCACAATTCCTCCACACAACTCACCTGAACGGTGGCCGGATTGTAAAATGGTAAACTTTTCTTTTGCACCTATCGCTCGGTGCTGCCTCTTTTCGTTCGCAATTTACTGGAGGTTCACGATCTGTGGTTCATGTCGTGGCAACGAGACAGAGAGAGAGAGAGAGATAGAAGTTTTGAAAAAAATAAAGTTCTCATGCTGGTACGCAGTATCTGCTCAGGTGTTGGTAATATGTTCCCGTTTTCTCCGAACCACTAGGCTGTAATGGAAGTACAGGGGAAGGCATGCAGGCTGACCGGCCAACCGGAAGTAACCAAACCGACAGCTGCCCCGAGGAGGGCACAAACTTTTCTGTCATCCCCGCACACCTGCTTTAGCTTCACTATCCACACCATCCAGAGTTTCAGACATTGCCGCACCACGGTGGACGCTGTGCCAATGTGTTTGTATTGGGACTCGATCTCACTCACTGTTGTTGGGTTGGGAATTGTTGAGGAGAAAAGTTTTCCTTGTGCCCGATGTTCCTAGTGGACGTGTTCACCGCCGATGGAAGCACGAAGCTGAAGGACATTCCAGCAGCGGCTTTCGATGCGTTCCAGCACGGCAGTGAAGCACTTGTACAAAGGGAAAAGTTTCCGATATACCACCAGCACACCGCACAACAATGCGGACGATATGGTCGATTCGATGCGAAAACATCCTGTAGTAGACCAATCCAAGTACAGCATGGGAGCGGAGTTGAAGCGAAACATAATTCGATGTCATCAGCATTACACGTAAATTACCGAACAAATATTAGCTTTTCGAGTTTCGATGGCGAACTCGGGCCAAGGGGAGGGGATGAGTGGAGAGGCAAAGACCTCTTGGTGATAATGTTGTTGGTATGGGTAATAGTTCAAACAAAGATGGAAGAGTAGAAGCGTCAAGGAACGTTCTTGTATCGTTTCGCGCCGGGCAGGTCTGTTCTATGTTTAGATTGTATCACCTGCTAATGTAAATCACAAGTAGGGGAGAGCAGTTTTTGCAGTGGGATACGCTGCGCTGAAAAGCGGTAAAGTTTTCTGTTTGGTTAACTTATTTTGGTTTTGCAAAATCAGTCCAGTAAATCAGCAATGCTGTAGGAAGTGATACTGGTCCCATAGAAAATGAGATGATGGCATGATGGAGATCATAAATTTACGTTAATAACTCTATTTTCTTTGTTGGGTACATTCATTTCCCAATTCTTGTAGCGCTACAGGAAGGGAAAGATTTTTTGTTAGGTAGGTGTTGGTGTTTGAAAATTTAGTTTTACTCTAAATTGAAAGCTTCAGTTCGATGGACACATAATAATTGTATCGATACATTGAGATTAGCATTTGTTTTGAATTTAAACATTAAAACTTTGGACTGCTGTGAAAATTCTTTTATTTTGACCGATCGCGTCGAGTGCTAAAGATGGACTGCCCTTTTATTTCATACGCTCATGATAGCAAACTTCTGTGGTTTGTCGCTTAACCTATGAAATTCTAAGAAAGGCCGATCGGCCACCAAAAGCGCGCACGTGCCTTAGCGCAGACAATTGTCCTTTGTTTTTACAAAGCAAATACAGAGTTCTCGGTATTATTTTCGCTTCGCTCACACCATCTGGCGCCCCTAGTTCCTAGCATCGTATTCTTTTGCTTCGACATACTCCCCCCCGGTTGAATTATTGAATTCAACAGAATTGTTTTCGGTTACAGGCAAAATACAGATTTTTGATATTCCGCGCTTGTACAAACCATCTTTCGTTTTGACGGTAACTACTCTTATGTTCCCATCACTTCCCGGAAAAATCTCAACTATTCTACCATAACACCATTTCAGGGGTGGTAAACCATCGTCTTTCACAAGCACCATTGTTCCGACGGAGATGTTGTTGCGTTGACGGGTCCACTTTGTCCGTGGTTGTAGACCGGACAAATACTCAGTACTCCAACGTTTCCACAGCCTTCGAAGATATTCTTGTACTTCCTGCCATTGATTCAGCTGGTTGATTGGAACCGCTTCCAGGGATGGTTCGGCCAAGGCAGAAAGCGGACGATGGATCAGGAAATGTCCCGGCGTCAAAACGTCAAGATCAGCTGGATCGGTTGATAGTTGAGTCAACGGTCGAGAATTCATGTAACTCTCGATCTGCGTTAGAAGCGTGGTGAGCTGCTCGTAGGTCAGCAACGCGTTTCCCATCGTAGGCCTAAGATGATTTTTGAAGGATTTGACAGCCGCCTCCCATAGGCCGCCAAAATTCGGAGAACGAGGGGGGATGAACTTAAATTCGATGCCTTCATCGCTGCACTTCCGAGTTATGTCGCCTTGCCATGCCTGATCCTTGAATTGCTGAGCTAGGACAGCCAATTCTTTCGATGCGCCTACAAAATTCTTAGCGTTGTCACATTCAATTAATGAAGGCTTACCTCTGCGCGCGATGAATCTGCGTAGGGCCGCAATAAAGGCGTCTGTGGTCAAGTCTGTAACAAGATCGATGTGCACCGCTTTCACGACCATGCATACAAAAATGACCACGTATCCTTTTAGCGGCTGCGATTTTCTATGGGGATAGCGGTATGCTATCGGGCCGCATAGATCCACTCCAGTGCGGACGAATGGTAAGGCTGGAGACACGCGTTCCATTGGTAAGTCGCCCATAATTTGTTGAAGCGATGTTGGTCGACAGCGGAAACATTGCAAACATGAGTGCACTGTCTTTCGGGCTAAATTTCTGACTCGCAAAGGCCAAAACCTTTCGCGCAGGCTCGTGGTCAGAAATTGAGGGCTGGCATGCAACATTTTCAGATGAACGAACATTGCAATCATGTCGGTGAGGGGATGATTGGATGGAAGTATCATAGGATGTCGTCGATCGTTAGATACTTCTGCATGACGTAGCCTGCCACCTACTCGCAGTATGCCGGCTTCGATGTATGGATTTAACGACTTCAATTTGGAATGGTTTGCAACGAAACCATTTTTTTCAAGATTTTTAAAATCTTCCGCAAATGATTCATGCTGTGCAAGACGGACGAGACACTTGATTGAATCGTTTAGTTCTTCAGTGGTCAGATGCGTATATCGTCGTTGATCACGATTTTTGAGTTTTGCGTTGTGAGCAAATCTGAGTATCCATGCTACAAGTCTTTTCAAATCGCCGAATGACGAACGCAGTTTAAAAATGAAACTCGGTTCAATAGAATGAGCTGCCAACGTAACTCTTTCTTCGAGATCTTCCTTAGGTAGTTCAACCTTACTTGCAACCTTTGTAGGGAAAATCAGAGGTTCTTCATTTAGCCAATTCGGGCCGTTCCACCATAATGTGGCATGCTGTAGCTGTGCTGGATCCATTCCACGAGAAATTATATCTGCTGGATTTTCTATACCGGGTACGTGATTCCATTTTCCATTTGCAGTGAGATGTTGTATTTCCGATACACGATTCGCAACGAAAGTTTTCCAGCGCGATGGGTTTGCTGCCAACCAGTGTAGGACAATACTTGAATCCGACCAAAAATATGGTTCTATTTCAATTTTCAAGGCACCGGAAACCTTTTCATACAGATGTGCCAAGAGTAATGCGGCTGAAAGCTCTAAACGAGGTAAACAAACTCGTTTTTGTTTACGCGAAGTTGCCAGAGGAGCTACTTTAGATTTAGCCGTTAGTAAATTCACTGTAACTGTATCATCGCTGGATACAGATCTGATGTAAATACAAGCGCCGTACGCCTTTTCAGACGCATCGCAAAACCCGTGTAGCTGTATTTGTTTTACAGGCGTGTGAGAAAGAACCCAACGTTGGATACTTATTTTATTAAGTTCTGCAAGATTTTTACGAAAATCTCTCCACTGTTTCTGTATTGGTGGGTTGAGAGGTTCATCCCAAGACGTTTCATTGCGCCAAAGCTCTTGAAGATACATTTTAGCTGCCACTATCACAGGACCGACCAAGCCTAAAGGATCGAAAAGTTTTGCCGAGTCTGATACAGCAATGCGTTTCGTAACTGGATTGTCATGGTTGCTGTACTCAGGTGTTTCGAAGAGAAAATTGTCGGTTGTTGGTTGCCATTTCAGACCCAATGTTTTGATGCATGATGTTGGCGAATCAAGATCATAAACAGTTCGATCATCCCGAAGATCAACGGGAATTTTTTCTAGTAGTTCGGAGTAGTTAGATGTCCATTTACGAAGACAAAGACCAGCAGATTGAAGTAAATTCAATAATTGGTCACTGAGTTTCTGCCCTTCCTCTACACTATTGACTCCTGTTAGCATGTCGTCCATGTAAAAGTCGTTAGCTAAAACCTTTGTTGCCTCTGGGTAAGTATTTGCTTCTAGTTTTGCTAGATGTTGTAGAGTTTTAGTTGCGAGGTATGGTGCGCAAGAAGTACCATAAGTGACTGTGCTCAATTCAAATGTACAAATTGGATCGGTTGGTTTATTTCGCCATAGAATTCGTTGCAAGGGACGGTCTTCGTCAGCTACCAAAATTTGTCTGTACATTTTCTCAATGTCAGCCACGAGTACAAATTTTGGCATACGAAATCTTAGTAAGATAGACATAAGATCGTCTTGAAGGATTGGGCCTACCATCAAACAATCGTTTAATGAGACTCCACTGCTGGAAGAGCACGACGCATCAAACACCACCCGAAGCTTGGTGGTAGTTTTATCGGGACGAAGCACACAATGGTGCGGCATGTAATAGCTTGGGCTAACTTGTCCTGTGGTGTTTTCTGTTATTTGTACCATGTGGTTAAGGTTTATATATTCTGAAACAAACTGTGAATATTCTGCTTTAAGTTGTGGTCTGGTTTCTAAACGTCTTTCTAATGCTAGGAATCTGCGCAAAGCAATAGATTTGGATTCGCCCAGCTGGGCAATTTTGTCGTCGCGTGTTGGTAGAGAAACCACAAACCGACCTGCGGTGTTACGTTTTGTTGTTCTATCAAAATATTGTTCACATTTGCTTTCTTCCACCGATAGTTTGCTGTTAGTCTGGCATGCTTCAAGTTCCCAAAATTGTCTAAGCTGTGCGTCGAGGTTGCTGCTCACATGAGCCACTACTGATGTTTGCTCACTTGGTTGGCAAACGGTGGCTCTTCCAGCTATGACCCATCCTAGCACAGTTTTTTGTACTGCCAATGCACCTGACTGCATTTTCAAAAGGCCCTCTTCCAAGATTAGATAATACAGGTCCATGCCGATTATCATGTCGATTGGTCCGGGTTCATGGAAATTAGGGTCTGCTAGTTCGATGTTTAGAGGTAAGGTTAGCTTTGTTAGATCGACTGCACTTACCGGTAGATTTCTTGTGACTTGGCTGAGCACATGAAATTTGGATGTCGTTCTAAAAGCACTGCAATTTGACTTGATGCTCACCATGACCGATGAGTAAGACATGATTTTCGACTCACCAATACCGCCGATCGAGTGTACTTCCTTGATGCGAGGGAGTCGAAGACGTTGTACTAGTCGTTCTGTCACAATATTCAATTGTGATGCTGAGTCGAGCAGAGCTCGCGCCCAATACTGCGTTCCGTTGCAGTCACATACCTTGACCACGGCCGTTTGAAGCAAGACCGTTGAAGATACCTGATTAGAAGCCGGTGGCACATTCACAAAACAATGATTTAACGAAGCTGGAGTTTCTGGATTAGACGAAGCAGGAGTGGAAGGACCGGGTTGGCATTCGGGTATCGTTTGCTGTTGCAATACTTCCTGAACTGGCATGGCATTCGATTGTTCGTGTAACATGGTGTGGTGCTTCTTGTGGCAAATACGGAATGTACCTGATGGACAGTCCTTAACCGTATGACCCAATGATAAACAATTGAAACACAGTTTCTTGTTCTTCACTAAATCCTTTCGATCATTCACTGCCATGTTTCGGAACATAACGCACTTGTAAGGAGAATGTTTCACGTCACGACAAAAAACACACTTTTCCGCTGCACCTAAGGACACTGTCGAATACGCTGCTGTGTTCTTCTGGACCGGTTTGCGTCGAAACTGTGATGAGGTTTTGTCCGACGGATCTAATTTCACTGATTCCACAGATTGTAACACTCTACAATGATCTCGGAGAAACTTCACTAACTCGTCGTAGGTAGGAACTTCAGTCGAACGCTTATGTGTTTCCCACTGTCGCAAAGTAGCCGGATCCAAACACGATGACAAGCGAAACACTAACAACGTACTCCACCCTTCAGGCCGTTCACCAAGCTTTTCTAACATTTTCAAATTTCGCTCAAATTCATCCACCAGACGCATGATAGATTCCGGACATTCCTTTTTAATCGGAGAGATGGCAAAAATAGAGTCCACATGAGATTTCACTATTAGATATTTGTTCTCATATCTGGTGCATAGTAAATCCCAGGCAACGCTGTAATTCGCTGTGGTAACTTCTATCGCTTCTATCACGCGCTTTGCATCTTCCGTTAGACATGAAATCAAATACGTAAATTTGTCCACTTCACTTAGCTCCGGCGCCGCATCTATCAGCGTTTTGAAATTATCACGAAACGTCGTCCAATTTTGCAAAGAACCGTCAAATTTCGGTAATTTGATTTCCGGTAGCTTCACTCGCGATGTTTGCTTCGAAACGTTAGAAGGTAACACTTCTTTCACTGTAGCAGCTGCGATTCGCTGCTTTGCGTTTCGCATTAATTTATACAACTTCGTCTCGAAGCGTGCATAAATTTCTTCCTCTTCTTCGATTGTGTCCGACACTTCTAAAATGCTCACATGCACTTTCTCGTATTCCGACTGCACCGCCGCAAGTCGGTCCGCACATTCGTTAAGCTGGGAAATTTCCAGATCCGCATCGCTTAGAATGGTATCCAGTCGGTTCATCTTTCGATCGAGATGATCGCGCACTCTGGAAGCCTTTTCATGTTCCAACATGTCACTTTTTCCCGTTCCGAAACCTTTGAACGGGTCAGAGAGATCCATCTTAGACGTCGACGGCAATTGTTCACCTGGTGTGACACTTTTTTCATGGTCGCCCACTAGATCGGCAACTTTTACCGGCGTGCGTTCCACTGACATTGTTCTTATTGTTCATCAACACTTTCGCTGTGCACAATCACGTTCGCGGATAGTGATTGTAGCTAGCATTAGGTTTCGAATCGAACTAAGCAAAACTGCTGTTGGAATTCGTTTCGAGTAACCAAATGTTCGAATACGGTTAGAAGGACCAAAAAATGTTTTGAATTTAAACATTAAAACTTTGGACTGCTGTGAAAATTCTTTTATTTTGACCGATCGCGTCGAGTGCTAAAGATGGACTGCCCTTTTATTTCATACGCTCATGATAGCAAACTTCTGTGGTTTGTCGCTTAACCTATGAAATTCTAAGAAAGGCCGATCGGCCACCAAAAGCGCGCACGTGCCTTAGCGCAGACAATTGTCCTTTGTTTTTACAAAGCAAATACAGAGTTCTCGGTATTATTTTCGCTTCGCTCACACCATCTGGCGCCCCTAGTTCCTAGCATCGTATTCTTTTGCTTCGACAGCATTAAAGCCATAAAAGTTGAGATTTTTGTTTACTTATTTAAGATTTAATAAGAATTCATTTCATTACAATCAAAACCTCACAACAATGCAGCTACAGAATATTTTCGATTAAGAGGTGTAGTTTTGGTTAAAGGTAATTTTGCTATATTTTCAGTACCGTTACTCAACTCAACGCACATGATCAAATATTCTTTTGAATGAGAGTTTGGAAAGAATTTTAGTACATCGAACAATGCGTTTTGATTGATCCTAGCGAGATTGATCAAGTAGTGATTTTATTAAAAATAAGAACATGCATGTTGATCAGATGAGACTAGATTGAGTCGTGCAGACAAAGTATCATCAGACGACACCGGTCAGCAGCGCGTGAATTACGAAAAAATAACAAGTGAATGCACTACAAGATACCGGTTTATGTGCATCATCAACGTGACTGCACCGCCGTGGTATCAGGAACAATCCTATGGTTGCATCTACCTGCAACGCAAATGTAGAATAGACCAACAACAGGGATTATTTAGCAAGACTCTTACCAGTTAGGAATTAGTCCTAAGATTTATATAAATAAAAGATGTAAGACAAAAGGTTAACTTAACCTCTGCTATTAATTCAACATCACATTGTCACCGCAATTCTTTGGAATGCAGAGTTTTTGTTAATTAAATTAAGTACATTAAATAGATTAGTCGAGCTGTGTCTAGCCCACTCGCTTCTACACTGCTTTCCTTTGTAATTCTTACTTTATTTATTTATTATCTATTTGCACTTCATGGTGGGGCGGTTCTGTGATCGTCAAATTGCGAGTTTTACCACATGGGCATCATGGGTTCAAGCCTCATATCACCGTGTATGACGCCAAGTAGAAGAAAAAATTCATTGGAGCCCATGGACATTTTTATCTGTTTATCAAATTTCATGTCTGTAAATCTAGAAATGTTCCCTTTTACAGAACCTCAAATACTAATAAATGTGTTGAAAATTCAATCAATTTTATTCAAAATTTAAACTATTAACTTGCAAAAACAACCTCTGGTTATTTCTAAAAAGCACTGCATTATAGAAATATTGAAAAACTTCTAAAAAGTATATGATTAGAACTCTTACAAATTGATTATTTTTCGCAGAACATTTTCTTTCAACATGTTACATCATAAGAAGGATAAAGTATCCTCCAATTACATTTGTTACACCATTCCTCCATTCATAAAATAGTTAAATAAAATATATTCTTCCCAAATCGTTCCAGTCACCGCTCGGAAGCAGAGGAACGCAAAACGATGTGCTTCTTCGCTATCGCATCTGTTCGCTTTGGTTCGTGAAGCGAGTGAAATGCAATTTACTCCACTTATCCTAAGCCCTCCAGGCAATCTTGCTTCAACGTCAGAACCGTCAAGGTGCCAGCATCCGTGGAAGGAATACACACACACACACTACACGCGCCACACATTCACACACCGAGGGATTTGAGATTATCATTAGCATCTTTTTCGGTCCAAAGGGCACCACATATAGGGGTGGCCGAAGAACGGGCCAAGGGATCCAGTAACCCCCTGTGGCCAACTGGTTCGCAACTGGTAGATTACTGATAGGCAGATGTAGTAGCTGGATGTGCCGGGTTTGCGAGAGATTTCCGAGAACCAGGCGGTACTTCTATGTGTCAGCTCGTGTAACAAGTTCGTCCATGTCATAAGCATACGGGCGAGATTATTGGGTTAATTTGGCAGTCCTGTGGGAACTTCATCAGCCAATGCTATCCATTGCTGGGTTGGCAAGTCTTCGACGGGGTTTTGGCTTGAGTAGCTAATTTCAAAGTATGAGAATCACCATACTCGCCGTCAGGACAACACGAAGCTGCTCTCATGCCCTGCAGACTCATCCCGCGTTCCGTAGCAAACTTTCGGCCCGAGAAAGTACCAGCAGCTAGCAGCACCGGGTGTGAAAAGGGGTTTTGCAAGCAGGGAAAAGCTAATCCACTTATTGAAAAACTAGCACGGTTCTGTTACATATTAAAGACGATCGAACGTGACACTTTTGCGATCGAAACTTTTACCACTTGAGCTGGGTTTCGGTAGAAAGATGAGGCGACCGAAAGGATGGGATGTTTCGAATGGGTCAATTTAAAAGTTAGAAAAGAGCAACCGCGACGAGGCTTCTGTAACGTTATTCGGTTCGTTGTTTTTCGGTAATGGAATGTGGCAGGTACTGTTGGGGATGTTTGACGTTCAGTAGTAAAACAGCTCTCTGTTAACTCTTTACGTATAAGTTGCTGAAGCATGTGGCATACGTTGAAAGGTGTGTAGAAGCATATTTTTGTCAGCATCCTATAAAGTGTGTAATAGGAACTATTTATTATTTGATATTAGTTATAGGAGCCCAAGAATCATTAATCCACTCCGAAATAAATATGGCTTCGAATCCGGCTGCTCCGAACAAATCCAGATACAGGTATAGAAATTTTGACCAACTCCCACTATTTGCTGACATTATGGCATTTTTTAAACAAATAAGTTAAACAATTTTGAGAAAAGTTCAATATAATGTCGAATTGAATCAGTTACAGAATTGAATTGAAATAATTACTGGTAGCTTACAATACATCAGAAGATGAGCCCAAATAGTAATCGGTAAGCATTAAACAAATCACAGAAAACAACCTAAAAACCACGCAAACGCTGTTATCACTATATAAGTGTTTTTAAGGAGGTAAAATCTGTATAGATGGATGTAAACGACAAATCTTTCAGCTGTATGTGGCTTATAACCCGGTCATATAGTATTTTTGCCTTGCAAGGAATCGCGCTGATAACCATCATTATTGTAGCCTGCTGTCGTTATCATTGCATTTGTGAGTGTGTGATGGATTTTTCCGTTAAGTTTTGCAGTTTGATCCATGAGCTTATAGCTTCGTGGAAATACAGTGTATAGTACAGGAATGAAAATTAGGAAGAGTAGTCATAAGTTAGTAGGCTAAATATTATTCCATCGGAACCCTCTCTCCTCTCCATGCTCTTAATTTCAATGTGGATCTGAATCCAAAAGCAGCGAGATTCGTATTAATCGGAATTTGGCTGCAGGCAAATTTTGTCCATCACTATTGGATATGTTATAATTATAGTATTACAACATCAAGCTTTGAAAAAACACGATTTCAACAATGAAGCAACACAGTTTCCGGGAATTAAAACACAATTCAACTTAATTTGTATAGAAACAAACAACTATAAGCAAAACACTTCAAATAAAGCATAAAACAACTGATACATCTACGAAACATATGTAATGACCTAGTTGTGTTTATTTCCTTTAAACACATATTTGTACTCAATGACTCAATTAATGAGAAAGAAATAATCTTCTATTACTTCACTTCGTTCCAATTATTTTCAGTCATGTATTTATCCATCAGCCATCCTTTCTAAAATTATCATGAAAACGTAACTCAGAAAAAAGGGTACATGGTTAGTTTGGGCCATTACGGTCGGTAGTTTCAACGAAGCAATGTATTGTTATGCCTCCGATCATAGACCCTTTTGGTTTCTAATGTTATTAAATAGTCGTAGTTGGCAACATGCGGGTTAAACCTATTACGGTAACCGGACAAAAAGTCAGAATGAAGCTTGAGGTTAATTGCATAATTGGATTCGCATGGGAATTTGGTGTACTTAGTCTCATGTACTTTTATTAAAATTTACTAAAGCTACATAAGCCAGCTATGCACATTGGGTTAATCTTCCAACTAATTCCAATTGATGCTTTTGTTAGACATACTTTCTCTAGCATTTGAATCAATTGCAAAGTTTTGCTGCTTTCCAAAGTAGAAGCTTAACAGCCTCAACTTCCATCCCTTGAAAATTCGTATAAATTCGTTTGCTTCTTTGTGACGCCTTTAAGGCGGAAGTTAAATAAACATACACCCCACACCTTTTGAAAGGTGCACTACCGTTTGTGTCATAATTTATGACACGATAAATATCAATTTAGTGACCCTTCCTAGAAAGGAAGCCGGATATCTCATTACTTTTTCCATTTCCGCCTGGAAGAAGCTACACGATTGGGTTTCAGGTCCCAGAATGACTTGCGTTAGAAAAAGTAGTAGCTTAGTCGTACCCTGTTTCAATCTGCGGATGTGGTTGAGATTTATGCGCGAAGCTGTCAAACGAGTGTGTTGCCTATGGTGAAGGGATTTATGAGAAAATGAAATGAAACAAAAACCACGTGATGGGGTCATTCTTCGTCACCTACATTTACTTCTGGCAGGAATGACCTACTTAGTTTGTAATTTTAGGAGATTTTGCATTTTTAAGTTTTGTATACTATGTTACGTACATGCCCCAAAGTTGTTTATTGTTTTCCGAACATGCTGGTTGATTGCTTCACATATTTTTTTCGGGTATTTTGGGTGACGATTTTTTTTGCGTTTCCTAGAATTTTTGTTGGTTTATTGTATTGATGTCCAATACCAAAAAGTTTTGGGAGCGAAACAACCATCTATGCGATGAATAAATCATGAAAACAGTAACATGCATTTATTATTCACCTCTGGTAGCTTTTCTGTGTCAAAAATTAAAAGTTTTATGTTCAAGCAACCAATTTTGCCAGGATAACTCTTAAGTAAATTAGATGTAATGTTAAGATTTGTCCGTTGTTATGTACGCTCGGGGGATGGTAAAATATGCATCCCTCCCCCAGCGGAACCCTTCAGATCGTAAAATTATAACTGTTTTTACGATGGAGGAAGTAATACTAATGATTGCTGCGCTGGTGCTTCCGAGCGTCCATTTTCTTCTTTGTTCTAAAACGACCCTCAGGCCACCACATTTTGTGACGCCACGTACGGGAACGGAATTCTAAGACCGTCGCACATACCCATCACTCAGTGTCGCAGTGTCGAATACAACTTCAAACAACCATCACCACGTTTACGATGTCATAAACTCGGTCTCGTCACACCCAACACTTCTGCTGCAACACACCGTGTCTTAGCTGATGAAGCTGACCAGCCGAAGGATTTGCTCCAGCCATTCTGTCACCAGCCAAAGCGTCTTGATTCGGTCCTCGTTCAAGACACTTCCGTCGATTTATCCCCCGTCGGTAGTTTTGGAAAGTTGTTTGTCTCCTTCAGAAGTTACTCGGGAACTGGAATCCGCGACTGGAATCTGGAATAACGGAGAAGCGGTGCGGTGCAGGTTGGACAGGCGTGTTTTATGGCGCAGAGTTTTCCACTTGCCAACGGAGACTACCGAGAGCAATTTAATTTGAAAGTTTTGACATCGATGCGCCTCCCGTCAGCCACAATCTTATTGGCAACCGGCACATCAACATGTTGGCTTTTCACTTTTCATCTCCAAAAAAAAAAAGACAAAAATATACACAAGCTTAAAAAGTTTTGCATGTTGTGTAGTTTTGTTTTTCATACATGCTATACGCTTACCGAGTGAAAACAAAATGATATGTTCGACGTGCGACTTTACCATACATACATACTCACCATGTTCCAGTACATGGAACATGTTCGCAAAGTGAAAGATAGTAACGCGTACAGCATAAAGTCAGATTAATATATATTGTGTTCCTTCATGATAAAACATGCATAATTTAGACAGTAGCCAGTTTCGCATTTTATTAAAGAGAAAAACGTTTTGAGTGTCATATTTACAACACACAATCATGTTTGAATGTCGATAATCAAGTAATTTCTCTATTTTTCGTAAAAAATAAAGCACTTCTTGCGTCTGGGTTAAAATGATGCTAAGCAACTACATAGCAAATTTTTAAAGTTTGCTTCTGTAATATAATGAACATCATTCAGTAATAGATAGTTATACTGAATTTCAGCATTAGTGGTACGTTTTTACTGTTTTTCATTCAAACAAATATTTTTATGCATTTCAGTAATGCAATTTTTACTGAAAATCAGCAAAATAAATAATCGTTTCACCGGAGATCAGTAAAACAAATAACTGAAAATGCAGCAAATCATTCTGTCAAGTCGCTCCAACAGTCAGAACATCAAAACAATACAATGCGACATGCACTTGTTTTAGTAGGCGCTTACACACACCGTGACAAAATTTCCTATGTGATTTAGGCTTGCGGGATTAATGTGAAAGAATTGGCAACCGTGTTGGTATGCTAAATCTTCACACCACTGCTCTTGCTGAAATTTCGTGAGTGCTTACCGAATCATCAAACTTGTTTCGACAAAATAAAGTTTATTATTATTCAGGAGGAACGGTCCTCAAATCTGTGTCAAATTTTATGAAATATGAATGAACATAAGCTGAACGGACTGCCACCCTGCGCCTCAATAATCAATTAAAACCTCAATTTGGATTTTTTCCACTCTATTTAATCCCAATCAATTCCTGAACAATCAGTACTATCAGAATGGCTTTACTGTGATATACTTAACGGATCAGTAAATATAGCTGACAAAATTTAAGTAGAAAATTACTGAACAGCGGTAAAAAAAAAAGTTAGTGTGTAGTTTGTCTTGGACTGTTTTGATAAACTTACTGATTATCACTTTTTTTCTGTTTTTTAAAGTCATTATTCTTATCTTTTTTAATGTGTCTCTATGCACTTTCTATCTTTTCATAAAAATATGCAATGGATGGGAATGTCTAAATGAACATACTAAAGTAAAATATAACTTGAGCTTAACTAAAATAATTATTTCTATCAATTAACTAGGTAATTCCGCGCTGTTCGTGATATGTGTGTCTAAAAAAGAAATAAATGCGAACAAATGGAACGTTCATATGCAACAGCAGTAAGAACGATTCCAACACTAATTTAATTTTAATCCTTAATTTTACATTCTAGCTTAAATTTATGTTTTGAATTGTTACATCTCTTATCTTCAATTGAAAATCTTTGAAACTAGCCAAAAATCTGGAAATATGTGATGTTTTTAATTCGCATGATTGTGAATTCCACTCTGTGCGAGAAATGAGTGACATATTGTATCTATTTAAAAATATCGAAGTAAAACTGTACAAATAAATATTTACAATCTGTAATTTAATTTTAGAGCCCAGCCACTCAATTTAATATTAAACTCTACTATCAAGTCACTTTTAACACAAACAATACCTGTTACAAGTAACTGTGTCGACAAACCACGTGCCTCTTTTATGGCACACGCAAAACCAAAACAAACACAACATGACAGGAGATAAGTGTAAACAGCTCGGTTACCATAGTCGATCTTCCAAATTGCGGAGATCGGAAAAAGGGCAACGTTCGCTGCGTAACGCGATGGCGCAACTGTCGCTGGAAGAAAGGCGATAAATACACCGTGCGCAGGATAATCGGCCTCTTTCAAAAGTTAGCGAACGACA
The DNA here is from genome assembly GCF_943734735.2 of Anopheles gambiae. Lineage (NCBI taxonomy): Eukaryota > Metazoa > Arthropoda > Insecta > Diptera > Culicidae > Anopheles > Anopheles gambiae. The sequence goes on along the minus strand of NC_064602.1, from coordinate 45,423,636 downwards.
AAGACCGGTTTTTTAACTACAATGAAAAAACTTTATACAGTTAAAATCGGTCAATCCGGTGTTACAGTCAAGTGAAATTGTACGTTGGTGAAAAAGGTCGTTATTTTCTTTGAGGTCGAGGAGCCGACGAAGTAGCTTTCGCAACACTACCATTATGCTAAATTTTTGATAAATTCCAAATGCCTTGTATCAGAAGTAATAAAAATGTGCTTGTGATCTTAATCGATCAACTGCTGACCGTCGTAAATCCGACTCACATTTCTATGAAGCATACATTTATGGGATAAGATTCTACAGGGATTTTCCTGTATCTATCAGCACCAAAGGTTCGCGTTGGTTAATTTTAGCACCAATCCTCATGTGCCATTCTATTTGAGTTCAATTTAGTTTCGCATCCTTTCCGTTCCGCAAAGGTGTTTGTGACCTGGTAACTGATTTTGTTACACAGCATTACGTTATCGATTGCTGCCCATGGTCCAGCTGCACTGGGCTTACCAAGAGCAGCTTCAGTTCGTTGTGCTGGTATCACCCCCAAACTTTCGCTTTTATTTTTGCCCTTTTTTCAATGATCCTTTAGTGGCAAGAGCAGTAGGAAAAACCGCAAAATAAACAAATAAATTACAGTTCTTTATTGGAGGATTACAGACAGTGCGAACGTTCCGAAGGTTTCCGGATCGAATCCTTTGGGTAGCTTGGTAAGTTTAGCTATAATGCCAGTCCGGTAAGGTATTTGTGAACGAAGGTTTTCGACTCGATTAATCGTCTCTGTACGGCCGTTTTTTTTCAATCGCTTTTCTACTTTTGCACCAGTTTTCTCGTAGTGACGCATGTCCCCTAGCAGCGTTGACGGGCAAACAGTTCAATTGAATGCGTACAGCGCAAGTTCGTTAAAATTCAATCTACTTCTACCACCGATCTAAGGGCTTCAAATGGAATTGTAGCTTTGGTGGTAAAAAAGAAGCGCTGTGAAAGAAAATAGGTGGTAAAATGAGTATTTTTCCACACCGCGTGAAAGGTCTCGGTTTTCCAGATTACGCAGCTGGCGCCAACGAGCTGACTAGAGTTGTTTGCTGTGACGTTGTGGTGTGGTTGTGGTGCAGGCGAGTAGGAACGAAAAGGGAGTCTAATCAAAATTTCAACAACCGACACTAAATTTTACTCCCCGCTGTTTTTTCACGCCGGGAGGGGCTAACAAGTATTGGCAGAAAACACGGCCCCGAAATCTTTGTGGCTGGCCGATTGCTTCAAAAATAATTGGGTAAACAGATTATTGTGATTGGAATCGATTTGATCGTAGCGGTTCAAGAAGCAAGACCTCATGGAATTGCCAAAAAAATGTAAGGAAAAGATGGGCAGTAAGGTGTTATTTAAGAAAAAGGAACGATACCCGTATTGCTGTGGTAGCCGAAAATTGAATTTCAATTGATAGTTTTGAGGTGTAAAGTAGCTACATAAACACATTTAATTTTGCTCGCCTTTCGAGACTGAGAAGGTGTGCCATTGAAAGGTTTATGAATGGTATTAGATTTGAAAGCTAATTTGATTTGTTTTGAGAATGATGCTCGGTCAATTGGGGGGTATTTCTTTCCAATGGTTTAGGGCCGTTTTGTAATTCTAATATCTGGTTGTTGAGTTTTCTTGCAAAAAAGGTTGGTTGATTTAAATAATAAAGCTCCAAACGCTGTTTAAATAAGGTGCGTAAATCTGGCATCAATAATAAGCGGCACGTTTTCCATTATGGTTCGCCGAAGGGTTCTGTTCAACTGACAGACTATCGAAACTCCTTCACATTCTTGCAACCTATCTTAAATGCTTGCGAAATATTCTTGAGCACGTTCCGTGTACTCAAACACACACACACTGAACAACGTAGAATTACGTTGAAGTAAAACAAATCCTACCCGTACCACCGACTTACGATACTTGCTTTGAGTTTAACCTATTTGCAACGAGAGCTAGATGCGAATCGATTTCTTACTCCATAACTAAAAGTTTGTTATACATAGTAATTAACATAAAATATTATGAGATCTATGTAGTTCAATATATAAATCTATCCAAAAATATCCATAAGAGACTGTTCCAAGCTCCAAGTCTCCTATAATCTTGTAGCTTAGCATACAAATTTCAACGAACATTTCAAACACACAAAAGACACATAAAACCTTATCATAACCACATAATTGCTCGTTGTCACGTAGTCTGCGCGTCCATTTTTAAGAGCATACCATTTCTGCCTAGACTGGTTTTATTACAGCCATTGTCGTTTCGTCACCTCGTGCCTTCAGAGTGATTTTAGCGCGGAAATTTCGAAATGCAGTTCGTTCGATTCAACTGTTAACCAAAATGGAAAAGAAAAGATCCGCTCAAGGCGATAATGTGTTTCTGTTTGGTGCTAGCACGGGTGATTGACGAAAAATGTAGCGCAACTGTTCCAAAGAGGGGGCGCCTTTCTGAGAAATTTGTTATGGATTTCTTTCTGTCCTTCGTCCGCCACATGGAAGCACATTATTCTGGCGTCATCAATCAAAAAACTCTGGCCTGTGAAACGAAAAAAAAAAACATTGCCATGCCAATGCTACACTACTGGATGTTGTACCAGTTGGTAGTGAAAACAAAACTGGATAAACGGGTAAGGTGCACAGCAGAGGCAGGAAGCAACCCAGAACCTCAAAAGCACATTGCCTTGCTTCCGTAGCTTTGGCAAACTTTGAACGATCGAATCGGACCATCAAGTCCCGACTATGTCTCCTCTGAGCTGCTCTGTTATCTGAGCTGAACTCCAGAGTACAACAAACCCAAGCTACAACAACAAAAACAACAACAAAAACCATTCCTCCTCTCCTCCCGCACCCTTGCTCTGGTGATGTTTTATCATGCGCTAATGCTGCCAAACGTCCCTGTACCCTCGAGATGATGATGTTTGTAAAATTGGGTCCCCGGGAATGAAGGATTGCTTGGTCATGGTTTCGGAGATTTAGCGAACTTCGGATCCGGGTGAAGTTTTGCATTATGTTGCCACGGGCCATGTGGTTCGCCGGCCAGTTACGTGTGTTTTTCTTTCTGCTGTTCACCAACGCGCTTCCATCCAGCCGGTCGGGTCGTGCTGGCTGGCGCAATGCAGTGGATTTGCCGATGGAAATTCAATCAAAACTTTTCCATCCATTCTGCACATCCCCACCGTTCATCGACGAATTGTGGCGACTTCCCAACATTCCCTACCGTCCAGTTCTGTTGATGGTCTCAAAAATCGCAGCGCTGTTCGCACGGAAGTAATTATTATTAATGAATGTGTTTTTTTTTGTGCGACAATTTTTTTTTTTGTTCTCGCTCTGCATTCATTTCCGTTGAGTTTCGCGGTCCTTTTTGCTGTTGACATTGAATATAAATTGATTGTTTATTCTGGGGACACTGTTGTCAGCCATTGTCGTCACCGCATCAGGCCAAAGTCGGACGCCGTCTGATCGAAAAACGATCGTTAAATAAACGATACTTAAAGCTCAATTTCGAAACCTCGAACCTCGTTCACATCGTTTAAACCGTGACGAAGCAGGATGAATGTGCGTGTAAACATGGCAAAATAAATGCCCTATTTGAGGTGTTAAATACGTGAGTTTTATCATTATTCGTCAACTACCGGTTTGTTGATGATCAATTGTAGGCATCATTGCATATGTGACTGACAAAAGCAAATATAATTAATCAACGGCTCAACAATTCGTGATAAAAATGCTTTGTAAATCATGTTTATGCTAAACATTTGTTTAAATTCTTCTTCTTTTGGTACAACAACCGCTGCGGGTCAAGGCCTGCCAGTACCCACTAAGTAAAGTGGGCTTGGCTTTCAGTGACTTATTGTTACCATAGCAGGATAGTCAGTCCTACGTATGGGGACACGGTCTATTCGGGGCTTGAACCCTGACGGGCGTGTTGTTAAGTCGTTCGAGTTGACGACTGTACCACCAGACCGGCCCTAAATTGTTTAAATTACTTTTTGATTTTCAATTAACGCGCACTATAGCATAAAATGAACATTACATTAAACATTCATTTATGTAATAGGAATCTATTGAAAAACCAAGTAATACCTTTAAGTGTTTAACAATTTACAAAACTATTGAGTCAATAAAATCATAATAATAATTGAACTTTAAAACATATAAAATTTATGTTCGTTTATTAAATTGTGTTATTATTTATTTAACGTTTAAATAATGTTTATAGGGAGTTAAAATTACCTTTTGACTATAACATCGGTATCATTTTACTAAAACAATAATAATTCTTAATCCATTGTATCTCATAGTGTACGCATAAGTTGAACAATTATCAATTAATTTTTGGTAAAATCATTTCCATAGTATTTTTTATGTACTTAACAGAGCTATTTTAAACGTTACGTTACGCAAACATGTGGCAATACAAAACCCTCGTACCTTACATATCGATTTTCGCTTATGGTTTTAATCTTATGAGGATGTTATCGATTAAATTGACCTCAGGTGACTGTAATAAAATGTGTCATTTAAAAAAATGTTCATGTTTCTGCCCATGTGTTATACTTCAACAAACGAATGCATATCAATTATCCTTTTTTATCACCCGTAAATAACATTATTAGCTAAACATTTCCATTAAGCCATCCGATGGAAATTCAATCTCGGTTTAATACGCGATGATTCTTCTTTCAAAAAAAAAACATAACGAAATTAAAAAAAAAAGCTTAAACGAGGTTTGTAACCAGTCGAATGGCTCGATTTATCATCAGTCCATGTGCAAATACCTAACACTGCCTCAAATCACGGCGATATGTGACACGGATTCAGCAAAGGAAAGCCACTAATTTGCTATTTCCGCTTGTGGGGTAGGGAGTGTGATACTATACAACAAAAACAGAAACACTATAATCGACACCATTATCACGGCTGTCCGGTTTTGTGGTGGCTAGAGCAATTGCATAAATCATTCGGTTTAATTAGTTGCGACTATGATTTAAAATGTTATGAAAATAAGCAACCTAATTTCGGACCCGTTGACTGTTGTCTTCCCTCACCGTTCCTCGAATGCAAACCGATGGGCAAACCAATTTTGTCGCACTCGGTCGGTCGCTTTACGTTGAGATTCCGGCAGCGACGGCAGTCAAATATTTAGTACACCCGTGGGGCTGAGTTTTTCACCAAAAGGCCAGTACCAGCATAAATCGCATAAATTTACCTAATTGGTGCATACATGCCCGCAGCCGGTAGGACAATTTTGCAGAATCGACATTTGAATTTGTTTGAGCACCGTGGAGAGAAAGAGAATTGTACTCAGAGCACACCGGCAGCAACAGCACCCAATATTTAAGCTTTTTTACAGTTGCAGTCGAACATGTCCGATTTCAATCTCTAGTTTTCTCCATATAGGCTTCGTTGGTCCACTAGTCGTTGACTAATTTGCATGAAATAAATTGTACGGTATGCCGGGTGTTTCACACCACACGGGAGAGTTGTTAATTACTTTGGACCGAAAGTTTAACGATTAACGATTAGACAAGCAGAGCTACTTTAGATGAACTTTACGACTTAGGGTTAATGGTTACGGTTTAAAAAATAAGAACACTAAAATCGAAGCCAACGAGAGATGTAGTATGAAAATGTGCTTCAACACGCTTCTAGTAATCTAAATGCAGAAGCAGTCAATGAATTCATGAATGAATGAATTAATGAATGAAACATATAGCATGTAATTATTCAGGACTGATTTAATCATCTGCATTCAGAAACACTCTGCAACATAATTTAGCTTCATTTTTTACCCTTAATAATGCCTTTGTAATTATATTACAGGATAAATATGATCAGTGTAGAGCTTTTACATGAAAAAAGGTAGTGACTAATGTTAATTTTAGTTTTTGATCAGCTAATTTAGAAAAAATTAGAAAAATTGGCCGATCTGGTGGTACAGTCGTCAACTCCTACAACGTAACAACATGCCCGTCATGGGTTCAAGTCCCGAATAGACCGCGTCCCCATACGTAGGACTGACTATCCTGCTATGGTAACAATAAGTCACTGAAAGCCAAGCTCACTTCACTAGTGGGTACAGGCAGGCCTTGACCGACAGCGGTTGTTGTGCCAAAGAAGAAGAAGAAGAAGAATTTAGAAAAAATATTCTGTTAGCAAGCCTTTTGACCATTTGTCATAGTTTGAAATATTGTTTAAACTCTGTTGATTTATTTGTTTGTTTTATGTTTCATTTTGTTCTTCATATTGGCTTTCTATACGTCACGTAAAAATGTTTCTACATTCTACCGGATAATCTATCTTGTTGTCGAGAGATTTTTTGAATAATTGAAACCACTAAAATCCAGCTACTGATTCCAGACAACCATGTATTCGTCAATTATCAAACTTTATGTGTTTTGTTCAATGCTGCAAAAAATGGACGTGACTTTTCTCCGAAATCCATGTGTTATGATATTTAGCTATTGGTCACACCATCCTATGCAACGTTCAATAAGTCTTGCGTTCGAATTTAATTTAAGTAGCTGCGCGGTTTCTAGCTAAACGCTTCGAGGCAATGAATGTTGTGCTTGTTATAGATGCAGTACAAAACCTTGGAGTCAACTTCAGGAAGAGCGCAGTTGGTATGTTCTTCCAACGTCCTCCGGCACTGCGTAAAGAGCCGATGCAGAAACATGTTCGCCATTTTTGGGTGTGGTTCGCTTATAAGCTGCCGGTGCACCAGTTTGTGCAGGCCTTACCGATACGCTCCGAACAGAACGGTCCGTAGCTTGCGGGTTCAATCGAAATGCTCAACCCCTTTTGCTGTTATCTGGTCGTGCAAGTGTCGGTTATGGGTCAATAAAATGGCCAGAAGCTTAATCAATAAAATGGTAAACGTCATCAACTTCCTACAGTAGGTTTTGAAAGGTTGAGTCGTTCTTGCAGCACCGTAGAATCATCACATACTGTGTCATTTAGAGTATGAAATGTATCCAACCTTGTAGGGGTGTGATTCAAGCATTGATGTACTTTTATTTATGGCGAATGCATCGATGGGAACCGAAAGGAAATATGAAGCAATAAAATATGTTTGATGAATACAATAAGCTGATGCCTCTTTTTAGCAATACATTTTATGTTTCTCGAAAACCATTTCATTAGTTAATGGGAATTTAGTCTTTTGCATTAATGAGCGAAAAGCTTAAAACCGTTCGAATTATGATACTTTTAACAAGGATGCCATAAATAAAAAAAACCCACCATCCTCGCTGTTGGTGTCTATTTTCTAGCTACGTGATGTTCCAGATTAGAAAACAATTGTTTTCATAGCTTCACTTACAAATAAAGCCACGTTAGCAATCTTTTCATCGTGTTTTTTCTCTTCCTATGTTCTTCTACGCAATAGCATCACTTTTCAATCTTCACCAACCAACGATTACAGCATGAGGTGCAACAACAACAAAAACATACAAATAGAGCAGTAGGATACTTTTGAACACTCTTATGAGCACATTTTAGCTACACCAGGATTCCAAATATTGGGCACCATTGTCCTTGTAACATCTGCATTCAATGCAGCCACACTGCAGGCTAGGATCCGCTTAAACACATACATACTTCACAAAGATTTCGATGGGAAAATAGTATTTGGAAGACAAGCATAACGTACTCTTGAACCGTTGCTGAACGTGCCAAAGAGTGTATGGTCTGAGGGGCACTGCAAAACTGAAAACTGATCGTTTCACAGCCATTATGAGTCGATTTAAGAAAATGCGCACTGAATAGTAATGATTTTTCTTTCAATATGCACACTCACGCTGGTGGCACGCTTTCCGCACTCGGTGGGACTGACTGCTTGCAGAAAGAATGGATTTTAAGTACACTTAAGGCTGAAGAGCTTTTTGACACCCAAAGAACCAGTGGCAGTTCTCCGTATGCATAGAGGGGCAAGCTTTATTCTCGTGCTTTCCGTACGAGTAGAGGTGTTTCTACAAGAATTCTACAGAAAATGCCGCACTATCTGTACGCCCATGAAGGCGGTCGTGAAGAAACCGATTGCCCAGGACATACCCCGAAACTTGTGCACTGGAACGAGTACGTGAAACACCGTGTGGCTGATGCGAACGACCGCTACTAGACGGAACAGGTTGGTCGCAACGGTCACACTCGGATTGGTGAACATGTACAGGAAGCCGATGATGAAGTAGGGTAAAATATTTTCCATATCATTCCGATGGGCGCTAGAAGAATGCACAAAACAGGAAAGAGAGGTTAAAACATCCCAACCGATAAGCATTTCGAGCAGCTGGACCACAAACAGCAAGGAAACCACGCAGAAATATGGCAATGGAAATGTGTTGCATCTGAATTGCAGCTCCGTGGCACAGGAGGGATTCGAAAAAATTCCAGCACAACCACTAGCTTCAATCTGACACCAAAACCATCTTCCCTTCCAGTTCGTCTGCACTGGGAAGCTAGCCAAAACGTGTACATTGCAAAGGTTCAGCTGGCAGCCGTTACATACCGTCGAACACGTTCCACATCCGGATCGTCATACGCAACCTTGCCACCCGGCTTAACGTCTTCCGGATTCGAAAAGACCTGAAACGAGCAGCCAGCCCATTCGGTGAGATTCACAAATCGGGGATTAACGTACCGACATACCCAGAACCCAGAAAAGGGAGCGTGTTCAGTGTTTCGTCTTTTTGCTTTATTTCGAGCGTTTCATTACCTTTTTGGAGCCACGCTTCAGGCCAGTCAGCACAGACATGAGCAGCATCTTGAGCCCAAGTACGGCTGCCCAAAAGGCATAGGCTTGAAAAACGGCCGGCTCGACTTGTCCGAACACTAGCGACATGGTGATGATACCGGTTTCAATACAAGCGGCACAAGCAATCTACCGGAAGACCGGACCCGTCTGTTACGGAATGCTTATCGCACGAAAGGTGAAGTAATACTAAGCGCCTGAAGGGACTCGGGCTCAACCGGCCTTACCCATGGAATCTAGTTTTTCTTATCAAAGTATAGTGAGAGGCTTATCAGAAGAGTCGAGTGCGAAACGGTGACTGGCAGATAATAACCGACAGCCAAGTGAGCGATATACAGGGAAGGCTGTGATTTTATGTGCATACGTTAAGCGCGTGAAATTATTGCAATTTATGCAGTCAAGGATGAGTGATGATTATTATGAAGGTAGCTTTAAGATACGAAGCATTTCAGTATAACATTAGCTCATTAATATTGAGCTAATAAATTACTAAATCAACTGGTTGTGATTTTGTAAGTAAGTCCTCCCACAACGCCCGATTCGGGAATGTCCAGAAGAAAAATGTACAGAAACGATTGTGTAAAACAAACAATATTTTCGTACAAAAAGCACTAGGTTTTTTTATAAAAAGAAAGCAAACATATTTTGATGTTCTTGAAATGCAATCATAAAATGTTTAGAATAACTGGTAGACATTTATATCAGATATTGTTTAAATACTACCTTGTTAATACATAATCATTACATCCTGTAGTATTTTTTAACAGGGCCTTCTCATCCAAAATTACAAAAGCAGTTTGAATCGATAAAACTGCGACTAACATAAGTTCTAAAGTTCATAAAAAACACACATCAAGCTCATCACGCATCACACTTCATACCTAGAACGAGCGGTTTACAAATTCTGACTCCCGGGCCAAATGCGGCCTGCCTCAACATTAAATCCGGCCTGTGAAAACATTTGCTAGTCTTAAAATTCCTATCTTCGTATACAAATTACTGATCTTTTAGAATTCTACTTTTCCAAATTTAATGATCGTAACATGGATTGACGGCTAATCAATATAGTCAAACTTGTCAAATTTCACGTATGTTACACTTACATTGCTTCTACATGACAACGTTTATCTCCAATGGAAAATGAGAACGAATATTTAGAAAAAAAAACCTTAATGTTGTTTTTACGTGTACGATGCTTTTAAGAGTATAACGTTTATCAAGAAGTTTAAAAAATCCCCAAAAATGTTTTGGCAACATGGGAGGAGGGGTTCACTAAAAAACGGTAATGCTCTTGTTTTGTTGTTTTGAACTTTTAAACACATTTTAGTAACGCACTATGTAGCCGATCCTTAACTGAGGAATCCTTACAATTTAATAGCAAAAATGTATGTACAAAAAACCTGTATTCTCCTGGCCCGCAACATTTGATCATTAAGCTAATTCTCTCAAAAGTTTTTCGACTGCTGGCCAAGACTAATTCAGTCTGTAAAAATGCAATCGATTGATTTTTTTACACGTATAGGTTTTGTTAATAAATAAATAATGCAGTTTGAAATAATGTTATCAAATGTATCAAATGTATTATAATTGATTTCAAACTGAAACATGGATGATAAAACGATTTTGTCATTTATTTTTGTTTGTCCACAATAGTCAACAAGTTACAATATGAAGGATCGCAACTATCAATTAGGCCTGGTAAAAATAACCCAGATGATACATATTATTCCACTGACACGCTGAAATTTCTGTTTTATAACTGAACTTGTATCGTAAAAGACCCCAATAAATAGATTCTTAGATGCATTACTCGGCATGATTGATGACATTTGCAGCTTGCACAGAACACTTTTCATCACTTTGATCTTCCGTTTCACAAAAACATCGTAACCAGTAGTTGAAGTTTATATTATTATTATTATTATTATCAGTTTCACAAATACCCTCTTCCTTAGTGTCCATTTACATATGTTTAAGCTGCCGCTTCCACTACAATGATAATCTAATGTGAGGCAATTTATCTTTTTACTCTCCATCAGCAACTATACTAAAGTGGCCATAACCGTTGAATGACATCTCAGCACACCCTGAAAAGGTCACCATGAAACTGCAGTTCTCTAAATAGCATATAACGCTCCCGGCCCCCTCGTGTATCCGAGTGGTAAGTAATCACTCTCACCCTCACAGGCCCCGTCAAAATGTGCAAAACTTCACTCACTATCAACGACATAAAACCACATCACTTTTATCGTGGCGAAGCGGTTCAGAGTTGACTCCGGTCGTAATAAATTCGAAACCAACAATATTCAAATTTTTGTACAACATCTGAAGGATATAGAACTTCGCCAAGTGCTTTAGCTCTTTTGGTGTTAGCCCTGCTGTCAGCGTTTACTTTTGTGGCAGGTTCCTATGCCAGTTAGATAACCTCACAAGACACCATGAAGCGATGACCATCGAGAGAATGACCCGATTATGATGCTGGTGGTTAAGCTTTTATCATTCTCCTACTCTTTCACCACGGCTGACACAGAGAGTATCATCATAATTTATGCCATTTGCTCACTTTTGTGATCTGTTTCAGTCCTCTAGTGGATCACAACAGCAAGGATCTGTAGTGCATCTTTGATGGTGTAAAAATATGGTATCAAAATAAAAGTGCACCAGCGTCGGTGGCATGAGCATGGAAGGCAAAGTTTGGGTGGAAAATATGTACGAACTTGACGATTTTTTTTATCAAATATGCCACAAACCGACTGCAGCACAATCCTTTTTGAGGCCAACTGCTTCCATTAACCTAGGGTGTGTCGCGAGGCTGTCCTACGGTAGCTTCGCACACAGACAAGCAAGCAACGATTGGATGGGCGTGAGTGGGTTCGTAAAAGTTAATCCAAAACTCAAACAAACCTCGTCGTCTGCGTAGCGAGCAGTGTATGAAAAAGTAAGATACCACAGAATATTAAAATCCTGCAATTTGAAATTCAGTACGAGAAAGGCTTTGGAAAGGCGAAACAAGAGAAGATGAAACGCCGGTTAGCAGGAAGCAGCGGACCAGAAGAAAGGATACAATAAGGGAGGTGAAAAATGAGTATCAAAAAAAGGACGGTCAGGCTGGTAGGATGGTAGAATAGTGTGGGAAAAACGAGACGGAATGAAGCGAATTAAGTGCGCTGTGCTCTGTGGAAAGAAGACAAAAACACACAATGGTCAAATGGTAGTGTGGTGGGATGATTGGGGTGGTGAGAAAAGTTATTATCGCCAGCTTGGGCCAGATTGCAGACGACGGGCTTTGCATTGGCCTTGCCCGATTTCACAGCGTCCATACTGTTTCGTCGTGGAAAAACGTCCTCCACAAGACTGGTGGGGCGGCGGGAAGATGTGGTGGTATAGCCGAAAACCAAACCCAACACGATAGCGACGGGAAATGCTGGTCGATGGCTCTGGCTAGCATAATCTCGTTTTAAAAGGTCGCTTCGCCTTGAGTGGGTGTTTTTATTTCATTACCTTTCTCACTCTCCTTAAGCTATCCCGCTACTTCCTGCGAGCTGGAACAGGCTTTCTGCTTGGCGTTGAATTTCACTGCGCTTCGCGCTTGTCACCCCACTTTTGCTCGACATTTGGTGCTAGCAATATACACTACCTCTTTCTCGCTCTCCCTATATCCCTCTATTGGTTCCGTGCAATAGTAGGCCAGAGCTCGCAAAAGCTTTCCAATGTACCACAAACGGAAACTGCACGACACTAACAGGTGTGTCGCGGAAACAGAGGAGTAGAGAGTGAAAGATTGTGGAAAACGTTCGCCCGAAACATGAACTGTAAGCTTATTTTATCTTTAATGGTGGTTATTTTTTCTTCCAATATAATTCCCGAGACGTTTGTTGGTTTTTAATATAGCAAATAATCAGAGTGGTTTCGCGAGACTATGTTGAACCAGATTGTATTTGGCCGGTAGCAAGATTTGCTTTGTGCTCATTCGCAATGGAAGATAGAGACGATGGTTGAATGGGAATGGTTTATAGATTTAAAGATTTTTTATAATTTTTTTAAATTCATTACTTTTTATAAAAACTTTGTAACAACATGTATAAACAACAGTAGACACAATAAATATTAAACAAAAGATGTTTTATGACAAATTGAGCACCCTTTTTTGGCAGCTTAGCAAATGTGTCGGGCTGGTCTGGTAGTCGTCAACTCGTACAACTTAACAACATGCCCGTCATGGGTTCAAGCCCCGAACAGCCCGTGCCCCCATAAGTAGGACTGACTATCCTGCTATGGTAGCAATAAGTCAAAGAAGGCCAAGCTCACTTGACCAGTGGGTACAGGCAGGCCTTGATTGTATAACTAAGCCATCAAAAATGTTAGATTTTGTTTGACAAAAATAATGAATGTAGAACATAATGACAAAAATAATCATTGTATAACACAACAATATAGAATCAAACGTCTAGAATATATCAGAAAACATTCATGCACCTTTCGGCATCGTCTGGGCTGGTCTCTTGATTCTACATATCCATGATAACGGGCTAGGTGCCTACTTGTTGGCGTCTGAAATCCCTTAAATACAGGCGAATGAATGCTCAGTGTAATAAAACACAAATTTAGTAGTTCTATAGTCATTTACAAAATTAATGGAAACTCAGAGTTTTTTATGAATTATATTTCATAAGAATTACACTTATGTTAACTGAAAAATGCACCATTAAATTGAAAAACGTTCAAAAACAGTTCAATGGCAAATCGCTATAAAACATATAATGAAAAAACAGACAAATTTTACGTATGCACATGTTTAAACATCTATTAGTCAATTTTCAATTATAGATTCGCATGTGCTGACCTTTTACACCATTATATGAAATGTTTATTTCATTAGCGCGTGCGACATCGATTAAGATTTCCATCTCACTTCACATGAGATAATAATTTAACGCATTGCCTTTCCCCATACACCACCTCTTCCAGTGCCTTTCATTTCGAAGAAAAGCAATCAATCAATCATTTAATTGCTTTTCCGCCGATACACTGCTATCCCATGGTAAGGCAAGGTCAGGACGGAGGTTTTTGCTGTACTAAACCCCATGGTGACATTTCCGATTTGCGTCAGTATCGAGCATACCGTGTTTCAGGGAGGAAACACCTTACTGTGCCAGCGGTACCGGAAAATGCGCCGATACCGTAGCTCAGTAGAAATATAGACATCGTAGCCAGAGAGCACTCAAGTCTGCAAAACATATTTCCTGTTTTGTGGATTTGCTATCTGCGGCTACGCACCCGGAGGTTTCGATCGCAGTCCGAATGGTAGTCGGACGACTTGATTATGTCTTAACGCACGACAGATCACGAAACGGCCATTAGAAGTCATCAAACTGCACCGAGGCGCGTGGTCGCCCGAACGGCGAATGCATGTTCACCAAGGCCCACCATGGGTTGTGCCGGGCCGTAGCAAAAGTACATGTTCTAATCGAGATTCTAATCGAGCCCCGTTTAAAAGGAATTAGCGATGATGTGCGTTAAAACGGGTGCTCAAGGTTTCTGCTATTTCATCTTCAGCGATTGTGTATTTGTGAATACTAGTTGAGAGTGTGGGGACGGGTAGGCTTTTCAAATCGCTCAACGATCGTGCCGAGTCACGCTCATCGCCTTTAGGCTGTGTTTGGAGTGTTTCTCCAAGGACGCCGGGATGGAAAAGGATTGCACTGTGAAGATGCTAAGCATTCAGGAAAAGAAGCTCCTCAAAGCCCCGACGCGGCTGATGATGATGATGATGATGAGGATAATGAATGAGTAAACATTGAACAGCAATCAAGAGTCGATCGCTTCCATTTTCTCTACACTCTTGCTTCAACATCTCACGTTTCATTCTAGCTCCATTACCCTGCGAATCGGGAGCAAGGATAGTTCAAACGGATGGCGTGCGGTGATGTGCTAACCGAGAGGGTTTGGTTAATGTCGTTCGTATATCTAGGTTGCCAGCTTCCATCGGAAGAACATTGTTGAGTCATTTCGAGACGCAAAGCTCTTCTTCAGCCACTAAATGCGAATAGAAGCGGGTTCGCTCGTGCGAAGCCACATAATTTTAGCAATCTCGGCATCCCTTTCTGAAAAACATACAAGAACCTGTCTTTCAACGAAGAGTAGTAGAACTATCGATGGTTTGCTTTAACAGGAAACTCCCAAGGAGTGGCAGTGGAGAGCTCAACCTAGCGAACGGTGGATTTGTGAAACGCTTTCGCGTGGCCCTCCTTCAGGATCCCCTGCTGATGGTTGTGAGATAATTAGAGAGGGAAAATTCCAATTTACTGAACTCGAAGGAATCCCGGCAATTTTTATACCGCAAGCCAGCTCTTCGTTGTATGCTCGTGCCTCGCAGGGAAGGAAAATCGGACAAAAAGCAGACGAGAAGGTGGAAAACGGGAGGAAGGTTAAGTTTATCCTTCTGGTGCGTTCGTGCAGCAATCGAAGAAATGGCGAGCTGGAAGCGATTCCGCTTTTATTGGCAATCTTTGTTATGCTGCCGGGGATACTCGTGTTTTGAATTGGTGCTGTGATGTTTTCAGACTAGCCTGGTTGTGAATGTTCATACTGTTTCCGCTTCCTGCACAGTATCTGCTGTTGCTTTTAGGTTGCCACCATTATAGCATGCTGATTTGTTGGATGCAAGGTTCTTTTATGAAGCCAGCATTCTTGCTGCCACGGTTTTGCTGTTTTAGCTACTGTTTCTTCTTTGACGCTGCAAAACATGAAGAAAATTAGCACGATTACGAATCTTTTCTCCTAGTCCTGCAGTCGCCCGCGTTAAATGGAATGTCTCTCCTGTCCTGCTCTGGGATCGTATCGATTTTTCTATTGGCAAGCAATTGTCATAATCGTGCTGGGTTCGGTGCGCTTCGGCTCGTAGAAACACGGCATAGGAATCTGATACGTCAATTAATGAGCCAATTCCAATGTTGTGGAATTGCAAATCAAGGCTAAGTTTTGCTATCAATGATCTAATTAGGATTAATATATTTAACCAGGCAATTTGGTTTCAAAACTAAAAATGGGATCATTCACGATTCTAGTCAACTTTTTTATATAGAGTTTGACAGTTAGAGGCTGAAATCATGTAAACACTCCATACAAAACCACACTCAAAACTAGTCAGCAATTTTCATCCTAGATTATTTTAGCCTCAAAGCTAGAATTAGAATGGAGTACCTGCTCAAAAAAGTGGCAAAACAACAACAAGACAACTTAGATAGTTTATAAGATCAGTGATAAGACCAATGAGGGCCAATCACTTAACGAGAGATCGTGCATATTTCGGTATATTGAGCTACAGCCGGACTGAGCCGGACTGGCGTTCGTCGAACGCGCGAACTGTCACATTCGTCCGGTGTGAAAGAGCTCTCATAGCCTGTTTTTATAACCAAATTTGAACGCCACTTATTGACAGAACGAGTGAAAACTTTTACTCAAACAGGCTTACTGGTAACTTGACGAATACTAGTACATTCTCGTTCGGTTTTTAGTTTAATTTGATACAATATGTTTCAATCAGAAAAAAACACTGGTTTTTACAGATGATTGCTAAAGTCATCTAATTATTGAAGAATTCATTCTCATTGTTTAGGTGTGTAAGTTAACATTTATTGAAATAGTTCTAATTGATATACCTTTTCTAAATATGAGGATTCTTCAAATATTTTACGATTTTGTGTGTGTTGATATTGCTTATGATTATACAAAATATTTAACATGATATGAATTGATATAGCGCGTGGCCACGGAGGTGAAAAAATGTTGAAAAAATTTTCAACTTTGTCAAAATTGCTTGTCAATTGCAAAAAAGAGCTTTTCTCGTGGCTGCACCAAAAACTTACACAAGAGCGACAAAAAGCTCCAACGTCAAATTTTGTCATTTTGTTAAATTTTGTTTTGCTTTCGCGAACGTGAAATTTTGTTACTTTTTGTCAACTTTTGTCAACTTTATTTCCTGGCTGCTCCAGGTTACAAAATTTTGACAAAAGCTCAAAAAAGTGACAAAAGCTCACGTTTTAAAAAAAGTTGTCAGCATTTTGTCACTCTCATGGCCTTTCGCCTATAAAAGTTAAAACATTGCAAATAATTAACCCTGCAGATTATCCTACAGCAAAATGTTTCTGCTGAAAACATTATTGGGAACGATGAATCTTAAACACAGTTAACTTTAATAAAACTTCGGAAACAATCTTCTTCTTCTTCTTTGGCTCAACACCGTTGTCGGTCAAGGCCTGCCTGTACCACTTGTGGGCTTGGCTTTCAGTGACTTATTGTTACCATAGCAGGATAGTCAGTCCTACGTATGGCGGCACGGTCCATTTGGGGCTTGAACCCATGACGGGCATGTTGTTAAGTCGTACGAGGTGACGACTGTACTACGAGACCGGCTAAAAACAATATTGACAAATAAATGATTAAAGGATGATGATGTCATTCCAGAATGGTTATTGACATTCGAATTACTCAAAAATCAAATAAAGCCATGGTTGCTGATTGGTCGCTGGTTTACAAAGAAAAAAATGTGTAAACAAAAGCGTGCTTTGCGAACAGTGTGGAAGCACAAAAAAGACTTCGCAGGAAAATTGAATTTCTCTCTTTGCTGATATTAAAGGTAATATCGTTAACGGCTGACGGAGGAACACAATGATCAACTGGAAGTAAGATAAAGAAACAAAAAGATCGGTGATGTTTATCGATTCCCAGCTAGCTTGCAGCTAGTTATTGGAGTGCAGAAAAAATAAAATTCTAACTTTGGCCACTGCCGGCCAACCGATCGATCTTTAGATCGAGTCCAAATTGATATCTGAAGCTCATATGTAAGAACATGATAATGTGGCGACTATCGTAGAATGATTTCGACCTCATCACTTTTTTCTAACTTCTATCATCTTATTTTTCTTCTTCTTCCGCTTCATTGGCTCAACAACCGTTGTCGGTCAAGGCCTGCATGTACCACTACTTGTGAGCTGGGCTTTCAGTGACTTATAAATTACCCATAGCAGGATGGTCAGTCGTACTTATTATGTGGGCACGGTCCACTCGGGGCTTGAATCCATGACGAACATGTCATTAATTCGTACAAGTTGACGACTCGTGGTCTCGTGGTACGATCGGCCAACCTGTTGTTCAGTTTCTAACACCTGTTGAATATTAGGCTTAAGATACGGTTTCCTATATATGCGGCCCGATTACAGCCAGAATCGATGTCCAACCTGACAGTTCTCCCGTAACAAGAATCACTTGTTCGTCTGCGTGGTACCAATAAGTGTAGGAAGCCTGTGTAGGCCGGCATGAGGTCGTTACGCCAACAAGAAGAAGCGTTATAGGTGAAATAGTTTTAAGCTCTTCATTTAGTTTTATCTCTTTATGCTTCCAAAATTAGAAGCATGGAAAACATGTAGGTACATGAATTAATTACAATACGCAAAACCATAAATGATTAATATTTCTGAATTTCATGGAATTCTCTCTACGGCAGGGCGATTAACAAAAGAGATTTGTAAGGTAAGATCCTTAGAAGAAGGAGATTTACAGATGATCAAAGCATAATAGTTTCTGCCAACTTAAATGTACCCAAAAGCTTTCGATAATACATTGTTTCCTTCTTGCGATATGGTTTTCTTGAGAAAACATCAAATTCAATCCATTCTGCCCCAGTCAATCACAATGTCACAAACACAATAACTATTTCGAACTTATGTATCAGCAAACTCGTTTCGTTTGGATGAATCAGATCAAATAGTTCACACTCTTACAAATTAGGCTATCTGCCAAGGACTTTGTACTTTCTCGCTTGATCTAAAACCTTGTTTTCTAGCAGGTTCCACAATTACCCAAACATGATTTTCAGAAATCGTATTATTAGCAACTGTCAGGTGCACAAAAGACCCTCCTGCTGCAAAGTTAACCTGATTGCAAAGGCAAGTAGTTCCATACACAAGAAAGTGTAACTTTCCAACTGACAACTTTCAGTATGTGGGATCGACCATTATTGATTGCAAAGATGGTGGAATGTGTTCATGGTTATCGGACAATAATCTTTTAGTTATTTCACATTACCATACCCAAGTAACATTTTAAGTTTTATCATAGTTCTAACAATGTTGTTATTATCATGGCATTAAGTATTCAATTCATAGGAGTTTTTCTTGTATGTCCTCATAAAACCATAATAAAACTCTTTTAAGCCTGAAAGGGCCCATCTACAGAACTCTATTAAAACTATTCGTTGCAACCTTCTCTAGACTTAAAGATCTTGCACCTTGAAAATTTAATTCATTCTCCAAGTACATGTTACGACTGAGATAATCATACTTTAACAAGATTCAATGATCTTTAGAAAGTCTTTAAAACACATAAAAAATGAAATCATGGGATAAACATCATAATCCGTTTCACTGTGAAATTATTATTCTTGAAAGATTTCAGTGACAATAAAAATACAACCATAACATTATCTGCCTGTGAATCGTGAAAGTCAACAAATTAAATAGTCGTATTTTTATGTTAAGCAATATAACATTGCCGAAGGGCAAATTTAAATGCCAAGAAAGTTTTACTGTGAAATATTACATTGTACCTCGAATTTAGACGAATCGCCGACATAATAATACACTTAATAAATAAATAAATAACAATAAAAAAATTTATTAAAAAGAACTGCCGAGTGTTCTGCTATTTTCAAATAATAAAAAAAAACCTTTGACTGTAATCCCATATTGTAGCATAGCAGAAAGTAATATCATGTTTAAAAAAGTCATGTATTATTAAATATTTAAATTATAAGCATGAAATCAAATACTTGCATACACAGAAATTCAATATGGCATACACATTTATGTACCAATAAATGTCAATTTCATTAATAAAAATGGTATCCATTGCATTAAGACACTTATATTTTGATTTACGACTCTTTCACACACATTTTGATTTAACATGTATGGCAACAAACAATGTTTAGTCTTAAAACTCTTAGTTTACCTATTCATGTGCTCTGTTAAGCATAAATGACTGTACAGCACTGTACGCGATGACATGTAAAACATGTTAACCTGTTAGGCAGCACTGGCGCAAGCTATTGTGTCTTAGGAAGCTTCATCGTGTCAAGTGTCAAACTTATAAACAAAAGCGTCTGTCGTTGTAGTGCTCCCGAAAGAATTGGAAATTCAGTGTTGCAATTAAACAAAATTGTCCTGTAAGTTGAATAGTTGACCGGTATGGACAGTCATTAATTCAGTCTTAAAGCATCAAATGCAGCTTCCATTGAAAGAGCAGAGTCAATGTTCTACACCACACATCGTCTATGTCGATCCAGCTTCAACTGTGCAGAACCTAGAATCAACACAGCTCGCGACCATCATCAATAACCAAATGCATATAATGGAAACCCAGGACAAAATAATGCAGGCTCAAGCGATGCTGCTCACATATTCCGAGTACGTCTTACAAAGTATCAAAGAAAACCCGATTGGTGCATGGCCACTGCCAAATAAAAAATATGACAACCTTTTGTCAAGTAAACCCATAAGCGACTTCATAGCCTTTTTTCTTATGTAGAAACCCACGGACCAGCTTTGAAGATCGTTGTACAGTAGTTCATCATTATTAATAGAGTTTTGAACGGGAGTTACACTTGGGCGATGAATTTCATCATTTACAGCTGGGAAAAACATTTGCTGTTGTCCCAATTGTAAAGATTGTGTGGATTCCCGAGGCGTTCGTTTGATGTTTGTTGTTCAACTGCATTTTGAAAAGGCTGATTTACTGCTCGTAATGTTTCCACTATTCTTATAGGATGTGTTTGCACAATTTCCAGATAGTTTTTAGCTACATTTCGCCTAAAACTTCCACTCGATTTTATTCTGCTCGATTTGTCAGACATGATAGCTACTTTTGTTGGTACAAAAATATGACAACTAGCAACTATTCTTCCAACATTCTTTTTATAATCCTGACGTGTCGGTATTAAGAGATTATAGTTTTAACGAGCGTAAAATTAGACAGGATGGTCTTATTGCTTTGAGTTTTAGATAGATCTTAAATCAACGGTTTTTAGAAGCTCTTTACAGCACATCTACAGTGCGATTAAAATCACCCAAAAAAACAACAATTTTGGTTTTAATATGTGGTTTTGTAGGTGTTTTAAAATGTTTTAAAGATGCTCGCATTTCAAAAACTGCTTAGCTAGTAAAAATTGTGCATTACGACATTTAATTCTTAGGCCAATCATGATAAAACTTTGATAAGACATGTTTAAGCCTAAAAAGCGTAGGAAATGTTCCTTGGGTACACACGTGAAAGGGCATAATAATTTGTTCATTGTAATACAAATATTCTGGTGTCATAATGAATAATATTTTTCCGACTCTATGAATGTTTACATAGCTTGCGGAAGCCAAAGTTAATCCTGGTGTCAACTTGTTCACAAGTAATTTTCAATAGACCATATCTCGACTATAACAGTACCGTACAAATACTTGTATATGCAACTAGTATGTAAGGAAAAGGTTTTTTTTATAATAACTTTATCTTATGTTGATTTTAACATTCTTTAAGAATCTTCCGTTAGGCGAAGGAAGATTTTAAATTTTAATTTATTTTTTATTTATTTTTGAATTCTTCTGAATTCTGAATTGAATTCTTAACAACATACCTATTAACTAAACTTATTAAATATTTGCTCGGAGGATGGATCGGAAGGATGGTAAGGAGAGGTGATGGTCAAACAGGTGTGCGCAGGAATTAAACAATCTCACAGCACGTAATAAAGGGTCATTTAAACCAACTGAAGTGCGTCAATTTGGAACAAATAAAGGAGCACGAGGGCGTAAGGAACGAATTGGAACATAGAAATGCAGGGATGAAAGAATGATATGTGAATCCACAGCATTAGATATGAGCGATGCAACAAACATTATTTGGGAAATGTGAGGGCGTTTCTCCAATGAGTCCAGACCCAACAGCTGGCATCTTTGCTCATAGTCCGGTAGGGTATCTGACGTGAAGCCGGGCATTTTGCTGACAATATACCGAGTAAATGATCTCTGCACTCTTTCTATGCGGTCAATCGATGTAAATGAGGTGGGACACCAAACAACAACACAGTATTCCAAAATCGGTCTTACTAACGAACAATATAACGCTTTTAAACACAGAGGGTCGGTTATGCGGATTGAAAAACGATTTATCATACCGATTGTTTTACGAGCCTTATTAACGGTAACGTCAATGTGATCGAGGAATGATAACCTGCTATCGAAAGTTACTCCAAGATCTTTTACCGAGAGTACACGATTTATTGCTATACCCTCAAAGTTATAAGCAGTCGTAACGGGACAACGTGAACGACTGAAGGACATGACATGACATTTTTCGGGGCATAGAACTAGCTGGTTCGATGAGCACCATGATGCAATTCGGTTGAGGGTGTTTTGGAGCGATACGCAGTCACCAACAGACGATATAGATTTAAAAACCTTTAGGTCATCTGCATAACAAAGAAAACAATCGTGTGGAATGACTGAGTTAACATCATTAATAAATAAAACGAACAATAAAGGACTCAACACGCTACCTTGAGACACTCCCGATTTGGATGAAAAGGATTTGGAAAAACAGGAGTTTAGTTTAACACGAAAAGAGCGATTGCTGAGAAACGAATCAAGCCAACGAATGTGTGAGTCAATGAGACCCATTTTGGATAGCTTCGCAAGAAGGATAGGGTGAGGAATACGGTCAAAGGCTGCTTTAAAGTCAGTATAAATGATATCAACCTGAGAACCGCTGTCTAAACTGGAGGTGATAACGGAAGTCAATGAAATAAGGTTTGTCAAGGTAGAACGTTTAGGAAAGAAACCGTGTTGCTGAGGTATAATGCAGTTTCTTGCAATAAAGAGGATATGTGATTGGACTATAGATTCAAATATTTTGGAGCTTGCACAGAGGATGCTTATTCCACGATAATTGGTAGCGTTTGCACGATTACCTTTCTTAGGGATAGGAGTAATATGAGCTAATTTCCATGTGTCCGGGAATGAACATGATTTAATGGATATACGGTACAGTTTTAATAGGAGAGAACCGAGCACAGTATTGCATTTCTTATATACTGCTGCTGGAATGCTATCTGGACCGGGATTATATGACTATTTCAGATTTTTTATTGCTTGTAAAACTGTGCTAAGGTGTAAGTTTAGATTACTGTCATTGATTACATCGGTGGGAGTGTTATGAGTGCTATTAGAGATTGATGCTTTGGTTTTGATTGATTCAGCATACACACTTGAAAAATGTTCAGCTAGAAGGTTGCAGCAGCCGTCAGTACCGGATGCAGAGAGATTGCCAAGATTCAGATGAGAAGGGATATCATTAGATTTACGACGTTTATCAGCATATCCCCAAATCCCCAAATAATGTCTGATCAATCCAAATTATTAAAGACCAATAACTTTAAAATTGTTTTTACCGAAAACCATGCCATTTTTATTATTTGTGAATGATAATGGGTTCTATTCAAGAGACTTCTTATTCAAATAATTGAAATGTTTAAAAATACTTTTTTTTGCAGTCACTGGTCTAATTTGTCTCACCAAGCAAACACAGTATGATGCTTCTGTAATGTTTGTAAACCAAACGTTTTTCTTCTTTTCATAGTTCGTCTCGCTTAGCCGGCTTGCCTCAAAAACACTCATTGAATACACTCACACCTTCACGTTCCCACGTTCACTTGAGATATGAAAGGTTGGAGAATGAGTGTTACGGCGCCATCTACTGAGCCACAATATCAAACTGCCGGTTGCAGAACAGCTCGGAAAATTGTAGGTGGCTCTTGGGATAGTTTTTTACTGCCTGTGGTACCTTTTGGTGGTAACTTTTGCTGCCACAAGCTTCCTTATTGCTGTGATGATGCTTGCGGTTTACACATCACTGAACCGATGTGCTCTGTTGCAAACGTTTACCGATGTAAAAACTCGATAGCTTTAGCTAGCTTATACTAAAGGCTACCAGCTAAGAGTAGAGAAACCGATTTTTCCTAGCAATGGGGTGGTACTACTACGCTGGATGCTGCTTAAATGGCGCCAACACACATGCACATACTAATGTGAAAGAAGAAAGCTCCAGAAGGTTCCGGCACAGGTTCAGCTAGAACGTACGAGTTCAAGGCACAATCTTGGCGACCTGGCATGTGTAAATATTAAAGCTCGTTTGGCACATTTGGTTGCATCCAAACCGCATCGAAGAAAGGATCTTCTACCTACCCATCCATTCGGTCTTGCCGCACTGCACATATTGTTAATTACATAGCATATCAAGCAAATTAAAACTAACGATCGTGATACGACGCTGTGCTGAAACAACCGAGGCATGGCAGGTTTAATTCAGTTTCTTCAACTGGAAAGTCGATCCAGCTGCAGGAAGCGAAAATGACAACAAATGTAAGATATGGTCACCGGTGATGTTGTCGTTGGACATGAAATGCTTTAATTGAGTGTTCTGAATGAAAACGAATTCCATTTTAAAGTTGATATTTATAGATTAGTTCACATGATATTATTTATAAGTGTGAAAATATGTTGTTGATTTCCAAACATTAGAGAATATATTGTTTTTTAACTATAATAATCTATTCTAACAAATTAAACAAAAACCCAGTATCAAAACCACTCATTGAACTATGGTCTTCTTGCGAGCTTTAAGCATAACCAACCGAGCGAACAAGCGATAAAAGTAAAAGCCAAAGGTTGGAAGCGGTGATATAATCTTGAAGCAATTAGGATACCATGTTTTCACACCTGACGTGGAATTGCATCCCTGCCATGAAAGTGTTGCTTCACTTCCGCTTGCTTCATCACACCCTCATGCAACCGTTGAGTTTTGCACATCGTTATAACTTCAAGTGTCCGAAAGCGGAACACAGCTAAGCGTGGCTAAAATGGATACGCTTTGTTCTCTTTGTTTGCTGACTGACACTGGCGCGTACTCTACTATTCCATGTAGAATGCACACTGGCTTACAAAGCACGGCTGGGCAGATTGCTCGTTAGAGCAGCGAACTAGTGTACTGTGCTGCAATAATTCGTTTTTCTTTATATCTTATGTTTCATCTGTTGGTCTAATTGAGATGCCTAAAGCATGTGGGCAAAAATATGTATTAGGAAACAATGGAAGATTATTTTTTCAGACAAGTGTACTGCGCAGTATTGTATATGGTGTGTGCTAGTAATTGTTTCCGTGTGAAAGTTTAATTATTTGCTCCGTTTCCGGAAGCAAGGCGCTAACAAGTGACAAAAAGTTTTTAAAATATTTGAAAACAATGCCTGCCCTTGGGAACTATTCTAAAAGGCTGGACAATAAACTATTATTCAAACCAATGATTTTTCTACAGTTTGTAGTTAAATTTACTTGTTAATATCATAAGTTGTTTTGTTTTTATCGACAAAATAGCACCAATTTTTATTTGTTGAATTTTATTTGTTGTTCAAATAGGGTCAAGTTCCTTATTGTCAGTCAGAGAAAACATTAATTTTTTTGCCATAATTTAATTTTTAACTCTCTCTTAAAACATTGTTTCGTTCAACAGGCCACTGAAAACATTCTCTTTTACTCGTCGAGGCAAAGTTGAAATCGGCACACAAACAACAGTTAAAACGAATGGAAAGTAGCACATAAGAATTTTAAGTGAACCATCGAGTCACGTACCTGCCGCCAGCAGCAACCACAGGATGGGAAGCCGTAAATCCATTACGCTCGGAAGTGTTCCCATGCTCCACAGTAAGGGAGAACCCTCTTTTTCGGATTCTCCCTCTGAACCTCACTAACGCGCACCACACTCACCAAAGGTTCAGAATGATTTTCGGTCAGCTTCCGGGCTAGGGGTTACGTACACTCGTTTTTTGCAGTAGCGGCACTCACTCGTTTCACATTTGCTCTTTTACATGCACACAGGCACACTCACACAAACACAATCTTTTACGTTTAGAGGATCCAGAACTCTGACCTCATTGGGTGCACGTTCTGTTGCCGATGCATTCACAAACTTCAGTTCACTGCAAATCTGTTTCACAACACTTTTTTCACATTTTTTGTATGATCCTACAAAACACCAAAAGCGGCAGGTTGTTAAATCGTTTTGATGGTGAGAAAGCGGAAGATCAAACCACAGAAAAAAAAAGAAGTATCACAGATCTTTGAGGTGCACATAATCCTGTTGCATGGAGAAAGCACCAGTAGGGTATTTTAAAGGATAACCTTTTGCCGCCCAATCTGAAGTGCCAACGAGTGCTGATGGGATGGTAGTTTACGCTTGAAGTGTTATACGGTGGACTCCAAAAACAAAACAAAAAAACAAAAAACATCCCCTCACACACACAAACTACAAGAACGGACGGAATAAAGCACTCACAAATTTTCACCACAAATACAACCTAAGATGCAAAGGAAGGAAGTGTTTTCCGGACACGATCCATTATATGCAAGGTGAGAGAAAGCAACCAAAACCACCTTAACCAAAACTGGTTTCACCCCGATAAATAGAAAGCTCGGAGAATTCCCTGTTAGCTTATTGACTTGACTGGTCCTGTTGCTGCTGCATTGCTGCCTCCCAACGCTGGTAGCAACATAATGGTGTTTCATGTTTTTGTTTATACATGCAGGAGTTTAATGTAACGACTGTTTTGTTGTCGAGCTTTAATCGCAGATTTGTGTTGGTCTTCCTTAACAACAGGATCGCACTATTTGACTTTTTTGAAACTTATGAGATGGTCCATGCAGACTTTATTTTGGTTTAAGTTTATTTATTTTTATTTTTGAGAATTATCATTTACTATTACTCAACGTTCCAAAATTGATCAGTGTTAGGGTAAAGTAATTTATAAAAAGTGCACCAAAAGCTTAAGCAGAGTAGATCGAGTAGGAGATTTTTGTGGGACGTATCATATTCTCCTATTTTCTACATATACAATTGATGTTATGTGAATAAATCATAGAATCCTTGCGGTTTTGGGTGTGTATAACGATCTTCTCAAATAACCCTACCGGTCGGGCCTTTTTTCATGGATGCATAAAAGTGTTTACTTGTTGTTCACTTTTTGTGGCGCTGCATTGTGAGGTGGAAATTTATTCACGTGTTGGTAGGTCTGTTTGTCCAATTTTTTATTTGTATTTGTTTTACAAGGTGCAGATGTTGTAGAAAGTGCAGTATATTTTTAACACGTTGGTCAAATCGGCACCGATTTTCGAATGATTTCTGAAATTTAATAAATACGGTAAAGAAGATTTCACTTAATAGAAATGATTTAAGAAATCTACGATGTTAACTTTAAGCAATATTTTTGTTTTATTTAGCTGACAATTGTTCTAAATTTGAACTACATTTTGATACATGTGTTGTACATGTTATTCAAAGGGTTCAACGTACTCATTGAAACTATACCTTACATAACCATATGTTATGTAAGGTATACATAAAGTAGGCTAAAGTAAGTTAAAGAAAAGCTAGTAAAATCCATACAAATATATGTATTGATTTATTTTTACATTGAAAATTTATCTGATAGATCGAAGTCATAATATTAAATCTTGGATTTTTTATGCACATTTATTACTACCAAATAAGCTCTTTAATACTTTACTTTCAACCAAACGATCCTCCTTTCTTTTACTCAACTAACTTACTCAAACGTAACGCATGTGCCTTGATGAATCCTACATCACGCCATGATAAGTGGCCGAGAATAATTCATGTTTGAAATTGGGAAATTTTCGCCTACCAAGATACACGTGCGCCGAAAAAACTTCTCCACACACATACGCACACACACATACGCACACACACATCATTACTAGCCTTGGCCTAGATGGAATATTTCTGCCACACGCGTGGAATCCGGTTCCAATGATGAGGTGCCACGGTTTCGCTTACATATAAAAATCACTTGGTGTTCACGATTTCCTACACGAGAAAATTGCTCGTTTTGATTATTCATGCCCTTCTGTGCTCGCCCCTCCGCTCCCATGAACGCCTTGGGCATGTATGAAGCAAGAAGATGAAACGTTGGTATGATCCTTTGGTGACAGCGGACCAGATTTTGCCATTCTACTGGGATTATCATTTGGTGATGGGCTGATTTTACAGTGGTGAGTAAAAACTGTAAGTACTTTGGTTTATTTTTTGCTAAACTTTGCTCCTACTTTGAATCAACCCTGTATAATGTTTCGGAGAAAGTTTTAATATGTTATCCCTCTGCGTAACAGAATGGTAGGTGAAAGTCAATTGGGATTATTAAAAATTTAAACCAATTTTTAAGCCAACCTTGGTACTAACCCCTTGGTATGCTTAATAGACATTCCGGCCCTGTATGCGTGTGCGCTTGTCAAAACGTTTTCCCCGAAACTGTCGCTAAGGCCTGAACATGGAATATATATTCTAATCTCTTATGCGACACAATTCAGCAACAATTTAATGAATGCCTGACATCGAGCCTTCCCCATGCCGACGTGCTTGGAATAGCAACGGGGGAAGGTAACGCGAGTGGATGTATGGATGGTGAAAAATAAAAGTCAAGAAAATGTACCCATATGCAAACACACTCTGCCCGAAACCTTGAGCCGGGTAGGGTTTCGGTACGCGCAAATGGTATGACGAAGAAAGATTGTACTTAGTATTCCACCGAAATGCTGCCTTGGTTTGTCTGCTTCTCTTCTTAAAAGGATTATTTGGTGTAGTCTCGGTCGGAGCAATGAAACGTTCAGGCGAATCAAATTGAAGCAACAGACCGCGTGATTTTGTTCCACGTTTTGGCATTTATCTTTTTCGTAGCTTCCCCCTACCCTAGCCGCAAAGTTTTAAAAATAAACGCCAACAGGTTGCGCTGAAAGAAGACGGCTAAGCGAATCGAAAAGATTCGAGGGCTGATAAAGAACTTTTTTCGCATCAAAACGAACAGAATCAGGCAAGCGCATGCAAGATGGATGTGTGAAAAGTTTTATCCCACTACCAAATCTACCCCCGTTTGATGCTGTGCATGACATCCTATGCTTTAGCTACGATGTGGAAAATCTGTCACAAACTTCACTTTAACAAACTCAATCAAAACACGGGAGTATAATTTGCTGCGCCCGCGTAAAACGAAATCATGTTTGACAACGAAACGAGCGAAACATCTCAAGAAGCGAAGAATTAAGTGCGACAAGTCTGTGGGTGGCATGTGAGTACACGTCGAGTAGTGCATATTTTGAAAGGAAGCTTTTAATTGAATGTTTGCTCAAGTGTCACATAAAACGTTGTATGCATTGCGGGGAGAAAAGGTTAAAGGATACATTATTCAAGTTATTTAAAGGAAGCATAAATGTCTGGCAAGTTATGCTGAGTCATGTTTGGAGATTTGAGATAAATGGTATGAGAAATACTGACGCTTATTTAGTTTGAGTTTTTTTATTTGTTCTTATTCAATTGTAAAGTTAACATCAATGTCATGGCCACGAGTACACGTGTTCAAATCAGTAGTTTTTACGACCATTTTTTAAAGGACATTAAAAGAACCCGCAATAGCAAGATTGTGTCAGTGATTTTGAATAATTTTATATTCCCTCATTTAAGCCATATCATCTTCTTCTTCTTCTATTTGGCGTAACGTCCTACGCGGACATGCCGACCTACAAAGGCTTTCGGGACTTAATTCATTGCCACGTAGCCGGATAGTCCAATCCTTGCTACGGGGGACGGTCCATTCTGGGCATGAACCCATGACGGGCATGTTATTGAGTCGTTCAAATTGACTACTGTACCACGAGACCGCCCCCGTTAGCGTTTAAGCCATATTTTGATTACATGCAGGCAGAAGTACATAACGGAAAACATTATTGATAACACTTATTCAACATAGGTCAGCTATCACAATAACATATTACAGCAAACAAGGCAGCAAATATGATTTAAATTAGCATTAACATGTATAATTTCTGCTGTAACTAACTGGGAAGTGCAAAATTCAGAAGAAAATATTTAATTTGCAGCTCGCAAAAAGTTATAAAGCATTGGATGTGGATATTGAATTATAATTGAAAAATGGCGATTTTCAACCAATAGATGAGTTTTAATTCTTCTTCTTCTTAGGCGCAATAACCGTTGTTGGTCAAGGCCTGCCTGTACCACTTGTGGGCTAGGCTTTCAGCGACTTACTATTGATTACACATAGTAGGATAGTCAATCAGTCAGCTATGTATGGAGGCACGTTTCATTCTGGGCTTGAACCGATGACGGGCATGTTGTTAAGTCGTACGAGTTGGCAACTGTATCACCAGACCGACCCGAATTATGATTATCCGTTGATAAACGTTTTGCTTGATAAAAATAGATGAAATGACACCGAAAATGTTTATCTTATACCATTTTGATTCAAATTACGCCCAGCTTCAAACTCCGGAAATGCATCATGATTTATTGAATTTCTTCTTATCCCTGGTCATGTCGCTTTATAATTATACATGATTGCCTTGGTTTACTAGATTTTCTCCGTTGGAGTCAAGGCCTCTCTGAACTATTCCAATAACAACTTGGTTTACTAGAATCTATTGTAAATCTGTCTGACCCATATTAGGCCCTTATGGCACGGTACATAAGTGTTTTCTGTCGGTCACTTCATCGCTGGAGACATTCTTAGCAATTTTGCTTCAAACCTTGAAATACAGCCAAATATATATTCAATATTGTTATCATTGTTTAAACTCCAGTGTTTTATCATATTGGTGTCTTATTGTCACAAAAATGGATTTCATTCTGCCCAGGATTCGAAACAACATTATCATGTTTTAAATTTCAGACAGCGAGGGGAAATTATGATTTATTACATACAATCATTTATTTACTGAGTGATAATTGGATGAAAATAACGTTATTTGAAGATAGCAGCGACAAATTTCTAGATGGTCATAAGGGGAAGATTGTAAATACGCGAAGCAGTACTTCGGTTCAATGCAACTACGAGTACCAGAGACAACCAGCACCCAAACCTAGTTATCAGTAAGTCCGACGTCCTGTCGATTCAGGAGACTTTCCTCACTCAGGATTGGGTTCCGGACTTAAAAATAAGTAAAAACTAAAAAGGTGTAGTGTGTGGGAATGTGAAGATTATTTATGATTTTTTAGGATGTCTGTAATTTGAAAGATTAGCTCAACACTGTCCGGAATATGGATCAACATATACAGTGAACCCTCTCTTATTTGACACCTCTCCAATTTGAAAAACCTCTCTTATTTGAACATTTTGCACAGTCCCTTGATTTCCAGTACATTTTTGTTCCTCTAATTTGGAAAACCTCTGAAATCTGTGTCCCTCTTATTTGTGTATGGTGTTGCCATGGTTATTGAATGATGTATGCTCAAATTGGCAATCGTGTTCGCAGTTTCCTATAGCAACAGTTAAGGCTGCATACTAAACG
Source organism: Anopheles gambiae (assembly GCF_943734735.2). Taxonomy (NCBI): domain Eukaryota; kingdom Metazoa; phylum Arthropoda; class Insecta; order Diptera; family Culicidae; genus Anopheles; species Anopheles gambiae. The sequence continues at coordinate 45,392,416 of NC_064602.1, read as the reverse complement.
TCTCTCTAAACTCTTTCTTGTTTGTATGGACCTTTCATTCACTTTCAACCTCTGTAATTTGAAAACCCCTCTTATTCGACAGTCCCATCGCCTCTCAAATAAGAGAGAGTTCACTGTAGTAGCAATTTCATGATTTTTCTCAATGTTTTATGTAAAATTAGTACAAACCTTTATTTTTTCAAAATTAGAAGGTTTGCTTTAGTTATGTGAATTATGCAGAGAGTAGACCGATAAAATTAGAATTGGTAAGATAATATAACCCGCCAAAAATGCCTTAAGCGTTCGTAATTCAAAGCAATACGGTCTGTCAATGGTTCAAGAAAAGCTTTAGACAATGAAAAACCCGTTAATGAAAAAGTAACATCAAACAAGTTGCTCTCCCTGATTTTATAGTCCTATATCTAACATATCAAACTCATGGACTCAATCTCCCAATCTTCGGTGAACTGTGCTACATACAATCAATACCTATTTTCCTTCAGCAACGATGCCAATCTCTGAGTTAGGCATAGCAAGTATTCAGTTCTTTTAGAGTACGATAGGTTAAGATACAAGGACGCTAAATTAAGATGCAAGGACGCGAGTGTTAAGCTTTTTTATCTTTTTGTTCTTTTTCCTATAACTACTGCTATGGCTCTTAATATTCAATCCTCTCGATATAAATGACTGACAGTCTTCGACTGCTGTAACGATGCAAAATATTAAAGTGAAAACAGAGGTTTCAAAACACAGAGGAACACTCTCCTTAGCTTACTACCATGAAAGAAGTACTAAAACTTGACAATGAAAATATTTTCAGATGGTTTTCAAATGGCATTACGATGCATAAAATACACCCCGTCATAAGTGCACAAACCTTCTTCCCTATATGGCTGTGGCATTATTTCAAATCTACGTTTAAAAAATAGTACATAATATCCTACCAACATCGTTCAAGCGATAAGAAAGTAAGAAGACCGCCTGCAAAGAGTACATTCATGCATTTCTGTTGGCTCTTGGTTGAAGCTTCCTTCAGTTCTGCTCTGCAACAAAACACAGCTGAAAAAGAAACGGCTAGTCATGGTCCAACGGAGAAAAATAAATAACCCTATAAACACCCGGAACGAACCATGACTGCGAATCGGTGTGAAGCAAACAACCAACGAACTTTCCACCCTAAAACTTCGCAATGAACGGAAACTGCACAAAGAAAACGACCCAACCATCTTTATCTATGTAGCTTCGAATACACCCTGTGCCGTCAATGGTACATTGTGTCGTTACGAAAAAGGTATAGGGTTTGTTATCTTTTCTCAGAAACTCCTAGCAGCTTCCTCTTACGCCTTTTTAGCGCCTTATCCTTGATGCACTGACAATCCTTTCGTGTGCTTCATCACACATTTTGCCATTGATACACATACACAATGAGTTAGGCACAACCTACTTGCTCGATGCTGAACTTGCGTGTAATACCATGCGAATCATACGCGTCGCAAATGATGTTTTGATATTTTGGTAACGCATCTTCGAAAACCAGTGGTGAGAAAGTAAGATCTAGATACGTTGCTTGTTGAATTCGGATGAAATGTCCTTCTGCAAACTGTGCGCTTCACACATTGCCCTACATTGCCATTGCCGGTTGATGTGTGAGCATTCACAACTCTTCGTTGATGTTGATGGCATAATATATCTCTACTTCGGTAAGGCATCCTAGACACTGTCAAAGGAGACACGGTTTGCTACCTGTTTGGTGTGATGAAGAGCGAGCAAACGAGCCAGTGCTTGCCTTTCTCGCCTTCCAATGGTTGTGGCGAATTCAATAATGGATGTGATTGTGATAACGAAAAATGCGAAGGAGACGCCTGGTATACGACGGAGGCGCCTGCTCCTTGTTCGTTGTACGGTCGATGGAACCACCCACAAAGACACCAGTTGTTGGCATGGATAACGATTTCTCGTGAGCGTGAAATGAAGAGGATGGAACCGGTTTCATGGATAATGGTGATGAAAAATATGTTTTGCAGACGATGATTGACTTTCTTTCTTTGTTGAAATGGGATTGGTTAGAGGTAAAGGCTTATCACTTGCGTCTGCTTTATACATTGTGTAAAGCGATTTACGGGAAGCATAATTGTGATGAATATTTCCATACAACTACGTTAGAGATTGGAATTATTTTTTGTCGGAATAACATTCTGCCATGGTAGATACAGATTAAAGCGAATGTATTGTGAGGACTACGACCATGTAGATAGCGCAATAAATATTCCAAGGGGAAATGTACAGCGCACCGCGTCGCATTTCATCGAATTCTGCAATTGTTGTGCTTCTGGTTAGGATAAAAGGCAGGTTTTAAACAACACTAGCTGTAGATAAACAGAATTTAAGTTTTGTATTTGTTTTATTTGCTACGACTTTCATCATATAATACTTAGAGTGCTTTCATTCGATTGATGTGTTTTCAATAAATGTGTAGCGTAAAATTTGAATTATTTTGTTAAAATTTAAACTGTTTCAATTATAATTCAACAATTAGATCATCGATACCCCTTGAGATGTAAGTATCTATCGTGCATCTCGACCTGCAAAGCGTTTACTCACTCCTTATTCTTCGGTATTTCCCTTCAGAATACAAATAAACAATTAAACGCTACCTCTCATACCACCCTGAACAAGCTCTCGATCGATAAAACCAATTTGTTCTTCCAAATGATTGCCAGACTGCGAAACATTTACGTCCTTTCCAATCCCCAAACTGCAAGCCACTGCAAGCCACCAGTATACACCCAATCCAGCAACCAAACCCGCAGGAGACAGGTTTAATCAGCTCCGGCGCCTCAAAAATAACATTCCGGCATTCCCCGTCAGCCGCCTCCGTCGCTGCCCATGGCCTTCGTTCTCATGATTGAGTCGAAAAACTTTCTTCACCTTTTGCACGCTTTCCCACCGCAAGACACTGTGCACTTTGCCCGCCAGCGATGGCTTTTTCGTCCTTTTTCGGTCACCTCACCTGGCAGCCGAGGTTAAATTGGAATAGATTAGGCACTATTCAAACAGATCTCTCCGGCATCGGAATGGTGCAAGGAAAATAGTTGGCATTCCATAAATTATCCAAACGAAGGATTGCCTTCCGTTTTCGATTGCGAGACGAACGAGAGCGTTGGCTCACGTGCGGCTGCCACAGAAACGTTCCATCCTCCATTCTTTTCCCAATCAGAGGTGCCTCTGCCGCCAATCTCTATCCCTCTCTGGTCCATGTCTTTCCCTGTGTTTGTGGCAAATGTTTCCCACGGTGCAATCAGCAGACGCTGCTGCTGGTACAGGTTGGTTTGATTGAAAGTGTACCCATCGTTTTCATTTAAACACGATGCCGGCACCCGTCCCACAGTATGCAAACGGATGCATAAATCATATCAAAGTTTGCTCATGAGGTTAAAATATTTGCTTCCGACCCAGGCCAACCAGCTGGTTAGGTTTCTCACTCGCTCTCCATCTCTCTCTCTCTCTCCATCTATCTCACACACATTCAGTCCATCTCTCATACGCCCTCCAATAGTTTCAACAACCTACTGGCTGAGCTTGTTTTATTTCGGGATTTTACCTCGACATTGAAACGTTTCATGCGCTTCGCCTTTGACGGATTGCTCGAGGAAATGAGAAGCGGGTGGGTGGGACCGTTGGTGTACAGTTCCCGTGTACCCTCGTGAGCTTCCTGCAATAACAGGATCAGAAAGCGAGCCACCGTTTGCTGCTATCAAACTGGCTGCAGCTTGTTGTTCATGACGATGCTGATGATGCTGATGAAGCTGACGGCAGACGCGCATCCCGGCCTTGTCTGACAAGCGTACGAACGCTCTTTGCTGAGGGATTACGTTGTTAGCTCCCGTTGACGAAGACACCGTCGACTGTGAACATCGTCAGCATCGGAGCATCGGGCAACAAAGCCCGCCACACTCGCCATGACTTGTATGAAGATCGTCTGTTAGCAGCTTCCGTTTGCTGTTTCTGCAAACAAGAAATTGTTCCTTCCGGCTGGGCTGAACACGAAGGGACGACACGCAAGGAATCAGTTCCATTTCGCAAAAGCATCTCATGGTGCTCGGGTTTAGTACGGGTAATGAGAAAACGATCTGACCAGGCGTTATGCGTTACTTGGGGTAGGACGTGCAGGGAACAATCGGCACAAAGGTGTTCTTCATACGATTGCAACATTATCCTCCGTACAGCAGCATGATCTTGTGAATTGCGTCACGTGTGAAGCACATGCCAGCGCCCCTGCACTCTACGGAACCATGTGCCTAAATGTATAATTGTGTATGTGTGCAGGTATGTTTGTGTTGATTCTGTTCCCACTTTTTTCGATCTTCAACATTTATCTCGTCTCAGTTGCAGCAGCTTGCAGGGAATTGGCAAGCCGTCGTTTGTGGTCGCATAAACGCGCCTCACTATGAGCATGACAATCCCTTACGCGCTACGTGCTCAATTTACTAAGAACAAGCAGTGGCCATGGGTATGGGTAGAGCGGGGGTTCTCAGGTTTTGTGACCAATTATTACCCCCTTAATAGGCGACCCATTGCGGATGGCGTATACTCAGCCGTGCACTGTTGAGTATTTCAAGATAAAAAGCTCAGCATTTCTTCTCTCTACGTTTACCCGATTGAGTGGGTTCGCTTATCGACGCTAGGAGGGAAAGTAACACGGGTGCACGTCTGTGCCAAGGGAGGTTTGTTATTCAAGGGCAACATGGGGTTAATTTTTTCCATTCTTGTAGTACGCTTTAAGCGTTTATGTAATGCGGTGTGCATCATTATTAAAGCATTCGAACGCTTTAATGGGACAAATTAGTGTCTTTCGTAGGAACAATACAGAGGATTTCATATCATCTGACAAAGTTGGTATACTTTCTTATCTCTTTGTAATATAAAGTGATACCGTGTGGCCACAAAGAATGAAATACACAGCGAAATGACACATTTGACATTTAAAAATGTCTGACAGCAATCAGCTGATGTGCAATGTAAACACTTGACAAAGAATATGCAAAAACGCAACTAAATCCATCCAAAAACTTCAAAATCATCAATCATCAAAATCATCAACCATTTATTAATTTTTGGTAAATATTTCATCAATTCTCCCATTTCATGAATGAAGTATATTAAAAAAGATACTGTTTTTAATAATTTCTTTTTTCTCTTTTTAGATAATCGCGGATGCGGATGTTGTAGATAAACCCAACTTCGAACCATTTAACGTTTCTATAAGATATATAAAAAGCATGCTAAAATAGTTAGAACCACTGACAATGCCTTTAAGACCTAAACACCATTCTTTACAATAACATAATTTACAATTAAATGCTTATTTTAATTACTTTTTTTAACAATTCGAACCTGGTGTGCTGGAGACGACGATATTATGTGTTCAATCTGTTCCAATATTTCACCAGTTATGCGAAACACTTGTCACACGGGATTATTCTCCTTGGTAATTGCCGGAGCAGGTTTAGTGCTCAACAAACAATACATACTTCCATTTTGAGGTGTACGAAGGACCCACAGCATTCGCAGCAAGGCTCTTAATAAATCTCAGCTGCCCCCAAGAACCCGTATGACAAATGATGACACGCACTGTAGCTATCCGAGCTGAAAACCCGCAGCTGATGGTGACTGAGATGGACAACAAAAAAAAACAGCTCGATAGCCATTTCTGCGGGCGTGTGGTTGAACCATAAAGCACAAACTAACGTAATGTACCATTAATATCACATTTCCTTCCACTGCTCCACCACCGTCGGACTGTTCAGCACTACCATCGTTTTCTACCATCACCCAACACCCCTTTTTTCTTAAACCATCAACACAAAGAGCTCAAGCCTCACAAATGAATATAAGGAAAAAGATGAAAAAAAAACGCCGAGCGGAACGCCGCGTGTAATGAATGTCGAATCGCTGTTCCTTCTCATTATCCTGACGCGAATAAATGATGCTGCAGTCTGACTAAAGCGCTCAAAGCAACGTCCCAACCAGCGGCATTCGTTAGGCTAGCCGCATTCCGCACGAACCCCCGTTGCATGCTCGTGCGCGCTTTACCAACACAAAATAACAACTACAATATGACAGAGCAGAGTGGGAGCGAACAAAAAATCGGACAAACTAACGATTCTTCTTTCTTGGCACTCGTTACGGATCGCCCAGGATCGCTTCCGATGCGAGGAAAAATAAGATAAAGTGCGCTACACAAAAAAGGCAAGAATATGGCCTCGAAACTAGCAACAGGATTCGTACTCAATCGCACCCCGCCAGCAGCACACGTTCACGACGGGAGATTTTGGAAAGTTTCCACCTCTATGTTTCTCTATCGGTAAGGGTAGTTGGAAAAATATCATATCTTTCTCTCTATCTCTCTCACTCTCTCTCTCCGTCCCTCTTTTCTCAATGGTCCTAGTACTGTTAGCCCCGCATCAGGAGGACCATGCAGAACAGGATAACGAATGACAATAATCCGTAGTCGTAGCTACGTGCCAAGAATCAATTATTTGCCGTATGAATCTCGAACCAAACTCGCCACCAGCGGGTCTTCGTGTCGCTCCGTTACGACTCAATCGCATCATTTGCGTTGCTTCCTTGTCACAGGGATCCACCCGTAGCGTAAACGTAAGCCTTGTGAAAACTCTTGTGTCTTGTCACAAACTGCGAAAACGATTGAACCAAGGACAAAACAAAATACACCCAATACTGGTGGACAACGGCCCGTTTATGTGTGTGTGTTTTGTGCCCATGTTCGGGTATCTTTAGTCTCTGTTATGAATGATGATTTATAGCTAGTTTTCTGCATTCCATGTTGCTCACTCACTCTCTGCTCGCCTTGATTTGTTTCGAGCTGTTGTTATTTTTATTGTCTTTACAATGATGCCAACTGCAAGGCAAACTTTTCCTGCGTCATACGGATAAGGCACACGACTAATCAGTGGCATTTTTTTCTGCAAATATTCACCAACGCGCAGTGAATGTGTTCAGTAACATCTGTGTGTACACACCCGTACGAATTTTCATGCATTTTGGCTCATAGGAAGCTATTAAATTACAAGCCGAAAGAAGGAGATATTTAGCTTAATCAATCATCTGCCATAATGGTTTCGGGCTTCTATTTTCTGTTTTCTGCTCATTGCGGTATTGTTTGTTATTGTGGTTTTTTTTTGTCTTGTTTTTTTCTATTATTTCGGCAATCTTCCAGATTATTTGCGGCCTTTCCAGTGTACCCATTCCAATCCTATCCGCTACCATCTATCGCCTAATTCGGGTTCGATCAATTGTCTAGCTCCATCGCTAACCCATCTCATCAAGCGAAACAAAGCAACGATTGATTTGTATTAAAGGGCAGATTGTACATCTGGCTTTGCTCCTCTTTCCTTAATCCTGAACTCTTCTGTAACTAGCGTAGATGGAGAGTGGCCTGTTGAAGAAAGCATCAAATATGTATACGAACAGCACAGAATGATTTTTGGTTTCTATTTCTGCAACAAGAGTACGATTAGTGGTTAGAATGAAAGTTTAACCAGAGTGTGCTTGAGGATTATTTGTTGATGATTCTCCATCCAAATGGAATCGCAAATTGGTTATGGGAAACAAATAACAACACAATGCGGAAGGTAGCATTTTAGTGATTGAGATTTGCCTTTCTCCTCCACACACCCTAGTGAACATACAGTCAAAATATAAACTGAATAAACACTCCTCCTATTATGTTCATTAGAAAACGATACATTTTGCTTTTAGAACCCCAAGGCAACGCATGAAATATGTCTCTAATTCACAATATACATCGTAAATCCATTCATTTTTAATATCTTCTTAAAAAAACGATGTGTTTTAGTGTGCGTGTGTGAAGGTTCAATTTTTAAATTCTGTACGTTTCGTACTATTTCAGTTGATCGAATTTATGCTATATCGTTATTTAATGGGGACACGCACCATTTCATCACAGAGCAGCCATTGGATGTTTGGGTAATTCCTACTTCGCAGAGATTGAAGCAGAATTATTAGCCTTCGTTGAGCCGACCGTAGACCGCAATCAAGAATGAAACAAAACGGAGGAAAAAATATCGTCTCTGTCATTGATCTGACCCAAATCCAAACGGCTTCTCGTTCCCCCGGCAAGGAGGAGCGGAGGGGTCAAGCGGATCGAATATAATGCCGGGGGGACTGATTTAAGCGACCGTAAATCTTTGCCAAAGCCGCGTGCGGTTGGTTATGACTTTTGTTTACGGTACGAGATACAAAAAAATATAGGTGTGTTTTGCAGAATGGTTATAAACTCACGTCAGATTTGAACCAAAAAATTTGATTTTGATGCTGACAGCAATAATCCTCCAACGTCAGCATTTATACTGACTTTTCACGATGATCTTAAAGACAGTATACAACATATTGATTTGTTTTTTTTTATCAAATAATGCATATTGGCAAAGCATGTTCATTGTTTTAGTATCTATTATCTTCTTTTAGCCGACCTTAAATTCACATGATCGTTACAGTTTAGCAAAATAATCATTAGCCATAACATGTTTTGCAGATTCCTAAGGCAACTAAAATTGTAAAAACAGCTTATGGGGAGCAGTAGTGTAGCAGATTTACTGCTAACAGTAGGTCACATCTAACTTAGCATTGCCAAAAGCCAGGTAAAAAGACGTTAACCACCAGAAGCGCAAGCGCATAGCCAAAAGCCAGGTAAAGAAACGTTAAACACCAGAAGCGTAAACGTTCTCGTGTTTTACCCCAGAACATAAATAAGGAAAACGCGCCACAGATAAGCAATAAACTTCCGTAAAACCCAGGCATAAACAGGAAAACGTTCACTACATCCACAATGCACGGATAGTTGATAAAACACAGGCACGCTAGGTATAATTTAAGAAACACCTGTAAAAAACCCAAACCCGGAAAACCAAACGAAAGCTCACATTTGACAAACATCTGGTTGCCAAATGTGTCACAACTTTCACACCATATTTGTTATAAATAAAGCTCGAACTGATGGAGAAGTCAGTTCACCTTCCATAGACACGTAGATCACTCGTGTTCTGGTGCATCTCACCAATTTGCAGATTCCGCCGAAGGCTCTGCTCATATTTGATAATCATTTTTGGTTATCAGCTGTTCAGTCGGTTGACCGATCAGCATTACCCTCATCGAAATAAAGTGCACGTTTGCACTAGTTCCACCCAACTTCTCCCACGGTGTCCGTTTCCGCCTCGGTCATCAACTCGACGCGCAAGGTCGATCCAGTCCGCGATTCCGCCGACGTAAGCAAGTGCTTCTTTTCGGACTTAGCGTAAGTGTGAACAGGTTGACGTAACCGATACGCGACGAATGTGTTTACATTTTGGTGTCGCGTTCCGTACGATCCCCTTCCTCGTCCCACACCCTTTCACTGTGCTCCGCGCATTGACTCACCGAAACGGTTTGAGAAGCGCGGCTGAACCTACCACATGGCGACCGTGACAGCGTAGCAAAAACAAAGCTACAAGAACAAAAAAGTAGCAGTGCCAGTTAAGTGTTAATACACTGTTGTGAAAATCTATCTTAAAATGCAAAAGTGATCAATGCCTAAATAATCAATTTTTAGACCTTGAATTTCAACTCTAAATGATGCATCAAAACGCTAACTCAGCAAAACAAATACAAAGTGCAACCAAGTTAAAGAAAAATGGGTAACGACGCTTCAAATCCGAAAGCAAATACGAAGGGTGATAATGACCTTACAATTATCCAGACCCAAAATGATCACTCAGAGCAACACGAAAGCCACGAAATGAAACTGAACATTGTGCTGATATTGCTTTCAATCATACTCATCCAAAAGATCGTAAAAGTAATCTTCAGAATAGTGAAAATATATGCTAAAAACGATGCAATGAATAAATTACAACTGCCTAAATAGTTTGCGTTTTGACAATCAAAACATGTCTTACTGCAAGTGATACAAGTTTAAAATAAAAGATAATATATTGGATGGAAGAACCACGGACCACGAGAGGTGACCAGCGTGATTTTATGGAAAAGTAGTTCCCAACGTGGAAGACAAATGATCAAGGCGAGCTTACTGCCCGATCTGGATTGACAGGCGAGAATGGACAGGAGTCCCAACCCAGAAGTTACACCGAGTGATATCAACTGATGACATCGTAAGAAAATACTTCAAGCTCCGAGTTTATACCAAGCCCCGAGTATACACCATGCGCCGAAAGATGATCAGCGAGCAGCATCATCAGCAGCAACGAAAACAAATACATGTTATGTATTCAAAGAAGGTATTGTAAACCATATCCTCATATCAAAATCATCATCAAAATCAAATCAGGAGTAGACTACCTTTGCCTATTAGAAACAGACAAACTATCTGAACCAACATCAAAAATAATCATTAGCACAAGTTCCATGTTTTACAACATAATTTCAATTACACCAGAAACGAGACGCTAAATGCAACTTCAAACGACTTACGAAAGCAAGTCAGACTTTAGAGTTTGTGCTGCATAAAATATGCGAAATTTCAAAATAAACATAAAAGAAACGAGAATTATCAACAACTAAATTCAAATTATCTATTGCCAACAATGAAAGAATTAGTTAGTATATCTATTTCCGACAAATTGTTGTAAATAATCCAACTAGATGGATTGCGTGACAGACAAAAAGGTTTAGATTAATTCGAGATATGACTCTTTCAAACCTCTCTTTTACCATATGAGTGCAATACAGATAATACAACAAATAGAGAGACAATATTAATGACGAGAAATACTTTTTATAGATAACAAAAATGAATTAGAAATTCCGAAAATAATATATCGTTCAAATTTAGAATTTAGAACGTCAGGAAAACTAATACCAAAATGAACCCTCTAGAAATTTTGAATACGGCAACAAGCCTCATACCATCTTTCAATGGTGGAGAAGACGAAGCTGAAGCCATGCTAGTAGCATTAGAAATTCTTAAAGAAGCTGTAGATGAACAACATCACCACCTTATCATGAGAATCGTTCAATCGAAATTAAAAGGACAAGGAAGAAAGATTGTAGGGAAATTGGTAAACAGCATTGACGACATTTTGATAAGAATCAATGCACATTTTAAGAAAAATGAATTACCCGAAGACATTGTAATAGCCATCTATGCCCTGAAGCAAAAATTCACAGTGAAGGATTTTGGTGAAAAAATTCAAGACTTAGCAGAAGAACTAGAGCAGGCTTACCTAAACGAAAATGTCGCCCCGGAGTTGGCTAGCGAAAAAACCAACAAGATAGCAATGAAAGCTTTTGGAAAAGGGTTAAAAAACGAGATCCATCAGGCAATAGTTCTGTCAGGTATGATTCCTACCTTAGACGCTGCAATTAAGGCAATTGTCAATATTGACAATATAAATAAAAAATCGCAAGAAATGAATCATGATCACAAGCAAAGCAGTCAGGGAACCCGATATAATAGCTCATACCAACTACAGGCAAATAACACGATAAACAACGATCATCGTTCAAACAATAGCAGCTGGAGGTCTCAACCTCAGCAAATCACTAATAACTGGAGAACTCAGGCTCCACAGAACAGTAACTGGAGAAATAAAAATGTAGGAAATGTTCAAAATAGACATCCTAGCGAGACAAACGGGTATAATATCCAAAATAGGAAACCCACTAGCAAAAATATTTTAGAGCAACGCGATCCGAGAAGAGCAATTTATTGTGCTCAAGCAAATGATCAGCTCTCAGAAGAAACAGAAAACATAGTGGACCAAATCCCACTAACACAAAACAATAATCAACGGAATAAAAATCACATTTACAATCAAAATGATAGAGAATATATAAACATTGATGAAAATAACAATCAAGTGCAATTTGAACAAGATTATGTAGAGTTCAACAGCAGAACAAGCTATGAAACTAAATCTTATGAACCTATGAACGATCAAATAATTTATGAAGTAAAAAGGCCAAGTAATGACTCAGAAAGAATTATTAAAGAAAATGAGGAGATAACTAACGAAGATCACGAAGAACATATAAATAATCAGTATGATAATGAATACGAAAATTGTATGCAAACTATACTCATTAATGACGTTGTTAAGAGAAATATTGTTGAGAAACCAATGAACGACCCAACAGAGGTTATAAAACTGCTAGATAGCGTAGAAAGAAACAATGAGATGAACTGTAAAGACAGCCATGCAACTGAGCTGAATAATGCAAAGAAAAGAAAGCGTAGCATCAAATCAAAGAAGAAGAAAATTGAAGTAAGTAATCAATCATATTGCCAGGATATAAAAGCTGTGAAAAATAAAAATGTCACATTTAGTGAACCAAGAAAAAATGTTGCTTACGAAAAGTATCTCAAAGAACTTTTAGAACATTTGCATCATACCATCTCAATGATAACAATTATAAAATCTATAATCGTAGAATCCTCAAGAAATGAACCTAACAAACGTATCAATGCGATATCAAACTGTTACAATCTCCATTTAAATAACAACGATATTGTATCTCTAGATAATAAATCAATGTACATAAAATATTACCCACCTTAACGAAATGACAATACTTTCAATAAGTTTTTTTTTCAAACAAAAATATAAAACTTACACAAAAAAGTATTAGAAAAAAAATCAACAAAGTTAGAGCAATTAAAATATGACAGAATAACGTCATTTCATTACGTTATTCTTCCGAAGGGTGGAGGTGTAGCAGATTTACTGCTAACAGTAGGTCACATCTAACTTAGCATTGCCAAAAGCCAGGTAAAAAGACGTTAACCACCAGAAGCGCAAGCGCATAGCCAAAAGCCAGGTAAAGAAACGTTAAACACCAGAAGCGTAAACGTTCTCGTGTTTTACCCCAGAACATAAATAAGGAAAACGCGCCACAGATAAGCAATAAACTTCCGTAAAACCCAGGCATAAACAGGAAAACGTTCACTACATCCACAATGCACGGATAGTTGATAAAACACAGGCACGCTAGGTATAATTTAAGAAACACCTGTAAAAAACCCAAACCCGGAAAACCAAACGAAAGCTCACATTTGACAAACATCTGGTTGCCAAATGTGTCACAACTTTCACACCATATTTGTTATAAATAAAGCTCGAACTGATGGAGAAGTCAGTTCACCTTCCATAGACACGTAGATCACTCGTGTTCTGGTGCATCTCACCAATTTGCAGATTCCGCCGAAGGCTCTGCTCATATTTGATAATCATTTTTGGTTATCAGCTGTTCAGTCGGTTGACCGATCAGCATTACCCTCATCGAAATAAAGTGCACGTTTGCACTAGTTCCACCCAACTTCTCCCACGGTGTCCGTTTCCGCCTCGGTCATCAACTCGACGCGCAAGGTCGATCCAGTCCGCGATTCCGCCGACGTAAGCAAGTGCTTCTTTTCGGACTTAGCGTAAGTGTGAACAGGTTGACGTAACCGATACGCGACGAATGTGTTTACATTTTGGTGTCGCGTTCCGTACGATCCCCTTCCTCGTCCCACACCCTTTCACTGTGCTCCGCGCATTGACTCACCGAAACGGTTTGAGAAGCGCGGCCGAACCTACCACAGTAGTACTATAACTAATGAAAACAAGAATCAATTCAATGTTGAAGAACATACACCACAGTCAATCTTCCAAAATTCATTTTTTTTAAATTGGTATTATCAGTTATGAGAAAAAAATCAAACTGGTTTAATTCCCCAAACCTTTGGAGATTTACACACCTTTTTGTTTTTTTTATTTATTTAGTGGGAGCCTCGTTTTCAATTTATTTTTTAATTTAAGTGTTAGTTTTACTGACGTGGTTACCAAACAAGAGTCAAAGCTTTTCCAGTTATTAACATCCCCTAGGTCTAAATTTCTCTAAAACCTTACGATGTTCAGTAAGGTATGTTTCTGAGTGTTTATTTCAAATGTGTATTTTTAGTTTTCTTCTTCTTTTTTTGGCTCAACAACCGTTGTCGGTCAAGGCCTGTCTGTACCACCTGTGGGGTTTGCTTTCAATGACTTTTGATTACCCTCCATAGCAGGATAATCACTCCTACGTATGGGGGTACGGTCCATTTGGGGCTTGAACCCATGACGGGCATGTTGTTAAGTCGTACGAGTTGACGACTGTACCATGAGACTGGCTAGTTTTAGGAAACTTTAGGAAATAATCTGCTACACTCGGCTGCACTGTTGTTGATGTTGACTCTTGATTGTTACTACTCTTATTATTTTATTATTACTAAATTTTGATTGCTATTATTTTTTCACATGCTTTTTAATTGCCATCAATTTATAAGGCTGTTCCACTTAGTGATCAGAGAAACTAAACCTATAATAGTTAAGTCATAATGTTTTTTCAACTAATATTATAAATATATCTATACACGCGAAACGAAACATTCGAACTCACAAGAACAATTTATGAAAGAGAATTTAACAAATCTAAAAAAATCGCCCTATCCTTCTGATGCTTACCATTTGCTATCCGGGAGCTTTTTTACAGTCGGATTTCCAAGACCTGCCACTCCGACAGAAACCTATCACTCAACCATAAGCCGGGTTAATTGAAATCCACTTCAAACCGTCAGCTCCTGCTTTTGCATTGCCCCGGTAGTGTCAAAAGCAGAAGCCAGACAGCGTGAGTAAAAAAAATTAAACAGGACAAAGCAAAGCCGTACACTGCTCATCTGCAAAAGGAACGCTATCACGGCCGGCACAAAGGACACACTCACTGTCGGATGTCACCAAACGCAACTGTCTCGCCCTTCTCTTCCGGTCGTCTGTGGTGAACTGCATTTCATTAGTTCGAACATTGGGCTTTGGTCCAGATTTTCGCTGACGCTGGTCTGTCTTCATGTGATCTTCCTCCGACTTGCGTGCTGTATGTATGTATGTGTGTTTTTGAGAGGAGAGATTGGGGCTTAGGGGGGAGGAAGAGGGGATTGGATTCACTACCGACACAAGCGCACGTCGAGTACAAACCTTTCAGTTGGCCCAGCTTAGCAAACTGACAGATGTATTATTCATTTTCCATTTCCTACCACTTCGATAAACCGTGGGACGAGAATCACTTGCAGCAGCATGGCGGGATGGAAAAAGCGATTGCAATGGCGTGAAATGCCGACCACAAACAAAGAAAAACCTTGCACGAAAGAATGACAAAACGGTATCAGACAATAAACACCGAGTTTGGGAACATCACGTGCACCATGTGCTACCGCAACAGCGCGCTCACCCAATTCCCGATCAGCAGAAGAATGAATTTAGATTTCTCGCAAAACCATCAACGGTGTCGTTGTTTTGTTCTGGTTTAGTTGCGTTTCCACTCGGCTACTCGAAACACTTTCGGCACTATTATCTCGTTTTCCACGAACCACCGAATTGTAAAATGCCACAGTATCGGTTTGCGTAATTCGAAGAACACAATCCAATAAGAAAAAATCCGCTAGCACGCACGTTTTTTTACATACACCTTCAAAAGCACCATACCGACACAAACAAACTCACTCTCACACATTTACCACGATAGCATCAATGCGAAACAACGAGCCGAAACAAAACCGTTCAGAGAGAAGATCTAAATCAAATAGACAATTTTATAAACGTTGTCCTTTTTCGTTTGTTCGGGCTGCTCTTCGTTGGCCCCGAAGCTTCTTTATCGTTAGTAGGCACTACTTTGTTATTGCTGCCAGTCGTGCGATTTGAATGATAAGGATTCTAGACGATTCCATTTCTGCGGCCAGACAGGATGGCCGACTCTTCAAAAGCTCGTTTCGCTTGGCTACCTACTTTGGGCATCCACTGATCTGGACAAGGCGGATTTTCTATGTGGTATAGTCATTCTAGACTTAGAAGATAAAGGTCGGCTCCGTAGTTCAACACACATACACCGCACTGGACCGGAAGAAAATGCTTTCGGAAGGATTTGATATGAAAATAGAGAAGTTTACTCTTCTCTCATTATTTTTTGCAACACTACACACAGATAATATATTACACACACTTAGGGGTTTTCTCACTTACAATGCGGTAAGTAATACCATCATCAAAACATCTAAGGTAATGCATGCCCCTAACCATTCACAATGACATCTGGATCCATCGCACCTATCCTGCCGTAGA
The DNA here is from genome assembly GCF_943734735.2 of Anopheles gambiae. NCBI lineage: Eukaryota > Metazoa > Arthropoda > Insecta > Diptera > Culicidae > Anopheles > Anopheles gambiae. The sequence goes on along the minus strand of NC_064602.1, from coordinate 45,376,277 downwards.
TGTACGAACAATACAAAAATACACAAAACATACGAATCCTACCGCGTGCAGTATCCGCGAGTGACTGACTCCGCTTCAGACGTCGAATGTTCGTGCGGATGTTTCCATCCGTGCGTTGGCTACGATGCCGTCGTGTTTGGGGTGTTGTATCCTGTTTTGATTGGATTCGGCGCGTGGGTTACCTCCTGAGTTACCGATGATCTTACTCTTTGCTCGTGCGAAGAGCATCTCCCGAGAAAACATGCAATCGAAACTCTCTTACTAGGATGCTGCGAATTGTTTTTCCTGTGTTATGTTCAATTTTATTGGCCAGCTTTAGTATTGGTGACACCGATGCCATTGTGAGATATTTTTGGATGCAAAATACATCTCACCAGCGGGAAACATTTCCATTGTGAATCTGGTGATTTTTCAGGCGCCCGAGATTCATAACACGAGTTTTCTCCTTCGCTAGTGTAGCCAGTAGTGAGACGGTATTCGGTGAGATATTTTAGGACGCGACATACATCTCACCAGCGAGAAACATTTCCATGGGGAATCTGGTGAGTTTTCAGGTACCCGAGATTCATAACACGAGTTTTCCCCTTCGCTAGCGTAGCTAGTAGTGAGACGGTATTCGGTGAGTCACCATAGTGACACGACAAACCATCACGCGTTTTGTGAACAAACTTACTCATGAGGAATGTCGCTTAGACATGAGAAAGTCCAGTCATCAGATTTCCTAGACAACAGTGAAAGTGAAAACTTAATACTTCCCCTTTGTAGTGACTTTTAATCCTGTTTGCTCACAAAGTATGATAATATTTAAGGCTGTGCATGATGAGATATGTGAGCTTGTGAACATTTAAATACGAGGGTGTAATATACTAGGGGAAAAATAGGGGAATACAAACTGGAGAAAACAACCTTTCATAGCAACGAGGGAGATTTTTTTTTATCTAAACTTAATTCTCACTATTTAACAATGTTGGGAACATTGTGTTTATTTTAAATTTGAGTTGCTTACGGTTATATTCGACAGCAATATTAAACATGTAATACTTATGTAAAAGTTGTATGAAATGATTCATTATCGTTCCGTTATTTGGTTGAACGGAACGGACGGATTCCATACTTTAAACGAAAATAAATATTAAGCCGACCATAAACACTTAAAAATCGTAGATACTAAGCAAATATGGCTGAAGTCATATATGTCACAAACGAGTCTTATAGTTTGCCATTTGTTAATCATTAGCTGTGTAGCCAACGTACTACTCTACGTTGGATATTAGTTATTGTGTTTCAAAATGTACGTTAAAAATGTATGTAAGTACACTATACTCAAAATGTACTTGTTGTGTTTTAAAATGTACACTTATCAACTAATTATCACATTGCAACATTGAAGGCATTCAACAACTCTCGTACTGTTATTTGAGCTGCTAATATCGACTGTCTTCTATCCAAATTTACACCATTGCACCGCTTTATTTCTCCCTTTGAATCCAAATTTAACTTTTCTCGTCTCGGCAAACCGCACACAAACTATGCTGCGAAGCGTGATATAGAGAATAGATTACAACATACTTATAAAATTAAATTTCGCTCATGCGTTCAAACGCTCTCAAACACCACGGGACTGGGAAGGGTATGTTTGTGTGTCACAACCTGGAAATTAGCTTAAGCCATTAGACTGACTGACAGCAAACATTAATTAATTTTATTCCTCAATCCTTTCGTTTCATTTTCCGCCGCTCGATGTCGAGACGCGACGGCAGGGAAGCTTTTCGGAAATTAGAAATGGATCGTTCTTGCCAGTATGTGGTCGACCGTCACACGAAAAGCGTGTCCACAATCGCCATACCCAAAATTGCTCTCGTTTTTTTCGGAAAGAATCGGCAATGCACACGGGCACAGAGGATTTCATACCTAAGATTTCTACATGAAATGATGAATGTTGAATGGAGTGATAAGTGTGCCACGGTTCAACGCCGCAGTTAACATGGCCTGCTGGAAAGGACCCCGCATAAAGCTAGAACTGTGCTAATTTGTGTAGTTTCCGTCCATTAGTTGATTCATAAATCATCCAGCACATAATACCAGGAAGGGATAAACCTACACACAATGGTGTTGGTATGATGAGAGATGAGGTATTTTTACACAAATTGTTTTTATTCGCTCCTCGTGTTTTGCCTTCCCCAGACGTCCAATCCTCTTCGAAGCATGTACCGTACGATTTATCCATGGTCGACGTTAAAGCAATATTTTAATTGCGAAAGAAATGTCTCCCTCACATTTAAAGTTACTTACACTTGATTGAGGAGAATATGTTAATGAATATAAATGAATCCCGAACAACTTTGAATCTCTCTGTTTAAATGGTCTCTGTAATGTTCTCAATCCTATATTTGTTGAATTATTCAATTCTTGTGAACAATAGTCCTCAGAAACTTACAATTATTTTCAATCATTCAACTCAGTTATTAAAATCGTGGTACAGTCGTCAACTCGCACGACTTAACAACATGCCCGTCATTTCGGGTTCAGTAACCGAATAGACCGTGCGCCCATAGCACAGTGGAAGCAGACCGGGTTGATTTTTTTTTATTTCAATGCCAAGACTATTTTTGCTTTAAAATAGATACTATTACATTAAGCAAGGCAAAATAAAGCTTCTAAACCCCATGGATTGCAAGGGAAAAAATGTCAAACTTGACAATGTTTCAAATCCTTCATATTTAGGCAAATGAATGGAGCATCAATATATATGTCAAAAATACGTCATCAAAAAACGTCATCAAAAAACAATATATCTTTATAGAAATTTTAGGTTCAGGGACAACTAAATACACATCATATATACAAACGGTCACATTTCATACATACTTTCATTACGTACCGCAGTCTATATATCCATAACATTTTCCACCTCGTTCCTTCACATTTATTGACATATAAAAACCTTACCTACAACTCGGGACCTCCATCGTATTTTTGAGGAGAAAGGGCAGGCCACATGCATCCTTCAATTCCACGAGAATTGCAACAAGATGAATAGAAAGCCATATGCCACTAGTCACAACCAGAACACCCTTTCTGCTGGAATTTGCCCTTAAGGTGGCAAATCCCAATTCAGAAACAGACGTTAAAAAATAAAAATAATAAGCAGAATAATAAGCAATAACCATACAACCGCATACAAAAGAAACAAACAGAACAACTATTCTCTTACCTCACAAAAATAATAATAATAATAATTCATTCATAAAAAAAAACAGCACAACTCACAAACACAAACGAAAAAAAAGAAAAAAAAAGATTTAAATTTAATTTAAGGAAAGACCATGAAAGGGGAACCATAATGGAAAATCGCTTAGAAATAATAAACCGAATCTAGCCCGGTATAACGTAGTCAAAAATACAATATAATACAAAAAAATAATAATAATAATAATGAACGGAGGAAATAACGGAAAAAAGACTAAGTATCTAACGACACAATATAAACCAACCTGGAAAAAAAGGAGACATGGATGACAGTCCACTCCCAAACTCAGATGCAAGGTGTCTTTATTAAGGAGGTGAATTGTTAGCGCGTTTTCCGGGCGCCATCATTGAGTATTGTTATGTCAAATCGCATACAATTTTCTATACCCCCCTCCAGCCCTCCCCGATTTTAATACCGGAGCCCCCAGTATTGTTATGTCAAGTCGTGAAATGTCAATTTGCTCTGAAGCACTTCACCTCCTAATATCCATACACCTTGCTCAGATGGTACGCCTCTGATTATACCTCCCAAAAAGAGAGTATAGGAGGATGTAACCCATCAACCTAAACAGAAGAAGAAGAAGAAATGGAGCATCTGTCAACCATAATATTGCACAAAGTACTGTTTTGATTTTGAAAGTTAATAGTGGTTTAGAAAGATACCCTAAATAACCTTTCAAATTATGCCTTACTATTAAATTTTTATGAAAGTTATAGGAATAACTACAACAATAAAACTTGTTATAAGAAGAAAATATATAAAATGTTTGTCTTCAACGTAGTAAAAATAATAGAGTTTAGTATATTCATGTTTTCCCTAGTTTTATACATTGTAGAATGAATTATCGTATAGCTTGTGTCCAAAATTCAAGATGCTTCAAGATTAACTTTTCGCAACTTTAGAAGTTACATCATATTTTGTAATCATCAGTTTGTAAGAAGTATAGGTCATAGTACTTCTTCTAATAGTGTTATTTTGGAAGGGATAATAAAGAACAAGGTTAATTTAAACAGCATTTGAATTATGAGTTTTTAGTTCTGTAATCATATTTACAGGACGGTGAAAATGCATTTTAGCAAATTTTCATGAAAACGATTATGAATGTGAAGTGTAAATCACAGCTGGGATGTTAACATTATTTCGTAGCTTTTCCATAGATGTAAATATTAAAAGAATTATACAGTCGTAGATGATATTTTAGATTAAGTTTAAACGTAAGTGAAGCACGACCTGCCATAAATCATGAAATACTAGTGATACCGCTTTAATTTCAATACCTTCGTTCGTTTTTACAGTAATACGAGTTTGTTTTTTGTGTTTTTATTTTGCTTATGATTTTGTTTGCAACTAATTTTAAAACATATTAGTTTTTGCAAGGTCTTACAACATGTAAATACTTTACATTTATGTCGTTATTTATTTATTTATTTCTCAGTATCTTGCATAGATTTGCTGGGACACGTACTTATATAATAAATCCTTAATTCCTCTACAAACTTAGCTACAGCGCTATCAATAAGGAAACGAGAGACAATTGGTTTTAATCTGAGCTATACTAATATTGAAGTCGAAGAATCTTTGGTATTTGTTGAAGCTATGTATCATTTGGTTAATAGGCGCATTGTAGGAATGTGCAGATCTTGAGAACGTAGGTCTTAACAGCTCACGTATCCTGAGAGGTCGTTCAAAAGCGTAAAGATTCAGCTTTTCAAGCAGGTAGGGAGAGTCTATGTCCCCACTGATTAACTTCGCGACAAAAGTAGCTTGCAATGCCCGACGTCTATGTTCTAAGGTTTGTAGACCAAGTAGCATGCACCGTGACAGGTAATCTAAATGTTGTGATGAAGCCCATTGTAATCGGTGTATTGCTATTCTGGAGAATCTTTTTTGTATGCTTTCTATCCTAGCCGTCCACACGTGACAGTGTGGGGAGAAAAGAACTGAATTAGACTCTATGATGGAACGTACTAATGCGGTATATAATGCTTTCAGACATATTGGATCTTTTATCTCAAGAGTTTGCCTGATTACAAATCCTAACATCCTATTGGCCTTACTAATCATAGAATGGTAATGCTCGCGAAAGGATAGTGATGAATCAAGGATCACACCAAGATCCCTGACTGATGATGCGCGAGACAAATTGTAATTGTGCAATGAGTAACAAAAGTTTAAAGGGTTTCGTTTCCTGCTGAATGTAATCGCGCTGCATTTATCCACACAGAGGCTTAGTTGGTTTGCCACACACCAATTGCTGAATAGGTTGAGATTGTTCTGGAGTGCGAAACAGTCATCGATTGACCTGATAACTGGAAAAAGTTTAATATACGTAATGTACGTATAAGGCAGCTAATTTACGGTACCACCATAAGGAAACTGTTAAAATAGCGTTAAACTACCTAAATGTAGCTAATTATGTGAAATTTTAATAATTTTCAAGGCAAAAGAGAATATAACATTCTCCTTCAATATAAAATATTCAGATCTACTAACAACATATTTTTATCCCGATGTTTGTATGGGCTCTTCCACTGTGCATAGGTTGAAAAGACTATCTTGTTATGGGTAATCAATAAATCTACAATAACCAAGCCAACCAGTGGTACAGGCAGGCCTTGACTGACAACGGCTGCTGTGCCAACGAAGTAGAGGAAAATCATCAATAATTTCATATTCAATTATTCTATCAACCAAATATACATACGACTCGACCTATATGTTTGTAATCTTCAGTCAGTGTGTGCTGGGTGAACAGTTTTAAATATTACTTTAATGGAAACTTTTGTAAGAACCTATCTTGAGCATAAGACAGGATATAGTTCTTGTTCATGTAATTATAATGTATTAAATTAATTACTGACAATTCTAATCAGTGATGAAATTGTACAAAACCATTGAATAAGTTGCCACAAGCATGTGTCTAGGATACGAAACACTTCCCTACTCGACGCACACTCAGCTCAGAGCACACATTGTTGACCTACTCCCTTTGCACAATTAACAAAAACAATCGCACCCTGATTAAGGACCGAATTTGATTTTTACCTCCCAAACAATCGCTGTAGGGGTCGGGGAAATTTGATTGATTGATGCGAACCGATATGACTTCGGAAGGTCGCCCACACCATCAAATGTCAAATGGTACCGGAAGCCGGGTCTTATTGTAAGTCAATCAAACGTCGTCGTATCGGCTCCCCGAATCCTTTGAGCCGGAAATCAACCTCAACAGTCCGCTGTACTAAGAACGACATGAAATCACGACCCTGCCCCGCATTCGCTTTGCAGATTCGTCAGATACGCTCCTGGTGTTGAACATATCCTTACACATGACTATAGCGACCGCGAGATAGTAACAAGGCATGTTCTAATCACCATCATCGTCATCGGAATCCTGGGCATCGACTTAGTGATAAAGCTTTGGGGCACAGACGCGGCGCAGAGGATACCGTTGACAACCGGAAGCGGATCTTTTGTCACTGGAACACTGTTCCAGTGTTTCTCTATTGATTTTGCTTCTACCGTTCAATGTCATATCCACGCCTGCCACATGTCACACGTACTCGCAGGACGAAAGCGACGAATGGAAGCAAAATCGTTTTCCCTGCTCGGTTTGTTTTTCTTCTAGGCGGCACTGATCCTCCCCGAGGGAGAATAAGGTAAGGGTAGAAAGTCGTTCGTCAAGCAACGCTCTTTCAATTTAATCGACCGATGTCAGTGGTGTTTGTTTAATCTGATTTACGTGACGAGCGCTATAATCCTTTAGCACCCTTGGAGGTGTCCCAATTCCTGCTCAAGGGTTGCTGTTCCAAGAAAAGTGTCAGAAAATCCTCCTGCATTGATGAATCCTTTTGTTTGTTGACCTAAATCCGTCGGCAGGATCTGTTTGGCAAAGATGGGATGACTAATATGTCCAAAAGTGCTATCTGTTTCATTGTTTGTTTTTGTATTTTTATGTTTACTCACGATCTTAATATTTGTGTAATTTACCAGGAGGATTTAATATACCAGGATCAAATTGCAATATATTAAACAGTGAAAACACAATAAGAGATACATCAAGAATGCAGATCAAAATTATTGCTCAACGAAACTTCTCTCGTACAATTTCATACTGTGAGATAAATTTTCCTACAAATATTTTGTCTTCTGTGAGTTCCTATTTTAGAGCGTAAATAAATAAAACTCATCTTTTTAACTGATTTTGGTCTCTGATCTTCAAAATCGAGGGAAAATGCATAAAATTGTATGCTACTGAACAAACTACGTATTTGATACGTTTCATTAAGCATAATTGCTATTGAATGTTTTATCTTTCACAATTGATAATGTGCATTGTAGACACAAATTGTTAAAATGTTATGTAAAAATGTTAAATTGTAATGTAAAATGTGAAATGTAATTTTGTATATGTTAACTTAGTTTTTGAAATTTATACATAAGACATCGTATTTTAAACAATTTGTAATATTGTTACTATAATATTCCATGGATTCGAATACAAAAATAGAAAAAATACAATATGGCTATAAATTACAATTATACAACAATGTTCGTTTAACACCAAAACTTTATTTGATTTCATAAAATGTTAATTAAAGTATCTACCTGCGGACCAAACTAAATCCTTTAAAAGTTATAAAAGCATTTTTTTAATAAATATCTTTTTGTTTTAACAAATTATTGATTTCACACGTAGCAAACGCAAAAAGAATACAAAGTTATATAAAAAAAACGAAACAAGATCAGGTAAACTACAAGTAATTTGATAAGATATAATTAAATGTATAAATCTTAGTACAAGTTTCATGCGTAACTCAAATGCCGTCGACCGTTGGGGAAACATAAATTAACAACAGCTCCACCATACTCAGGTGTGTACCCAAGCATTGTATTTGGAAGCTAAACTTTAAAGCTCTTTGTGTTTCACACAATACTACGCACCAAAAGCGCAAGTTTGCGGCGTTGTACGTTCGAGTGCTGCTAAATTAAAGCCGATTAAACTAGCCTTCCAGCGACTATAGAATCCAAGAGAAAATGGCTCACAAAACACATCTTGCTTGCACGCACACACGCGATCATTCACACCGATAAATCATCATTCAGCAGGGCTTGATGCCCGAGGAGCATGTGCGCGGAATTTCGATTAGATTTATTACCCTGGAGAATACATTCGCGGACGGGATGATTCGTATGAATATGTAATCGAGCTTCAAATCGTGCGGCACTGTCTTTCGACGATAGCCAGTGAACACTGAAGGTTGTTGTATACAGTTCTATGCTATTGACATTTAAGAGCAAGCGACAATGTTGATGTGTGTCTATTTGTGCTCACTCTCGGTGCAGTTCATAGGCTTTTGTGTAATGTTTTCATTTTATTATCAATGAGTTTAAAAGAAAGTTCCTCCGCATAAGTATAAGATGTCTACTGTGTAATCATTTCCACAATATATCAGTATGCACAGCAACCCCGAAGTATGTTTATTTTTTAAAATTATTTTTTACAAAAAAATAACTATATTTTTGCTTTGCAGTGAAGGATTGATTAACAAAAATTCGCAAACTAACATTTTGTAGATCAGTGATATCAAACTCGTTTTGGGTCGCGGGCCAGATTACAGTACAAAATATCCTCGCGGGCCGCAGTTGGGCGGCGGTGGGATGGGAGTGCTTTCAGTCGGCAAAAATCATTAAGGACTTATCCTAGAATCTTATTTACATTTTTTTCGTAACCTCCAATAAACAGTCCATGAAATTCATGAATTTACTCATGACAATGACGGTCGTGCCTACTCGGAAATTTCATAATTCATATTTAATTGCTTCAGATATATGCTAACTTTTAGGCTACCTGGACAGTTCTTTAAACCTCGTATATTGCCTCGTATACACACGAAGTACAAATGGTGTATTTTGACAACGGTAATGACTAATAACGACGAATCAAAATGTATCACTACATCGGCAAATATTGACTAGATATGTTGACATTTTGTTGAGGAAAAGGGATTACCAGCATACAGTCGACCTCATACAGTTCTTACCTTTTTTGAGAGCTTGGTTTTTCATGAGTTAGTAGATATCTAAAAAGTACCCTCATCAATAAAGTAAAGAAAGTGGTATTCCAATACTTGATTTCCGAACTTTTCGAACTCAATATTGGAAAATGGGTGAAAATATTGATAGTCCGACTTAAGAGTGCTCTCAGGAAACAACTGCTTAAACACTTGCTACATGCAATCCTCGCGAAAACATTCTCAAATAAGTAATTAAGTATAACTTATTTCATTTTTCGATAATCGAACTGAATGTTGAAAGCTTCTTCCTCAGTGGATAGACATTAATACACCCATTTTTCTTATCTTATAATTTACAATCTATTTCTGCTTCATTCAAATAACTTCCAAAGATCTTCGCGGGCCGGATTGAGAGCCTTCGCGGGCCGTATGTTTGACATTTCCGAAACCGACTGGTCCATTTTCAACGAAACTTTGCGCACACCTTATGGTGGTATGATAATAGGTTTTAGATCTACAACATTTTCAGATGTTACACTTCTTCTTCTATTTGGCGTAACGTCAAACACGGACATACCGGCCTATCCAGGCTTTCGAGACTTCATTCATTATCACGCAGCCGGATAGTCAATCCTTGCTTCGGGGGGACTTTGGGCAATTCTTGCTACGGGGGGAGCACTTTGACACTCGATGTAAGGTGCCTAAAGGTTTACACTCGATGCAAAGTGCCTAGCGGTTTACGATGCTGTCTCAAATATTCTATGTAATAAAACAGTCATTGTATATATTTTAGTTATTTGGAAATAACTAGGTTTATTGGGCCAACTAGTTATTATTTATGTATAGTGGGCGGTCCTGTGGTATAGTGGTCAATTCGTACGACTTAACAATATGCCCGGCATGCGTTCAAATCTAGATTGAAAAGTTCCCTCTTAGCGAGGACTAACTATCCGGCTGTGTGGTAGTAAATAAGTCTCGAAAGCCTGTATAGGCTGGCATGGACGTGATCTGCACCGTTTCCGTTTAACAATGCCAATAAAATGGAAAACCATTGGACTCACTTTAGAAGATTTCACTTTACGCTGGTAGAACGTTTCCTTCAGGCTAGATAATATGAGTTCCGCAACATTCGAACAAAATACTCTGCCCTTAACGTCCATGTATAGGACACCATCCTGCTATGCATACCGAAGCGTGTACCGAGCCGCTTTGCTCCTGCCACTATTGGCTCAGATGAATTAATTCAATATTTTCATCCGCTTTAGAGAGCGAAAATTTATTGTTTGTTTCGCTTGTCCGCTTGTCTGTCGGAATGTGCGCTTTGAAGCAATTCGGTAGCAGTCAATCGGTGGAAATGGCGAACTGGCTGTGAAATCATTTCACACCAGTGCCGTTGTTCGCCACCGAGTCAAAAGCAGCCACATTAAATTGAGATTCTGTGCCAGCGTCTGACAATTGAATTTTAATCACTCTGCACATGCCTCTTTCTGTAGGATTTTGTGCATTCTGGAGCACGAATTGGTCGCGCAAATGTTCCACGTCCGTAGCCGCCAGACTGACCGGGAAGCCTTGAGCAGCTTTGCACTAAGTTGGAGCGGTCGAATTAGCGATGTTGTTATTAATTATTTTGCCACCAGGTATCGACCCTTCGGAAGCAAATCCGAAGACACATTAAAAAATAATTCAATGTGTGTATGTGTGGCTGATATTAGAGTGTGAGATCAGTGTACATACATTGCATTGAAATAGTACGACGTATAGTACACTGCGCCAATTGGTGGTGGGGTTTCTCAAATCGATCGCATCGATAACACTGTCACTAATTTGGGGGCGGCAAATTAGGCGTCGGTTTCACCGTTTTCCGCTTCGAATCCTACGTGATGGGGATTTACTAATTATTAGACACTTTGGAAGCAATGGCAAAGAGAATGCCATTTGCACAAAGCAAGCAAGAAGCACAGACAAAGTACGGCTATAGCACACTTCCGGTCCGATGGCACATGACACTGCCACCTGCCAATTAGTTTCGATTACTTTCCTGTACGCGACCGTACCAAACTGGTGCGGATATTCTTCTATTGACGAAAGAGTTTCATGTACTAACTTCCTTTTCCCTTTTTGGTTGTTCTTGGTGATATATGTATTGATTTTTTTATGCTTTCAGTGAAAGGTGTCTTTTAATAATTTACAACCTGTTGAAATCGGCATATACTATACGAGAATTTATACTACAATAACTTAATGAGAAGATATAAAAAACGATTCAAAATACTATTTATCAACAGTGAATCTCCACAACACCAGCAATTGCAAGAACAACTACCTTGTTAAAACGCTTATCTCATTACCGACCCAATTTGATGGTATTACCATAACGAAGCTCTTATGCAATATCTACTAAGCGCCAAGCACATTGTCGACTTTTTGTTTTGTACCTAATTAATGGAAACACAACTGCCGGAACAGATTTATTTCATTTGGAGTTTAACTTTTCTTTCACCTGTCCTCCGTACCAGTACTTGCCAACCGGGTCCAGAAACCCCCAAATATTCCAACCTGAAACGGCGCTACATAATTGCACTCGAATGCGTTCTAATTTGATTGAAAATGTCTCAGTGCATCCAGGGTGATCCGGCCGACAAAATCCGTTTGGCAAAAACCCATTAGCGAATTGAAGGCTACGGCAGGCTACGACATTCTCTCTGTAAGAAGTGCATAGTTTAAGTTTCTGGCCCGCGAAATGACTTTTCTTAGATTAGTTCAACGAGTTCGAAGGCTGGTGCTTTCGTAGCTCCACAACAATCTGCATTGCGATAAAATTAATTACTTTTAATCACGGCCTTTGCACCTACCTCGCAAGGGGTGGAAGGGGGGAATTTTTCGGTAATATGTTTTTGGAACTGTAGCAAACTCTACCTGTTCCGAGTGAACAAGGACAAAAGGACAAAAAGCATTGCGTTTGAGCCTCTGAGGCACTGACGCAAACACTCAACCCAGAACGAAACGGTACGCACTCTGAAGTCGGTGGAAGTAATTTATTTAAAAGCATCGCCACCTTTTATTTTCTTACTGTTGTAGTACGGAAAGAGAAAAAGCTTGCTGGTTTGCTGAAGGCTTCCGGTGTCTTATGCTTACTCTTATGCGAGCCAATCTGCCGCAGTTCGTTCCCTCGTAGGTTCATCTCAACGTCGGGAAATGCAACCGAGTAGCTTCTACCAAAACGATCTCCAGAAAATGAAGGTACTGGCAAATAACGATCTCTCTCTCTCTCTCTTTCTCTCCCTCTCTCTCTCTCTCTCGGTGTTTTCTTTCTCTCTCTCGCTCTCTCTGATATCGCTTCAGCACGTAGGAAAGCAAACTAACTATCTTCTGCCGCTGTGCCAAATGGCAATGGGAGAAGGAAGTGTGACATTATGTCGAGCACTGTGTAAACTGTAGGATTGTTTTCTGTCATGACTTACCTTACGCAGCGCTATGCGAGAAGCAGCAAAGCTTTTACACAAACACAATGGTTGGTGAGGCCGGAAATTGAATTTGTTAAATTTCTTTAGCAACCCACCGCAATGCCCTCATTGCACATCATGGTGTGATTTTCTGCAGCTTTCTGCCTACGGAAACTCTCTGCAAGGTAGCAAGTTTATGTAGCCTGTTCCGCTACCTTCAATTGCAACTGATCAGTCGAATGTTCGCAAATGTTCTATGGTTATGTTTCCTTCACAATTTTGTTTGGTTTTTTTCTCTTTCTTTTAATGTTTTCTTCATTCGCTAACCACAAACACACGTAAGCTAAAACTTTTATGTGAGAGATGTTGACAATCTATATCCATCTGTTGGCTCTAAAACCCAACCAGACCAGCTGTCAGTCAAGTTTAACTCAAACACGTCTACGTGATCAGGGAGAAAGTTCGCTAATGGCATTGTCCAAATTGCTTCATTAGCACACGTGCAGCATCTTTTTGCGCTACCACATTTGAAAGCGATTGGATAACAGGTGTTAATGTTTTGGGTGGCTCTTCTTTGGAATGCAGTATACTTTTAAAAGAATAGTAGCTTAGGTTTTGCAGTTGTTTTGTATTTTTTGCGTATCATTTAGATTTAATGCATTTGTTATAACGAATATCCTGTGGTTGGTCCCACAACATAAACTCGATTAATTCAACGATATTTGGTAACAATTATGTCCAGTCCACAAAAAAAAATGTAACTGCAACAAAATAATGAATAAATAGTGTTGGTGGCTTTTGCAAATAACACTACATATAAAGCACACCCGTTTAAAATATGTATTTTCAATTTATTTGTCTCCATGCTAGCTTTTCAATAATCCCGGCAACTGTTGCACAGCTTGATGTTCAATGAGTTTTTGTACTCTGATCTATGTACCTTCCCAGCTCATCACAACCATCAACATCATCAACATTCATTAGTAAGATTCTCTATCACCTTTGGCGAGTGTATGCATTCTCTATTCCAGTGATTTAATACGTACCAATCTTTGCTGGCAGCGCTCCTGTATTTTGTGCTCTATTGCACAGGGCCCCGAAAACAGGGATCATTTCCTTTGAACGAACAGACTCCGGTGCCTTGTGGTTCGGGTTGATTGAATTTACCGTTCACTTGTAACGACGACAACACCGACAGCTTCCGGTCGATCCGTCGCTGGTGCACGGGATGGCCATTAGCTGGGCAAGCCAACCCCGCATGCCACTTTCGACGGGCCACTGGCGCCGAATGTTCCTCCGATTCCTACTTACAAACAGCCAGTCATTCTAACACAAACCACACAAACACAGACACAACAACCGGCAATGATTGTATATGTGTGTCGGTTTTCTTGTTATCGTGTGAAGGCTTCTAGCGCTAGGTAAAAGCCAAATGGAAGGCTATCATTTCCAATCTAATTTCGTACGAAGTGAAAGAGTTACACGTACCACGCACCCCGAATGCGTGGAATGCGAAAGGAAAAGCATGTGGTAACCCCATCCTGTCGCAGGCAGCGATGCAAGGAAAGGTGCTTAGGGATAAATTTATGGCATTAGCAGATACAGGTTCACTCCACAAGGATCGGTAAGCGATATCTTTATCTTGGGTTGCTTTCGGTTGCCATCGAATACCGAACCTCTCCATCAAGACGAAGGTGCTTGATTGGCAAGGTGCTTGATAGAAGAGCATGAAGAGGAGCACGGCGTCAAGCAGTAGTATGCTTGGTACGCTGGTTTCTCGTGAGCTGGGTCAATGCCTTTGCCAGCAATCTCATCTATCCGCGGTGCATTCCGCCCAACTTCCACGGACACCATTCTCCTATTCGCCCGCACACGTTGAAGGTAACGAAGGTAACAACGCGAATCACCGATCCATGCTGTACACCGCATGGTGTACATGGAACGTCTTTATTTTCAACGTCTTTAAGGATCAGTCTTTTGGGTCAAATTTATTCAAGCCGAACGGCTAGTTAGTAGGGTGGGAACGAAAACAGTCAACATTTAGTGCCGTTTGCGTCATTTGCATGAACAAGGTGGGAATAGAATGATGTCAAGTTACCTCGCTCGACTCTAATCGTTCGATTCAGGTATGCTTTGAACGCGATGTAAAAGGGAACGGAACGAACTATTAGGGGAAAGCGGGGCAAAATGGGCATGTTAAGCAGTTTACTGAATATTCCTTTGAATATGCCACAAAACACAATTTTTCTTTCATTATTGTATGCCTCCACTATTTATCTATGGATTAAAATTGCCACATAGAATGAAAACAACTTAAAAACAATAAAATAATGTAAAATAAAAGTTGATGTTTTACGAGAAGCTATTTTGACACACGGGGTAAAATGGGCATAGCCCTGGGGCAAAATGGGCATATGTAAACAAACTGTGAAACGTCAAAACACTGGGGCAATATGGGCCACAACAACTGCGCTTAGGTAATGGTCTATGCTTTTGCGCACGTTTCGTGAAATGTATTTTTCGTTCTTTCTTTTGATTTGCTGGTCAGAAAAGCCCTTAAAATTCTTCCAAAAATATGTTATCAAAATTATAACAGTTTTTACACGTTTAAATCTACAAAATCGAATGTTTTGAAGCTGTGCCTGTTATCATTATTGAGGCGACAAATACAACACCAAAGCCTCACCAAGCGCCGTATCTCAAAAGCATCTGCCCATTTTGCCCCAAGAGTAACTGCCCATTTTGCCCCACGTGTAGCATTTTTGTATTTTTTTGTTATATTAGTAAAAATACGAATTCAATCGCCTTGATTGCTTCAGACAAATTGTAAAGAAATATCATATCTTTAAAAATATATCATTAAAAACTTCAACGCATCCCTGTGACACACGTTTAAGCTTATTTTCGAAGTGGCAAAAATTACATCAATATGCTGCTAAACCTTATATTGCATTTTTCTTAGTTATTTGTTATGTAAGGGTTATGAAACTTACATGGTGTTCATAGAACACTCTAATGAATACATTTTGAGCATTGGAAAGTATCTTTGTAGTCAAATAATGCTTAAATAGAGGGTGTCCATTTTGCCCCACATGCCCATTTTGCCCCGCTTTCCCCTACCATGGCAATGACATGATTCAATAAATCAGCTCACCTCAATTTAACGTTCACTGGAAAATAGTGAATGAAATTAACCAAACTCGATACTATCCGATTTTTTACGGTGTGCTCCACTGCCAATACTAACGTGTACTAAAATGTAATGGTGCTAGAAATGATATAACAACACAATAACAACACGTCAAATTTCCCTTAGTATTATCACAAAAAATCGTTCAAAATTTATGTTTTAGTTGAATATTTATTTAATGGTTATTACCAAGCAAACTTGTATTTAGTAAAATAATAATCCTTCCTTTTTTATCAAATTTTTCCTTTTCTTTTTTTCTGATAGAATGTTGAACAGACTATCAGTAACTTGTTAATTATATCCAGTATGATTGTCATAAGTTTGATTTAATCTGATAATCTCCAAACGACTTTTCACCATTATATGAAAGTAATAATACACCTCAACTGAAACCCCCCTGAAATGAAGCAGCAGCTTAAATGTGTTTACGGAAGATGATAACGAATTTTAAACAGCAAACTGCTCATCTTCCGCGAAAACTACGCCAACCTGCTTTCGAATTTGGTCCTGGATGCGGGCAATTAGCAAACTGTCCACATGTGATACAGACGCCGATTGCAATCGGCCAGCTACAATGCACTGGCGCACTTCCTCTGCCTCGTACCGTAAACCACAACTGTTAGTAAAATTGAACGGATGCCGAGCGTTGGGAAGCGTGTCTACTAGTTCCTTGCCGTCAACATCGGTGAATAACTGTGGACACCAGAAGTCGTGTAGCTGTAAGAATTGCGTAAATTATGTTAATGTGGAACAATATTTAATTTTGATAGATTTATATAGAATTGATGATGTATTCCATAGAAATTCAATACAAATGGATGTACTGAAGATGATGACAACTCGAATACGTAGTTTTAACCATGCTGATGATCATATCAACTTACCGTTACACTGCCTTTACTGCCACGAACTACGGCGGTATTTTTTAGCTGCCGCAGAGCGCTCGTTTTCATACGCCCAATACCTCCGCCGGGAAAATGCAGCTCAGCCGTTACCTCCAAATCAACGCCCTCGTCATTGGTCACACCAGACGACACCACTTTTTCCGGTGCTTTTCCACCGAACCCCCACAGACACATCTGTATCGTGTATACTCCCAGATCCAGTACGGTGCCTCCGCCGAGACTCTTGAGCCGCAAGCGATCGACATCGGACAGTACGAACCCAAACTCTACCTCCACCTCGCGAATCTCTCCCAGCTCCCCACGGTCAATGCGCTCGCGGAGTTGACGATAAAACGGGAAAAATCGGGACCAGATAGCTTCCATGAGGAAGAGATTCCGTTCACTTGCCATCTTGACGAGCCGCTTTGATTGGCCTTCGTTCAGACAGAGCGGTTTTTCGCACAGCACATGCTTGCCGTGCTGTAACATCAGCACTCCGAGCTCGTAGTGTGCGTTATTAACTGCCCCAATGTAAACGACATCTGCGAAAGGCCGTATGGACAACTTTATCCCATGCTTGTTGAGGTGAGAAACGACAGTTCTACCTACCTACGTTTGGATCTTTCGCCAACGCCTGATAGCCTTCGTATGCCCGTTCAATACCATGGAGAGTGGCAAATTTTTCAGCATCCAGCAGCTTTCGGGCAGCTACAGCTACTACCTGATGGTCCGCCGCTGGCAACGTTCCGACAGCATTCACGAAATCGTGCGAGATCTTGCCGGCGCTAGCAATTCCCCATCGAAGTGGCGATCCCATCGTTGTTCTGTAGTTAGATTACAACACAGTTGATAGTGTAACTGTCACGTAATGATACACCGATGCACTTTGATTAGACGGACAAGAGGCTAACTGCAACCGATAAAGGCCACCGTATTTATGCCGTAAAACTAAAATAGAAGGCGGTAATGGGAAACCACTTGTCTGAATACACAAAAAATACAAACAATATATGCTGTCAACTAGCTCAGTTACAGTGTAGAACACAAGTTTATGTTTATCGATGTACATATTGTGTAAAAAAAATAACAATAAGAAAACGTCAGATATCCAAATTATTGTGCCAAATTATCCAAATTATAAGAAACTTATAACTACAAAAAAAAAATCGATTGCTATTTTATGACTACTACAATGCTATATTTACTATTACTATTTACTATTTACTATCACAGGCCTATCAGTTTAATAGAAGTGAGGTGGCTGTTTAATCAGAATAAAAAAACTCTGTGTACATCTGCATTGGTAGAAATCTGTTCAAGTAGGGAAGTTGTTATCACCAGTCAAACAAAAGCCCAGATATACGGTCAACTGAACACAAACAGAATGATAGAGCAGAAATTTGCTATTTAACGGTAAAGATTGCATCATTTTCCTACCAGCAGGAATTTCATTGAACGATTTTCTGGTGTGATTTTACTAGAACTAGAAACTAGAACAAAAAATAAATAAATTAGAATTTTATTGCAAAAAAATACATATTAAATATTTTTTATATTACACAGGTATACCGGTACATCTTTCTACGACAAACACACACAGAAGTACCGTAGAATAACTATTATCAAGCCATCTTCTTATATCTAGCCTATAGTTGTTTATTCAAAACACAGAATTTCACCACAGAGAAGTGCCAAAACAAACGATGGCAACTGCAAAGGTATCACCAACACACAAACTCAACAAATAATAATGGATTTCTATCGCGTTATCATTTTTGTTCATGCCCTGCACAATTATGTGATAAACCACTGGATCTGTATTTGTGCACCCCATTTGTTCCCCAGTAACTATATCTCAACGTATGTTGATTCTATACGCCAGAGGTCAATGTGGTAGACACTAAGTGACAAAGATTAGATTTGAAAAAGGCAATGTAATTGAAACCAGGTTTACAAATGATGTCACTCGCTCTTACAGCTCTTGCAGGATAGTTTATGTTCGTTGAACAATTAAAACATTTTATAGCTCATGTAGTACGATTAACGATCACTTTGTTTATAATTCTGTAACTCACACATCTAGGATGGAATTTTAACATGCAATGATTTTTTTAAACCAAGCATCTGACACATTCATCTCTCCCATCATTCGATACGAACCATCTGGAATATTGTGTACAAAAACGCAAGTAATGCACTGTACGGAATGCTGATTAGCGATCGTACTAATACAAACAGCGGCTCACACACCAGCTTCATCCCCTAGGCGGCACACATTCCAATTTTACCGGCCGGCTTCATTCGCTCTGCTAGGTTGGTGATTGTGTATTGCTGGTTGCGTTAGGCCCTTCGTATCTCTCGGTCGCGGTTGGATTGCACGCACACTAAAGCCGCGCTGTTTGAACGAGTTGTGTATAAAAATTGAAAGCCACACCTCGCGGACGGCGGTTTCCATCATCTTCTTCGCGCAGACATCGGTCGTGCTGGTTGATACCGCGGTTTTGACTCCAGGTTGACCTTGAGCGTTTTTGTTCGGCACAAAGTGTGATTTGTTTGTTTCTTTGGTGTTGTGAAAACTATTTATATACCTTGTATACAATGGCGAACCCGAATCAGGAAATTAAGTACACCAAGGTTAGCTTAATCTCTTGTAGTAAATTGTATTTTATGATCAAAAAATGGACGGCGCTAATGGTATGGTTTCTCCGGTACACAGATCTTCATCAACAACCAGTTTGTGGATGCAGTAAGTGGAAAGACCTTTCCCACGGTGAATCCGTCCACTGGCAAGAAACTGGCCGACATTGCCGAAGGTGATAAGGCCGATGTTGAATTGGCAGTGAAAGCAGCCAAGACTGCCTTTGTACGCACGTCCACTTGGCGCCAGATGGATGCCTCTGCCAGGGGTGCTCTGCTCTGGAAGCTGTCTACCCTGATGGAACGTGACGCTAATGTGCTCGCTTCGCTTGAATCGCTGGACAATGGAAAACCATTCCCAAATGCCATGTACGATGTGCAGGGTTCGATCAAAACGTTCCGATACTATGCCGGGCTGGCTGACAAGGTCGGGGGTGATACGATCCCATCGGATGGACCTCATTTCACGTACACGCGCAAAGAACCCGTCGGTGTGGTGGGACAAATTATTCCCTGGAACTATCCGCTAGCTATGTTGGCATGGAAATGGGGACCGGCTCTGGCCGCTGGCTGCACGATTGTCATGAAGCCGGCCGAACAAACGCCGCTGACCGCTCTGTACATGGCGGCGTTATCGAAGGAAGCTGGCTTCCCGGATGGTGTTATCAATGTTGTGCCTGGCTACGGTCCGACGGCTGGTGGAGCCATCAGCTCTCATCCGGAGATTCGTAAGGTTGCCTTCACTGGTTCGGTTGAAGTAGGAAAGAAAATTATGGCAGCAGCAGCCACTAGCAATCTGAAGAAGGTTTCTCTGGAGCTGGGTGGCAAGAGTCCGCTCGTCATCTGCGAAGATGCTAATGGTAAGCGTGGTGGTTCACGTGTTTGATCAGTCATAAAAATTTCCATTGCATTCGCACCTTTTTCATATCCACAGTTGACCAGGCGGCTATGATTGCCTACATGGCAGTGTTCGAGAACCAGGGACAGTGTTGTATTGCGGCTACGCGTACCTTTGTACACGAGAGCATCTACGATCAGTTCGTCCAGAAAGCGAGCGAACTGGCAAAGGCGCGCAAAGTTGGCAACCCGTTCACGGAAGGAACTGTTCACGGGCCACAGATCGATGATACGCAGTACAAGAAAATCCTCGGCTACATCGAGGTCGGTCAGAAGGAGGGTGCGAAACTGGTCACTGGAGGCAAGACGGTCGGCAACGAGGGCTACTTCATTGAGCCTACGATTTTTGCCAACGTCACGGACGACATGACAATCGCGAAGGAAGAAATATTCGGCCCGGTGCAGAGCATTATCAAATATCGCACACTGGATGAGGCGATCGAACGCGCCAACAATACCTCGTTTGGATTGGCCGCTGGTATTGTCACGAATGACATCAACAAGGCTCTCACTTTCAGCCATGCGGTGGAAGCTGGGTCCGTTTGGGTCAACACTTACCTGGCCGTAGTAAACCAGGCTCCGTTCGGCGGTTACAAGCAGTCCGGCATTGGGCGTGAGCTGGGCAAAGACTCGCTCGAAGGTTACCTGGAGACAAAATCCGTCTCCATCCGACTTCCAGCTAAAATTTAAAAGGGTCTGCTTTTCAGCGATTACAGTTATCAAGATTTACGATTGTTGCTTTGTCGTGCTCTGTTGTTATTCAAAACAAATACATCTTCATCTTTACCTGTAGCTTTATTTTTGTGCTCTTATCTCAAGTCGCTCATCGCTGTGGAGCCGTTAAGTGCGGTCGAAAACAAGCCCTCGACATGTATTTTTGGGAAACGGCAGCGCTAAAGCGATGCGATAAATCTTCAGTCGACAAAGAAGACGCTGGGAGAAAACGGCTGCCAGCGCCAGCTGTTCGATAAGAGACATTGATAACATTACGTATTGCCAAAAAAGGGACAGATGAACATGGTAAGAGAAGGTGGTCTGTGCTTACATGTTGACTAATACACTTCATCTTTTGAACTCATTTTAAGCTCAATTTCCAGCAACTAAATGAATAGTTGTCATTAAACTAAATATTTAATTTTACACATTTTCTGTGTAACATTTTTCATTATCTCCTTCTTCTTTTTCTACTGGCACAACAACCACTGTCGGTTAAGGCCTGGCTGTACCACCCACTAGTGGGCTTGGCTTTCAGTGACATATTGGTTACCATAACAGGATAGTCACTCCTACGTATGGGGGTACGGTCTATTTGGGGCTTGTACCCATGACGAGCATGTTGTAAAGTCGTACGAGTTGACGACGGTACCATAGGACCCAATATTATATGTGTATAGTATACATTACATAATAGAATTTAAAAACCTTGTTGATCCTGCAAAAATTCATCCCAAACCCAAAACTTTTCGTTTACATGAGTATTTTTCCAACGTTCAAGGAGCGTTACAAACACGAACTCGATGTACGCATAAAAAACACCCATTTCTTGGATAAAATCTTCTACAACACAATCACAAAGCCCTGTGCAAACGAATTGACTTCTCAAATTACATCGGTTGGTTCCGGTTGGTGCGATTTCACCAGCCACGTGCTTTACATTAAAGCTTAATGCCATCCAATTATTCACCATCAAAATGGTGCGAAAAATGTACACTGGGCTGTTCCATGGAATGCCATACGATGTGCAAAAGGATGAAATAGACAGAAACGGGTATATAAAGGAAACGCAAAGACTCGAAAGATTGTCGGTGCATTGATGCATGAAAATTAGACCAGGTGACGCTCCGAGCGCAATGAGGCGTCTAATGCTTAATGCGAACGATAGCGATGGGAGCATTAGATTAAATAATGTAATGCTATTTTTACACCAGACAGCATTTTGTTGCAGAACAATCCTGTAAAATTTCCCAGAGAAAAGGTATTCGTTTAAAGCTGATGCTTGAGATTGGATTGATGTTGAGAATGCGAACAATTCTTAGACTAAGCGACACGACACGTGCTGCAAGATGCCACTGAACGCTGCACCTTTATTCGATGCTGAGCTTTTTATTGCATATTCTTCTTCCCAACCCACGAAGACAGAAGTTTGAAACTAGCTTCAACAATTGCCTACTTATCGATACAATCATTTGCCTCTTCACATCTTGTGCTCTCAGATGCCATTTCCATGTAATGCTAACCCAATCGTTCGTTTTGACGTACCCATCATTGGTACCCACTTGCATCAATCGGCTGAAGTGTGCTCAATTGAACGCCGAAATGGCATCAATGATGATAGCAATGCAGCACGCCATTGTCCAACTCAGCAACGACTCCACTTGACTTTGGCAAGGAAGAAATAGGAATCCAACGATTCGAAGAAATCTAAAGTCAAAGTAGGCAACAACTGAAGCATCATTCCACAGGAAGAAAGTGCATAGAGAGAGGGAGAGAGAGAGAGAAAGAAAGAACGATAGAATGCAGCAGTCGAATGTCGGTTTCCAGTAAGTTTTCGTCCCGTTTGAACTTTACTTCAAAGCATATTTCTATCAAACGTTGATAGTATTGGAGACACGGAAAGAAATGCTGTCTTGCTGGATGAGCTCGTGTACAGTGGAAAGAATGTCGGTGGAACACGAGGGAGTAGGTTGAAACGTAAAATTGTAAGACATTTTTCAGCCCGAGAAGTGGAAGTCTGTTTTGCATTGGCAAGCAAAATGGGAATCCTCGTGAATGGAGTGCAGTATGAATGTCAGCAACGATCGCAATGTCGGTTGTTACTTTCTCCGGTACCACTCACAAAAACACTATTGTACAAGTTATTCCACGAAATCTTCAATGAAAGGCGGCCAAACGTGCTGAAAGCCGAAAAACTGGATGCCAGAACCTGCCTGGTTAGAAGAGATCGATAAACTATTGGTTGATCTAGGGTTAAATTAGTTAAAGAGGTTTTCAGGTTATCATATTATTAAAGAGTAAGAAGAAGAATAAAGGATAAATATCTGGCAAAGTTTAAATCAACTTTCTGAGCACCTCGGGAACCTCATGTTTGAAGGCACATACTTTAATAAAACATGATCCGGTTTGTATTAGCTCGTAAGTCTTCGCTTAGAAAATATCTACCTCAACTACCACTCAAAATAAGAAAGCAAAGCAAAACAGAAGATTAACCTCATTTCATTCTGTTCGCCTAAAATATGCATTTTTTTGCGTAGAAGAATGGAAGGAGCGTGGTGTTAAATTGAACGCGTGTAAAAAATGACAAAATCTAGCAACATGCTTTAATCACACTTTTCTTCTAAAACTTCATGATCTTTTTTTCGTGTTTTTTTGTTGCTTCCATTCAGTATGTATTCACCCACTCAGTAGCTTCTTACTTGCTGAGCTTCATTTCTTGCAATCTTTTCCATCTTTCCAGTCTTCTTTGGTGCACTTTTCAACCAACCAGGCCAACCAGTTACCTTTGCCGATCCGGCACGAGCTTTGGGCACGCAAGCTTGCATTTGCATAATTTCAAAATACAGCCGACGAAAATCTGATAATTTTTAAATTATTCCTCGACTAGACACAAAGGCTCACCGCTAGGGATGCCATTTTTTGCGCTCGAAATAAACCATTCCATCCCAAGCGATGGCTCATTCCATTCTGCCTAGGATTGAGTGAAAGAGACACGAGAAACGATATTCTCGTTGGCATTCTAAAAGTTTCTCTCCTGGGTACATTTGGTCACTTGGCGATGTCGTTCGTGGAAAGGAAGGTCTTTTCTGTTTTAACATCGTGGAACCTTTGACGTTCAATTTCGGCTTTATTACATTTTTAATGTTTATTTTTTGCACTGTGGAAGCAATAATAATTTACGCCAAATTCTTCACATTTCCTCTGGGCGCTCCTAAAAGTCGTCAACAATGAATCAATGCAATTCTTCGTGATGTGTACGTAAATGATTGCTGGTGTCACATAGCTAATAATCGATGTTTTATCAACAGGTTAACAAGTGCCAGTAGTGGTATCACGGACCATGTCTTCAAGAACTCAGAAATTGTATATTTCACGCGTGCAAACTGCTCTCCCCCTGGTATTTTGAAGATGCAAATGTCGGCTAAACTGTGCATACTGTGACATTAATCATATTCGCTAGATCGGGGGGAAGAGCTTCTATTTCCATAATATTATCACCATTTACACAACACGCTTGATCTGGCCTGTGGTGTTGGTTATTTGATTACGAGGTGGTGGTATCTAACTCATCTAGCCATCGATCGATGTCGGTTAGCAGAGTAGATTTATTGTCACATTGCTTCTGCGTGGGTTAACGAGGGGACAACATTGAGCGCAAGAACGTAGAGCATCGCCTAATCCGGAAACGGGTTGTTTGAGTATTTGCATTTGAAACTAGGCAATGAGGCTGAGGGGAGGGAGTGCAAGAGAGTGCTACTGGAACCACTTCAA
This sequence comes from Anopheles gambiae, assembly GCF_943734735.2. NCBI lineage: Eukaryota > Metazoa > Arthropoda > Insecta > Diptera > Culicidae > Anopheles > Anopheles gambiae. Next base: position 45,351,477 of record NC_064602.1, on the reverse strand, counting down.
GAACAGTACTTACAGCCACTATCTCATTCAGCGTTAACGGGAGCGTTTCGTCTTCGTTTTCATTTGCATTTGCGCTTTGTAACCACCGTGGGAAATGGTGCGACTATTACATTGAGCTGCACCATAATGGTACTATAATGCAAATGTGATGCTCCAAACTCACTGCACTCACTGTTTTCCGACCTCCCATTACCTCAAAGGTGTGAAATGCTTGGAATGGTGTTCTGGTAGGGAAGCATAAATCATGTTTTCCCTCGCGGGGTGTAAAGATGTATTCCTCTTCCCCGTGGAATGGGCACAGTTATCCATTTATGGCTATTTTGAAGCGTAGGATGTAGATAACAAACTGCATGGGAGTGAGTATTTATTTGCTTATTATATCATTTATAAAGTTTTTTTTCATGAGGAACGGTCCAAAAAGGCCGTATTGCTCATATTTATAGAGTTCTTGAGATTGAATTGTTCATCTGTTTTTTTAATTGAGTAACGTTTTTGCTTAAGTAAGTGTAAGATTTATTTCGTATGTGTCTGGTAGATCACGGTAATTACCAGTTAATACTTACCCCCTATAGCAGGATAATCAGTCCTACGTATGGCGGCACGGTCTATTTTGGGCTTGAACCCATGACGAGCATGTTGTAAAGTCGTACGAGTCGTATGTTGTTAAGTCGTATGATAATAATCCTTATGAATGGAGAAAAAAAGTATTCAAAGAAACATCGCGTCTGTTAACATGCTATTGAAGTACCATTTCACAAAAATAAAACGTCATTTGCAGATCTTTAAAACTCACATTTTTGCTATGTGTGTTTTACACATACATTATTTACGCACCTTACGCACCTTTAAACACTTTCAAGCTCAATTCAACATAAAACGAAGTTATTTTTGTACGTCTTTTCATTAAAGCAATCATACCAAACGTAATTGTTTTGGTTGTAACCCATCTTGCGCCTGTTTTACGACCTGTCACCCGAAAGTTATAACCGCTAATTAACACCATAGGATATTCCGTGGTTAAAGGTATTTTTAATGAAGCCTCTGTAAAATCTCCTCATGCATTTGAGCTTTCTGTTATCCTTTATCCTACGAAATAGCTGTGTGTATGTGTTTGATTGTTCTTGGTCTCTTTTTAGCCCAAAGGACAACTTAACTAAATCTGCTGTGGGAGGTATAAATTACACGACGAAAAAAACATCTAAGAAGTTTTATTACAACTCACACGAAGCAAGTACCAGCTGGTGCGCAGGAGTAAAAGAAAAGAAATGCTTCTCTACAAAACGCTATCATTTCCTTTTTGCTTGTGCGTTGCCTCACGGAAGTAGGACGTGAAGTGTTGTGCTTGGGATCATGAAACACGCGGAACAACCGCGACAATGCGTCACTAATTAGACGCGCACCGTTACTGATGGCAATTTTATGGAACCTTTTAGCGATAAGGTCTGTCGGGACAATTAAATAAAATCGTGGGAAGTCTTTGAGTGTCTCGGGATCACACGACAACGAGTTGCAGAGAAGGCAAAAAAAGAGTTTATGGATAACAGGTTGTGGAAACGATGTTAGTTCGAAAACATTAAAAGGATGTTTGGGATGGCATAACAATAACGTCTTATATGTTTTGAGAACGTTATGAGTTGTATCCTGAAAGTAATCGATGTATCATCTGTGCTTTTTTAATTCATATTGAGTGTTGAAACATTGCTACATTGTTATCATCATGTTTGATGGTCTCACCGTTTTTTCCCAAATTTAAATATGAAAACAAATAGCTGACCATTGGATACGACGCTTTTCCTCTATACGTTTTGCGATAGTAACATAGCATAGCGCCAATGACTTATATAACTCAGTCACTAAACGTCGTAAAATTAGTAAACATTATATATTGCAAGAAGGTAAAACTGTTGCATATCAATACAAAATATACTTATTCTTTTGGTCTGTCTACTTTCAGTACTCTTTATGTTCTTTGTTCTTTGTTCTTTCTTTATGACATTTTTTTATTGGTACAATGCTTTTAAAATGTATCCTCAAAATATTCGACCTGAATATATTCAACCAGTTTGGTGTCATAGGGGCTTTGGTTTCATTTTCTCTTGCTTAAGATGGGATTTAAAACTTTTGCTGTGAATGTTTAAAAATTGTCTCAATATGAAGGCTTTTGTCCCAAGGTAGCCGCTACGCGGGCACAAAAGTATCAAATCGTTTACAAGATTCGCTGAATCTCAACCCAAGCTCCACTTTTGATGCTATTTTTCACCCGCTCAATTTACCGGTCGAGCTGTGCAGGCCAAACATGCAGAACTGTCCCTGCCATTCGTTTTAAAACGTGCGAAAGGAATTTCCAATCTGAAAACGTGTCAATAACGACACATTCCTGGTTGACTTCGTGCCGAAGAATGTAAGCAACTTCTCGGACCGATGCTGCACTTGTTTTTATTCATTCCAGCCATCATGCGTCACACGAAAAAAGGTCTACGCTTGTCGTGACGATCATTTCCATAGAAACACCTTTCAGCCGCTTCGAAACCTGCTGGAGCGTAGCGTAGTAATTTCAAAGCTTTTTTCTACCGGTCAGAAACATGCTCCGTTTGGCAGCTGAACTGAACAAGCCCTAGAACTAAGTCATTTCAGGGCGGCCTAGTTAGAAGATGGCATTCCAAAGTGAAGCAAAGCTTAAACGATTCTGCTGCAATCAGCCTCCTCACCGTCCGTTATGGGACGGAATTTGAAAGTTGCCGACAAAAACGTGCCTCCATAATTGCACAGTATGCCACCGGCAAGAAGCCATTGGACTGTGCGCTTCTGTAGGAAGGGTATTTCTTTGCGAGATTCCTCGCTCATTCAAAGTCAGTCCTGTCAGCGGTGACATTCTGCTGCTACGAACTGGGGGATATCGATGGGTTTTGATTGAAGCTTTCCCACCGTGCTCCACATCTTTGGTTCAAACGTTGAAACTGCTCGAACTAACATTGTCATTTTACTCATCTTGGCTTTGATGGGACATTCTTCTGCCAAATATTTCGGTACAAAAATTATCCTTTTCCAATTAACAAAACGCTCAAACTTTGAATATTTGTTCAAAACTTGCCAACACAGAGGTAGTTGAGGATTTTCATACGGTAGAATAAAAAAAAAAATGAAAAGATCGTTAACAAAACTAGAGGATTTATAGTTTATAAAGGTCCAAATGGGTATCGAAACAACAAGTATCGGAAGCATTTTCAATTAATTTCACATAGTTCACATATATAGCAAATATATGTGTATGTAACCATTCCACTTATGAAAAGTAAGATAAAGCTTTAGCATTTTGAGTGCCATGGATGTCATACATGATAGCCAGTTATGGAGGCCATGGATATCATTTTAAGTTATCATCTGATTTTTAGTCTTAATTTCGTCTAATATGTAAGTAACATTATCACGACAAGACAAATGTATAATGACCTTTTTAAGAACAAATTTGTTGCAATTAATAATTTGCCTTCTTTTTATTAAATAATTCATTAATAACCAAAAATAGTCAAAAATTGTGTATATCATTCGAAAATAACATTTTTTTCATGATGATATTGTTGCCACAAATTTTATAGATATAACATGAGTTTTCAAACTTTCTAATATATAGCAACTATTACTTAAAATATCTACTAAATATCAACCTACTTTGTTACATGATCGGTGTTTCCATTTCATCAATCTTATAGAAAAGAAATCCATGTACAACATAATACTGTTTTGCAGTTCGGCAAAGCCGTTCCTCCTAAATAAAAAAAAATATAACTGTTTTATAACTGACTAGATAAAAAAGCCGATCTCGTGGTATAGTCGTCAACTCATACGACTTAACAACATACCCATCTTCTTCTTTGGCACAACAACCACTGTCGGTCAAGGCCTGCCTGCCTGTACCCACTTAGTGAAGTGAGCTTGGCTTTCAGTGACTTATTGTTACCATAGCAGGAGAATCAGTCCTACGTATGGGGGCACGGTCTATTCGGGACTTGAACCCATGACGGGCATGTTGTTACGTCGTACGAGTTGACGACTGTACCACCAGACCGGCCCTAACAACATACCCGTCATGGGTTCAAAATAAGAATAAGAAGAATATAGTTAAAACCGAAATTAAAAAAAAAACAGGAGACAAAAAACCCAAAAATATATTGAAATACACTATTTTCATCACTTTTTAATTTGATTATATTCAATTACACTGACCTGGGGACCATGGCTATCATTCATATATGATAGCCACAAAAATGTAAACATAAAGTATCACTAAGGCAGGACTTGGCTAGCTGTGACTGACTGATAAACCTATAGAAGGATGATCAGTCGTGTCTATGGGTTTGCGAGTCTTATACTTACCAAGAGTGAGCTCGAACACAAAATGTTTCACTAAACACAAAAAGAAAGTTAATGAATTTGTATTTAAATACTATCTATCTTATTCTTTGTCTCTCTCTCTCTATCTATTTCTATCTCTCTCTCATTATCTCTATCTCTCCCTCTCTCTCTCTCTTTCTCTAGATACTTCTCTTCACATGTTTTAAAAAAAATCTGTTCGATGAATAATCTACTAATTTATTTTAATCGATAATCGAAATTAGTCAATGACATACTGCAGTATCTGCTTTAAAACTTTTTCTTGCATTAGCTCTACAGTCGATCTCCTATTGCTCGGACAAAAAGGGTTGGCGGATAACATTAAAATCACAACATTCCGTTCATGTGCTGCGAAACATTTACTGTTCAATTAAAGTTCTTATCCACTCGTTCAGCTGCTTCTGTGGTTGCTCCTAACCGCATTCGTGAAACTCACAAGCATACATGCCTTAAGCCAGCTAAAATGCAATCAACACCAAATGGAGAAGTGAAGTACACGGTTGGTTGATTTTTTTTTCTATTTTTGTATATTCAACGCGTATTCTTTCACGTTGGATTAAACCGGAAGCACCAGTCGAATGTACTATGCTTCAGCACTGAAATGCTTTTATTTTTCCTTTTCTCAAACTCATGTTCGTTTCGAGTTGTTGTACTAGTGGAATCTGAATCGCAGTCATTTTGTAAACTATTTTGGTGCACTGAGCAGACAACTGAAGCCAAAGTTAGATCGCATTCCAAACCAGAGCATACGCCATTACAATGAGTGTTGTGAGGTCGAGTTTTCGGAAGTGTTTCGGATGCCCACAACTAGCCGCAATCGCAAATTGGCTAAATTTGTTCGAATTAAGCCATCGCTTGTTGAAACTACAACCAAGAAATGTTAGCTATCGTTACGAGAGTTGTCAACTGCCGATTTTTGGGCTGTTACTGTACTTCAGTGAGCTAGGAGCAGATGAACTGTGGCGATTTAACTATTTCCATCGACTCTTACAGCGTAGTGCAGTTGGATTATGGACACATTTAGCTTTTAAATAAAGCCAATTATTAGATTCCCATACGGGGGACAGTAGTTCATTTAATTGGTTGCCCGATGCTAATGGTGTGATAAGAAAAGAATTGTTTACCTACATAAACGCATTAAGAAGTTAAACAAGTGATTGATGTGACGACGTAAATGATCGTCGAAAATGGATGTAGTTAAATACGACATTATTGAACTTGTTCATACGTGTATGATTATAAATTTGAAGCATTTTCATTCATGACGTTCATTTTCAATCCAATTAAATATTTTCTATTCTGTATCAATGCGGTACATCAGCTCATAAATCTCATTTTTATTCCTGCTCAAGTAAATTATTCAACATAAACGTGAATGTATTGGCCGATCACGACATGTGTATAATTCCACCAGTTACCAGGCAAAAAATACAACGTTTTCGTTGCTTCAATTTTATCACGGCACTGCACCCAATGTTTGAAATTGAATCCTTGTGCCCCGTAGACTCACATAGCGTGGGCAGTGTTTTGTTTCAATTTGGTGCTGGGGGGAAAGATTTTTCCCTCCCTGTTCTAAAACAGAAGGCATACGGACAGTGCCGGTAGTTTGACATGTTATTCTATCGTTTCCATTTACTTTTTTTATAACTTTTTTTTATCTCGCATCAGATATTTTACGTTACGACACAATGTGAGCAGCCTCTATATTGAAATACCATAATTCTGAACGCGACGCGTGGAATTGTATGTTTTAGGGTAAAATGCCCCCAGTTTAAAGTGCTCAAACGATTGGCTTCATCATGTCAATTGGGGAAAAAACGGTAGCCCGGTGTGTTGACGTTGATAGCTGAAGCGTATATGGCATATTACGATAGTTCTATTTTGGTAGTGCCAATTGGGGCAAGATGCATTGCACTCTTCAATGCATTGTGTACAAGATATAAGAACGCAATCAGAAGTTTGAAAAGTTTCTTGAGTAGTAGTTTATTTGTTATTTTATCGTAAATTATGCACATACTCATCTCCTCTTATAAACTCTTCCTGTAGATATATTTTCAATTTACATAAATTTACTAATGATTAGCGAATTACACATATTGTTGTGACAACGTCGTTTATTTACGTTGGCAAAGGTCCGCGCAAAGGTCAACGGTTGGCAAAGGCAAAGGGTTCCGCGGCAAAGGTCAACGTAGGGCTACAGTGCCCTCCATTGCTAACGGAAAGGGCGATGGCAGGAGAAAACGAAGCGGTATAAATAGAGCCGAAGGAAACGCCTTCGGCCTCTTATTTGCGCCACAGATTAAGAAGGAGGAATAATAACTAAATTTGTGATTTCTTTAACTTCAAAATATCTACACTTTTCACCTTCTTTTAATCGTTTCGCAACACATATAGTTAATATATATTTGTAGATAAACACTGAGAAAGGCCATGGTAAATTGGACAGAGAAAACTCTATCAGATCTGGCAAAATGAATTGTTTAGCTTAAAAGAAAACAAACTTAGATTAGTGAACAGGACAGTAACACCATACAAATTTAAAAACAAAAATCACCACGAGCAAGCAAATTCTGACTAGCATTCGGATAGGACACACAGTCTAACACAGTTAAAGTGATCCTGAAAAATGCTGCTATTGTGGAATTGGGCTAACAATAAGACACGTACTAATAGAATGTACAGAATAAGATAAAGAAATTGAAATTTTCAATTTTGGAAACAATATCGTTGAAGTTTTAGCAACCAAGGAAGAACATGAGAATGACCTACTGAATTTCCTTAAAGCGATTTAAATTTATAAATATATTAAAAGAAATTTATATCTTTATAACGTTATTATTAAAGCCACAGTTAGTAAATAAGAATTAAAACAAAGAGGCGAATGTCACTCAAAAGGCCGATAGTTTGTATAGAACAAAAAAGGAGATAACATTTCAATCATTCCTTTAAATATTTAAGTTTTATTTTATATGGATCCTTTATATACACACAAAGTGCATTTTCACCTATATACACATACAAACATACACTTTAACAAACGTCAATGGATGTGGATTAAAATTTAATAGCACAATACCATTTTTACCATTCCAAGTATATTGATATTTACATTTTGCTTTTCTCGTCGAGTAATCAAGAGGTTCAAATTCATCAAAACCACCTTAAGTACATTTAACAACGATTTATGAAATTGATTACGCATTCAAAATGCATTCCTCCAATTAGGGCTCTCCCTTGCATTTACTCCTATCTTTATACATAGGATATGATTTGGTTTCATCGATGCTCAAATCTGCTTAATTGATTTTAACTTTTCTAGAATGGCAAAGATGAAGACGATGAGGATTTATGCAAATTCTGCTTACCCAACCCAATTATGCATGTGCATCGAAAGCAAATAGGATATGGCACCATCCGATGAAAGATCTATAGATTGTAGGCTACCGTAACCTTTTTATACGATTGCAATTGATGCATGTGATGGTCGTTACGTGTTGATTGGGAATTGTTTGCCGTATTACGCTGCATATGTTTGTCAGATTTTAAAGGAAGCAGAAACTATTACACGATGGTGCGTCATGGCAATGCGTAGCAATGGGATGAGATAAAAGAGTTTTCATTCTATCACTATCGATAACAATATCGAGTGGTATGTAAGGAATCCTAGATTTAGTTTGTATAGATGTCAGTTTGAGAGGATGAAAGCGATTTGTTGCACGATCTTCCGGCTGCATCTGCCAGCTTTTTGTGGTAACATAACAGTACCTAGAACATTTTCATTGATATATACGTAAGTTTTTACTTGAATGACATGTATAATATAATAAAGCGAAATCAATCTATTACAATATTGAACTTCATAAAAATTCGAGGAATTATGTTAAATCTTTCAGTTATTTCGTTAATGTGTTGTAATTGTAATTGTAATGGACCATCCTAAGAACTCGATTTGAAGGTGTTTTTTTTTAATGTAACGAGGTTCCAAAATCGAAAAGATGATATGCTTGATTAACTACCCAAAACATAGAATTGAGGGGTTCTATAGAGCCATATCCTGTTCGACTTCAGTTCAATGCAAGCAGCGGACGAGAACGAATCTGAACTGTGGGCGCTTACAAGTTTAATTTCTAAAGCAGGGATTTTTTTGTTTGTTTTTCGAGAGACTTTGAGCCTATTGGCCTCATTCGCCTCTTTTAATAATTGAATTAAATCTATTCTTAATATCTAACATTCTTCTTTGTTCCCTTTGTATTACCTTATACAGGATAGTCTCGGATTACTTAAAGCTATTATCTGTTGATTTTATTTAAAAAGTGTCTGTTACCAATGTTGGTTTTAGTTAGAGTTCTTTTTAAAGGTTAGTAATACAAATTGCAGTCGCTGTCTGGTGAGAGGATGGTGTCGATGGTGTGGTCCAATTTGCAGGTGATGCGTTCCGCAGTATATCCATAGCATTCGGTTAACATGTGACGGACGGTGATGTCGACGCCACAGAGACTGCAGTGGTGGGCTGAATTTTTGCAATAAAAAGGTGTGGATGAGCCGGGTGTGTCATCCGAAGAGTGTGCAATGCGAAGTCGTGATAGAATTCTCTGGTCTTGGTGTGATGGATGGTCTCTCGAAGGTTGTGTTGTGGTCATGATGGTTCTCAGGAAAGAGCGGCCGCTGCTAACCGAAATGCTGTGTTTGGCGGAAGGCGCTATGTTGACCGGTACCAAACATTCTCAAAAAATTAATACGGTTCTTCGCTTCTCTTTTAACCCGTGTAATGTGTGCTTTATAGGTTAAGTGACGATCAAAAGTCACTCCTGGACGATCAAAAGTCACAGGACATCGGCTGTGCGTATGTTTGGCATTACTGAGTTATTGGATGTTATGGGTTTTAGAGTATGATATTTCCTATTGCAGATTTGAAGTATTTTGGATTTGGAGTGTGAAATTGTGTAACCTGTCCAACGTGACCATTTCTGAACTATATTGACTCCTTCTTGTAAAGTTGTGCGTGATTCGGTTCTATTTTTGGATGCTGAGACAAGAACTATATCATCAGCATACATGACACATTTAATGTTACTAGGCATGGGGCAGAAGAGGGATTCTACACTGATCCTTAAGCAGGGATGGACAATCATTGTTACTTTGCAGTAAACCAGCCACAAAAAGCTGTCGCGTCGGCGTCTGATTTGAAGCGGTTGCAGTCAGAGGAACAAAATCATAAGGTGCTTACTGACTACCAGGAGGCCAAGGTAACAGGCGTGTCATAAACCGGCATAAACGACGCTGTATCGATTCCATTATCTCTGAAAGTCTTTGGGATGAAGACTTCCTGACAAAACAAACGTATTCGAGTACCAGGTGAATAATCCCACAATATAATATCTTGATGCAGATTGGGTCTTTGAGATCCTTCGTTAACCAAGACAACAGGACTAGCATCTGTTCACATGAGTAACTACCTCCTCCGCTTGCTGATCAAAGGACAGCTTTGAATGAAGTATGACACCAAGGTTCCTAATTGCGTTAGTGCGTTCTATTGGTAAACCGTAATGACTCGACATTTTTCAATGTAGAGACTCAGGCAGTTGCGATTGCAGCATTGTTGAAAATCGGAAATATGATATATTTGAAAATAAAATAATGAGTTTTTATCTCGTATGTGCGGAAGGTGTACAACTACAATTTCACTGGAATAAATAAGCTGTTGTGGCAAGCTGGCCAGCAGGCATCCGCAATAAAGGTTAGGACCAACTTCGTAAGCGATACTCCTTCAGTAGTAGGTGTGTTATTAAATGTAATGCAATACATATGACACTCAGATGATATAAAACTAACTCCTTCTCTATTTATTGTTAATACTCTACCAAAAATACTCCAATTATTTTAGTCATTTACAATTATAAACATATCTCATAAAAATCCTTATACAATAAGATCATTTTATTAGTCATAAATTACTTGTAACATTTATAACAGTTACAAGCGATATAGTTTATTTATTTATTTATTCATTTAGTCTATCATCACGGCCTTGCCATATTGTCGGACTTGTTATAACGCGTTGATAGCGTGTACTTTTAAATAAAAATTGGGGTTTGTTGGATTAGCTTCAAAACAAGCAATGAATGAGATTATCGAGATACATTGTACAAAGAAAGATTATTGAACGATCATTAAACTTAAATTTTAGTATGTACTTAAAGTAAATTTAATCGATAAACCTAAATTTAATTTGCTATTTCATGTTAACTGATCTCCTCATACTTTAACAGATCATGTAGTGATCAATTGAAAGGGAACAAATTTGAGTCGAAATAACGTTGATTATAATAAGTATTATTATTAATTGTATTTTTTTATATGTGGCGTAACGTCCTACGCAAACATGCCCGGTCTATATAAGCTTTCGAGACTTGTTCAGTACCACGCAACCGAATAAATATAGTCAGTACCTGGCTACGGGGGGAGGTCATGTCGAGACTGGAACCCATGACGGGCATGTTATTGAGTCGTGCGATTTGATGACTGTACCATGGGACCGCCCGTGTAATATTAAGTATTACATGTATGTAAAGTATGTAGACTATTAGTGTATGTATTCAGTTTTTTTTATTTTGGTACATGAACGTATTAAAAAAAATATTCATCTCTTTCACTTTCATCGATACAATAAATACAATTTAAGATCTGATTTAGGACTCGTCTTGCAGTCCAAAGTAAATTTTTGTTTTTCACTTTGCAGTGCGTAATTGAATTTTCTACCATGCATACATCTCATGCAATTTTCGTATGGAAAACAGCTAACAGCTCCTAACCTTCAATAGGTAGATGAAAAGACATTCTGATTTGCAAACACGTTTCTTTTCTGGAACTTGCTAACGCAAATCACGTCTAGCCTTCATAGGCGTGATTTTTTTTACTGTTGCCACAGTTTTTCACCCGAATTTTCTTCCTCATCAAAGAAAATTGCCTTAACTTTCAAATTTTATTGCAAGGACACAGGAATAACACGAACGGACACGGCAACGGAATAAACAAAAAAAAACAAACCTTAACGCAATACGATTAACGGTTATCAAATGCAAGAGAATTCTTCAAGATGATATCTTGACCGATCACGGGTCTCAAGATTTCACAATGTTTTTTTTTGTCGTTGTTGTTGTTGTATATGTATGTTTTGTTCATTTCACCCGAGAAAGTCTTGGAAACGTATATTTGGATCCGTCTCTTTGAACTTCCAATTACCTCTCTAGCTCTATTCACGTGCAAAATTTACTCGCTAATCTCGCACTCCTTAACGAGGACGTACTCCGCACGCTTTCCTGTTCTGCACGCTGGGTTCCTTGTGGGTCTTTTTGTCCTAGAGTGGGTAGTGTGAAGTATCCTTCGTAAAATCAATTCCAACAGACGTGGCCATGGTGAATACTGAAAATAGCTCTTGCTTCGTGAGATTTTTTTGCTGCTCTTCTCGACACCAGCTGTTGTACCAGATCCATCACTACGACCCGTGTCCACTTGTTGGTATGCGTGCGCCTCTCAGCGTGCATATCCTTGAGCCTGCTCGTGTCAATCACTTTGAAAGGTAATTTTAGAAACGCACTTTAGCAGTTGTGTGTGAATCCGATGAGGAAAATAAATTGCATGGATCGTTCCTCATTTCGTCCCTCGCTAGAGAACACTTGAAAAGGTAAGTCGACGGCCACTCATTGACAGCTGGGCAAAATAGAAACAAGCAACACAGAACACCACTTCATACAAGCCAGCCCACTAAAAATGTACGCACAATGCGATTTACATATGAATAAAGCGCTATCTCCCTCCACCAACTTTTTATCGACCATCGTCGTGGCGTTACGCGGAACATCTGAAAAATATTGCCCTTCTTGATTATCTTCCCGTCACTCGTTTTTTCATATTCATAGACCGTTCGCTTATAGCTGAAGGATGTAAAAAAATACCACCAAAAAAAATCATACAAGTTAAGGTGTTGGCTACCAACATCATACGGCACGGCTGCCTTGCCCACAGGGAAGACAGACCGAGGGACCTATCCTATGCAGAGATAAAAAAAAAATCAAGCAAATGTGTTTTCTTTCTTTATTCACAAGCTTTCAGGACCTTTTGGTGGCATCATAAGCTTTAATAGATGTTTACTGGATGTCGTCTATCAGCTCCACCGAAGTTGAGCATCTTGGACTCTGCGAAGAGTGTCTGCGTTATCTTTCGTTGGTAGGAAATTGATTTTTGTCAACGCATCGTACGTCCCGGGTCAACTAATCGTCTATCAATTTCGCGGTTTACCTTTTATTACCTACTAGCAGGGCTTGGTATAAACGACAATAAAAGCGTAAAATATGTGTGATACTTATTCTTACATTCACATTTTAAATTTTTCATTTAGATGAGGGTTTTAATGTGTTTTTGGTGTGTTTTCGTGTTTTACATTATCCTTGTTTCTGGTTGGAGCTATATTTTCATTACGTATTTAATTTGTTAGTTCCATTCAAATATCAAGTAACGAACAACTTCTAAATTTATCTAAATATACTACACAACCCCATTTTTTCCACCATGTGAACAACAAAGGTCCTCTTGGCTTCTTGACCCGGTTCCTCAGTACATAAGCACATGACTGAAGTTGCGGATCGATTTTTAGATAAAATACTCCCATAAACCTGCAAATGGCTTACTATTTCTTACCGGGCACTGTCCTTTCCTGAAGGGATTTTGATGACTACATTTATGCGCTATTCCATCACTTCCGTTTCCTTGTGCTCATATAAACAGCAGCTGACTAAACAGATTCGTTCAATCAAGGCCATCCTTGAGGCCAATGCAAGCGGCGAAATCGAAATAATAAAAAAAAACCGCACCTTGATCGTAGAACTTTGTTTTATGGCCACATTTCCGTTCTGTTCTTACCTGTTCCGTTACGTTCTTGACGTTCGAGCATTGAGGGAAAAAGGTAATTCGAACGAAATTTATCCCCATGTTTCCATACACACGCATAACAGAAACGGTACTATTGTGGCTACTGTTGCTCTTCTACTGTTTGGTTATTTTTAATGGATGGCCTCTGCGGTTCGGCAAAAGTGCCTCGGAAAGGAGATTACACAGCTGTGTGATATGATTTTCCCAGCTCTTTTTAGATCGATCTAAAAAGGATATAAAACGCTACAGGGACACACCCTAACGCACCTGCTTAATGTTGTAGCCTAATGATCTGCAATGTCGTAACTTGATTTATCCGCCATCTCGTCTATGTACCTCACATATGGTCGTTGTGAATAGATTTTCATCGAAATAGTAGTATCTTTCGGTTTTTACGGTGTGTTTTTGAGTTGTTTGTTATGATATGCGGCTAATTGACTTTTAACTATTTCAAGCTAAACATTTATTTTTGTCTAATAATATTCAAGCTCATCCGATCAAACATATTATCAGTTAAGTCTGGGCTTAGACATCACAAACTCGAAAGCAGGGCAAACAAACTCTACAGCACCTCATAAAACATCTCCAACGATACCTTCGGACTCAAAGAAACATTCACATTCAGGCACGATACTCTTCTGCCAGCAGAAGAAACTATATAATTTTCTCATTCCTTAATTTCCATTTTAATTGCAGCCACTTCTGCAACAGTGAAGCTACTTACAACTTTCGCTAGCCAATTCGCTGCAGCTGCGGGATGATGATGGAACAACCCAAACCCTACAAGTTTTGCTTGTTGTTGTTTTTGAGTTCGCATCTCTTAGCGAAACGACCCTCAAAACAGGGCCAATTCATTGATTCTGTGTTGTTTGTTGTTCTTTAGTTTTGCTGTACGCTTGCCAGACGAAACTATTTAGGGCAGTTAGCTTCTATTTTTATTACATTGCAGTTCTCTTATCGAATTGAAAAGCGAGCATGGACAAAACTTTTCGAGGATTATTTCATTTTCTTAATTTTACTAGCGCTTGTTGCAAAACTATGCATTCAAAAGAATAAACTATATTAAATTGAAAAGGTGAAGCGATGAAAGCTCGCTATTGAAATAGCGAGCAAAGGCGAATAGATGGCCATCAAAGAAAAATAGTCGAGAAGGAGAAATTTCTAATGAAAATTCAAGATATAACAGCATTCACGGCATTGCAAGCTCTCGAGACGGGCATCTGCACATGTTTAAAAAAATCGAAGCCTGTTTGCATCATTATATTGCGCTCACGTTCACTACACATCAAATGCAACGAAATCATCGAAACGGACACTTTTCATATTTTCCTCAGTACACTCATCCCTCTGCTTCATCTCACTCAAGCAGTTTGTACAAGCCACTGGAAAAACTTTATTTCTTCACTGTCAGTGCTATCGACATTGGCCATGCGGTACGGGGTAGATTTTTCGGCACGCATTATGCTACTTGGCTTTGTACGCTGGTGGGAAAATAGCCATACCGAAGGCATCTGCTCATCTTGCAAAAATTGATACATTATTAGATCTGTACGGTGCACATACGATTCAGTGCACCCTGTGTGGCCTTTTTTGATCGTGTATGTAGGTGCATGTGAGCGGAAGCAACCGATGCATTGAACATGTCCAAAACTAAGGAGCCAAAGAAGCCCACTCCCAATTCGTTTGCTAGCTTCTTGCAGACAGGTAGAGCCAGCGCTGTCGTAGCCTGCTTTTGCTATCTCATTTTTCTACATCAAAGCAACATAGATCAACTAATGAATCTCATTTGCTGCATAGCATGTGAAGCGAAAGGGTGGAGGAGAAAAGGCCATCCTCATATTTGTATCATTTTTTAGTTATTTTTCTTTTATTATACACCGAACTGAACCGTCTTCTAAAGTAGACACTACTCGATAGATGTTCTCTACAAAGTGTCACGAAATGTCGCAGTACGACCATCAAAAATAAAAAAAGCCGACCGAGAAACATTTCATTTCTTTTGTGGGAGGGAATGACACAGCATGACGAAAAACCTTCAACCTAACGAGTCGTACAAAATGGCACAAAAATGGTGCAGTGTAGCGTGTAGGACAAAGACCACAACAACTACTAACGGATCAAAGTGCAGCGACGGAATCAGCGTCAAAGGGCTTTTTGAGGGTTTATGCGAGCGCTTGAAGTGAAAGCCGATTTGATCCACAGGCAGACGGCACTCGATGACCGGTATGAGTGAAAAGGTAACTCAAAACACTAGGTCGGGAAGTAGAAAAATAAAATAAAAAACACAGTATGGGTTTTAGAAGCTTCTACAATAATTTTGCAACTACAAGTAGGTTGAATGACGAAGATGAAGAGTTCACAACCGGTTCTTGGTTGGTTGATGTTTTGTTTTTTTTTTAATCAAAAGCTGGAGAGATCTTATAAGTTACGTTTGAATACTGTTTGAAATAGCTTCTTCTTTGGTGTAAGCTTTGCTGTCGATTATAACCTGTATATGATTTCTAGATTTTTATGTTTTTTAACTTGTTATTTAGGGTGATCCGAAACGTGTAACTCCAAACCACAGTTTAGCACACACAAACATAAGTTTTGGCTAATTTGTCTTTCGTTTTCATGATCCACTTCTAAGAATGGTCGATTCGTAGTACAGTTAATGTTCTAAACCAGGGGTCTTCAAACTACGGCCAGCGGGCCGCATGCGTCCCTCAGCGCCTTTAATCCGCCCCGCGAGGACTGGGTTAAGGTTAAATTAAATAGCTTTCTTTTCTAACTGATTTTTTTTACTCCTGAAAGATGAAAATCAAGATTCAATTTAATAAAGCTGCAGAAATTTGATATATTTCGATAGTATTTTCTTATTAAAACGAGATTTGAACTTCCACTCATTGTAAAGGTAGTGTCAAAATGGCCCTGAACAAGGTTGATTGTGAAGCAATGCGGCCCGCGAACTGAAAAGTTTGTAGACCCCTGTTGTAAAGCAAACGTTACGCAGCTTACGTGTGAAACTCTTATTTATTTAATTAATTGTAAAGTTTTGCGATCAGCAATAATAATAAAAATAACAAAAATAAAAATAATAATAATAATAAATATTATTATTATTATTATTATTATTATTATTATTATTATTAATATTAATAAAAATAATAAAAATAATAATAACAATAACAATAATAATAATTATAATATTAATAATAATATTAATAATAATAATAATAATAATAATAATAATAAAATAGTGTATTCAGTGAATCAAGCTAAAATCAAATCAAGCTTTACCGATCGATCCTATACTTGGTGTTTCAAAAGTATTAAGCCGTATAAAGTTTTTTTTTGGTTACCATTGCAGGTTTCAAATATGTTGAATCCAAAACTTGCGACCAAAAACCTTATGCCTGTGGATGCAGGATTTAGTTGTTACATTGCTTATCATTGCAGGCTTATACTCCAGAAAACTTTGTAGACTTTCGTGCATGAAGCGGTTTGTCCAATTCGACAGCTGAAAAAACCCTTTCCTGAACGTTGTACTTTTATCGCTTATTGTATATTATTGATTTTTCCTTTATTGTTACTAAATACTTGGATACCCTTCAGTTTTGTAAAGCTGAATAAACCAACCTTATTTCAATATTGAGTACTTTAGTTTATTTTTTCTAAATATTTCCTTTTTCGTAATAGTTTGAAAAAGAAGCTGACATTGATGTTCGTTTTTTTACATAAGCATAATCTTTTATTGTATGGATTTGGTCCTGTATGGTCCCATTAGTGCTTTACAATCGTTTTAAATATTAATTACAAACTGTGTAAAAACATTAGTTTTATTAAAAGTTTGACATTATCTTATGGACTTTATAATAGATGCGCTGACTTCTCCTTAACCGAATTGCTGTGATTTCCATTCTATTCTATCCATTTTTATAACCAACAACTGACAAAATTGAATACCACAACCTTCTAGCTGCAAATCTTTAAAACAACATTTCAATGGGATAATACAACGTCACACTACACAGCAAATTTTCTCATCCTGCTTCAGTAAAGTTTTTTACTGAAACGGTTCAGTAATAGAATATTTTACTGATTTTCAGCATGAATGTCATGTTTTTACTGACTTTCAGCAAAGTAATTTACTGAATTCATTTCAGTAATACGCATTTTACTGAAAATCAGTAAAATAAGTGTCAAATTGGTCGTTTCACTGGATATCAGTAAAACAAATTACTGAAAATGCAGCAATTCATTCTGTCAAATCGACCTGTCAGTCAGATCATCAAAACAAAACAATGCGGTAGCCACTTGCTCGTGATGTGCAAAAAGTTGATTTTGTAGGCGCTTACAGGCACCCTGGTGAAATTTCAGGTGAGATTTCGGCTTACGGGATTAATTTAAAACAATTGGCAGCCATGTTGGTGTGTGAAATGCTTGCTACAATCCACTGTGCTTGCTGAAATTGCGTGGTGTCTGTGAGCGCTTACTGTACCATCTACACTTGCGGCGGCAAAATACAGTATAAAAACTGTATAAAACAATACAAAACATGTATGAATATGAACTGAGGGACTGGCAATATCTGCGCATCAATAAAATCTCAATTTAAAATAAATATTTCGTCATTTTTTAATCGCTACCAACTACTGAAAAATCAGTAATATGAGAATGGCTTTACTGGGATTTCAGTAAACGAGCTGTCATTTTGGTGAGCACCGGACAGTACTGAATGATTCAGTAAACATTCTTTTTACTGAAAGGATTACTGAAACTTCAGTTAAAAAAAATCAGTAAAATTTTACTAAAGGTAAGTAAAAGAAGTTTTCTGTGTAGGATCAGTGAGCTCAGATGCACTCTAAAATGACCAAGAAAGTTGACCCTCGACGAGACTGGGGATTAGAAGAGAGCAATCTAAATCACCCTTTTAAAACAACAATGCATCTTAACTTTGTACAATAGATCTGGATCCTTGCAAATCGCCATTTTTCCTTCCCAGTAGAATGTTTCTTTACATTTTGTTGCGTTTTCTTTTGCGGCGCTATAATGTGGAGCGATGAGTAAAGTTGGCAGAAGTTTGGATTCGACTCCCATTCGACTCCGAAAATTTCGGAACCTTCCGGAATCGTCGGGAGTCGTCGGTTGAAATCGGCCAGAGTCGCCCGGAATCGGAATCTAATCGGAATCGAGTCACATCGAAGCAGTGCGCACCAGAGAGAACATCACATGACCAATACATTCCGCAGAGATATCAACTGGCTGACAATATATGCGACGATCGTTTCGGGACAAAAAAAAACCTACCAGCGATGCAAGAAAGCTTTTTTACTAGGAATTGCAGTTGTCTATGAGCGCTCGTCTGATCCAAGCGTGAGGAAATACGAACCATCAACGTATGTTTTGAATTATTTCCTAGCCACAAACACCACAGTACATATGGCTACACATTTTTTGCTCATCTATCAAATGTCAAACCGATGACCGGCGAAGCTGCCACATTGCAACGTTTGTTGTTATTTTCACTGCACGCGCCTGGCACGGCTGTCACACGGAGTCCTTTTTTTCGTTCCGTTGGCAAATTTCTCCTCCGTTCCGTTTCGGTAGTTATTCGGTGGAAATAATAACAGAAACTTGTATCGTACGGTGCAAAATGAAGTGCCACTACGAGGTGCTCGGAGTTACGCGCACGGCCGACTCTGACGAAATCAAGAAATCGTACCGCAAGCTTGCTCTCCGCTGGCATCCGGACAAAAACCTCGACAACGCAGAGGAGGCAAACCAACAGTTTCTTCTCGTACAGGCGGCGTATGATGTGCTTTCTGATCCGCAGGAAAGAGCATGGTACGGCAAGAATTGTGTAGGCTGGAAAAAAAACATCACAAAAATAAATGACACCATCGCTCCCCTCTTCTCCTAGGTACGACAACCATCGCGAACAGATACTGCGAGGCGGACATACCGACTATGAAGATAGTTCTTTGGATGTGTTCCCTTACTTTACCGCCTCCTGCTACAAGGGCTTCGGGGACGATCCGGGAGGGTTCTACGCCGTGTATGCAGAAGTGTTCAATAAGCTGGCCACGGAGGAGGTGGAATTCCTCGACACCGAGGAAGAGTTCGACGAGATACCCAAGTTCGGTAACTCGCAATCCGATTACGAAACGATCGTGCGCCAGTTTTACGGCTACTGGGAAGGGTTCTGTACCAAGAAAAGCTACGCCTGGCTCAATCCGCACAATGTGGCCGAGATTCGCGACCGTCGGATATTGAAGGCTATCGAGAAGGATAACAAGAAGGTGCAGCAAAAGGCGCGCAAGGAACGAAACGACGAGATTCGCAGCTTGGTAATGTTTGTGAAGAAGCGCGACAAACGGGTGCAGGCGTACAAGAAGCTGCTAGAGGAGCGCGCAACCCAGAACCGGCTGAAGTCGGAACAGAAGCGGTTGGAGCAGATACGCCGCAATCAGCAGGAGATCGAGGAGCAACAGCGCAACTCGTCGAGCTTTTTCAACGACGCGTACGAAGAACAGTTAAGGTGAAGAGGATAAGCTTCGAGTAACGGGTGTGTTGAAATTGGTTGCAAGCGTTTTAAACTGTCCTTATTGCAGGAAACTGGAAGCAACCTATGCTGAAGCATCGGAAGAAGAGTCAGACGACGAGGACGGGCAGGTGAACGGGCTGGAAGACGCAATGGCCGGCCTAAACGTTAGCCAGAACGAAAATGGGGAGGAAAGCTTCTACGTGGACGATCTGTACTGTGTCGCCTGCGACAAGATGTTCACCAACCGTAGTTCGTACGAAAACCACGAAGCATCGAAAAAACACAAGCAAAACGTTGAGCTGCTGCGCAAGGAAATGCGCAAGGAGATGGAGGAAAATGAGTGTAAAGAACACACGCTGGACCCGGAAGGGGGCAGCTTATCGAACGACGATGAGCTGGAAATTGCCAACGGAACTGATTGCGATGAGCAGCCCGAATCGGAAGTGCAGCAAGAGGCGAAGCCGACAAAAAGCAAGCAAAAGAAAAACAAGGGCAAAAAGAAGGCACTTAGCAGCACTACCATACCTGTGATAAAGTCGTCCGACGATGAGGAACACGATTCTGCAACCGAGGCGGGTGATATGATCGGTTTACGGCTGGGACGCGCGACAACTGCCGCACCGAGTGACGATGATGACGATTGGACCGGTGGCAGCAAGAAATCGAACCGAAAAGCAAAAACCAAGGGAAAAGCTGCTGACTCGGGCCCAAAGGGCAAAGCGGCCAAAGCACAAGCCAAAGGTGAGGCGGAGCCCTCCTCCGTGCCTGCTGCTACTGGATCGAGCAAAGAGTCGGGCCCCGTCTCGGACGACGAGAGCACTAGCCAGTCGAGCACGGAGAACGCATGTGTGACGTGCAAGGAGAAGTTTACCTCCAAGAATAAGCTGTTTGAGCATCTGAAGAAAACTGGCCACAGTGTGTACATCGACAAGCTGAAGGCAGCGAAAGCGGTTGCGAAGGGGGCTGATGGCGTGAAGAGTGGTGGTAAGCGAAAAGGAAAGTGAAGTGAAAACGTGCCACCCGCCGGCCGGATCTGATCTCGCTTTTGAGAAATGGAAATGATACAACAAAACAGACTCACACCGAACCGACTTTCTTAAGTAAAGTGAGATAGAGCGAGAGAGAGCTACAAAAGTGAAGTTGTATATTTATTTCGAGAAAGAAAATATGGCTTACAAAACAATACTTGGCACTTGAGGGATGTTTGTGAGATAAGAATGTTCTGACGGCTTAACAATAGGTGTATAAAAGCTGCGTGCCCTATGCATTGCAAGGCACTGGAGGTTCGTACGATAGAGAGAGCATGTAGAGTGTAATAATCTCGCTAGAGAGGCACGTTGTTGCTAAAAGTCTTCTTTTGTGTGCGCTTTCCTTCGTTTCGGGTTTCGTTCACTGGAGCATTGTGTGCGGACTTTGGTTTAATTTTGACTCCCGACCTACTTATAGGATGAACGTATTCGTCTGGACGAACGACGTCACTCGATGTCCTTGCACCGAGCGCTAAGAAGATTGACTGGCCGGACTGCCTTTCTTGGTACCGGTTGCTCCGCGCACCGGGCAGTTAGTTGCCTTGGTGATGACGCACGTGCAGAGCTGCCTCGTTACAGGTTTGAAGAGATTCGTAAGTGGTTGGGCAGAAAGCAGGCCACGATTCACATGACGCACACCAGCACCTGCCCGTCGATGACGCGGCGCTGTGCCTTCGAGCTGTAGTACGCCGCCTCGGCCTTCCGGCTGAGAACGGTTGAGAGAAAGGTGAGCAGCACACCCGCCGCCCCGAGATAGATCGAAACGCCCAGCGTACAATCGGCCGGCGAGTACGCTTCCGAGTCCGGTCCGCAGAGCGTCCTCACGCGCGGTGCGTCCCAGGCGAGCGGATAGACGAGATAGCCGCACAGCACCAGCATGGCCGAGACGCCCTGGAAGATGCACAGCAGCTTGTGCATGCTGAAACCGTACACGGAGTGCAGCCGGCAGCAGGTAACGAGCGTGCTGACCAGCGTTAGGCCCAACAGCATCGTCCCGACACACATCAGGGTCATGGTGAACTTCCACGGCACCGGAAAGACAGTCGAGTCCGTCAGCAGCCCGTTAAGATCGAAGTTGCCACAGTTGTACTCTATCCGTCCCATGCGTTTGCATCTGTACAGTGGCACACAAAACAGGCACAGGCAATGAGCGAACCGAACCGAATAGTCGGCCAATAGCCGCCATCGCACCCTTACCTGTTGTAGATGCCCACCGAGGGATGGCGCAGAACGGTAAAGTTGCCTTCCTCGTTGCGGATCTGTATCACTTCCGGTCCGATCAGCCATTTCGGTAGTACGATGGCGCCGAACAGGGTCATACACGCGATCAGTGTAACCAGGAACCAGAGAAGGCTCCGGCTCGTGATGAGTAATCCGCCGGTACACATCGCTCGGGATTTGCAAGATAAAACCAGACCAGCTTTGCAAAGCCACCAAGAGGAAAATATGTGTGTGCGCTTCTGTGTGGTGCAGCAGAAACTGAAATTGTGTTGTTTGTGTCGGCAAAACAGATGAATGCAGCAGCTGTCAAGTGCAAGCGCGTGCAAGTTGCGCATCCCGTTGTGCAACGAAGCATTTGTTTTTTTTTCAATAAAACTCGATGTAAATTTTAATTGAAATAACCTTTGAAAATTGATTGTTTTTTTCTTAACTTGCTAATATCATAAGCAATCATTTCACCTCAACCTTATTAATGCTCTTAAATAAAGTACTGAGTGTATCAATATTAGCAAATTATTTATATTTTAACCAGCAATAACTGCCAATGCAGCACACTGGTCGATTTAAAATGTGTTCTAAAAACGATTTATACTAGCGCCAAGTTGCATAGAAGCGCTGAATAGTGCAACTAATTTAGTTTTCCATAAACTTAACAATGGCTGCGTCCTCAGTTTTGACTGCATGCCAGAAAATTATGGCTTGCTTGAATATTATGGAAAGCTGTCCGAAATGTACAATTATGGCTCGCTGGCTGGGTGGTTTGCAAAATATACCGATTGTATGCAGAATGGCGCTAAGGACAATTTCGAAAAGCCTTTTTAGATGGTTCGTGAACAGGGAGCGTTTTGAAAAATACGTTGACACAAACCATTGAACGCAATTTTTACGTTCATGCTCTATAAAAATGACTCAGTCCATCACTTCGCTGAATCTGCTCTGACACTGTGTCTAGTATATATTGCTCCCCGAGCTAATAATGCAAATGAAAGCGAAAGTAAAATATTTTAATGCTCGCGGTGCGCACCGTCACCATTGACCGCCAGCTGATCTGTATGCAACTGACAGCGGCGGAACAGCTGTCAGCGAACGGCTGACAGCAAAGCGTATGACAGCAACCAATAATACGTGGAAGTGAAAATAGATCGGTGCAGCTCGCATTTTGTGTTTTGTTTAATTGTAGCGCTCTCTATTCCATGAAAACATTCCCATCGGCTGGCAAGTAGCAGCGCAGCGCAAAGTGCAACCATGTCCGCGGCCCGAAAACCCACGGACGGCCTGCTGGCGCGCGTCAACTTCCCACTGTACGCGATCGAAATGCTCACCAGCCGACACGTTCTGGTCGCTGGTGGCGGTGGTGCCTCGAAAACGGGTGTTGCAAATGGATTTGTAAGTGAGCGGGCAGACTTTATTTTACCATAGGAGCTAACACGGGTTGGGGTTCGTTTTAGGAAATTTATGAAATTTACCACGACGGCGAAAAGTACGTGGCGGACGAGGTGATACGGCACGAAACGGGCCCGACCGTTGTGATGAACTGTGCGGTGAAGAACGACGAAAAGCGAACGCTGCTGATGGCTGGCCAGGAGAGCCACTGCCAGATGTACCTCGTAAATACGATTATTGATTCTGGCGAGTACAGCCCGTCCGCCTCCACGACCGGCAGCAAGCCCGACTCCGAGGGGCTGCGCAAGCGAAGAAGCATCTCACAACAACGCTCCGTCCCGTTGAATGCAGCGGGTGCGACGGCGACGACGCCATCACCACCGGCGGCTGCTGGCGATGCGAAGAAATCGGACGATGGAAAGCAGCCAACGGGCAACCGGAAGCAGATACGGTTCGAAATCAAGACGGCCGACTCGGTGCAGACCGACTTTACCGAGGCGGAACCGCTGCAGCGAGTGGTGCGCATCAGCCCGAACGGGCGGTTAATGGCGACGGGCGGCATGGATGGCCATCTGCGGGTGTGGAACTTCCCGAAGATGACGATCGCGTCCGACATTGCGGCGCACACGAAGGAGATCGACGATCTGGACTTTAGCCCGGACAGCAAGCACGTGGTGTCGATCGCGAAGGACGGGCTCGGCGTCATCTGGTCCATCAACCCGGACAAAGAGTCGAGGAAGCTGGTCTGGAGTCCGCCAGCCAACTGTCGCTATCTGATGAAGCGCTGCCGGTACGGGCTGGTCGAGGGCCAGAAGGACAAGTTTCGACTGTTCACGCTGGCCAACCCGTTCGCGAAGGCGGGCAAGGCGAAGGGTCTGCTGCAGCAGTGGGACCCGGACGCGGGCCGCCTGACGGGGGTGGTCGAGATCGACGAATCGTTGGCCGCGCTGGCGGTACGGGACGACGGGCGGTTCGTGGCGATCGGCACAATGTTCAGCGGCTCGGTGTCGATCTACATCGCGTTCAGCATGCAGCGCGTGCTGCACGTGCCCAATGCACACGCGATGTTTGTCACCGGGCTGGAGTTTCTGCCCGTCACCAACTTCGATGGTCCCGCCATCACGGGCGACACGGAGGCGGCTGTGCTTTCCATCTCTGTCGACAATCGCATCTGCGTTCACAGCCTACCCTATCGACGTAAGTAAGAAAACCCATTTGGGCATTTCGTACACTCGTAAGTTAATGTTCATCGTGCGGTTATCCTGAAATCCTTTTTGTTTTTTAGATTCACTACCAGCATGGGTGGCCATCATAGCGATCATCTGTATATTGTTTTTAACATTCTGCTTCTGCTCGTACGTTGGACTGTGAGCTCGCAACCTGCCCTTGGAGAGGCGCTTGTTCAGCAGGAGCAAATACACTACACAAAGCATTTTCTGTGCACCTTAGGTGAAACTATGATAGCGGAGACAGGGAGTTAGCAATCTTTCAATCACAAAGCCAAGCACCCGACGTACCAACGACGTATTACGATTGTGTGTGTGTGAGTGTTTCGTTTCGGGGTATTTTTTGTTCGTTTCGGAAGCCTCAACGTTGGCGTAGGTTCTAATTTATTTGACATACAGCACTGTACAGAGTTAGGCAATTAATAAATATATTGTTATTTGTGGCTATAGGAGCAAAGCACGTAGTATTTCACTATTGAGGCATTTATTTTATATACAGTTGGTGGTCTTTAATACTTATGAATCCGATAAATGTGGTTCAATTGCTGATCAGTTGCTGTAAACTATGGTCAGTCTGGTTTGGCCATTACTTGGGTCATTCTCAATGACTTTGTTTAACCCATGGCGGCTCTTTAAACTTTATTGAACTTTTGTTGTTATTTACCAACAAAACAAAGAAACTGACATACAACGCCTAAAACAATTGAAAGTTAATGTGGAAGAATCCGGAACTACTGAAAGTGGGAAATTTTTAGTTCCTTATTCTTTGTTCTTCTTCGATTCCTTCAGTCGTCTCAGTTGCTTGTCGCACTATATTATGGTATTACCTTCACAATTCTATATACAATGTCGCGCTTGCGAAAGAAACATGGCTAATACTACTTACTGCAACAGCTCTTTCAAATTAACTTGTGCTGCATAGAGCTGCAGCAGAGAGAGCGAGATAGCGAATCATTCTGCACCCTTCACGCGAGCGCAGAAGAGAGAGAGAGAGAGAGAGTGCGTCTCTGCGAGAGCGCTGCATGGAAACGCGTTCTCTCCCAAACGGCAACTGTAAAACTGATTCAATCGAGTTGCGCTGGATTCAATTCAATTTGAAATCGCACCCCGAGCGCAAGTGTAGCCCGTTGTTCTCGTGTCCTGTGAACGTTATTACATGTAGTTGTCTTTTTTTTAACACTAAAACGAAGTGGTAATTGTTTTACAATCAAATTTTAACAGTCGTTTTTGGTGTTGGTGCACTCATTTGCAGAACTGGCATTCTCGGTAGGTAAGTGTACACACGGTTGTTCCATCGCTTTCATTCCATTGCTGCGTGCATCGTCGTTTTGTTAGGAAAAGGAGTAAGGCAAAGGGGATACGATTATGTGTATCGTTGATTTTGGTGCCTGGTGGTGCCGTTCGTTACCCCCGGTTCGTTCGAGAACGTCGTTTCGTTGTGTGCGAGGGAACGAAAATGACGTCGTAGTTTCGTAGGCTCGTTGCTACCAAAATTTTCCCTTGTTCTCGGTCCATGGAATCCCGCCCGCTCGCTCCCTGCGGTGGTATCGTCGGTAGCGAGCGCAATGGTTGCTTTGTTCCGTTCGCACACAGTAGACGGATGCATATGGCGTGTGTGCGGGTCGGTTCATTGGTTTCCGCGAGGGGTTACAACCGCATACAAAGAAGTGTGCCTGTGTTTTTGAGCGCAGTTTAGCCAGCTGTCCTGCAAATCGTCCATATTTCCGCGTAATATGCTTCTATAGAATACACGAAGATTACAGAAAATTAAATTTAATTGATACATCTAAGTCAGCCTGAAAAGAAACTCATTTTTAACGGTTTTTTTTCATGATGAGAAAAGCTGTAAAATGTATTCCAAACATCGCCAATCAATCCGGTAGATATCTATTACATCCTCCGTAATGGGAGAAAGTACAAACATTACTCTTATCATCGATACTGGCTCTTGCGTTTCAAACGATCCAATCCTAGTCCTCTTAAGCTTCCTGCACTTTGCAGCCACTTTTACTCTTACTGAAGCAAACAGCACCAGTCTAACGTGCGCTCTGTCCATCAAAGATGGCATTGCCACTGCTAAACTTGCACTTTCTTTTGCAGTCAGGCTGGAAATTCTGGTTTTGCGCGCATAAAAGGAAGCTGACGAGACAGAAGTCGTCGACACCTCCACCATGTTTGATCAGCTCTTCATTATGTATGTACTAGGAGCAATAATAATAATAGCAACAGCGAATCGGAGGGGGGGAGTATAAAGTAAAGCAGAACTCAACCCCCCTTCAATGCCGTCTACGCGCGTCTGCCTGTCTGTCTGTCTGGTTGGATGCGCACAGTTTATGAATCACGTTTTACGTTGGCGTGGTCGCATCGTAAACGTCTCTCTCTCTGCATCCGCCAAAGGGCCAAGCACCCCTCGATAGAAAGCAGTTTCAGTTTCCGATCGAGAGCTTCTCCAGTTTCCCGTAGATGCATCGCTAAAGTCTCAATTGTTAGCTTTATGTCTCTGATCACCGTTTTTGCTGTTGTTTTTTTTTGTTGGTCGCCGTGGTCGCTACAACGAGTACGGAAGATCGACATTGGATCTTGCGTGCTCGGCTGTGTTTCTTTCCTTGTTGGTTTTCCTTGTCGGGAGCGTAGGACCGGTTAGCCCAACACACATGACATCCGTGCAAGGTATTGGCCCACGCACAGACAGCCTACCGGCCAGCGCGGCTATCTTTAATTTTGCGCTCGTAATATACACCCGAGGGTCGATTATCTGCCGCCGTGCACGGAGCCGTGTTCCGTTGCAGGGCAATTCATCTTGAGCTCTACAAAGGAAGCGTGCGCCAACAGAGAACCTTACCATCCAATCAACCTCTTCAGCGTGCCCATAAACCCGCTCCATATTTGGGCAGAATATTTCCCTCTTCCGCCTTCACGGCCTTACCTCGCGATGTGCGGTCGGGGTCGTTCGATTGCTGCAGTGAAGGAAGATAACTTATTGAGAGAGGAAGCATATTTTTGCGCTTTATAGGCTTTGATCTCTTCAATTTCTGTAAGCAGCAAAAAAGGTCATTGTGCTTAAATGTCTTGGTGTCTTTTTGTGTTTCGACGATATTAATAACAAAATAATGCGTGTAAACTGTTGATCAATTTCATTAAATGTCATCTTTCACCTATTTGTTTCAGGCTTCAAATAGGCGTAGTTTACCGCACGAGAATACAATCAAGCTGAAAGGATATATCGAAGCGGACAGTAGTAGATAGCAGGGAGTGCGCGCAGTACGTCTTCATTGTATTTCGAACAACTTCAGTTTCCAGCTGCATTTCTTCATTCGCCGCCTACGCGTCCACTATGTCGACCGAACAGGCAATCCAATCCAGTGCCGAGGGTAAGTCCGCTAGACATTGCACTTCATGGTGAATTACATTTAGCAGCGATTAATTTTTGCGCGCAAGAAGACAAAATTTATTCGCAGTAATTATCGCAAATCCTTCCTCCAAGTGGAGTTGTACAAAGGACATCATTGATCTGACTGCGCGGTTCTCTTTTGCAAAGTGACGGCGTGAAGTGCAAATAAAAAGACTGTTTTACTTTTCTTTTGTACCACTTCTTCCGCATCACTGGGTTATGATATTGACATAATGTGTGTCTACTGTTAAAGATTTTGCAGATACACACAAGGAGAAAGAGAGGTGTCTAGCAAAAGCTTGCCTTGCATCTTGCGTGCGAACGGTCAAAATCGCCAACCTATCCCGTTATTGATGTTTCAAAAACATTTTGGATATAATGTTCTCCTTTTCTATCATGGTGCCAGATGTCAATTTTGATTGATTTCGAACGTTCAGTTAGGATTTTGCGTTTCTTCCATTTCTGTCGAGTATATGGGAAAGTAGAATGTGTAGGCAGTGGTGATGTGAAACCCACGGAACACTTCACTTTCCAGCAACTTTCGCGTTTACCCACGTTTTGCATTACTGTCGTGCAGTCTTGACCTTTTTTCCCGTGCTCTTAATACGTACCCCCCCGATACAGTCAACGATAGCTTAAGCTGGCAAGAAGTTGTTTATGCCATAATTTTGGGAGTATAGGATGTATGTGGGATGGTTGAGCTAGTTAAAAAGAAAGTTAAAAAAGAGTGTGGAATTAATTGTACAACTTAATATGGCAGCATCGTTTTACATGACTTTTGAAACAGGGAGTTGGATTCGATGTATTTATCCAATACGAATGTTGTTTAAAAAAGCTTTGTCTTATTCTGAGATGTTATTCCTCATATTCAGCGATTTACGTTCTTTTATTTCAGCTTCGATTATCTAGAATCGTATGCCAATGGCAAAACATGACAAACAATAAATAGTTGATAGTTTAAGCAATGATATTAGTTCAGCCGCATAAAATTTTGTAAAAAAAAGTCTTTTTTAACTCAAAACCAAAGGATTTTTGCATAAAAAAATATCTAAGATATTGATTAGGTTAAGTTCATTGGGCAAATGCCAATTTAGTAATGGCAATAGCAACACACTAACAATACACTTTTTGTAATATAATCATTATGTGTGTACATGCACATATACAAGGTAACAGCGATATGCGATCTAATAAATTGTTTTGCTGTAAATAACGACTATCTATCTGCATGTGGAATTGCGGTTGATTATTCGTAACATTCGCAAGACATTTCGATACTATTAGTATGGTTTTCATGTTTCCCATACTTTCTTATTTATTATAAGAAATTTTCTTTTACAATCTCTGCAAACGTTTACATAGGATAGTGTTTTTCTTTTGATAATGATCTACCGCCCGTATCTTTCCCTTTTATGTTTAGATAGTGGCTCTTTTCCGTCCTTAAAGTCTTCCACGACAAAACACATTTTGGTTTTGGGTTCGTCAATTCGACTATACGTACTGCGTGGAAATCTACGTGGTTTAAAAAAAGATGTTTGCTTTTCGCCTGGAAAACATGCTGATGACTGCAATAGACCACTGCCACGAATCATGTGATTATTAGTTCTTAGCCTAAAGTTAGTCAAAAACACATAAAATAATAATGGATCAATAATATAATAAAATAATAATCGTGATCTTAAACCCGAGAAGCGGTTTGAAAATCCGATGCAAGCGCACTAAACCACTCCTCGATCTTTATCGATTCGCTGTGTTGCGTATTACTTCTTGCAGAAGGAGCGTGCGGTGCACCCAGATCGTCGACGCACTTTCTGCTGTTCGCGTTGCAGCTTGAGCAGCTTCTTTTCGCGGTGAACGACTGCACCCTTTAACAGTAGTAGATGACTTCAGCCATATTATTCCACGTATTCTGGGATGCATACTGCCTTCTGACTGGTGTGGCCCAAGCCCAAATAATAGCCCCATGCATACAACGTCTATGTACAACTTCAATTGTTACGTATCATTTGACAACGCGCCCGCCCGAAAGGTTTATTATTCTTTTCATCTTAATATTTACGACAATCTATATATAGAAATTAATTGTCGTCTGTATCCTTTGTGAAGAATACTTCTATTCAATTAGATTCGAAACATTATTTTGAACCGTGGAGGTTTCATATGATTTGTCCAGCACAGTTAGAATCTCTTGGAAAGTACGATATGAAATTCATATTGTGTGCTCGCAGGATCGAGGCAGCAATAATCAGAAAAAAAACAACTTTGTGTTTAACATTCGTGAAGACAGGCTGGGACCGTATTGTTCCAGTAACTATGTCGTAGGTCGTAAAATGAACATCATTCGAAACGGGTCACAGACGTTGAGCATAATAAAGTTGGACGTATTTTTACTTTTCTCGTCACAAAAAAAAAAACTTTAAAAAAAAAACAGATTTTTATTACGAAAAAAGAACGTGTTCGTAAAATAGCAGCTGTATTTATTGATTGAAAATTGAAACACCTGAACAGAGGTGTATTTTTTTAGGGAAGTTTTTTAGGGAAAAGAATTATAGAATTGATTTTCCTGTATATCGTATTCTATTCGTGATTATTTTTTTATATTTCTTGTCTTGTTTTAAAACTTAAATCAGGTTTTTTGGTTTTGCAACAACTATTCTGCCGGATTTGACTATGGTTGTTGCGATATTATTATGGTTGTACTCTTTTAAAATGCTATAGCCAAAGTACAATTTTGGTGTGAATTACATTGTTTGTTTATTTGTTTATTTGGTTTTGGAAAAGAGTGATAAATAACGATCAATAGTAGACCTTTTTTATATTAAAGCCCAAATATTTATTAGTTAATCAAAAAATATATATATATAATATATATAATATGGTCCTTCGCTGATTTCTAAAAACGAACGTTCTAACAAATAGCTGTCCATTGTATATGACCTTCGAAACAATGTTAATATAATTTTTAACAAGTGTATTATTGCTCGTATTAAGAATCGCAATTCGATGTACATAGTTAATGTTACACTCTTTGTCTATCAAACTGACCTGCACGGTTATGCCACCCCAATGTAAATGTAACGAGATTTATGTTACCAACGCCAACGCAGCCATATAGGTAGTTCCAGTCGTAAGAGGAGGAGTAGCGGAGGGTTAGTTCAGATGGGAATTGATACTCGTACGAGCAGGAGCCGGCGTGTCTATCCATTGCCACCGGACATACCTTTTTGCCTGAACCTCACACGCTTTACTCGTGTATATGTGTGTATTTTGAACCTTATGCTGGCGACGACATGGTGCGTTTCGAGACACTTATCTGCATGCAACGCATTAGTTGTGCCTGAAATACAATTATCGCAGGAATATGCAACATATGTGTGTGTGTGTAATATGTTTGTATATCTTTTGTAAACTGCAATTGTTTACACTTTTTGACATTATTAAAATATAAGAATTAAAATAGAAATGAATAACTTCTTTTTAAACAAGAATGTGCCATAAATGCACTCGATGCATCAGGACATTGTCCTTTTTATGAAAGGTCTGACAGAATCGGAAACGGGTCGACGAGTGGCACAGGGAGCGGAGAGAGCAATGTTCTAATAATATAGTATGATATCCGTTCAACTTGCCGACAACGTCCCCCACTCCCGGGTGATTTGTGTGTGGCCGACTGGCACCAATGACTAGAACTGTCTTTTTCCTATAGTCTGATTGTTTTGCTGACTCAGCTTTAGATTTTAGAGCCTTTATTAGAGACCCATCAAACATGTTGCGAGTCGGCCTAGGTGTTGTATCAATTTAAAATAAAAATTAATTGTTATTGATAAGAAATGTAAGTAATATGACTTTGTTTAAAAAAAAAAACCTGTAAAATATCTTCGGTAAATGCTCATCCATGGATTCCCGGCAGCGACCGTGTAAGTATTGCAAATGGAATGTCTTTCCAACGGATAAGCTAAAAGGATGATGAAACGAAACGTTTTACTTCTTCTTTACAATCACACCCCCACTAAGAAGGGACCGTCTGACTAGCTGTTCAGGTTGGCTGGAGCACCAATACAATAAAAAAACCGGCCGCTTTAGAGGCTTTTTAGGTTGTTTACGAGCATTTACCCTCAACATAGGAGTCGCATGATTGAGTGTGTATTTGCCGGTATGTATGTGTTTGTGTGTGGGTCATGGGGACGGCAGCATTTCCTGCAAACACCGACAGGAAAAAGCTCGTCCTGCGCAGAAAATACATCGGCTCGATTGTGTGTGCGAGTGTGCAGTTTGGCTTTTCTGGTATGCGCTTGTATTGGTGACAGATACTCACGCCGGACCTGTGTTATCGATCGATTTTCCATCACACAGATGTCCTTCGTGTGTCGCAACAAAAGGTAAAAAAAAACTCCTCGCTTGCGGAAAAAAGCAAAGCGTGTGTGCGTTCTTGTAGGGTGGTGTAGGGTAGGGAGAATGGAAACTCTAGACTGCGACGGCAATATTCAAGAGATCCTATTTCGTACCGCTTTCCCGAACGCGGACGAATGGGAATGCTGTCAGTTTTCCGTTCGAGAGCCCCCTCGCACTGCTTTAAGATTCCATCGCCGTATGTGTATCATGGTGGCGAATAGCTCAGTCCTGTTTTAGACATCGCTCTGTTTGGTGGCTGTATTGTAATAAGACCGTGTGTAGTAAACTGCGTGACGTTTTCCGTAAAGTGGGGGGTGTGTAGTAGCGTGAGTGAAGAGAAAATTACAAAACGTTTTATTTAAGAAATTACTAGAAACTTGAAAAAATATATGGACGATCAAAATGAGTATTTTGTGTACCGTATAGACGAATGTTTGTTTAAGTGAATGATTGTGACTATATGTATATGTATGTAGAAAAAAAGTTTGTGGCGTATCGTTGTAAGATTACCAGCATTTTCAACAGGATGGAATTGGAAACAATCATGGGACAGAAATATTACTAGTTTGATAATAATTACAATCCGTTACACATGTTTGAGATTTGTTTTATACTACAATTCTGTTACTTACCAAGGTGTAATTCTATATTCCTATTTTTGAACCAATTTGGAGGATAAAAAAGAACCAAGCTGGTCACTGTCTGTTAGAGTTTCCTTAACATAGAATGCCCCGCCCTGATGCTTATTGGTTTGTGTGTGTCTGTGAACGCGTAGTGCAGCGCGTTTGTTAGTGCATGCGTATACAGTACATGCCACTGACAGCCTTGCTAAGCTTACAGCAGGTCGCTGGTTGGACACGAATCTCGAATTATCCTTTCGCTTTTCTTTCGGTTCGCAGAGCTGTACAAGTCAAGAAGTGTGCGTGTGCATGGTGGGTTTGAAATAAGCTTAGCGCCGGTGTGAAAAGCAGAGTTCATTTTATAGCCGGAACACAGACACACAGGTGCCGGAAAAGTCTACCAATATATACACATATATTGGCGACAGAATCGAACCACCACTGCTGGCTGAAGGAGGTTGCCAAATGACTTAGTGCATGGATGGAGTTTTCGTTGGTTCAGCTTTTGATTTGATGGTTTAATGCGGCTTCAGTCCAGGTGTATCAGGTATCAAATGAAATGATTGGATATTCATTATAATTCTTGGCGTTTTCCGTGTATGGAATATATCGAATGATATGCTTAAGTTGTCAATCTTAAAAAATAGTACAACTAAATTCATTATTCTATCACAGCTGTTGAAGAGCATAGGACCTCGCCAAAATATAGTAAGGAAATGTAGTATAGTAAAATCTCAATCTTTCACCGTATCATCAAATTTTGATGCAGCCTATTGCTTAATAGTGGTCAAAATTGATGTTAATTGTCTTAGTAAACAGAAAAAGCTCTAACTCTGACTTCCTTCGACCAGGAATTATCCTTAAGTCTATCGAGTATCGGCGGCTTGTCATCGTCAAAGCAAAAGCTCTGCTACTATTGATCAGTGTGATTTATAACAGTGGGTAATATCATATCCAACAGTTCATAAAAAAAACTACAGGTGGCAAACTTGAAGTGTCAATCGTCCCTAGGATCCAGTGTGTACGTGCATTATTTGGTGATAAATTTTCTCTCGATTGTTGTAAGACACATTTTCGCTCGACAAAATGTTGATTGGATTAGTACGAGACTCCGTGATGCAGTGCTTCTGCCACACGTGTCGAGCCCCTGTGCTGCCGGCAGGTAAGGGAAGATTTATACGATCAAATGCTGGAAAAGGAAATGCCAGGCAGGATGCGAAATGGTCGAGATGTTGCGATTCTACCATTGATAAGCAACATCAGACGAAGAAGCAATTGGCGATGGAAATGCTTCACAGACGCCGTGTCAGCTTCCTTTAATGTTTGCGCAGATCCTTTTCCAAATACTTATATACATATGTAAAGCTTTGTTTGGCTCCCGGGAAGTATTCTTCTGGAACAAAACTTTGATTTGAAATTGTTACGACATAAAACTTTTGTTGACCGATGACTATGACTCACTCGACTTTAAAGCTATGTTACTCTTCGATTCAATGAAGTTTATGTCTTTGAGCGATCAATAGTTGAACCACAGAATGTATTCCATTATTAGCGACTGTTAAAAACCGCTCCATCATTTGGTTTCTTACGAATTGGGCATCGAGGTGAAACTTATCCAGCATTGGAAATGATGACGGCAGAAAGGTAGAGACGCATGCTGGCCCCAGCGGTCACCGGTGGCCATGAATAAGTAATATGGCTCCGCGTCTGCAAAAGGTACGAGTTTGTCCAGAAAAGCACGCATCCGTTCGCAATTTTCACTCTGTCTGCAGTAGGGTATTGCGGAAAGGGAAGAAACTTTATGGAGAACGAGAATGAAACAGAAGATTTTTTTCTGTAAGTTCCTCCCATTAGCCACCGGTTTCGTGAAGGTGAATCACGAAACAAGATGCCAGGCGTTGGGGGGAAACGTCGCTCGAAGGATTATATAACTTTATGTGCACAAAATAAATAAGAAAAGCCCCAGAGTCGTCGCTGTTGGTCCGTGTGCGGGGTTCTTGCTTTTAGGTCCTTGGAAGAGTCTGGTGTGCGAGCCTGTGGATGACTCATCCTACAGTAGACGACGGTCGGTCGCAGCCGTTTTATCGCCTTCGACTGCGTCGTCTCCATAGACTGTTTTCCCCTTGATTCGGTGAATTCGATTTTTCCTGCTCGTTGCCGTAGCCGGCATCTTTATAATTTTACTTCTTGGAGATATGGTGGGTTCGTTTGGCACAACTTTTAAATGTTGAAACTCTCTTTAGCATTATTGTACTTACTGTATGTGTTACGTTTTCACCATTATCATTAGGAAAGGTTTTGTCGTGAAATTTATAAAGTTTGTAAAAAAACTATAATGAAATATGTTTTTGAAAAGGAATACGTTCAGTTTTTTCTTTTGTTTTGTGCTGAAATAATTTTCAAATCGTTTTGCCTAAAATAAGTTGTTTTAGTCACGATAACCAATGGCTACAATACAAATATGTAAGGATTGTACTTTACCGCAAGCTACCGAAAGTCACCTTCAATTTTGATTCTTGGAATATCATCATCATCACGAGAAATGAAGAATGTACTCAGTGATGCCGGCCACGTACACGCAGCTGACGGAGAAAGAAATAAATGTTTCGCCTCAATTTTCCTGCTGTATTGTCTTCACTTCGTTAATGATTGTGCAGCCCTTTTCTCTTCATAAGAGCTCTACATTCCTTTATTTGAACTCGGGTGGGATTGATGTTTGAGTACAGATGTATAAGTCTAAAATAGAAAATTTGCATGCTGTTTCTTCCTCTACTTTAAGATGTTTAGGTAGGCTTCACAATTATAGGTTTGAATTAGAGCAGACTTTGCATATGTTATTCGTCGTGTCATCAGGTCAATATCAATCAACATTGAAAAGTTGTGGATTATAGGACTGATTGGCGATGCATTTATCGGACAGAAGGTTATGTAAGAATGAATCAATCTCTATGAATCATTGGAAAATTTAATTGATGCACCATGCATAAGAATGTGTTCCTAAATCGCAAAGTTCACATGGATCGATCCATCTAAAATTATCCTGAGTTCAAATTAGGGTGTGAGCTTGCGGAACGGATGGCATGCTGCCAAAAAACAAATGCATAAATTGGGCTTATGTATGTATAGACTGCAGCGTCAGGAAACCAGAGCAAGGGTTTTACCTTTTTTTGTGAGAATTTCGCTTGAGAATTTGATATTTTTCGTCACGGAAAAATCAACTTGCATATGTTAGATACGTCAGTCCTAGGATCCGTGTGGTATAGGCTAATGTTATGAGTTGTATAACACTTTTTAAAACGGATACTTAAACACGATTAACACCCTTCATGCTCGTTATAAAGATTGTGAACATCAACAGTCACTATAAAGATTCGTAATTTTAACTCAACAGAAAAAAATGAATTGGTTAGTGTCCTATTGCATAAGAAAGTGGTGGTAGGTCGCGGCGTGGTTCTATAGGAGCAGTGACGTTAGTTTTATAATGAATATCTGCAATCGTGTTTCCTTCCCCATAGTGAGGAAGCGGTTGTATGTTTTAATAAGGATTCCTGTTTCCCTTGATGGATCTGCCGCACGATGCATCTAGCATGTTTTCAATCCGTTGGCCTAAGCAGCCAGCCTTGGTGCAAGGTATACGGCATGTGACTAACGAACTAACAAATACGTCATACGCAAGTGTGTGTGGGGTTGGATTTCATGTTGCACGAACATTAAAAGCTATGATTCTCACATGCTTTAATCCTTGATTCCCCCTTTCCTTTTCTTTCGCTTGCTTTTGCTGGCAACAAACATTTGGGCATCGTACCTGGAATGCAATTTCCATCCACTGCAGTTTTTTGTTTCAACTTTTTCTTCCGTCTACCTAGAAAGCTGGGGATTCGAGTTAGTGAGCTCATTGGCGTAAAAGGGGGTTGAGTTTTTTTTCTCCTGCGCAAGCCTTTCGACTCCAATGTGGCTAGCCTACGGGGAGAAATTAGTAAGCAGTCACCTATACGAGGGGAGAATCAAGTTTTTGACGCAGAATTGGAGCCACTACTGTTGGAGTTGCAATGGGAGCCAACAACCCTTTTCAGGCTGGCATCTAACCATCACGCTTGAAGGGCACAATTGAGGCTGAAAGAAAAAGCAATCCAAACATGGGTGGAGGAGAGGGAGTTGCGGAAAACAAGAAAATACTTGAGCCCCTATCAAGAGTGCAGCAACTTACGGCTGCATTTGATAATGTATGTGACTCATCGTTCGCAGAG
Organism: Anopheles gambiae; assembly: GCF_943734735.2. Classification (NCBI taxonomy): domain Eukaryota; kingdom Metazoa; phylum Arthropoda; class Insecta; order Diptera; family Culicidae; genus Anopheles; species Anopheles gambiae. The sequence goes on along the minus strand of NC_064602.1, from coordinate 45,314,123 downwards.
CAAAACAGTCACTCCTTTGCGGTAACGAAAAAATAATAAATGAAGTATTACTTTAGAACGAAGTACTAAATTTTCGGAGTGCTGTACTTTGGATGGAGATTTAGATACCAAAAATAACCTATATGAGACCATCATGCTTCATTAGGATCACTCAAATGATTGTTTAAGGAAATTGAAAACTGTGTGCCATACACTATGTGACCAACTTTAGATTGAATATCTAAAGACGAACTCACCGTTCTTTATACATGAACATGAAACGATCTGTGGGTCATGAAACAAAACAAAAAAATTGGAGCAAAAAAAACAACAACTCCGAACTCTATTATCATTATTACAAACGATAATTTTGTGTAGATTCGTATCTTGTGGAATTATAACACAGTGCTCTGATTAGCTTGCGTAATGAGAATTGAATAGAATGTTTTGATCCAATCATAACAACTGTATAAATTTAGCATTATGTTATCGACAATGGCGAAATTTGGCAATCGCAATAGCTGGTGGTAAAGAGAAATTCAGCTAAATCAGATAACTAAGATTCAATGGAAAGCACATCACGTACTTGGTCACGAACGGAATTGCTCAGTTTGGTACACATCCGAAAGCATTGATGGAAATTTTGCAGATTTGATGGCGTTTTTATGGGATGACAGCAAAAGATTAACATTCTTTGCAAACACAATAATTATGTGAATGCTTTAGTCGTGTGACATTTACCTGAACATTCATCTCAGGTGGAAAATAATGTTTTGATACTCTTGATATATCTACGAGTAGTTGCCTAACACAGTCGTCATGGGTTCAATACTCGTATGGAGCGACCTCCCCCCTCCGCAGTCGTAGGAATAACTATTTACTATTGGTGAACCAAGAAGCTAACCTACGCCACTAGTGGTCTATAGCAGGCTTAAGTCTAAGATAGTTGTTGCGTCGAATAAAAAGATTATATATGTGTGTATGATTGTGAAGCGGCAATTGAATTTTATTTGTTAAATTGATTTCATAAGTTTGAATAAGTTTATATGACAAAAAGTGAATATTTAAAACGATACATGGTAACATGTTAACAATTTTGAAAACAATTGAATAGGATTTGAATCATTTTATAGATTCAGATATTGAATCATAAAGTCAAGTGGGAACTGGAAAAAACAAAATCAGAATAATACACGAGCTTAATACACACACATACACTTTTTTGACGTTCGTCATCTGTGTCTTTCTCCCAGAAGACAATATTATATGTCATAGTTTGTGCGGTACTGTGGCATCTAATGGAAGATGATTTTTTTTTGTGACGTCGGCCAACAGATAAAAACAGATGCGATTTGAGAAACCATTGCAATTATGTGGCACCATCCGTACTGAATACTGTTGTCAGCGAATTTTCCATCGTTTCATCGCCAGGCCGACTTGTTTCCTGCTTGCTATACTGTTGTAGCTCGATGAGCCAGCCTCTGTTAGTGGTCGTACGTATAACCGTGCTTCCCGTTGGTCGAACTGGTTGCCGTTGGCGTTAAAGAGGAAATGAAATTAATGAGCGTACTATTCCCTAGATTGTCACAGAGGGGAAATGATGGTCAAATCGAATTAGCTTGCTCTGAATGATTCTTATCTGAACAGAAACTCTCACAGCGTTCATCTGCAGGACCTTTCTTGGATGGACGTTAGCGGTTAGTTTAGAGGTGTTTATGGGAGAAGTCACAGTCGAGCAGAGTTTGCTATAACTCGTTTCTGTGAGTGTGGGGGAAGAACGAGTAGTATTCGTTGCTCAAAATTAAGCCAAAAATCTCAGGTGCCTCTTTATGGTTGCAGTCATTTCATAGCAGGGTTATTAGATGAAAAGGTAGGATGAAATCGGGATGGATAAACGTAGTTGTTTATGGTGAAACTGTAAACATGGTGGTGAAACTAATGATCGTAATGGAAAATTATTTGTGGAATATAACAACGGCGAGGGAGCAGGACATGGCATGGACAACAATTACAATCAGACGACAAAACGACAAAACCAAACCAAACTTTAAATTTTCCAACAGTTTAGATTATTCACCGCGTACAAGATGTTAATCCACATCAATCTGATATTCCATTTTTTCGTAAGAATTTTTAATTTCTTCAGCATAATTTTCAACACTCAAACCCAGGTGAAAAAACGATGGCAAGAAATCATTGAAGTGTTGAAAATCATGCTGAAGAAAATAAAAATTATTATAATAAAAATGAAATATCAGAGTGATGTAGAACAGGTTCTTGCACGCGGTGAATAACAATGTTCACATTCGAAAGCGACTTGGAAAACCCTGTATTTTCTTTATTTTCATTAAGAACTCAAAGAGAAAAAGAGAATTTCCTCGTTCCGCCAAACAAATCTTTACGTATTGTTCTGTCTCTAAATTTGCATAAAGGCAGATACTAAAATGTTAACTCTTTCGCCTATCACTCATGACACCGTCAAATACGCGAACCGATAGTCAATCGACGATCTGCTCCAACAAAAAAGCCGACCAAAACTCGCACCAAACAGCCAAAAGCGTCCAAAAAAGTAAAGTTCATAAGTAAGTATATATGAATGTTGCTGTTCATGTGTAAGTTCCTTTACGTTTGCAGATATAATTTTCATACTAAATTTCTCGGTAAAATGTACATTATTTATTCTTTTTGCTTGGTTAAACGTTTGATGATAATCTTAATAACTTCCATGCTAATTTTCATATTGATAGCATATTTTATAATAAATATACTTGTTATTCAGAAATACAACATGACAATTATAAAAATTAACTAAAAAGTATAAAAAAGTAATAAAACGATAAATGTGTATAAAACATAAGATAAGAAATACAATAAAATAAAATAGTTCGAAAACTACCAACGTTGAAGGAGGAAATTCCCTAATATTACTTGGCAAATTGACGCCATCGCATTGTTTTGTTTATTGCCTTGATCGATTGTCGTCGTCAAATGAATGGCATACAGAGGAAAAGGCCCGAGAATAGAACCAAAGTGTCTAGCCAATATGTCTGGTCACGCAAGCGAACTGCTAGTTTTGCTACAGTCGTCAACACGACGTATTGTCGGTTGTTCTTATCTGATGAAAATCGATCGAAACACTTACTCACTGCCTCTTCACATCCAGTTCCACGAGCAATGGGTTTGTGATTTTTTTCTCTTCTTATTGATTGATATTTGTGAGGTATGAATGATTGATAGTGCATCGATATTATTTAAATTAATTTTAATTTTCAAATTTAGTCCTATCTTTATTCAGGAGAAACAGCTTTGCCGTATTGCTTCTAATTTAATATTTTCAATAAGCTATAATATTTAATGAACTGGTAATAGTATATAAACAGCAACAGTTGTAACTTCGGTCGAAGTATTTGTTTTGTTTTCACAGGTGGCTTAAACAGCAAACAGTGTGACAATTTAATGTAAATTAAGGCGGACCCGTGGGACAGTTGTCTACTCGCACGACTTTGCAAAATGCCCGACGATGTTCAAATCTAAAGAATTGCAACAAAAAATTTTGTTACGTCGTTGGATCGATGAAAATCAAATTGAAAAATATACTCGCGGACGGGTCGACGGCTCTGATTTGATTTGCTGATTGTGTTTTGCTAACACTGATCATGACTAAAAAGGGTTTTCAAGTCAGATACATGTCCTTGAATTGTAGCTAGTGTACTCCTTGGAGGACCTCTTTGATCGAATTTTTGGGGCTTTAATCATTCGTGACTCGTACGACTTAACAACATGCCCGTCATGGGTTCAATCCCCAAATAGACCGCGCCGCCATACGTAGGATTGACTATCCTGCTATGGGGGGGGGGGGGGAATCAATTAGTCACTGAAAGCCAAGCCCACAAGTGGGTACAGGCAGGCCTTGACCGACATCGGTTGTTGAGCCAAAGAAGAAGAAGAAGAATCATTCGTGAAAGCGATTTGAATTGTTTTTCTTCTGAGCATTGTCTAGTCTATTTTGTTTGTTGGTTTATGGTTGTGTATGTGTCTTGAATGTTAACAATAGTTTGATCTTCATAAAGCTCTTCTAGCTTCCGCCCATGGAGTAGTATTCAGCATAGGAAGGCAGGAATATAGGCAGGTATGAATTAGTGTTGGGTAAATCTGATGCAGATTCATGAATCTAAATGAATCTTTTAAATGATTGAATGATTCTGAACCTCGATTTTAATTATTCATGAATCTTAAAAAATCGTCAAACTCAAAGATTCATGAATCTCCAAAGATTCTAGGATCTCCTAAGATTCTGGATCTCGAAAGATGTATATATCTCAAAAGATTCACGAATCTCAAGGGATTTATGAATTTCAAAGAATTCATAAATCTCCAGAGATTCATAGCACATGAGCTTTTCATTATTCTTCTTCTTGGAGTAACAACCTACGTGATCATACTAGCCTATATTGGCTTTCGAGATATATGGATTTTAATGGATTTATGAATCCTATACATTCATAAATCTTTCGAGATACATGAATCCTTGGAATCATTAATCCTTGGAGATTCATAAATGTTTGAAGATTCATGAATTTTTGAAGAGTCGATTCGAGAATCGAATCACTCATCACCCAAGATTCAAATGAATGAATCTGAACGAAAGATTCATGAAACCCAACACTAGTATGAATACGTATTTGTGATCAACTGCATAACTACGGGCTGTTCGTATAGCTGTTTTAAATATGCTCTGCCACAGAATCGTATTTCTTTGCTGTTGCGGCGATTTTCAAGTGCTTGTTAGGTGTACATTTTTTTCGTAGAGTTTTACTTTAAATGTTTGTATTATCTTCTTTACGTTAACAATGATGCAATGGCGTACCAAAAATACCATATTGATATTATGTATATGCAACGCTTCGCTTAATAGACTCATTTGACCAGTTGGGAAACCAATCACGTTCCGAAATTTCAAGGAATTTGCACTTCTACGATTAGATTCGGCTTTATACCTTATTACCTGAATCTATCAAGATAACACGGAAAATGTCAAAGCCTAGCTGTGATGTGATGCACAAGGCATAGCTACAATGCTATTAAGCAGACACATCTTCTGTTTGTGTGTTACGCACTCATTGTAACAGATTCTTAATGGGGTTTACAATTTTGCTGAGAGAAAAAAGCTTCATAGAATCAGTTCATTAAAACAAGAAAAATTTCATAGACAATAAAGAGAAAAATAGTTTTATAAATCCACAAAGGTGAGGCTAAACACATCAGCGTCTCCCGGCAAAAAAAATTTAAATGAATTGCGAAGGGACCAAAGGGAAATCATCTTTCACTTTCTGTTGTCTGTTGTTTCTTTGGGTCTCCCCCGCCGGGAATGTGCTTGATGCGCTTATTATTTAATGAAAAGTCTATTGCCTCTTCCGTCGTTGCTTTGAAATTTTCGCACAAGTTTTCTGGTGTCCTGCATAGTCCATTTAAACGGACTGAACTTGGGATTGTATGCGTGAATCAGGAGCAAATAGCAACGTTAAGCTTGTGAAAGAAAACGCCCGGCATTTTCCGGAAAGGCAGATGTTTTTGTGCTGCCCCTGTCAACGGATTCATTAAGGAGTGTAGCGGGAGGGACAGAACGCGGCATCGTTTGTGGGACTAGAATTGTTTTCAGGATTTAATTGCGCAGTAACGAAGGCCGAACGGTGAGCTTCATTCAGAAACCTTTACTACTGGGGATTCAACGATAATCCGCCGTGCAAATAATTGTTTGAAAGTGCGGCAAAAGAGAGACGGATCTGACTGTCTGCATGAAAACAATTGTTAAGCTTAAGTTAATTACTCGCTCTGCTTTTTTGAATCTGATCACTTTTATGCTTGGTGTGTACTCCATGGTGTATGTATTCCATGGTGCACTGATGTTGCCATTGGGTAAAAATGGTTCAACAATTTGTTCTGTCAAAGGTGCAAGATTTAAATTTAAATCAATCAACAATTGTATTTTCCATATTGCCCTGGTTTGCAGGTGACATGATGAGATTGAAACAAAGGAAAGCATGATGCCCTGGCCAAAATGGAAAATAATATTTCTTGCAATGACGTTGATTGATTTTAAGGATATGATTTTTTAACTACTGAATTTGTTCTTCCTGAATAAAAAAGAAAAGGATAATCAACTTTTACTATGAAAAGAGATGGCACGACTAGGAAACGATCCTCTTTCGGTCTTGTAAGAGCTAACGCGTCTATCATTAGAGCAGCTCACATATTTTATGTTATAAGATTAGACTATTTGTAACTAATAAGTTTCCAACAAAGCAAGCACATCCTTCTATCGTTTCCAACAAACAACAATACGTTGGTTTAATAAGGCTTTAGCTGGCCCATAGGATTTTTATCTATGTATGGCTCAGAGTTGAGAGTGTCCCATATGTCGCGCCCCAATTCCCCCATTGAATGAGAATAAGGCAATTTCTTTCAAACAGCAGACGCGCCAGGATGCTGCTGCGTGCGAGAAGGCTGTTTCATAGCTTTCATAGTCGGCCGTCTGATTTCGATTAGGGGGTTTACCCGCGGTTTCCTGGATACAGGCTTCGCGGAAAAGCTCATTTGAGACAGACTGTCAAGAAAAAAAAGTACAGTCGAGCTGTGTCGAGCGTATTACAGCATCTCCTACTGCTGGAGCAGGGGAAAATCGATAAAGTATCATCCTATCTCACTGCATGTGTCGTTAGTGGCACGAACACATGAAAATTGCTCATTTTGGGTTTTCATACTTGGGATTAAATTTGTTGGTTTAATATATATATCTTTGCTATTGTTAGGATTCTATTCAAGTTTCTATGAACTTTGTGATATGCATATTATTGTCCATTCATCCAGGCTCCAATACGTTTAATGTAGCACTACTCAAAACTAAATTTCCTATTAGTATGTATTTGTTCAACTACAGTTCAAATTCAAAATCCCAGCGGAGAAAGAAGCGTTGTGGTAGTTTTTAACTGTTTTTAGTAGAACGTGTGTCTTGCTAATTGGATTAAATAATGTTTCATGCAACCATCAAAATTTGGTGTAATGCGGTATCAAAAGTAAGAAAAAAACATAGAGAGGAGGTAATACTATTTTGCTCGATTAGGCTTCTTGCGACATGAAGCCAAACTGCACTACTACACAATAAATGAAATACGGGTTAAAAGACTCAAAAGCGAATGATGACTGCCGACATGAAGGGCGAAACACGGGCCGTATAGCCATCGTAAAGGTTTAACTAAACCGCAAAGTAAACAAAATATGTATATATCCTCCACATTCGTGTCTTTCGACGTTGTTTTTACCGTGTTTTAGCAACGTGTTAGCTTTTGGATCCTCTTTTAATGGGTGTTCAATACATTTTTTTGTTCAGCGGTTGAAGGTTTTCTCATTTTGGCCGGGTTGCTTTATTTTATTGACAAAGCTTTTGAGTAATCCCTTACGAGGCAAAATGTTGCCGAACAAAAGAAATATAACACCACGGGCTGTCCGAATGCTCGTGACTTTTGATCTCTACCAAAATTGGGATGTAAACAAGGATAAGAAATTAAAATAAAATTTACAACACGCTCGATGGTATGTACCAAATTCTCGACAAAGGTTTACGAAAAGCGTGGTTGCTGCTGCTGCGTCAAAATAAATAATGCATAGCACGTCTTGACGAAGAAACATCGATATCGACCCGGTGTAGTGTGTATCCTTGTCAAACTAAAAGATGTTGTTCGTAACCCCGGTGGCGTAGACAAGGCCCAAAATAGTCCCGCTCAAATGCAAAACGAAATGTAAAACGTCACTTCATTCTGTGTCCAAGCGATTCTAATTTTCGTACCCTGTTCTCGCGCAGTTCCATCACAAAATCATCGTTATTTTTATGTTATCGGGTTGTAATATATCGGCACATCAAAAAGGCCTAAATTAACGCACCTCTCTTTTTTTCCTACCATTTATTTTTAGCTACTGAAATCCGTTGCCAGGAAAAATCGAAAGGTGGCCTGTGCTACGAGGTCATTCTTGCGGAACCGGCCGTAAACGTGGCACTTCCAAAACTGCCGCCAACGCAGGGAAAAAATGTTTCCGCTGAGGAAATTGAGGAGAAGCTAAAGGCTGCAGAGGAGCGCAGACTGTCGCTGGAGGCAAAAAAGATGGCTGACTGGTCGGCAAAGATGGCCAAAATCGAGGAGGCATCTCGCAAAAAGGATGAGCTGGACAAGGAATTCAAAACACACGCCAAGGAGGTGCTGCATACCAAAATGGAACAGTACGAGGAAAAGCGGGTACAGCAACTATCAGAAATTAAGGAAAAACTAAAGGTAAAGTGTTATGGTCATTAAATCATTTGAAAGGATGCATCTCTAACGTATTTTTAAACAACAAATTTAATGCAAAATTTTAGACTCACGCAGCCGATATCGAGAAAACGCGACAGAGCTTGGAGCAACAGAAGGTTGAGGAGTTGCAGAAGCATCTCGAGGATAAGCTACGAAATGCTGCCACACTGCGTGACGATAACATCAAGAAAATTTTGGATCGACTAAAGGAACACGTATGTATCGCGTAATTGTTACATGACCACCCAATATGTCACATCCCGATACCAATCGAGCGTATGCTGTTTTAAATCAATCTGTTTTGAGTAATCGGAGTAAGATCGATCAACATGTTTACTTGATTAGTTGATCAAGACCACCGTCATACTTGTCTAATTGCATTTTACACATACTTGTTTGGTCGGTAGTTGTCTATCTGAGTTTTATATTAACTGTACAATTATTTTCTTTTCCTTACATTTGTCTTGTTTTTTCTCATTTTCTTGTTTTTTTTAATTTCATGTAACAATTTCCCCATCGACACAATGCCATACATTTACATCTCGTAACAACTCGCATACACTGAACAACTGTGATATTTATATATCTTTTTTATGTACACACAATGTCGTACTTTCTGGTTGCAACTATTTCACACGACCTTAACGCGTATTCTTTTCGCACATTGAATTCTGGTGGATTAACGCGTTCATAATACTGTTACACACATGTCATTCAATATCATCATCATACATTCGTGTCAACCCCTACCAATGTTATGTCTCCTCTGTTGGAATGCCTCTAAACTATATTTGGAATTGTTTCCTTGTCGTTCTACTTTCGTGAAATTATTCTTTATTTGAATGCTTGATTGGATTGCTGGACTAAACATGGAACGGAATGTATCATTCTGTGTTTCGACCGTGGATTTATTTGACTGTTGACTGGCTGCTCTTAAACTGATATCAATGTTTTTGTGTGTAATTTATCACAAAATGCAATGTAATTCCTTCACAATGTAATTTATTATTTGTCTATTGATATTTTATCTACTTATTTTTTTTACATTTTTGTCTTAAACGATGCAATCTTTTGTTGAATGATACTTTCTCATAATAAATTAATTTTTCATCTCATTGATCATCATCACAATCATCCACATCATCACACAACACGTACAGAACACTGATAAGTTGAACGAAGTCCGCGCAACCATCGACCAGATCGAAGCACTAAAAACCACCGCAAAGACGCGTATCATCGAAAACAAGCTGTCCACTGCCGAGCAAAACCGCGAAAAGGAGCTCCAGAAGAAATTGGAAAACATTCGCAAGCACGTAGGTTTCCTTCAGTTGTTGTACTTTCATATGCTTTTCACAACATTTATTTGAGATTTATTTGAGAAATTATTTCATATGCAGTTGTATTTCGTTTAATGGCGTGTATTCATTTGATTTATTTATGTTATTGCACTATCAGTTTAAAATGTAATACAATTAGCGAGACTATTCAGTTCGAAGGTCTCTCAGTTTGCAACAAAACACTTGTATCTGGTAAAATTTGTTCAAATCAGGCGAATTCGACTAATCGACTAGTCGAGTTACAATAATGCAATCATCCTGCTTCTTCTTTGACCTAACTACCATATTTGTTAGTTTGCGCTTGCAAAGCTAATTTTTAATAAGAACTAGAAACATTTCGAATACACCAGGGTAGGATGTGGGTAAAATTTTGGCACAAAAAATAAATAAATAGGCAAAACAATAATAGGTAGGAAATTCTGCAACTTCATTATTTTCATTTCTGTCTGAATTGGTATTCTGTTGAACTGAGAAAAAAATCAAATGAATTTCTGTTGAGTGAATCAATAAACAATTTAAAGATTTGAAGAGCAGAAAAGTTCCATTGAATACTTTTTAACAAAGACAGCAGATAATCTAACACAGAGTTCTCCAAGTCAGTTTCGAATGTAAACATTGTTATTCACCGCGTGCAAAATGTTATTCCACATCACTCTGACATTTTATTTCATTATACATGGTTTTCCAAGTCATTTTCGAATGTGCATATCATTATTCATCGCCTGCAAGATTTTTTTCAACAGCTGTCAAATGGTGTATTTGCTTCATAATAAAATTTCAGTTTTTACACAAGATTTTCAACACATCACAAAGAACTGTCAAACTCAATTCAGCTTTAGACACGTTGAACATCATGCTGAAGAAATTAAAAATTATTATGATGGAAATGAAATGTCCAGGGTTTCAGGGTTTTCCAAGTCACTTTGTTTTAATGTAATGTATGTAAACAATGTTCTGACCGCGTTTAAAAAGTTATTCAACATCACTCTAATATTTCATTTTCATCATAATAATTTTTAATTTTTCGAACTTGATTTTCAACACTTCATCTGTCAACGGATGATGAGAACCGGATTCAAACCCCGGTGAAAAAACAACGGGTTGAAGTGTTGAAAATCATGCTGAAAAAATTAAAAATTATTACGATGGAAATGAAATATCAGATCGATGTAGAATAACATTTGACACGCGATGTATAACAATTTTTAATAACATGTTTAATAACATTCGAAACTGATTTGGAAAACCCTGTAAGAAGAAAATTTAAATTAAAATGTTTCATTATTCAGTATAATCAAATTAAAATTGAAAATCATGCCAAATTAAACATGCTGCTGTAGTACCACAACCAATTATAGCCCATATTCGGCTTATGTCATATGGCGCTGTAAGTTTGTCGACTACATTGCTTGATGATTAAATAATCAGTGAGAAACACGTCATTGTTTGCCACGTCATTGCAACGTTACTTTCTCAAACACATACATGTTTTAACAACGTTATAATATTGCCGCAATACTCAATTTTTGATTACTTGTTTCTGTTTAATTCCAGGAAAGACGTGCGGAATTGGTCCGTCAAAATAAGGCGGCTCTCGCTCAAAAGACCGATGTCACGGCTTCGTCCGGTTAAGTTATGGAGTGAACTAAAAAGCGAAAAAAACTCCAAGAGCTAAACGGACAAGGATAAGAAGTTTTGCATGAATTGTGTGTGTGTGTGTAAAGGAGGAGTGCAAGAAGAAATAGCATGTCATAAAATGTCTTACCCTATATTCCAGTTTTGTTTTCCATTCTAAAGCGATTCGTGATTGATTTTAAATTTTTGTTGATAGAAGACCAAATTAAATTTAAAAAGCAAATGCAAAATGAAATAAAGATGCTATCCCCCGAGTGTGTGATGATGATAAAATAGTGGCAACCAATTACGAAATGCCAATGATGGGTGGAAACAAGAACCAACTGAACAAGATTATCAGATAGCCGTGTCTAACACTTAGCATATAAAACAAGTGTAACGCAAATCTGCTATTGTACTAACCGTTGCGCATTGACCCAGGTAGATAGTTAGATAACGAACATCATCATCTTTATGATATGTATGCAGGAGGAATGATAAAACCCACAGCCACAATGCTGCATTTTTTTTAATTTTTCTTAAATGTATTATACTTTTACAAAAGTGAGCCCATTTATAAGATGTGTGTGAAAGATAAGCGCTAGCGCAACCGGAAGTGAATAGGTACACTAAAAGGTACTAAAAAATGAGCACAAAACAGTGAAAACAGACTATCTAAAGATGGATTTACAATTGCTTTTGCATGTGTGCGCGGGATTATTTTTTAAAAAGATCGACGTATAAAGAAGATTGTTTCAGAAAGGAAAAGAAATCATGATCTGGAATCAGAATTTCTAAGAATTGCATGCATTTGAGTGAACAATATTTTCCATCTAAAGCTTTTTATGATACAAAGAATAAAATCAATCGTGTTTGAATATGTTGAATTTCATTTTTTTAAACCTTCTAAATTCGCAGAGGAACTGGAGCGCAACTAACACCTACAAGCACTTACATAAGCAGTTAAAAACGATACTAACCGGAAGCGTAGTAATAATAGAGCAAGCAAAAAGGAAGCTAAATAAACACAACATTTAAATGAAACAAATATTTACCCAATCCAATCCTTTCTTTTTTCACTACATAAAGAAGTCGCTATAGAAGAAAAAACACACACACATATGTATGCTGATATATTAGACATGTAAAAGGGCCAAGGATATGGATGTGCTCGGATGCAGCTTCAACGAGAGAAAATAACGTGCAAAACATCGATCTGGGTTGATTGATGAACTTACATGTGAATGCATTTGCTTTTGGCACCTGTTGATGCTGCATATGATGGTTGTCCAATGTGATGTGGTGTGTTGCTCTAGAAGGAAGTTTGAAAGAATTCAAGAATTCACCCTGTTTTTGCACACCAACAACAACAAAATGGGTGCAATAGTGTGATTTTCGATTACACTGGCAAAATGAGTTGGAAGAACGAAAACATTCGTCACTGCAAACAATGGCAATAGAAAGCGATTGGAATGGGAATGACCGATGGCAACAATGTTGTTGGAGTGGGAGAATAAAAGAAATGACAAATGAAGACGAGCCTATCTAAACAGGTTCAGAATTATGCAGAGCAGTGCAAAGGATAGAGAAGCAAACAAGACGTAATGATAGTTAAAAAGCGCAACAAAACACAGGTGCGTACTTACGCAGCGTAATCTATGCTACACAAAAGAGAGAGAAAATGAAACAAATCGAATGGAAGAAGAAAGCGCAAAAAAACAGCAAGCAAAACGCATTATACATATATCGCCTCTGTGCCGCTATTTATACATTTATTCTAACAAAACTAAAAACACACAAGGGAAACACGAGAACAGTGCAAGTGGACTCAAACCAGGGGGAGGAAACATACGCGCCCTATCATCAAGCAGGCTAGCTAAACAGAGCGCTACATCCTAACGACTTGAGCGTGTTTTGATTCTCCTTTTCGAGCCGCTTTCGACAATGCAAGTGCACATGAGTTCAAAAGAACGTTAAGAGAAGAACGCAAAACATTACACACACACACATATACTGACACATATATAAGTACACCCACATATATAAAAATACATATATTTACAAGTTTCTTTACGCTTTTGTGAGGAAGAGGAGAGAGAGTGCCCGGTTATGATAAGTAGTAAAGAAGGACAGGAATTAAGGACCGTATTAAACGAGCAAACGGGGAGGTGGGGAAGTAGGAAGTAATGAGATAGGAAACAGCGAGTGTGTGGGATGCTAAGAGTGTACCGTATTTGCTGATGTTAAGTGCTTTGCCATAAACGAAATGATGCCACAACCAAATGCTACAGGAAAAGGATCTCTCGGGTTTGCTGTTGTCGTGAGTGTAAAATGCACACAACAGTGAGAAGATAGCTTTTGCCCCAGTTTGCAAGAGAAAAGGCTGCTGCTGCTGTTGCTGCTTTTTTGTTGTAAATTTTCCTTGCGTTCTACGTTTCATTTTAGTAACAGTTTCGCCCTTATTGTTCGTTGCTGCTGGATTAGCTGATAATAAAACAGTGTATGAGTGGGAGGGCATAGAACTGTGCATCCGATTGAGAATCGCCTTTTGTGTAATATAAAATAATAATCAGCGCATCTTGGGTAAAGGGTAAAGGAGAGAAGTATGTGTTTCTGTGTGCGTGTCTTTGTGATACATAACCGTATGATTCCTGCGTTGATCGACCCGAATCTATCCTTCACGCTTGCATCAAACGGCTGGTTGCTGCGCTGCACTACAACAGCTACTTATATAGCAAAAAAAGCGAGAAAGAGAGAAAAAAAGAGAGCGAGAGAGAGAAAGAGAGAAAGATAAAGAGAGAGAGAGAGAGAGAAAGAGAGAGAGAGAGAGAGAGAGAGAGAGAGAGAGAGAGAGAGAGGAAAAGCGAAAGTGAACAAAAATTAAACAAAATGCCGTTGGCGGATTTACGACCATATTTAAACATTAACTCTACCTTTACAACTACTGCTGGTGTGCGCGTAGGAGCTTTTCGTGCATGTTTTTTTTAAATAAAAAGAAAACAAAACGTCTTTGTTCTTCGACGTGAGGAAATAAATGCTTTAGTGAGCTACTGCTGGTGCTAAATATATTTGGGCACGAGTTATTAATGTATTTTTTTATTATATTTTGCTTTTTCTCGCCAATCTCCTTCAATCTTTCTCACGCATCCGTGTACCAGTGGAAAGTGATCGCGTTTACCGGTTGAACTTCTTTTAAAATTGGCCACCTTCATCGCAACGTTTCAATGGGCAGTGCGCTTTACATCGCTACTATATTCACTGGTGATGTGAGGGAAATATCCGCATTTGCGTCTTATTTCCCACCAAGCAAAGAAATTAAATATTTCACTCAACATGCTCACAAATAAGTTGGAAAGAATGATATGTTCGTTTCTCTTCTTTCATTTAAGAAAAAGAGTACAGAGCAGAACAATATATCGTCCGAAAGGGATTGATTACAACATTTGTCTAAAAATGTTATATTTTTATAATTAAACACGCATTAGCAAACTTATATCATCTCGGTGTGGTCGTGCACACGGCCTCTCGAGAAGCGAAACGTCCGCGAAGTGGTGTGGTGCAATGGAATGATGGAGGAATGGTAAATGGCAATGGAAAGATGGATAAACAATAACACACATAACACAGCTACAGCAAAAACAATAATACTCAACAAAAGAAGAAAAAAAAATGCAGTGAAACAGATGCAAGCGAACAAGGCACAATGTTACACGCAAGCATAAAAACACACAACTAGCATATATAAAGCAAACAGACGTAGCAGCAGCGGAAGTGTTAGCTAGAATCACTATAAAGATACATGCGCAGCTGTCGCGCATCAACTGGTTAAACATAAAACCTTGTGAAAAGCACCAGTTAAAACAGTATAAGATTTGCAAATTAAAAAAAAAACAAACAAGTAAATATAATATAGGTGAGAGGTGTGATCGCTTATGAATATCGTAGCGTCAATGCACTGAGCTGAAACTCCGATAACAACACAGCAGAGGATGAAGAAAGGGAAGAAAAAAGGTGTGAAAAGTCTCGGTCGCCGCTATTAGCGCACCCTATTTGAGAAGGAGCAAATAATCTGAAAGAACATAATTAAAACACACACAAAACACATTTAACAAAGAAGTAGGAGAAGAAAACAAATCAAAGCAGCATGCAAGCTAGAAATGCAAACAACAACACACTTAAAACATAATTAATCCAACCACACACGGCGACACACATCAACAACAAGAACAACAACGGTAAAGAAACGATGAAAGAGGAAGGAGAGAAAGAGCAAAACGCATATAAAACATTGATTTCAACAATAAAGACAACGGAACAAAAACGAGAAAATAACAAGAAGTTGGACTTTCTTTCTGTATTGTTATTTATATTGATCTATGTTTAAGGTTTAACAACCTGTTAGTTCACCAGTGCAAGTCTTGCTGTCGAATTCGTTTCGTACACGTTATCATTATCGTTATCATTCGCGATACGTAGAGACCCTTTCTGACCAACGATCGTTGATGATCGATAGTTTACGATGAACTTGATGAACAAAAATGAACTTCAGTTATATGTATAACACGATCCAGGAAACAAAAAATTCATGAAATGAATAAAAAATGAACCAAAATGAACTATAAAAACTCTGAAATGAACAAAAATGAATTTCAACGGTCTCCCAGTGGACAATTTTAGGCTAAAAATGAACCAAAAACCTGTTCATCGGTGAATCATTGCACAGAATGAACTATCGGTCGTCATCGATCGGTCATTGGAAACTGCCTCAAAGACTGATAACGATAACTCAAAATTTTAGCTCTCCATCGTCAATGGAATGAAACGGTATGGAAAAACGTGCCAACTAAAAAGTACATGTTCAATAGTTGGAAGGGAATCGAAGTTCAACCAGTGAGTTCAGACTGTATTCCGTTAACAGACCGCTACGGGTTTTGTGAGTCTAATGTGGGTTCAGTACCAGCTTGAGGACTTAGTTTCAGGATGAGTTCGGTTCCAGTACCGGGATGGGGTCAGAATCAGTTTCAAAACCGGTATGGGATCATGATCAGTTTCAGCAGCAGTATGGGTTCCGAATCGGTTTCTCTTGCGATGCCCATTAGATTGATGGAGCACTTCGGAATTACGTTTCTTAGCTCTGTAACCGGATCTAATTAACTAGTACAGTCTATTTTCAATTTACGCGGTTTATGTATTCCTAAGACATTCGCGTAAATCGAATATCATTTTTAAATGGTTATTTTGATTTAATGTTATTTATTTGATTATCTGAGTAACACGATTCATGCTGAAATATACCGTGTCTTTTATACTGTTTCTGTAATTTTTTTTAGCAAAATATTAATTTATTTTGCTTTAGACAATTCTTGCAGAAAATAGTATCGATTTGACGCACTACCGCGTCGGGAACAGACGCTACTCGCCCATTTCTTTCCAACCTTAAATATACGAACAAATTTACTTTGATGCTGCGCATAATGTCACTCTATTCACATAAATACACAGAAAATTACAGTAGAAACCCCCTGATATCAAAATACAGGTTTTGCAAGTGAGCTCATAGTATCATGGTTGGGTTGGGATACCCCGTCACCCCCGGTAACTTTACCGATATTGCCACACCGCTAAGTTCGGCCCATTCTCCAACAACGGCGGTCGATAGCGTTCGATAGTGATGGTTTCATCGAACACATGGTCCACGTTGTAGAATGCGCGCAGCTCTTCGATAGCCTGCTCCTCGATTTGCGTATCAACGAGGGACTTCGATTTGATCTTCTCAAAGTAGCGCTTTTGCCGTCGTTCGTCTTCTAGAATCACGTTAAAATCGGTCTCTCCCTCGCTGTACCGAGAGCTTCGCTGCCGATGCCGCTGAGGATGCACGCTAACGGCCGTTGTACCGGTGGTTTGGTCTTCCGTCGAATTAATTGCAGGAAACATGTCGTCGTCCGGCTGCTGCAATCCGACAGCTTTGCTCTGCTCGTTTGTGCTGCTCTTCCGCTGTCTACGGGCGGATAATGCCGTATCGGAACCCAGGACTGGATCGGCACCGGATTTAAACAGATCCGCTGCCGGTGGACTCGCGACATTTTTCCACGGGTTCACTACTGGCATTTCAGGCGTTTGCGGTTGTCCGTTTGCCTCCTGGCTGGCCGATTTGGCCAACCTGGACTTTTCCGAATTGAGTCGCTTGCGCTGCTTTTGCGACAATCGCCCGTTTTGAAGGGTAAAGTCACTCAGATTGAGTGTAGCCGCTCGCGGCACGTTGCTAGCCGATTCGTACCCTTCATCGGGCGACCGGACCGGTATCAGCTGCGGAGCTGTAGGACTACGCTCCAGCACCGTTCGAAGGCTGGCGAAGCTTTCGTTAGCCGGCTGTTTCGCTTCCTCCTTCATGAGTTCGTTCGCACGCAGGGCGGCAGTAAGGGCAGCTTTCCGTTTCGCATCGGCCGACACCGTTTGCCACGATTTGTTCGCCGATCGTTCCTCCGGCACCGGGCGATCGGGAGATTTATCGTCCTTGTACGAGGGTGGACTGTAGATGGAAGAAGCGTTGTTGGTTGTCTTGCTGGCCGAAGTCTTTCGTTCCTTCACGGCAGCGGCTTCTTCCAGCACCAACCGTTCCAGGTACGCCATCGCTTCCTTTTCATAGTTTCTTTTCTCGCGCTGCAGCTTCGAGAGAGCGGGCATATTGTTCTGTTTACCCTTCGGAGTTAGTTTGGCGGAGCGTTCGGACGCATTCGGTGGGTGGTCTGTCGCCTTCTGTTCGAGATCGATCCGGAAGTCGCTCACAAACTGTTCCAGCTCCTCGTCGCCTATCGCATCCGCAAAGGGAGTGATCGTACGGCAATCGGACAGGCGGAAGAATTCCTTATAAAACCGATCGATCTGTGCCAGCATGGTGGGATCTAGCCCGTCCAGTAAATGCCACTCGAGCAGCCGGGCAAAGTTTACACTGACATACTGCATACACACGCTCTTTAGCACTTCGCAGTTGTACTGGTAGGCAAACTCGAGCAATTCGCCCACGTTGCGCAGGTGCACACGTTGGCCGAGGATCGTCTCGAAGATGCTTTTAAGCTCTTCGATCAGAAACTGATCGCATATGATGATCATGCTCAGAATAAAATTCTCCGAGTAACGTTGCCTTCGAACGCGCCCATAATCATTATCGTACAGGAAGGGTACGATAACGTCCATATACTCACGCGGCACCGTCCGCAGGTCGACCGTTGTGCGCTTTTCCATCCAGCTGTGGGCAAACATCATGTTGAAATAGTCGAGCCGTGCGACCAACACACATTTGTGCGCACGAAGCTTCTTGTCGTCCTGCAGCTCAATGGCAATGTCGTACAGCTCCGGGTAGGAATCGTGCCGCAGCTTCGGAAACGGTTCGATAGGAGGCTCGACTTGTAAGCTGAAAGCACGTATACAATGGCAAGTTGAAAACAATTCGCGGCGTTATCATCATTTATACTCACGTTTTAACCGATTGTGATAAGACATCCAGTTGGAGCTTGTCGAACTGTTCCTTTAGTTTGCGACACATGCCACTTAGTTCAGAAGTTCGTACCTCGGTCGGATCTGTGCCTGGTTTTATCAGTAATCGTTCGACGTCCGCCCGTGCGATAAGTTGATTGGTGTAGAGATAACGCATGATTAGTCGAAACGCTCCCGTCGTCATGCCCGCGAACCCGTAGTCCTGTAGATCGTATTCTTTCTGTGCTGGGTGCTGCTGCAACAGTGTACGCAGCGCTTCCGAACGATGATACAGGATGAAACGGTGGCTAGGAAACGGTTCACCTTCGACGTAGAACACCACATCGTGCACACCGTCCATTTCGGTGGTGTCGGCTAACAATGTGCCGTAATCGTAGTTCGATTCTACCAACTCCGGCACGCAAAAGCAGCGTCGCGTATTCTCCACCAATGCGGCGTAGTTCTCACCATCCGCATCGCAAGCAAAATCCACCACGTTGCACAAATTGCGTATGCGCCGAAGCTCTATGCGGCTTTGCATTGTTTCGCACAGCTCCTTGCGTGTGCACGTTTCCTTGAACTCGCTGAACTGGTGCTTTGCCGAACGGGGCAGCTTGTTGGTGATGATGCCCTGGTACAGATTGCCAAGCAGCAGCACCAGGGCGTTCTGTGAGCACCAGCGAATCTTTTCCACCTCCAGATTGCGCGACTGGGCAAACACGCACCGCACAAACTGTTGGCAATCTTCGTACCAGATGTAGATGTTACGGGACGTTGTAAAGACTAGCACACGCAGATCCCCTGAACGTTTCACAACGTCCTCCTGTTCGGTTTGCAGCTCGCCACCCGCCACCGAGAGGCATTCTATTTTCTCCATTCTAGAAACGATCGATAAAGGAAATGATCAGAAAAATAATATGCAAAAAGCATTTCCGCCGCACCACAAACACACTTACAAGGGCTTTTTGTAGGTTTTCACCTTGAAGCCACTGAAAATGTGCAGAAAGTTTTTCATCGTATACACAACGATGGCTCCATTGCTTGACTCGATCAGCTTGATGGTGGTGTCACGCTTTATGGCGCTACCATCATCCTTGAGCATCGTTCCCTCCGGTATTAGCGGGATCGGTTTCGGCAGCACGATCATGTCACTGCGAGAATCTCGCTTCAAGCCAAACTGACCGCCGTTAAGACCCCACACATAAATGTCCGCCTCCAGGACGGCGATCGAATGGTAGTCCATCGCAATGACACGCTTGATTGTTTTCCCTCTGTAAAGATGTAAATGTAAAGCCACCAGGTTTAAGTTCTACTGTAAAATTGCCGCTGAAACGAGTGAACTTACGATAAGCTGGAATGACCCGTAATCTCCTTGAAGCTAAGCAGATTTGCTGGCGGTGGCTTTAGTCCCAGTTGGCAGTGCTTGTTCTCGCCACAAGAATAAATCTGCAATGCGGGAAAGAAAACTTCAACGTTTTTTTTTCTTCTTCTGCTTAGATCCAATCGCAAATCTGCGTGCAAGCGCCTACGTGATTATTATCTGTCAGGATGAGGGTATGATGCTTCGCCGCGGCAATGTCCGTAATACGCTCGTTATCTCTCAGCGGCACCGGGACCTTCATCGGGTAGGCGATGGTGTCCTCCATTCCGAGACCCAGCCGTCCTCCGACGCCATGACCTGCGGCATACAACTCTCCCATTTTGTGTGTCAAAAACACGCTATGGTACGAGCTGATCTCTAGCTTCCGGATGGTGGTACGCGTTTTGCGGAAATACTCCATGCTCTCGGGATTGCCTTTATCCTGTGCGTTTCCAATGCCTAGGTTGTAATTTTTGTTCTGTCCCCAGATCATCAGCTCGGATCCGATTGCAATACGCTCACCACTGTCCTTGCTGGCCCGCTGCTCAGACACATTGCTGCACAGCTGCATCGGATTAACGAAGTCTTCATCCGGCGCATCGAGTGCCGCACCATGCTTAACAAGCGCAACAGCCGCTCCGACGTTGCCATAGTACATGGCACGGTGCAGCGGCGTATGACCGGACTCTAGATCCTTTTGCGTTATACTGGCTCCCTGAAACACAATTCCACAGGGCGTGTGTAAACATTCTGCTCTCAGGTTGCTTGTAATTGCTATCCTACCTGGTTTATTAACCATTCGACGATGGCCGAACGACCGACCGAAGCGGCCATATGCAGTGCCGATCGACCATATTCGTCGAGGACGTGGGTAAAGTTGCGACATGTTTTGGCGATGTATGCAGCCAGCAACTCGTCCGAAACAGCGCGCTTGGTAAGGGCCGCCGTGATGGCGTTACCATGTCTCACTAGACGACACTTTTTCGTGCAATCATAATCATAGTCGGTGATGGTAAACATTGAAAGAACGAATACAAACTTTTATTTTCTACTCTACACAAAATCATAACAAACACCGCAAAAGATGCCAACTCGAAGCCCCCAACAGCTACCCTGGAACCGTCAAAAAATTGAATCCCGTTGGGCAAGGCGAGTGTTTTTGACGTTCAAAAATTGCTGCATCTCGTTTATTTTCTCTAGCCATCCTTTACTCGCTTACAGTGCTCGTTTCGAGATGAGCTTCTGTGCCCCCTTCTCCCATTTCACTCCAAACACTTCGTCAACCTTTGTCCCAAGGTGAATTTAAAAATATCAGGTGGTGGACTCTAGTGCATTTTGACAATTCGTCACTTGACGTAAGGTTCCCAGGATTCAAACTTTGTTTACATTAATTAAATTTGTTCATATAATTTATCTACCCCATTTTTTCGAATCAATATTCTTTAAAAATATATTTTGGACTTTGTGAGTTCTTATTTAACATTGAAACATACATTAAAGTGTGTTATTTTGTGTTATTCTGTAAATTTATTCTAGAATTCTTTGTGTTTTCGACATTTTTGATGATAAAAATTAAGAAATCACTATTTTTTTTTCAATTTTTACATTAATTCCTCATTATCTACGAGCCGCATGGACAATTTACTTGAGATTAGAACTCATGCTAGCATGATTTTAAATTTCGTGCATAAAAAAATCATCAAATCTTTTGTAAATATATTACGTTTTTTCGATAAAATCAATAGACACACTAAAATGCACATAATAACAAAGAAATCTGTTATATTTGCTATGCTTTGTGTGCGGAAACCAATGGTCAACGGTTCTAAAATGACGTAAAGTCCCTCAACTATGGCGACCCCCCAAAGGCCCTAATCCACCACCTGATATTTTTAATCCACCTTGCTTTGTCCATAAGCCTTTCGTTGTGTTGGTGACAATCTACGCGCATCATATACTGAGGAGTGTATGTTCTCGCTCGATTTGTCGTACCATCTCTTTCGCGCACATGGACTCGCTCTAAACGACTCAAGCTCTCTGGCTAAGGCCCGTCCCAAGCGCCACAGATTAAGCTTAAACGACTGGAAAATTGAATATCCATAGAAAAAAAAAATGAAAGCTCCACAGCTTCATTGGTTTGATCAATAGATGGCGTATTACAACTCATCATTATATTGCTATCCTTTTCTTGCAATGTGTTTTTCTTGCAAGTTTCATCTTATCATGACCTATATAGCCTTCTAACTTTCTGAGCAAAAATCTATATGAATGGTCGTGTGGTCAGATACGTGGGTATCAACACCAATGACCATTACTCAAATCTCACTTGCTTCAGTGCTGGTGATTTCCGTTGGAGTTTAGCATTTAAACAATCGTATCGCCGTTCTAGTTCTAGTGATGCATAACTTCAATGCTAAACCATACAACAGTACTGTTGTGTTCGGATGTCCGTTCACTTATTTGAATAAACCACTGAACTAAGCACAATTAAAAGGTTACAAACAAAACATGCAAACTTTATTCCTAACACATTAAATACTTGTTGAAACGTAAAAACCTCGGCGCAGCCGCGTAACGGTTACCGCACTCGTTGATCACCCGAGAACCGAATGCCCCGGGTGAACGGCCGTCGTGCCCTAGCCGCGATGGCGCGGCCCTTTCGCTCCGTCACATGGTCGCCCTCGACGGACAGCTCGGGTGACGTCCAGGGCTGTCGCACTCTGCGAACAACCCAGAGCCACAATGTTGCGCGACGCTGTCCGTCTCCACAACATCTCCCCGCTTTAGGATAGAAAGTACGGGCGGAGCCTTCGCGGAACTCTTCTTATACGAGAAGAGCGTCGAGGCAGAGGTACCTTCTTAGATTCCGACGAACGAGAAGCATGCGGGACCGGTTCCATTGGTTGTGCTGGTAAAACGGGATTCAAAGGTACTGTTGATGACGATTGCGGCCTACTGTTAGCCGAGATGGGCTGCGACACGGACGCTGACGATGACGATGACGATGACGATGACGATGACGATGACGATGACGATGACGATGACGATGACGATGACGATGACGATGACGATGACGATGACGATGACGATGACGATGACGATGACGATGACGATGACGATGACGATGACGATGACGATGACGATGACGATGACGATGACGATGACGATGACGATGACGATGACGATGACGATGACGATGACGATGACGATGACGATGACGATGACGATGACGATGGGTTCCATGCCTCTAGCAACACTTCAAGTGGTAACGCGGATGCAGTTTCGGTATCAAGCTGCTCGATGCTGTTGCCGCGGCGCTTCAACTGGTTCACATGACTGATAATCATCCGTTGACCTGTGTTTAGTTTGTACATGACGTTGCCGCGCTTCTGAACTACCACTGCGGGAACCCATTTCCAACCATTGCGATGATAAAGCTTCGCGTAAACCAGATCGTCCCTCGCAAAAACTCTGCTGGTATTCATAGACGATTCATACTGCATTTTGGAAGGTGGACGAAGAAGCTCAAAACATGTTCTAATGGATCTGCCAAACATTACATCCGCTGGAGACTGATGTTGCGGGTTTTGGAAGTTAGGAGTCGTCCGGTATGTTTGTAAAAATATATCTAGAGATTCTTGCAGAGACGTTCTACTATTTCTTATCTTGGCCAGAGCTCGCTTGAACGTATCGACAAATCTTTCCGCCTGTCCGTTCGACTGCGGATGGTACGGATAACGTCGTTGATGACTGCTTTTTACCGCTAGAACACGTTCACCGCAATCAGCAATCATCGCACTGTCCTTCTTAAGGTTAGCCACTCGCTGGCATTCGGCAGACAGCTGCTCGAGAGTGATATCACATTTTTCCTCGATGCGAGACAAAAGGCGAGTACGGCTTTCAGCGTCTTCGTCTTCCCTGAGGCCACACACGAACACCAGGCTTTTGAGTTGATCTTCCGTCATTTTCGACAACTCAAAATCTACACAAGCACGGTTTACGCGGCAGGCGAAGGTCAGCATATCCTCCGAGCGTGCTTTGCAATGTTGAAACATTTATAACGTTTGCTGAGAAGCGACTCCATTTTGCCAAAAAGCTTTTTTAGTTTGTCCACGATGGCGTCGAAGGTGAAATCGCGTGGCAAGCTAGGCAAAAGAAAATTTGTTAATCTCTCGTGTTCCGTGGGACCCAACTTACGAATCAGAAGGCGAACTCTGGCAGCATCTTCGAGCCTTGAAGCATCTTTGGTCAGCAAATCTTCATAGCGGGCGAACCAGGCCTCGAATGTTATTCCCGAATCGGGTTCGAAACGGAATTCCACGATTTGGTTCGCAATGGTGTCCAAAATTTGTTCGGGGTTGCTGGGGGTTGGCTGCGGAGGCGGATCAATCTGCTGCGGCTGGAACGAAACTTGCTGCTGACTCATCAGCTGCTCCATTAATTTCTGCTGTTGTGCCATTTGTTGCTTAAGAAGCTGCAACACTTGGACTACCGTGTTTGCTTCATTACTAGATGGCATTGCCCCCGGGAATAAAAATGATGGCGCAGGGGCAACATTCTGCGATGGCGGTCCAGTTCCATTTTGTCCAGGAGGCGGATGATGCTGCTGCGAGGTGCTGGCGCCGAAATCGGTTGGCCAATGTTGGGATGCTCGACGCTGCTCATCCGCAGCGGAGTTTTCGGGGCTGTTCATCCTTCGCCGTTTGCGCTTAATTTTCACTTCAATTCACCAAGGCGTCCGAATTTCACTGCACTGCACTGTAGTTCTATGTGTCTATGTGTATGTATCTCTATACTACTTTTTTTTTCTCGTCGCCACTGTTGTGTTCGGATGTCCGTTCACTTATTTGAATAAACCACTGAACTAAGCACAATTAAAAGGTTACAAACAAAACATGCAAACTTTATTCCTAACACATTAAATACTTGTTGAAACGTAAAAACCTCGGCGCAGCCGCGTAACGGTTACCGCACTCGTTGATCACCCGAGAACCGAATGCCCCGGGTGAACGGCCGTGGTGCCCTAGCCGCGATGGCGCGGCCCTTTCGCTCCGTCACATGGTCGCCCTCGACGGACAGCTCGGGTGACGTCCAGGGCTGTCGCACTCTGCGAACAACCCAGAGCCACAATGTTGCGCGACGCTGTCCGTCTCCACAACAAGTACAGAGGAAATGAGAAAGCTCTCCTGCAAGCGATGAAGCTCAACTGGTTGGGGTATCCCACCAACAGAGAGCGCCACCAGCTTTTTCGCTATTTTTAGAATGCATGAGTCGTTTGCCGTCTGCTAAACGAAGTCTTTCTATATTCCGTTTAGGTAGAGAACTTGAGTCGTTTAGAAGCCGTTTAGTGGTCGTTTAGTGGATTTGTGGCACTTGGGGTGTCTGTGCTCCATCAGATGCGATTTAATCGGAAGGCCTGTCAAAATTTTATATGAGATTTGACAGATAACGTCGGACGTGCGATTTCGTCGTACGACGGAATCAAAAAAATTTGATTTCGTCGGACGCCGCATCCGACCCAAGTGCCACAAATCCACTAAACGACCACTAAACGGCTTCTAAACGACTCAAGTTCGCTACCTAAACGGAATATAGAAAGACTTCGTTTAGCAGACGGCAAACGACTCGAGCATTCTAAAAATAGCAAAAAAGGTGATGGCGCTATCTGTTGGTGGGATACCCCAACCAGTTGAGCTTTATCGCTTGGAGGAGAGCTTTCTCATTTCCTCTGTACTGTTGTATGGTTCCGCATTGAAGTTATGCATCGCTAGAACTAGAACGGCGATACGCTTGTTTAAATACTAAACTCCAACGGAAACCACCAGTACTGAAGCAAGTGAGATTTGAGTAATGGTCGTTGGTGTTGATACCCACGTATCTGACCACACGACCATTCATATAGATTTTTGCTCGGAAAGTCAGAAGGCTATATAGGTCATGATAAGATGAAACTTGTCGAAGCACATTGCAAGAAAAGGATAGCAATAAAATGATGAGTTGTAATACGCCATCTATTGATCAAACCAACGAAGCTGTGGAGCTTTCATTTTTTTTCTATGGATATTCAATTTTCCAGTCGTTTAAGCTTAATCTGTGGCGCTTGGGGATTTTATCTGTCAAACTAAATGTGTGGTGTTTTGTAGGAACAATCTCAACTTAATTTTTCATATTCGTTATATTATTAAAATCATCCAAATAATCGCAATATTATACGAAAAAGCGTTTGACAGCACGTGCGATAAAATTGCATGCGATGGAGCACAGACACGGGCCTAAAGGAATATAGAAATACTTTGTTTAGCAGGCGGTAAACGACTGAAGCATTCTAAAAATATCAAAAAAGCTGGTGGCGCTCTCTGTTGGTGGGTTGTACTCAACCAGTGGAGCGCTTTCCTCACTATGAGAACTTCCCACTGTTCTGTTATATGGTTTCGCATTGAAGTTTTGCTTTGCTAGAACTAGAACGGCGATACGATTGTTTAAATACTAAACTCAAATGTGAACCATTTGTGCAGGAGCAAAATTTGCAAAATCTTTGATAGTGTTGATACCCATATACAGTCATTATCCGATATACGCTATCGTACGGGACCAACCCAAATAGCCAGAATTGCTTAAGCAGCTCATTTTGGCACGCTAAAGATCGCTGCTCTAATTCGCCTTTTGCAGTAGATAAACAGCATCAAAGTTCTATGTGGTCTTTCAAACAGCGCCTAAGCAGCTTCCTTATGCCACAATGCCAGGGATTATTTTTCTTTGTGTTTTATTTTCAAGCAAGCGTCATCGATGAAATAAACAACAAGATTTTTTTCGTTTAAACACATGTGTATATTTTTAATTTCTTTGTATTGATGAATTACAAACAAATTTACACAATTTACTGATAATTCACAATCACTTCAATCAATATTCATTCTTCAATTAACGAATCTAACTTGTGCAGCAGCAATGAGATTTTTGCCGGCGTCAGTCTTTGACACTTTGACAAGAGCCACCTAGTACCGATGACATGCATTAAAAAGCTATAAAGTTCCTCCAAGTTCAGTACCCTTTCTTAACAAGCCTTCAAGTTCCATCATGAACCCTACACATAGTGCTAATCAGCCGCAAAGTTTCAAAGAGTGCCATGTGCCTGTTAAAAAGCTCCATAGTTCCGCAAAGTACCGTCTATCTCTTAATCAGCCACAAAGTACGACATCGGAGCGATTTTTCGTTAAACAGCCCTAAATCAGCTATAAAGTACGAGCTGGCTATTTGGGAAGTGCAATAGCGTATCTCGGGTTTTCACGTATAGTGTATTCCAATGCAAAAAGAGTTTATAGTACCGGTTCAGGGGTCGAAAAATACCGAAAAAGAATTTTGAATTAAATATTTAAATTCCGAATCTTTTCCACAATTTTGATGCAACATGGTTTTTTGAACATTAAAAATTAAAAAAGAGCGTAAAATATTTCAAAATATAAATATATTTCGAAAAAACATATTGAGCTGTCACATTATGAGGAATCGCGTACAGCGAACTCGCGTATATCGATCATCGCGTATTGCGGATAATTGCTGTATCTGACCACATATATGACCATTCATATAGTTTTTTGCTCGGAAAGTTAGAAGGATATATAAGTCATGATTAGATGAAGCTTGTCGAAACACATTGCAAGAAAAGGACAGCAATATAATGGTGAGTTGTAATACGCCATCTATTGAGCAAAGCAATGAAGCTTTGGAGCTTTCGTTTTTTTCTATGGATAATCGAGTTTCCAGTCGTTTACGTTTAATCTGTGGCGCTTGGGTTGTCAAATGCTAAATAATTTCCCTATTGATCGAAAGT
Source organism: Anopheles gambiae (assembly GCF_943734735.2). Lineage (NCBI taxonomy): Eukaryota > Metazoa > Arthropoda > Insecta > Diptera > Culicidae > Anopheles > Anopheles gambiae. The sequence goes on along the minus strand of NC_064602.1, from coordinate 45,286,184 downwards.
AAAAAACCATTTCAAAAAGTTTTGAAACTGTTAAAGTCAGTCAGAATTACATCAAATAATTAATTTGGAGGCCTAAACCGAATACCACATACCGGAACATGTATGAGCATGGCACACACACACATGAAATGTAGGATCAATCAAGGGGGGGGGGGGAGGTTCTGGAATGTACTTATTTTTTGGCCATTTAATTTTGCCGTCCAACACAATCGTACAACAGCACCAAATTTTTGGCAGCCATCTTAATACTCAAAAACCCGCACAACGACTTACAAAAACAATCGCCAGCGAGGGAAAATCGCACCGATTTGGAGCGTTGGCGAGCTCACGAAATCCGTTTTTGGGATGCGGGGCGCCCAAGGTTTGTATATGATTCGCATTTAAAATTTAGTACAAAAAACCGTTCAACCGTTTAGCTCGCAGATTAATCGATTTTGAATTGGGGTATAAATTGGATTGATTAAATATGTTTAAAGAACGCTGAAATTTAAAAAAAGGCAGAACTTAAGGCACCGTTCAAATATTTAAATTAGAATAGTTACGGTAACATTCATCGGAATATTAGTTGCGGCAGCTTCCTGAAAAATATAGTTTTCTTGCTACCATTAGTTCAATTAGTAGAATGTGTATTGAAACGCAACCACCATCACAACCAATAATACTACGGCAAAGTAAAAGAATTTCAAGTCAGGTGATTGATTGAATATATTTCGTAATCATGAGTTCGTGTTTAGGTCACAAGGTTTTCCTTTTCAAATGATATTTTCTAATGCAGCTAGGATTTTGGGAGCATCCTTTAGCATCATAACGTACAGCAACCAATCGATTATATGTACGTTTTTGACGCGCGTTCACTCGGGTGCATTTATGTGTGTAATGCAAAACAGATACGGTTTGTCGGCTATTTAGCACACATGTAGTTTGATCGCACGATCAATCAAGTGCAGTGTTTTATTTCATTAAGCTTATTTCTCATTTGCCTTTGTTTGCGCATTTGTCTGCAATTGTTTGTAAATAAACTCTATACACAATTTAAAAAATATAGTATCGTACTTTCATTTCATTAATCCTTTGTTTTGATTCTCCCATTTTTTTCTCAATAAACTTGATCGTTTCATTTGTTCTTTATGTTTTGGATTTCATCGTTCTACTTGTTTTAAAAATTACACACGCTTTGTCAAATCTTTTTCTGCTGAACAGTTCACTTTTTTCTTCGCTGCTTTCATTGCAATTGGCCAACATACTTTCATACTTTTCACAAAGCAATGAGTTTGTGTAATATATATCGCAGCGAATTAATAAATAGCTTCATTCGATTAAAACTAACGCATCACTCACAATCAATCGGTTTCCGCAACTTGAGCTGCCATTTAAAGTTTATGCTGATGTTGATGATACAAATTGAATAACATTAGTACGTCAAGCAAAATAGTGTTTGATTTTCACAAAGCAATAAAATTATACATAAATCAATACAACAAAACAGTAATCTTACACAATAAATCTTTACAAATAAAAGCAAAACTATTTGATTGCCCCGGCGGTTGCCTTCAATTTGAAATCACTGGTAAAAAATGGGATTAGAAGGGCGGTAGCGTAACAATTGATACGTCTGAACAGAGCACGAATTATTATTCCCAAAACAAATAGGATAAACAAATACAAATATCTTCAAAATCGGCTGTCTGCACTCATTTGACCTGGCTTAGTTGGGTATGATAAGCAAAGCGAGAATATTATTGTTTTTTTTTTTGTACGATTTGCTACCATCAATCGATAAATAGTTTGATTTTGCTTTTTTATGAGAAGCTTTTCGATTTGCCTATGTATTGGGACCCTAAATTTCGGCATCAATTAATATTGTGCTACGATTTGTAATGCTGTCTAATGGTTCCAATTATGCGAATTTTTGCTTACTTTTATGCTCATCAATGCCCAAGCGTTGTTGTTTGCGTTTCATGCTTGCATCTATGGTCAGTGAAACTGTGACTCAGAAAACAGTTTGATGTGTCATTTTCTTACATCCATAGCCGTAAAGCTACTGATTTCGTTTGCATTACGTGCTGTAACTGGTATTCCTTACATCTAAGATAAATATGTATATGAATATACGGCTCGAAGAATTTTGCTGTTTTGCTCTGCATCTACGTGTGCACGACTAACTAGAGTTTTGTATTTTCATGTTTTGTTGTTTTGCGACGATTTCATTAAATATAGTGAATCTTTATAGTTCGGGATCTCAATGATGTTTTGCATGACAATTTGTACGTTAAGCTTAATTCCATGGATTTTTAGTTCTGATTTTGTCTTCACACCTTCGCTGCCATCTAGCATCACGATGATGATCGGGCTCATATTATGTGCGAAGTGATTTTTTATAAAGAAAAAAAAACTGCACACACACACACACACACACACTACATTAGCTAATGCCGTATGACGCAAAGATAAGTAGTACCGGGGACCAGTTTTGTATATGATTGCGATTTTACAACTCCTATTTCTTGTAGAAAGAGTTGAATGGTCCAGGGACAAACACATTTGCTGCATCTGCATCGATCGCTGCTAAGCGAGAGCATCAACATGCACACGCATCTTTGTTGTAAGCTTTTCGTTGTCATTGCGATCACACGCTTGTAATAAAAAAAACTTATACAGGCACTAGAAAAAAGCCCGTCCTTCGGGTGAACTCAAAAGAGCACCACTCCTGGCTGCTAGGGTGTGCGAGATACTTTATAGGCACAAGTAAATAAAAAAACCTTTACCTCTACCTTCGTAGATTACAACAGTTTGTAGCTTGTGCGCAAAGACCTCCTCGTGAGTGCAATATAGAAAGGTTCATTTCGCATTTCATCGTACCCTACGGATGTTGTGCCTTCAACCTGGGTGTCGAAACATGACTTGGCTGCACGACAATTCTTCGTGATGGTGCTTCATAATAACGTTTAAAACTATCAAATCGCACATTTTAGTTTTTCCGCTCGTGGTTCATAAAGTCGTCGACTATGTTGTTGAGTGCTTTGGCAGCACCATCTAGCGTCCGGCCGTCCACCATTTCCGTTACGGTGACGGTGGTTTCCTTTACCATTTCGGGTATATTCTGCTGGGAGGTGTGCGTCGTGGTCGTTGTGATCTTTTGCAGCAATTCATCCTCGGGGAAATCTCCGTCCGGAGTCAGCGTGATCGTTTTAGTCGTCGTTGTGGTTCGTGTGGTCGAGGTGGACGTCGTTTCTACACCCGTGTCCGGATCCTCCTCCGCAGTAGTTGTAGTTATTGTGACCACCTGATTGCCTTCCTGTGCGTTTGACTGTGGCTGGTTCTGCTGCAGCTGCTGGGTTTCCTGCAACAGCTGCTGATCGCGCAGCTGTTTTAGTAGCTGTTCTTCCAAATCCTCCGGTATATCGTCGCCGGTCGTACTCAGCGTAGTCGTTGTAGTGATAATCGTAGTACGAACAGTTCTGTGGGGAACAATGAAACAATTGTCATAAGGCGCTTTTTCATAATCGTTGTGCTGTTCTTTTCAAACATACCCATCATCCGATTCGTCAACGATAGTATTTGTTTCGGTTCGAGTGGAACCATCGTTCAGCGGAGTTGCGGACTCCATTGGCGGTTCGGTTGGCTCCATTCCTGTCATCTGATCATTGTTCTGAACAAGATAGTTTTCTGAAATGTTGTAAGGGAAACAAATGTTAAGAAACACTACACCCATCACGTCGGCTTACACCAATCATGGAAATAGAAAGTTGCTTTAGTAGAAATAGTATCATTTTGCAGCACCAACGATCAGTATCAAATGTATCGTATAGAAAAAAAGGATTTGTTTTGTAAAATACTTTTTGTTGTTGTGAGTTGTCGTTTCAAACGCATGCATAGTTTCAGTTTTATATCATGCGTTACTTTTCCTGTAAGTGTGAATAATATTCTACACATTGTTAGCTACTGTTCGTTACCTTAATTATCTACAGAAACATACAATGTCATTAAACGAATTTGAAATTCTCAAATCACCAATCGTCTCGAATCAATAAAATTAGTCTACAGTATTTTTTGAGGTAATGTTACTTGCCAAAATCATTAAAACATCAAATACCATGCATGCATGTTTTCAGTTGTGCAAAGAAAAACATGTATAACGCTTAGCATTAGTGTTCATGTTTCGCTAAACAAGCTTGATGTTGATTAATAAACTGGTACTACTAGCAATTAACAATTTAGTTTCAGAACTGCATGTTATTAGTTTACACAGGAAAGAGTTTTAGTTAGGGAGAAAAAGAAAGGTAAAGAAACAGTTTGCATAAACGCTTTGGTAATTTTTGGGAGTAACAAACAAGACGTAAACAATGAAAATCGAAACAAAAGTTTCAACCGAAATAAACGAAATAAATTATAAAACAATATATAAACAGTAACTCATACATCGTAGTAAAATAATATAAACAAAAACAACAAAAAGCTATCGAACTGTTTAAGAGAGAGAGAGAGAGAGGTCAAAAGACAGTTGGATAGAAATAGAGGGATAAAAGTCGACATTGAAGAAGTGCTAAACATCGTAAAGTACACAAGGAGCTGCAGATAGTGACAGTAGAAAGCGTCGGACACAGTAGCAAAGAAGGACTATTATAGGTAGTAAGATCGCTACATACTAATTTCTGTACTGTCTTCTGCTAGGTCCGATCCTGCTTGAACAAGTACAGAGCCACCACCAGTACCAGTGGCACGATTATCGTCAGTGTTATCGACGCCAGAATCATTCGGTTTGTCTCCTCCACCAAAATCGATCAACACATCATCATTGTCCTCCTCCGCTACCTGCGGAGGCTCTTCGTCTTCGATCAGATCGTTGGATACTTGGGTTACGATCACCGCCACACCCGAGGTGCTAACAGGGAAAGAAGGTTGCGATTCCTCTGCTAAACAAGTCTCCGCTTTCTGTTCAACCGTACCGGTTTGACCACTATTGGCCACCGCGGCATTGCTGCTGACTTTACCTTGGGATGGGAAAATTGAGGATAAAACAATTTGGAAGATAGAGATTTTGAGCACGTTTTTTTCCGATGAAGCAGCAGCAGATAAGAAACAATGGAAAAGGGAATAAAAAAGAAAGGTACACCTCGACAGGGTCTGATGCATAATTTTGAGCAATCGATGATTTTCCTGACATGAAGGATACATCAAACCTTTAAACTATCAGTTTTAATCCTACTTCAAAGTTTGTGTTTTTGTGTTTTTCTAGACAGGGACTGGGGATTTCCAGTATTAGAGTTTGCGTTGTTCACCTAATTCAACCATCACCAAAAAGCGATCTTAATGTTTGAAAAGTATGTTGAGGGGTTAGCAATTATTGAATTCCTGTGCCATTCAACACGATGTACAACAACCCTGAATTATTGATGAAGTGATTGTTAAATCATACATAGACTAACACGTTTCACGTAACAACCTAGCAGCGGGGGGGAACAGACGTCAAGTGATACGTAAACAAAACAGGTAAATAAATAAAATCTAATGCTACTACTACAGAAAGCTTTCAATTCAAGCAAATTTGGTTTGCAATGCCCATGAGACGCTTCGGATAAGCGTCCTGGCTAAAAAATGCATCCTTTACTAGCCCCTGCTTGGGAGGGTTAGCAAGCAATTTGTGGTAATAGTGTCTTATCGAAGGTATGATAAAGTGAAGTGTATGTGTGATTAGCGATTATACTTTCTCAAGTTTACTCAAATAGGGCCGTTGTGATACAACGGGGAAATAATTTCGAAATCTCCCGTCCAACGTTAAGGAACTTGCCAAAACATGATCCATTTACGGGAAGCGCTAGCACATACATCTTTACAACACCATATAACGCGCTTGAGACAAGTTAAGAAACGGAAACGGATGAGCGCTAATGAGTAGGTGTACAAATAAATAGTAGAGGCTTCGAAACTGAATGTGGGTGGTAGGAATGGAATGGAGGATGGAAACAATGAAGATAGGTTCGTTGGTGTGTAACGTTCTTGGATTGTTACAGGGTAGAAATGTGATACAAAAGAACAGGATGGGTAGGATGGGAGGATGGGAAGTGACAGGTGGTGGTAGTAGTTAAACCAGGACTAGAACTAATGAACAGCCAGGGACTAGAGAGAAGAGTGGGATTGAGCTGGGAGCGCCATTTACCTGTTTCATCGTCATCGCTCAGCTCGCCCGCCGTTTCGTGCAGGGCGACGTCTGACCCGCTCGATGATCCCGGTCCTGTGTGGATGGAGAAGTTGTTGCTGGTACTACTAGAGGGTGGCTGCACCGGTGGCGGTGTCGGCTGACAGACGGTTATCGCGGGACTGGTGGTACTGGTCTGGTTTGTCTGATCGCCTTTCAGCACGACCGTTTCGTCCTCGGTAATGGTCAGACCCGTAGGAACGGCTTTAGTTCGCATCGTGCGCCTTCCAAGCGATGTCGATCCGGACTGATGATGGTGCTGTCGCTGGTGGGCTTCTTCGTCGCTTTCCGAACTACTGCTACCACCGACAATAAAGCGCTTTTGAGCTTCTGGCCTGGAATCCGAAGACGGCGCAACTGTGTATCCTTCGAGATCTTTCTCCTCGGGCGGAGAAGGATCCTCCAGCACACTGGACGAGCGTCGATCGTCATCGCTCGTAAGTTCATAGTCATAGTGCTCCTCTGTAATGATCACTAAATTGCTGTTGTCGTCCTCATCCGTCACAACGCCACCAGCGGCTTGCTCTTTCTCCATCTTGGCAAAGTTTTCCGGCGACGTTTGCACGAAAATGAACTCGTCAATGTCACCCGAGTAGTCGGCCGGCACCTCCGAGATGTTGTTATCGGACGAGATGATAACGATCTGTTCGGACTTTTTCTGTTCAGTTTCGCCCGGTGTGGAGAGAGACTTCTCGTAAGCACGCGCGTTAACGCCCGTAGTCAGTCCTTCAGCAATCGGATCAATGTGATCCAAGCTGTACCGCCGATCGTTCGAAACGTCCTCCAAGTTTACTGACGAAATCTCTATTTGTGGCTGCCGCGGGCATTCCGATCCGGGCGCTTCCCATTCGATGTCTCCCACAGTCGGACGTTGTGCGACAGTTTTGTTAATTTTTATGTTCACTTTTGAGTGTTTCTTGATCGTCTTCACTTTGCCGCTCTTGTCCGTCTCGAGGTCCAGCTCGAATCCTTCGGAATCTTCCTCGCGATCACTGATAGCCGAATCGCTGCCAACCGCACCCACCGCCACCGGAGCGTCTTCCTCCTCGTCTTCGTCATGCGTGTCATGATCTTTGATGGCTTGCTGAATGATTTCTTGCACATCCTCGGCTACTGCTGATCAAGAGTGAAGGAGTTGGAAGGGATGATCGTTTGTTGAGCGTTGTGTTCAGATGGTTGTTCGTGTTTCATTTCATGATTTGTAAGCAAGTACAATTTGGTTGGGAGTTTTCCGAATTTCGAACAACTCATTTTGAAAAGCAGTGGCGCAAAAGATTTATCAAAAATATGACACAACACGTAGAGCGGATTCATGATTAGCTGTCGGATGTTGTGAATTCTTAAATGAAGTTGTTAAGGGCATGAGACGGGAAATGACAAGGACATGTCGCAAAACGAAACATTCACAGAAAGAGGAATGACGGATTCGATTTTTTTTTCTTTGGGTAGGAAATAACTTGACGCATAGAAGAGAGCACGGATAGGAGATAGAACCAGGAGGTAAAAATGGTAATACCGATGCTACACACTGGTTTGTGCGGTTGTTTGCATATTTGACGGGTTGTGAAAGTGCACAAAAGATCGAGCAATCGAGCAGGGTGTTTGGGGCAGATGTTTTATGAAGTATCAGATGAAGTTGTTTTTTACAATACTCTCGTAAGTATGCATAATCAACAATGTATCTTATTTTCCAAGCCTAACTGATTTTCGCAACAAAACTTCCGAATATCAACGCATGTTGATCTAAGGTAAACAATTAGATTAACATCACGATACGTGAAATGTAGAGTAAATTTCAAATCGCTCACAAACACATCGTATCACTGTTTTGTACAGATCGGAATGACACATCATGAAACATAAGAATGAATTCTGAAGACTTTCACAAAACAAAACATAAACCGAACAAAAGCAATACTACATACACGAAAATGGAAACATGACAAGTACACTAACAAGATATGAACAACACAAATATACATAAAATAAACCACAAACACAAACTTTTTATCACGATATTGTTTTTTCATCGAGGATGGTGGAAATAAAATTAATTTCCCGGAATATTCCTCCTTTGGCAACAGCGCTATAATAAACTAATTTAACCAACACGCGGGATTTCGCATTTAGGAAATTGTCCCATATTTTACTATCTACGTAGCGCAATGTAACTACTTACAGTATAGGATTCTCAGACAGATGCAATATCATCATTATAATGAATTTCTTCGATAAAATGTACAGTGAGTAAAAGAAAACATCTTGATTTTCATTGATCAACGATTATTTGATCATACGTAATATTCTACCTAGAGCATGGGATAATGAAAATGTCACTAACAATTTCCCAAACTTTCATTTCTATACAAAAATTCTATAGTTTAGAGAAAGATTAACTAGTTAATAAATGTCAAAAATTAATTTATAATATGACAACTGGTTTGAAAAATGACAAGAAAATAAAAGTAATTATAATAAAAACAATAATAATTAAATCCACTATTATTAACCAAAGTGTTAAAACAGTCAGAAAACTGTTACTGCAGAAAAAAGATAGAAGATTATGGTATCTTTTACAAAACAAACCGAACAAATTCTGTAAAACAAAAACAAAACACAAAACTGCAACACCAAAACAACAATAAATTTAAAAAATGAGAAAATCCAGGCAATCCAAATAAAAATAAACTAAGTTAAGAAAAACGAATGTTTAAAACCACAACACATATCATCGAAAAACGGTAAAAAAACTCCGCAAAATTCTTAGTTATGAATATCGAAAGTAAAGCTAAGGAGCATGAGACCAGTTTCAAAGACGGGAAAGGATTCAACTTGAGGTGGAAGTTAAAAGTCGATGCAATATATTTAAACAATAGAAACAATTGAGGGAGAAGCACTCAACGGCAGAGGATATCGCGGTACTTACCATCGTTTCGTCCCTCATCCGCGCTTGCCTTGCTGCTGTTCTGGCTGACTTGGGTACTGAAATCGGCCGGACTGGGTGGGGGCGTGGAAAGGTCCTCCTTTTTGATCGCTGCTATTCCGAGAATTTCGCTCTCACGACGAATCTGCTGGAACGCTTCGGTAGTATCTGGAGACACCGAACCCGTCGGCGAATTGTTGTCCGTCGGTAATTGTTTGTCCTTTTCTACTGCTTCGTGTTCTTGCTTTTCTTCGGTCGGTTCATGTTCTGATTCTGTAAAGGAGTCGATCATATAATTGCAGATGCGTTGTGCATTCGCTATTATTCACTTACCGTGCATCGAGCTGCTAGCGACTGGCATTCCGTTAACTCTTGCCGGGTCAATTTCGTCAAGCCCATTCATCGAACCGATTTGCCGCTGTGCAACTCGTCGCTCGTATTCGTCCGTTACAGGCTCCAAATTCGTAATCGATTTGTTCACAATGTCAGGCCGGTTGATTTTAATGAGGGCCTGCTCAAGCACATTTCCAGTTGCATCCCTGCCGGCTTGACGTAACCATAGCCGCAGCATTACTATTGCTTGCTGTGGCTCGTCGTTCGGGTACTCCGCCCGTATCAATTCGACGTCGGACGGTGTAATTGCAAGCTCATCAGCTAGCAGAGGCCAATCCGATCCGAGCAGGTTGCAAATATCGGTGATTTTTATGTCTGCCTTGTGTATTTCGCTCCCACCGTCACCATTTTGGAAGGTGAAGTTGAGCGTTTTACCGCGATTGGCGGCTGCGACGACGGCTTGCTGTTCGCTGTTCAGCACCTCGGTGGAGCTCTGATCGAATTCGGAAGTTGTCTCCAGGTCGTCCCCACCAAGACCAAACTTCTCGGAGGGAAGGGTAAAGTTGAGAGTGCACAGCGGGGTCTGAATCGGCTCACCCTTGGCCACTTTCGGTTCGTTCATGAAAGAAATACGTCCAAGTAAATCGTCCAGGTTGTTCTTGATCTTGACCGTGAAGGTGAGCCGGTTTTCTTTGAACGCGTTGAACTGCAGGGAAAGCTGTTCTCCCGATTTCATCACTGGCACAATATTACCGGCAAACTCCAGATAGACAGTGCGCCCTTCGCATACTTCGATATCCCGAGACTTTGCAATCTCGGTAAAGTGCTCCTGGTGCTCCAGTGTTTTGTCTTCTTTGTCGTCTGTCATACAGAATACGCTTAGTTTTGCCTCGCTTTGATCGACACGTTTGGCAAACACGACAAACTTCACCATGAACGGTACGTGCGCCATTTGGGAGTACAGCTCAGTGGCCATCTTCGTTGCCTCGCCAATGTTGCGGCAGTCCATCAGCCAGAAACGGGCTGACACTGTCGTAGTGAACGAAACACAATCGTTGACGAACGTTAGGGGCGTAGAACCAGTGACGTCTTCCCAGACGGCTTTGTTCTGGCCTCCCGTGATCGAGCAGAGCAGACGCAGCGTAGGCGCATTGCCCGAGTACTGGTTGATCATGCCTGAGTTGTAAGCCTTCGGTGCCGGCATACTGAGCGTAATTGCCTTGTGGAACTTACGGCGTCGTGGTTCCACTGTGACAACCGGCGAGACGGCTACGCTACGGCCGAGCAAATTGGCCGTCGTGTTCATGTCAATCGGCTGAGCCTGCAGTCCAACGCGAATTTTTTTGGTCAACGCGTTCTGCGGGAAAATCGCCTGTACTTGTGGGACAGCCGTTGCAGACACAGTGCCACCCTCCGGTCCGATAGCATGAACCTCCTGACGGATGCGCGAAACGATCGCAAAGTAGTGCGGAAAGTCATTGGTGACGATGCGCGTAATCCTATTTGTATGCAAATCTTCAAGCAAGTTTAACGTATCACCCTTGAACGTCTCGTTCAACACTTCATGGATAGCTTCTTCACTATCGTATAGGGTATGTTCACGCCAAGTTTCTCCATTGTCAGATCGAAGGATAATGATTTCACGTTCCTTATCGCGCAGTGAAGCAAAATGTGGAACCTCAAGAATAACGGGCCTGTAACATGAAAGACAAGAAAGTACGAACGATCAGCCGATTTGCTTCATAAATCCGCGTTTTGGTATATTTATCCGGTATATCCGGTATGGCATACTACTCACCCAAGGAACTTGGCACCTACTGGAGCCAACTCGAGAATACGGCTTACCAGGGCCTCTCCTTCCATCAATGGAGGACCGTTGGTAATACGTTGAGGCTTCACGTAGCGACAGGTAATTCTTGTAGGTTGTGCGGCTGATCGGGGTGGTACGATCACACGCACACCACTGTGGCGACAGCCACGCATTGCGCCGCCACGTGCATCAACCAAAAACGATACCATAAATCTGCAAAATTAACAAGCCAAAGATTTATGAAAAATAAATAAGAAGAACGTATTAATATATCATCATAACATCGTTGCGATACATGTCGCAAGAGCACTGGCAAATGTTACACTCTTTTCTATAATTCTACTACAAATATGGACATGATAAGTACTACCAAATGTGATTGGAAGGGATGTTTTATAAAGTGCCAACTATGAATTTATTTTAACCGCCACCAACAACAGAGTTGAACTCGATTTTGCTGATTTTAAGACAAATTTAGTCGTCTTTAGTTCAATGGAAAAAAATGTTAATAAAGGTTGATAACTAGAACCGGGAATATGTTGAATATAGGATTTATTATTTTTCATATATTCACCAAATGCCCCTTGCACTAGATCACGTGAATATTAGTTATAAACAATAACTTAAAAAATAACGCTTGATTGTAAAAACAATTACTCCGTTATTGAAGAGTTCTTACATTTCATATCATTTAGATACATTAACTATTTCTCTTTGATCATCGATAGAACATTTGTCATTAAAATTGGCGGCTAAGGAAGCAATGATTACAAACAAAAAAGGAAACAAGCATTTTTTCTAATATACATGCATTTTATATTCGAATATATAGATTATTTATCCAACTTAATAAAGAAAAACGTTACAGAAAGTAAAAAAAAAGAAGGTCTCACACATAACAAACGCAAACCGGGCGGATTATTATTCTGTGTTAGTTGCAGTCGATCATTAACAACCAAACAAGAAAAAAAAGTAAAATAAAAAGCAAAACAAATTTTGTATACCTTTCCCTACACATCGGGACAAACTTTATCTGATCACCACAATAAATGTTGGCCAATCGATCGATTGTCAACGACAGTGCATCGTTGCTATGTGACCTACGGATCAAATTTTGGATGTGTGGTTTTATGGCCCATCGTTGTGGATAGTTGTGGATAGGGACAGAGTTTCGGGAACCGGGATGATTGTATTTAACACCATTTGTAAAGAAGATGTTTCATATGATTTTATTTCCATGGGGCAGTATTGCAACCAAATGGTTAAACACGAAAGCGAAGGAAACATAACATTGCCAAAATAGAATGATAATTTGATGGGAAAGATGTTGTAAATAATATAGGGTAATGAAGAGAAAAGGTATTTTTGTTCAAGGCAAAACCGTTATAAAATAACACAAACATATGAAACGGGATGCACGATCATAAATGGGTTTAGGAAAAAAAGAGAAAAAGAGAAATATGGATTTAAAATTAAAAACATGTTTTCACTATCCCAAATAACATACTTTCTAATATGATTTTTTTAAATAAGATAATTATGCTAAAGTTACGAGCACGTTTTTTGGTGCTTTTTACTTTAAGATAATGAGATATGAGATTGTGAGATTGTCTTAATATGATTATTAAGATATGAGATGGTGAGTGTGCTAATTATTCATGTGCTACGATACAAAACAATATGGCCTGTAGTGTAAACACAGTAAGAACCACCCATGTTTTGTACCATTTGACCTATCTAACAGGTTTGGCAATAGGTTAGTCTCAATTAAATTGAATTATTATATTTTTCTATATTTATAAGCTAAGAAGAGTTTAATTTGCACTCCAAACCAAACCGCCTGTTAGATGTTAGAGGCAAAAAACCTATAATGATACAGCACAACATGACAAAATCTTCCTAAGTTGCTAAACCCGTTTATTTTGTTGTGTTTAAAGTAATATTAAATAAAAACTATCACTGCCAAATTCCTGTTCTTTTTCAGATCTTTAGTTGCATTAAAATGATTTGATGGAGCCGCATGGTACTTCATAAGAAAAGAACTAAATAAAAAACCAGTATTTGTCAACTACATCGATAGTGCTATGTATACCTTGAAAGTTTATGATTTTGAGTTAAAACCTCTGTATATAAAATGGTATGGAAATGATAATCCTGTTCATGTATGATTCGTTACACGTATAATGGTAAAATCGTTTGGAATTTTGTTTAAAAATATCGAATGTACCAGAAAGCACCCTGGAATGCGCACATAGCAAAATAAAATAAAATTCCATATACAATAATAATGAACCAATGAAAGCCAACCCATCTCCCCGAGCAAGCTCAGCAGTTAACAGCTTTGGCAACTCAAGCAATGGACTAATCGATGATCGTTTCAAATTTAGTATTTTTTACGAGTTTTGTTTGGTTTGAAGTTTGATCCGCCTTTTAAGTTGGGATCATAAAAATGAAGCCAAGCTGTATAATCCCTTGACCAAAATAGTTTCAACCAGCAGCTATGAGCTTCACCGAATGTGTTCATTAATTGTGCTCCAGAGAATAAGTGTTTGTAGGATTTGGGACCGTTTCGGTTGTTCGTTAATTTCATCGCTCCCACCCCCTTACTTACCCAACGTGGATCGGTTTGCGAGTGATGTTGACATTATCAGTCACGGTAATGTCAAGTGGATTGGGCGTGTGCGACCGATCCATGGCCGATACGGTGTAGTTCTCTGCGCGGGAAATGATTTTCTCCAGGTATTTGTCATCTTTCAACGGATCAATACTCATGTTGGTGAGGTTCGTATCGTCAAACTGCTTGTTTTCATCGCTCGTCATGTAGTTGTATTGCTGTTGGTCGGACATGATCGGATCTTCACCTGGCGTATGAGGACAACGGGTAGAGAACATTAAAATACGATAACAAATCAGATACTGTGGCTAGATATATGTAGTTAAACGATTGAAACGATGATGGCTGATTTTGGATGAACAATCGTTCTAGCACAATGAACGCACTCGACATGATGCTCGATGATCTCAAGATGCACTGAAACACGTAAACACTGGAAGTTGATATGTTCGTAGAGTTCGCTTTCGAGAGTCCCTGGTGTTGTCAAAAACACTTATCTTATTTACGACCTAAACAATTAGCTTTACTGGTAACGTAAAACGCGAATTTCCACTGTTATTGAAACAACGTGCAAATAGACTAATTTGGCATTGTGTATAAGTGCAATAATGGATTTATAAAGGTTTGGGACGATACCGAAACTATGCACTTTACTATCTAGAAGGTATAAAAATGACGAGTAAAAATGTTAGCTAAGATATTTGTTTTAATGAAGGATTGTTGATGTTTTAACGGTCTGATCGTGTGCTAGCCCATTAATCGCAAAACATGCGTCACTCTGTAAGCAAATTCTAACGCTGCACCACCTTCTATACCCAAGGGCAGAGTCTCACTAGCGTTTTCTGCAAGGAACGATATGGTACTGTACTGTGATCGTGTCTGAACGCGTGATCGCCGTGAAAACTCCTACACAAACAATCGTTCAGATGTACGCACTCGTGCTACCATATGCTACAAATACACACATATTATGAGAGACGCGGGTAATGTACTCAATATAGAGCACACCGAGCAGCAGGCCGACAAAGATGATACACAACTGGGAGAGCGGGACTATAAATGTGCTCTATTTTGTCGTTAACCTGTTGTTTAGTACAGTTGTACTAAATAAACGAACCACAAACCGTTATGATATTTACTTATAATATTACATATCCATTCCATCGTATTATCTTTTACACTAAATGAAAACATTTATACAACACGAATCTGATTTGTTTGTGCAAGCTGAGAGTGTTATATATAAGTTAGTCTTTATATACCAACTTGCCGCATTCTTCGTGAACCGTATGTACGGAAATTGTACGTATCCGTGTAACGATCTACTTCCCATCTCACGTCATCAGCATTTCGTACCAGATTTTGTCGAGTTCAAAGAGAAAGTTTATTTTTATCTCCCAAAACATCAACGATGGAAGACATATACGTGGCACGGAAAGCGAAGTGGATGCTGAGTCGCGTATCGATGCATTTCTCAACTACCACTTCCAAAAGTGTCGTAAAGAAGGTGCCAACACTTTGGGACCAAAGTGAGTCAAAATAAAAACCTCCCTAAAACCGCTCTCGCTTGGATAAAATCCTATTCGCTCTAGGCATGGGAAGGGTGAGGACTACTCGAGAGACCGCTGGTTTCCTCATATTTCCGCTCATTATTCAATCGAGAGATTCACAGGGGCACGGGCAACTTTTCCCACTAATCATTCGTTTGTCGGGTTCTTTTACTGCGAAGCTCAGACGATCGAATAGCGAACATCTTTTCCGGTACAGCGCGTTGTGGGGAATGGATGATGGTGGTTCCTAAGGTTCCATCCATACCAGTCGTGCAATAACGGTTCTCTCTCTTTTAAACGGACAATTTCATGTCGGAACTCTCTGTTGCTCAGTGGTACATAGTCTGTTTATTTATAGCGACCGAAATCGAACAGTAAACGCGACCATACTGGCGCTGCTTAAGATTCCAACCCACCGGTCAGCCGCCAGCACAGAGTTCATGGAAAACGAATGAACGAACGCAACTGCCGACTGCATTCCACAAAATTATGAACTCGAATGCATTCACATAAGCTATGCACCACCATGCCAGTTCAAGCAGCATGCATTTCCTCATTTACGCAATGCATGTTCGTGTCGCAGTGACATAAATGATTAGTTAAAACTGTGCCGCGTTAGAATATGTGCCGTCTTAGTCAGACTATGATAAATGACGCATGTCCCAGATCTCTCATTACGGGTAAATAGATGGCTGAGAATCTGTTCGGCAAAAGAAAAACGTTTAAATATTACGGAGCTCTCTGCTTTTACCTGGCAGTAAGGAGGCACTTGCCCTAAAGGGGGACATTCGGTATCAGTTCAATGATCAATGAACTATGACACGTTTTTTATTTTTTTATGCTTGATACATGGATTTAATCTATCTTGCCGAAAAAATAAAATCACACATAAAATTATTTAATTTAAGATAATTTTCTTGATTCTAGAGACGTGATATCACAAATTGACCACAAACATGTTGATAAAACGGCAATTTGTCGTGTCGGTTCTGGGTATTTAAGACAAAGAAGGTGAAAAATAGTTTCTCTTCATGTAAAAAATGCAGTATAATACCCTGAGAAAAACGTATTACATACATATATATCACAAGTTTTGTTTTCACAGAATCGGCGACCCATATTGCTAGTAAGTAAAATTGTTCGTCATTCTACAGTACACGTGACTCAGATCGCCCCCTTTTGTTGACAATTTATTTTATAGGACGATATTTTTATTTCCATACTTTTGAACTTCAACAACAAACACATCTTAGAACCACTTGATCCGTTAGCGAACTGTCTATCTAGAGTGTTTCTGATATGAAAAACCTACACACTCATCTACAAGCGTCCACAACATGCCGTATACTATCCCGCACCGTCTGACTGTGTTCATACACGCCCAAACTGTTTGGTTAAATGCTTCAAATTGAAACTTGAAACAACACACACTGCGAACTGCCCTATGTAGGCCGTGGCCACTGCGGATCCGGAGAAAAATGAATTGATTGGACATCCGCGCTCGCCGCTTAGCTCCCTTCCCCAGGGACCATTATTCGTACTCGACACGATGCGGACAGCTCACAATGTCACAATAGTCGTGCACGATTCGTTCGCCACCTTTGCGAAAAACAATCAAACCGGCAAATGGACGATAATTAGTGGCATGTGCTATTTTATTGCTTGGACCAGTGCCGGTCCGCTGACCGCAACCACGTGAATAAACACAAACATGCTTAGCTGCGGGGTCAAATCATTCTCCACCATGAATGTAATACACGTAATCTGATTTCGGTGGGTCACAGTTTGTATATAGTATCTGACCTGAGAGTTTGCGATGGAAGCTAATTCCGCCGAAAACATCCGCTACGTTTCGATTCTAGGTCGCTAACTTGGGGCGTGTTTAGCTAGGATTGAATTCTCAAGGGGATACTAAACGTTTTTTTTTTACGCTAACCGGACACGCGCGAGGCTACTACCGATGAACACGATTGACTACAACAACGTGCTTCTCGTGCGTTCGGCTCAACTTGGTTAGGACCGAGCGTGGAAAGCACTGCGGCACTCACACTGTACCATGCTGCACTGTTTAAGCGATGTTCGCGTATTTGTAGAGAAGCATGCTGACTCCAAACGCTCTTTTTCGGTTTGCTCGCTAGTTGGCAGTATACTAAAACTGCTCCAATAGGTCTTGCACACAGTGCATGGTTGTGTGTGTGTGTATGTGTGTGTATGTGTGGATAACATATTGCGAGGGTGGGTACGTTGAAGGGTGAGCGAGTGAATGATTTAGAACACGCGGCGATTTATGATGAATGAAGCGTGGGAGGGTCAGAGGAGAAAGCATGTGTCAAGAGCTGTTGGATCGTTTGTAAAAACAATGCGTTATGTGTGATTGAATGAATGGGTACGAAACGAGGTAAGCAGACCCTTTTGCAACTAGGGAACAACCCATCGGCCCTTTTTCGACGTCGATGGAAAACCAAAATACAATATCCAAAACAAAGAACCTAAATTATGCGCGAAGACGCGAGGTGCTGTTGTAACTTAGTTTATGTATGTATGATTATGCATGTAATTTGGCGCGAGAGAGAGAGAAAAAGAGATAATTTTGTTTTGTACGTGTTGCGTGTATGTGTATGTGTGACTCAGGCTGATTAGTTCACGACAAACTTACGTGTGTAACGCATTTGCGATTGATAGTACTTGATAGCACCACTACCGCCATACAACTGCTGCGCTTGCATTAGGGCTTTCATAGCGGTCGGTGGGGGTGGTGTGCCTCCTTCAGGCCCTCCGGGGACGTACGGCCAACCGCCGTGGGAATATTTAGTGAGAGGAATAGCAGGGATACGCGGATTTATGTGGCAAAATTTGTTTGTTTACCACAAGTTATTTAATTTTGCATACCGGCCCATATCAAAATAGCCAGAACGCAGAGGAAAAGTTAGTTGACATAGCCAATCACGGGGTATTTAATTGTTGTTGAATTCCAATGGACAGTACAACGTCACATCGTTGTAAGAGAACGACATTGTAGTGGTCAAACATTAGGTGGAAAACATAAAGGACATGGAAATATACAATACAACGGATCATAGAAGGTTAGGGAAAGTAAAAGAGATAGAAAGAGAGAAGTAGTTAGAGATATGAAATAAGGATAGATAGTTTGATTAAAGGTCAAATAAAGCAATTGCACTTAAAGCAGCAAGATTTTTTTAGTAAGCATTTCAGAGAAAAGATCGTGATCACTGCAGAGTGTCAAAGAGTGTCCTTTGTGATTGCGGATTCATAGCAACTTATGTTTTGCAAATTACAACAACAAAAGATATATCTTGTGAATTACAGATCCTTCAACTGCTAGATTTTTCAGCAATTCCCCCCATGAGCCCAACCAAAGACCTCCCACGACAAGTTTACGTTCGTATACTGATATGGTTCGTATACTATACTGGGGAGCATATTTACAAATTACAAAAAGCATTTTACGTATGACGCTAACAACAGAACATAGTTAATGGGGAGATTCATCTCAATTGAACCCATACATTTCTAAGCATAATTTACAAGCTTCGCCCAAAGTAAATATAGTCCAGTTTTAAACCATTGTATCAACTTACCCTCATCTTCCGAGTCCGACAGGAACGTCTCGTGAATAGTTTCCGGTCCAACGATCTTAAACTTTTCATCCACTGTCTGTGTGACACTGGTCTCTGTGACTACCTTTAACGTTTCCACCACTGTGATGTAGCCCAGTTTGTCCGCAATAGAAAGCGCTGTCTGGCCGCCATTAGTAACTGCTTCCGGATTAGCTTTGTTCTTTAGAAGAATGTTAATAATGAGTGTGTGCCCTTGCTGAGCAGCCTGATGCAACGGTGTATGGCCAATATTGGTCTTCATTTCGATGTTAGCATCGTTTTCGATCAGGTACTTCACCATTCCCGCCTGGCCAAAATGAGCCGCTACGTGCAGCGGTGTAAAGCCAGTCTTTGTAACCGGATCGATGCGAGCCTTGTGCTCCAGCAGCGTTTCGGCAATGCCTACATGGTCTTCCTGCGCGCACAAGTGCAATGGTGTTAGCCCATTTTTAGCGGCATGGTTTGGATCTGCCCCATTGTCCAGCAGAACACGGGCCATATCACCATGACCTTCTTGGGCAGATAGGTGAAGCGGTGTGAAACCAGTTTTACTCTCCGCATTTGCGTCTGCCTTGTAGTCCAGCAGCGTGGTTGCGATGTTCAGCTGATTCTTCTTTGACGCAATGTGCAATGGGGTATGGCCGTTCTTAGCTGGCGAGTACGGTGAAGCACCTTTCTCGAGCAGCAAAAGCGCTACCTTTTGATGATCGTAGTGACTAGCAACGTGCAACGGGGTAACACCGTTCTTGCCCTGTACGTCCACTTGGGCACCGCGCTCTAGCAGCAGTTCGGCGCACTTAAGATTACCGTACTTTGCCGCCAAATGCAACGGTGTAAAGCCTTTTTTCGTAACCGCTTCTACGTTGGCTTCACTGTCCAGTAACAATGCTGCCACTTCATCCTGGCCCTCCTTTGCTGCGATGTGTAGCGGTGTGTAGTTGTCCTTCGTAACAGCATCAATCTTTGCGCCGTGTTGCAAAAGCAGCATCACAATTTCCATGTTACCAATTCTGTTGCCAAAAGAATAGAATGATTAATTTCGAGCAATAAGTAAGGCAATACAAAATAATTGTTACCTTGAAGCGACATGAAGCGGTGTCTGATCTTCACGAGCTTGTGCATTTACGTACGCTCCATTTCGAAGTAATATGCGTATAATGTCCGTCTGCTTAGCACGTGCTGCCAGATGAAGTGGAGTTTCACCGCGAACAGTCGGTATGTCCGGACTTGCATCGTGCTGCAGCAGGTAGATCACGATATTCATGCATCCCATAAAGCTGGCCACGTGCAGCGGCGTTAGGCCGCTCTCTGTTGTTGCTCCAATTGTTGCACCATGGTTTAGGAGAAGCTCCACCACCTTAATACGATTCTTTTTGCAGGCAATATGCAACGGTGTAAAACCGTTCAGTGCCCGTGCATTCGGATCGGCATTTCGGTCGAGCAGCAGCTTTGCTACCTTCACGTGACCACAGTGGGCGGCGACGTGGAGCGCAGTGAGATAGTCGATCGTAATATCATCAACGGGTGATTTGTTCATTAGTAAAATGCGAGCCGCGCTGACGTGTTCGCCCTGGGCCGCCATATGCAGCGGGGCAAGTCCGTTTTTGGTCTTGGAAATGATTTCGGCCCCATGTTCTAACAATACTTCGATCACCTGATCGTGGCCTGACCGGGCGGCACAGTGAAGAGGCGTAAGACCGTCCCGGGTGATACTGTCGATGCGACCATGGTTAGCGATCAGCAGCTTTACCATGTTCAGCTTTCCCCACTTGCACGCAACGTGTAGTGGTGTGATGTTGTGTTTTGCAGTAAAGTTCACGTCTGCACCTTTCTCAATCAATAGTTGAGCGACATTTACATTGCCGTAGTGAGCAGCGATGTGTAGTGGAGTGAAGCCGCTTTTGGATGATACGTCTGGATTGTGTTCATTCTGTAAATTTGGATGAAATAAGATGGAATTTAGTTAATTGATTAAATTATACACATTTCAGCTATGAGGATACGAGGAATTCATGTTTGTTACGAAGATACAAATTGCAATCAAGCTACATTATGTAAACATCCGGGACGACGTTCAACAACATCTTCAAGATGCCCTATTTACTTACATCTTGCATATTTTACAAGGCATAAAGTTATTACAAAACGTTCGTTTTGAATTGTTACATAAACGCGTAGTTCTACTACACCACATTCGACGAAAAAAGTATTGAGTAATCGATAAAACGTATAATTAGGGGTCTAATCTAATTTAAGCCGGGAAGATCAAATATATTATTAAAGTTAGACCTAACACAAAGATTATTAAAAAAAATCTATATTTACATCATTCGATTTCACATGAAGTAATGAATGGTGGTATAGAGAACTATTTGTACTGAATAAGGGTAACCTGACATTGGGGCCCTTTCCGTTTGAAGCTCGTAGGCTGAAATTTCAGCCTGTCAGCTGTTTGCATTGTATAGCAGTTTTCGAGCAGCTATCTAAGTGAGTATAATATACAGGTAAACTTATCCCAAGGTGTATGAATTTAGAAGGCTGATTTTTATCGCTTCTGCTTCTGAATTAAGGGTTTAAGAGTGTTTTGAGTATTCGTCAAGTCTCCAGAAAGCTTGTTTGAACAAAAATGTTCACCCATCCTGTCAAAAAGATTTATTCAAATTTGGTTATAAAAAATGCTATGAGACCACCTGGACTACATACACTTTGATTCCAGATTCGATCACCTGGTTTCTTTAATGCACCTTGGGATAAATGTAAACAAACCCGTGTTTTCGAGCAGGTACTCGAATCTAATTCTAGCTTTTAGGCTAAAATTTTCTAGACTGAAAATCGCAGGCTAGTTTTTTGTGTGGTTTTGTATCGATTGTTTACATGATTTCAGCCTCCAACTGTCAAACTCCATACAAAAAACTAACTAGAATCGTGAAGGCCCCCATTATCTAATTATCGTTCTTAACAGCTCTTTTCTTATTAAAAGTTCTTATATTCATTTATATTCACCTCTAGCAACAGCTTCGCCGCTTTTACGTCATCCTTTTTAGCTGCTATGTGAAGAGCTGGTAATCGAACCTTTCCACGAGTGTCGCTTTCAAGGAGCACTGCAACTACTTTATCGTGACCTTGCTGCATGGCTACCGCCAACGGTGTAAAGCCATCCTGAAAACAATAGAAAAATGTTATTATAATTGAAAGAGTGGTATTGCATTGTCTACACTCATTATTCAACTATTCTGTGAAGCTTACCTCAGTAGCTAGCGCTGGATTAGCACCCTTTGCTAGCAGATAATTCACACACTCGTCGTGGTTTTCCTGCGCAGCCATGTAGAGCGGCGTAAATCCGTTCTGAGACTGCACATTAACCGATGCGTTGTACTGCAGAAGCAGTTGAATGATTTCCTTTTGGCCAGCCAATGAAGCGATGTGAAGCGCTGTGTTACCCTTCTTGGTGGCATTATCGACGAGCGCACCGCGTTTCAACAGCTCGTTCACGATGTCATAGTGTCCATCTTTTGCCGCTAGATGCAGTGCGTTCAGACCGTTCTACAATGAAAAGAGACACAGGGACATAAGAGCTGATTGTTTCATCTGCACCAAATTTTCCATCCATACCGTATTGCACGTGTTGATGTCGGTCACTTGACCGGTTTCGAGGTACTCTATCAGTTTCTGTAGATCCCCTGCCCGCGCTGCTCTCAGGAACGCTGTGTTTGTGTCGTTCTAGTTGTAAATGAAAAAAAGGAATAGAAAGCGAAATTAATGATCTGACATATTTAACCTGTGAAATACAAATAGCAACGAAACTCATTGCTGTTAACCTTTGCTCACTTGCACGTAAACGTATTGTTTGTCGTACTTAAACCCATTAATTACAACAGTGCAAAATCGGCTCATACCACAAAGAAAACAGACACTAATAAATTCAAACGTAAGATGTGTAATGCCTTAGGCATTTGTGGCTTGCAACTTTACTGTGTATGCAGCTAATTTTGGAACCAAAATCTGCCCATGAATATGTGTTGAGAGCTGTCTTCAAGGGCGGACAAGTCACCATTACACCATGCAAGACGTTTATTAATCCTTAAGCTTGAATTGAAAGATGATGGCAATTGTAACATGGCTAGACTGTCTAAAAACAGTTGCAATACTCAATTAGTTAAGTGAGTAGGACCCCACATAAGTATTAAGGAAGTAGGACCCCAATACGACATCTTTTAATAATTGGTATCGAAATTCTAGGTTTTATATATGCTTTTCTATGAAACCAAAAATGAATGATTATAGAGAACAAAAAAGTAGATTCCCAGTATATCAGCAATGTGCATCGGAAACAGAGCAACACTGTCCATTTCATGCAATTCAACCATCGATTGAGGGGCAAAGGTTAGGGGCCTGTTTCTCGATGCACGAGACGGCATCAATATTCTTCCAACTTGTTAGTGGGCCATCTGGATTCCATCAACGACTGCTTGGCTAGGGCTGAAGCATGTTTGTGTACACTATTATTTATTCTATTTACAGCAATAATCCTATTTTGGTGTTCAAAGATATGCATTTGCTCTCATTTACAAACCTTGCCGTTACGGAATTCATCAGCTAGGGCCGAATAGAAAGAATAGGCAGCAAACAACATGTTTGGTGGCTAACATGCAGCTTTACAAAATTGTTGAGCAGCTGAGAGAATCTGTTGCATCAACGAATAAAATCTGACCGATAATTAAAATCATGGTTGAGAATACCACTAAAACATTTGACATAAACTAAACCCCATCATTCATCATACTGATTCTCGCCAATGAGTGATAGCAGAACTGTATGAAAACGATTGTGACAAGTTTAGAAGAAATGCTCAAGCGTTCGTTTGACGCAACCAGGCAGAGTTGTGACCTCGATTATATGTTCGTTTGTGCTGCTCAATTCATCGAGGTACTTGTGATAAAATGAACATCATTTTGCAGGGTCCATTTCAATTCTACAGCTTTATTTCGTGATGGAAGCTGAATTTTAAGCTTAAAAATGTTATAAAAGATGAACGTTTAAGATAAAACCCCAAATTGCGAATATATATATAATAAAATATATGCTTGATAATGCTTATGAACGTTCGCACAGCTTTTTTCAGTTACGAAATTGCACCAAGGCAATACACTTTCGTCCAACGATGGAACCGCTTGTTAATTGGGGAAAAAATAATTGCTCTCAAATAACAAGACAGCAATTATCGCGTTCGTGCTTTGGCCTTCTTGAGACGAACCGGGGGATTAACAGGTTATCTCGCCAGGTTCGTAATACACTGTGCGGGCTGAAACAAGGATCATGTCATTCCTTTGCATTCCTTTTATGAACGATCACACTGGTACGTGTTTTTCATAAACTATGTCTCCAGGTACTATTCTCATGACTTTACCCTTTACGTTACATGCAGTTGTGTGTAATAAAAAAAATACACTACACAAATTACTTTTTTACTCAAACACTCAAAACCTTACGCTGTGAATTAATCTCTTGGCTATTTTGTTGCTGGTTAGCTTTTGATGCATCGATAGCTTACATACAAATCAATAAGTTTAAAATGTGATGAATACTTTGGTAGTCTGTACTGAAATGTAATCATAAATTTTGGATTTAAAATAAAAAAAAAGTGTAATAAAGTTATTATGTTCGTCTTAGCATTAAACTTAGTTCGTGATAGATGCAGTAAAATAATATAGTTAATACAGTTAATAGTAATAGTAATAGTAATAATATTTTCACTATGTAAAAAAACAACTATTCGAAAAAAAATCTCTTTTCGTTACGTTGAAGAGAGCAGAAATAGAACATTAAGCGTCAGTGTCAGTAAGTAGCCGTTGTAGAAACCGGTTGTCATCCGTTAGGGAGGTTTGGTTATGCAATTGTTCAGCCGCTGAGAGTGAAGCTTGATTAAGTACTTCCGATAGAGCAAATGGGAACATTTACCGTTTCGTCAGTACGTTGCTTGCATGTGCTATTCAAACAAAAAGTAATTAATCTGTCAATAGTTTGCGTGACGATCCATAATGGAGCAACTAGGTGATGAGACGTTTACACTCCTAAGTCGTGTGATGACAATAGGAATTTGTTTTCTAACCGAATTTGTAATTGCAAACATCTTAAAAGTACAATATCATATTATTATATTATACAATATTATATTAGAGATCAAATTCCAAGGTGTATCAATTTACTACAACTGAAAAAGCCTGATCCCATAGTTTTCAAAATATGCTTTATCGATAAATACTTTCAAAATAAAACAGATAATGGGGCCCTTTCCGTTTTAAGTTCGTAGGCTGAAATTTCAGCCTGTCAGCTGTTTGCATTATATAGCAGTTTTCGAGCAGCTATTTAAGTCGGTATAATATACAGGTGAGCTTATCCCAAGGTGTATGAATTTAGAAGTCTGATTTTTATCGCTTCAGTTTCTGAATAAAGATTTTACAAGTGTTTTGTGTATTCGTCAAGCTTCCAGAATGCTTGTTTGTGCAAAAGTTTTCACCCGTTCTGTCAAAAAATGAAATCAAATTTGGTTATAAAAAACATGCTATGAAACCACCTAGACTACATACACTTTGATTCTATATTCCATCACCTGATCTCTTTAATGCACCTTGGGGTTAATGTAAACAACACTGTGTTTTCGAGCAGGTATTCGAATCTAAATTTAGCTTTGAGGCTAGAATAATCTACACTGAAAATAGCAGGCTAGTTTTGTATGGAATGTTTACATGATTTCAGCCTCCAACTGTCAAACTCCATACAAAAAGCTGACTAGAATCGTGAAGGGCCCCAATGTCTGTTTATATTTTGTATGAACTATATTTATATGATACTAATGGTGCTGTTTGCTATAAAAATGTCGTTTTTATAAGAAAAGATTTTGATTTTGAAAATAACTGTCGTTCGATTTGGATTTTGCTATTGATGAAATAAACCGTAGCTACTTCACAAACGATACAAGCAGTTGTTTGTTTTATTGTTCAATGTGGTGTCATTCAGGGAAACAAATTTCATGGAAAGAATTAAGTCACGACGTAATGTAAAGCATCTTACTGATGACATAATCGATTAGGGTGAATTTAACATATTTGACCTATGTCTTGGAATATACAGCTATTTTTGTGTGTATATATCACCACATTTCACATGAAGAACATTAAACTTTCTGATGAGTTTACGAGGCGTGGGTAGAATGTGAAGAGGTTCGTCTATACTGAGTTATCATTAAATCATGAACAAAAATTAATATAAACAAATTAATGATAAACAAAGAGCAACCTGGAATTTGAACAGCCACAAAGGTTTTCCACATGCTACACTTGTGACATTGTTGAATTTACATAACGTTTTTGTACATGTTAGTATATGGAAAAAGTGAAATAATGTAAAATAAAAGGTTAGACTTATGAAGTATTGAACGAAGGATTTAATTTCATAAATTTTAATTATAAAACATAATGTCCCTAATATTTGTAAAATATCCGTAACAATTTCACACAGTGAAGTTTGAGCGTAATATGCGATAAGGTTCTGTTTGATGGTTATTTCGGAAATGACACACCCATCAGGAAGTCCTTTCGCACGATGACAAAAAGAAAAAGGGAGAGGGAGTATTAATGAACATGATATAGAATAACAAGAAACAGTGAAGTAGGCTTTCAAGGAAACCTCTGAAATGAATTTGTTCAGCGAATTTTGACCATGTGGTGGCCGTTTGACACACAGCGGTCGCATCGCATCATTGTGACTGAAAACCTACAAACCATGTTCATTTATGAAACATGAATACATATATGACAAAAGCATTGGTTTGGTTTTCGTTTTATTATATACTTTTTTGTTAGCTTAATGTCGGCTGGACATGAAAGCCATGTATGAAGAAAAGGTGGAAGCGTGTGGATGGATAGATAGTCATAGATGTATCATAATCTAGATCTATACCAGCAGCAAGGTGACCAAATCAACGATTCCGTATGTGAGTTCAACCTTTTATAAACACTCTTACACATGATACTCAGTCAAGCCTAACCAGCTAACCACCAATAAGCCGTAAAATAACGGCTTATCAGAGAACAAACAAAACCACGTATATACCCGTCTAGGATACATTGTTGAATTATATTACTACTTGGATAAAGCCACAAAGCCACACACATTTTTGTCACGCCAAACAACACAAAATAACGCCACTGGATGAAAACAAAACGCATTCTAATCAGCATTATGTATGCTTTTCGTCGTCTATTTTTTGTCATTTAGATCATTTGAATCCTATTGAATGCCGTCTCTATTGAATATTAAATAGATAAAATAGACAATTTCAATGTAATCGCACACGAGACATACTTTTGGATGATTGATACTAATATTTAGAGGTTCTGCAATTTTCCAGAGAATATTTTAGTAGCGCGTCAATTCATCGACAATAACAAAACTGATAATGAGAAATGAGTGAATAGAGCAAATGCTCAAGTACTTATGCATTTATTTTTTAGGTGTTTTTTTCAAAACATGCGATAAATGTCTCATTTTAAAACAAAAACAGCATGGCATAGTGAGCAATAGATGAGCAAACTTTTTAACAGAAAAAAAACACTTCAAACTTCACATACGACACTCACTTAATTTCCGTGTTAGTTCCTAAAAGCAAAATTATCCTAAATCCTCCTAAACTAAAAAAAACTAAACTAAACTACAAATATTAAGAAAAACTGGAGAGAGGTTGAGACATGTCTAATTACCCGCATTGGTGCAATGGCTGTAGGTTCCAATGCGATACAGATCACGTCCAATTAGTCTGCGTTTAAAGGATCGCGACAAAACAAAACGAAATTTTTTAACGGCGTTTACAGCTTTAATTCGCCGTCCATTCGCGTTTGAACGAAGCCGTGAAGGAACAGCGATTCTATAATATTTGCTCATTATTTGCTGTAAGATAACGGGTAATTACGAGTAAATAAGACTAGCAATACCCTATGCCGGGACTGCGTAGCTATAATTAAACATGGAGATAAGTTTTTGTTTTTGTAGTTTCGGTTCCAAACTTACTTTTCCGTTGAAATGTTTTGGAAATAAAATGCACTTAATTATATGATTTAGAAAATGTATGATGTAAAGAAACACAAAAAGTAATTAAAACAAATTAAATATATCTAAAAAATAAGAAAATTCATGCGTAAGAGACGGAAACCAACATAATTAATCCCAATTATAGAGCTCTTATTGTTTAAATGTAATCTATAAGAACAAGTAGAGTTGATTGGTTGGTTGTTTGGCTTATAGAGACTTTGAGCATTTCTGTTTCATTTGTCTCTTTAATAATTCGAGTAAAAAAACACATGTTGATGAGATATAACAGTAACCTTGAATTTATAATATTCTTTGGAATGTTCGATTTACAGATCTTTACATGCATGTTTCCCAAAATTTCAAGTGGCTCAGTTTCGAGAACGTGTGTTCTGGATACTTGTGGCAACACAACAAAGGCGCATAAATTAAACTCTCCGGCATTAGTATTAGGCTCGACTCGGTGCGATACCACACATCAAGACGATCGATAATTTAGACCGCTTTGGTTTCACAACATGCCTCGGCCTCTGATACGCCACCCTTTTAGCCACCTACACTTGAGTAGTAGTAGCAGCTCCACGTCAGACGGGAAAGAGAGCTGGCGTGTGGACAGAATCGTGGCCGGTCGAATGACGCCAACGCGAAGCGGTTGGAGCACTTGAACGAACGCTTCCGATCGCAGTTTTGTTCTCTTTAGTTCGTTTCCTTTTGCTCTTCTTCAGTTTTTTTTAGAAACTTGCGGTCACAATCGCACAATTTGAATATGAATAATTCAGCTTACGGATACAGGAGCAGAGAGACAGCCCGCGGCTGATGGACGTGTTGCGACGTTCCATTTTGCACAGTCAACTAATAGCCCCCCTTCCTGAGGGTATATAATGGCCCAGATTCCGAGTGGATGGTAACTATCGGAAGGGTGGTGGTGTGTGATGGCGGGTCAAAATGGATTCCGGGCCGGTCGAGAAGGATCACCATCCGTCTCTAATAACAAAGCAGTGGCCACCCGAAGCCATCTGACTGTGCCACAAAACAATCAACTGTGGAAGTTTACTGTCATTCATACCAATAATGGGGCAGTCTAGAATGGCGAACGAAATAGCTGCATTATACTTTAATAATAGTACGGTTGCTAAAACTGACCATAATCAGTACGATAGAATAAAAATGGATATTGTTGGCCAATCGTCTGGTGTATAACGCAATGAACAAAAGTTAATAAACAACATTTCAGTTTATAGTTTACAAAAAAATTAAATCAATAACCATGTACGATAAACACTGTTTATAAAACCAAGGCGTTGCTATTAATAAATTATTGTTATGCAACTATTGTGCAACTATTCTAAGACTAATATAAGGAAAATTCAAGAATCTGGGCTATATACAAATATTGACCAGAGTTTTAGTTTATAAGTCACACAAGATATATGTACGACAAGGTCTTGTGTGCACAATCAATTAGCATTTACTCTTTAATTTATTCACATATTGCACCCGTGCAATGCACAGGCTGTGGTACGGGAAACGATTCACATAATCATTATTGATCTTCATTTTTAAAATTCGTACATATGCTTAAATAAAGAAATTGAAACAAGTTCAGTTTTTTTTTAAGTTATGTATTACGTTTTATCTAATGAATTAATAAGAAACTTCTAAACGTCGGTGTCTAATATAGTAATGTTTTTTTCATTAAGCTCAAAAATATCATATTGAAAATAAAGGCTATATTTGATTCAGTTGAATGCAAGACTAATTAGCATACATTTAAGTACACACCTGACCGAATGCTGAACTGTTCTCTTGATTAGGTTTAGCTGAGAGAAACCAGTTTTAGCTAGGCTAAACAAAAAAAAAAAGCTACTAACGGCAACGTTGAGACTTCGGTTCCACAGTTTATCAAGGTCATCTGGTGAAGGAGGACTTTCTACGATTTATCTCTAGGCTCGATTTGGTTAGATTATTGTAAGTGTTCTTAATGAACATCGGACAACTACGACGAGGGAATATGCCTTCACTGTGAGAATAATGCAAGTACATAGCAAGACTAAGGTATGTCCTACACCATCAAACATCGAAGGTGTAACCAATATTAATGACCGATTTATTTCCATTGCACTACAGTAGTAAACGATCCATACCTTAGATGTGGGCAGTCTTTAACATTTGTAATAACCATTCATTGAAGGACACGCGTGATGGAGGTTTTAATAAAAATACTATTCATCGTTTAAAAGTTAGAAGGTGGCATCAATCATCTATCTTCTCCCAAAACGTACTGCTGCCCCAGTGAACTATTTCGAAAGGAACAAGCAAAAACAACAGTCCGGCGAAAGATTCAATCAAAACAAAACAATGAAAACTTATTTACCAATAAATGGTAAACACAATCTTTGACGTATCTTCGGTAAGGCTACGTATTCATACGTGACTCACTTTCGTATCTATGGATGACAAGTTTGTGCTAAGATGGCGTCATCATGAAGTAACATTCTCCAAGGCAGTAAAACTACGTTTAGCTGTACCGATGAATGTCCATTTGCCTGCGATGTTTACCGATGTGACGTGCGGTTGATTTTACTAACACACACGGTCAGGGTGTTAGAAAACCCAATACATAAGCAACGATGGATGGACGTTAGCCAGCTGGTTTGAAGCACCAAGTGACCGGACAAGTTTTTTTTGTTGTATCTCTGCCCCAAGATATCCCTCTTGTCGACCGTATGACATCATTCACCGTGGTTCAAACTTGCCTAGGTTGTAGTTTTGCTACAGTCTTTTTTACTATGGTACACAAAAGAAGTCAATAAATTCGGTTAGCGGGTGTGACCTTTGACAAACACCAAGATCACATCATCAATATTCTACACAGTCCATTGCTTATCGGAAAGGAATGTCGCTTGATAGTCGGTCGAGCGCAGCCACGAGTAATAGATTTCAAATTGATTATATCCCACCCCTAACGACACTAACTGCACAAGTCCACACCTTTTTTGAGGGCTCCCCACAGGGTCAAGTGTCCATATTGAGAGTTGCCTTGAAGCTTGGAACGACGCGAATCTCCCTAGTCCTGCATTACGAAGCAGCTGACTAGTGACATCACCGCGGGCTGGCATGGGGGAGGGCATGTTTGTTTGCGATCTACGTGTAAGGTGTGTGCCTGTGCTGCTTACATTCTTGCCCGTTACCTTTTCGTGTCGACACAATTCATCGAAACCGAGGGAAAGCGAACAGTATTAGTGTCAGTTGGCCGGGAAGCCATTGGCCGATTAATATGGCTTCCATTCACAGCGAATGTATCGATACTCCATCTAGTAGGGATGGATCGTTGTGAATAAGGTTAATCAAGACCCTATTTTGAGCGTTACTACTAATACACTACGGATTGTTATGTAAGTGCAAAACTATATTCTGCATTTGGGTCAGTAGTTTGCATTGATTGTCGAGTTGGTTTTTTTGTTGCTTGCAAGAGTATGAAATAAACACACCAGCTGCGATATCGTTCAATAATCTTTATTTATTCGGCGTAACGTCCTAGGCACATGCCTATATAGGCTTTAGAGACTTATTCAGTTCCATGCAACTGGATAGTCAGTTCTTGCTACTGGTGGACGGTTCTTTCTAGGCTTGAATCCACGACGGGCATGTTATGTCCCACCAGTTGACGACTTTCCACCCCTAATTTATGTTATAAGTTATATTTTCTTGTCAGCAATTGAGTATAATATAAAATATTTAATGTTGTTCTGTTTGATTGTCCAGCAACGGCAAAGGATGGAGGATATAACATATCATGTATAAATTGATGTCACATTAACAAGATCTTCATCTTGTGGGCGTTGCAAGCCAAAACGGGGCAATTTTTGTTGTTAATATATGTTTTATCCCCCTAACAGTATTGTCTCCCTAGTCGTGTGAACATTGTTGCTTCTGACACATCCTTGGTAATACATTGCAAAGATGATTACATTCGGAAAGATGATTACAAAATGACAAAGAATTCGTCAAATTGGAAGTATCAAGAGATCAACCCGTCTGAAAAAAACAAAAACACACACATAAACATTGAGTCGTCTGATTGAACCAATGATAAATGAACCTTGCGGTCTTCACCAACGGGGTTCGAAAAAAGGATCCCGTTCCTTTTAAGGGGTTATTGCTACACCAGTGCCATGACTGCGGTTTTATCGCTTCCGAAATGGCACACATTTCGCCACTTAGCTTGTTAATGATGTATTTAATTCCAAGAATGTTACGAGAGGGGCAATGTGATGGCCACTTTCGCACATAATTTCGCGATGCCGTTTTGGACATACATTTGCCACTCAGCAGCAACGCAATCATTTGATTTTACCATATTTTGTCATGCAAAGTGTCAGTCAAAGCAACAGATGCTAGTGAAAAATGAATCTTTACGACTTTTGTCCAATGAAACAATTTAAAATGCATTAGTATCTACAGCACCGCTGATGGGAGAATCAGTGTACATGATAATGATGAAAATTGTATCGCTTGTTTGTAAATTGTAGCAAAATGAGTACAACACAGTCTAAAATTGTTCTGTATTATTTCAAATACGATTAAAATGTAGTACAAATGTCCGAGAAATTTTTTACTCTAAAAATGATTGTTCTTTTCTCACCCGTTCCGCTCATTTCATTCATTTCATTCAAAAAATATATAAATTAACATTAAAATATTGATAACTACTATTATTAATCACAAAAAAAGTAAAAAAGCTTTGCAATATAGTAAATGTAATATGACCTTGATGGCAAGGGTGAAATTGAAAATATAGCAAAGGATTCATATCAGGGAGTTCCATTTGTCCACGTACGCTTTAAATGAAAAGTAAGTTAAAAAATAACGAACAAAATTTCTTATAAAAGAGTGGCTAATATTAATAATGTTTGACAGTAATATCATTAAAGAGGCAAACTGATTTTCGTTTTTCTGCATTTTCATTCTATCATTGAAAAAACCTTGTTCTTTTTTCATATACTCTTTTGTGTGCAGGCACACACAGTATAAATTTTGAACGTTCCGGCGCAATGTCCAATTTACGTTTGGAAAACCCATTAAAGCAGCAGACACTATGACTGCGTCTACGAAAGACGAGTCAGAAGATATACAACACACCAATTTCCTCCACAACCATTCACCAATTTCGTCCAACAATTCACCCTAGATGTTTGACCAGAACATGGTGACACACATGGTTTAGATATTAATATTATTTACTTCCACATGCCACAGTTACTAAGAAAAGTGCGATCGATATGTCGTACCCTGAAACATAATGTACAATTCGCATGAGTATAATACATTATGTGGCTAATAAACATTGAAAAAGAGTTCAAAAATGAGAACAATTCCCATGTTTGATTGTTTGATATGTTTCATCGGTTCGAATATTGTTAGCCAATATAGAACTATCAGGTGTTACCCAATGCACTATGATATATTCTAATTATTTCTTACAACTTAACACTAGAAATAAGCACATTCTGTTGTCAAGTCCTCTCTCTCCATTGTGTTTTATTTGTTGAAAAGCAACATGAGAGAGGAACGACAATATTGCAATACATCAAAATTGTGCTGCATGTGTTAGTATGTGTTTCGTAAACATATCGTTAACAGCGCAATGCGAGACGTAGACATGTTGAAGAAGAAATACTTCTGTTACAATATAAAAAAAAACAAACACATGAAAGTCGCTCCCACTGTCTCGAGGATGAGTGTGGTACGTTAATTTGCTGTAGTATAGCGACATCTTAAGAGTTCGTGCATGTCGTCGACAAACCACAACAAGTGCACGTCTGAGGACCGAAGCGAAGCCTAACCCATACCTCCACTAAACATTCAACTGAACGGACCAGATTCTTTTATTTCCATTCCGTAAAACATATGCGGCACAGGTGGTGGATCTTTAGGAATTGGTACTCTCTTGGAAGATTGTTTTTTCCTAGGCCTCAATGTCAGCTGTCGTTTTGTTTATCGGTTCTTTCCTAAACTGTTCTAGCCACTCAGCCATAACGTTTGACGAGGTATGCATTAGTCTGTCACATAGTCGCACTGGCTGGGTCACGTTTTATTGGACACTATTTCTGGAGGCTTACTTATGGAAGCGTGACATTTTCATTTTACATTTGTTGAAACCATCTGGTCTGGAGAGTTGTAATATTCAACAGATAAATATTACAGATGTTGTATAATATCTTTCAACTACTAGAAATATTAATTATTTTTTTAACATCAATATTGATACAGTATTATTGATATCTATCCATTAAATCATAAATATATTATATTCTATGTTCAAGAAGCTACATTTACAATAACACTCATTCAAAAATACTAAACTTTGTGCTTAATAATAGGTATACGTAGCGTTTGTTTGCAAAAATCTGAATTTCTTTTAAACGTCATTCATATGATGATGGTGCAGAGATTTAAACTTTTATTTCTGAAATGCTAATTTTATACGTGAGCCAGCTAACTCACCTTACCATTCAAATATTTGACATTAATTCAGGCGCTATTTTTAATTACAACGCATGAAATGAGACCTTTGTGATGAAAAATGAATAAAAATATGGTATCCCAGGCAATAGATTTGAAACGGTGATTCATTGCTGAATTGATACTGTATATGTTGAATGGTAGGTACAAATAATGTTCTACGTAAAATATATCTAAAAAACCAGAATGGCAAAAAAGCTTGTTATAGATAGTAGATAGAGCACCGTTCAAGTTCAAATGATAAAGCAAGAGATAATTAGAACGGTTGCTGACGTCAAAAATAACCTGTGACAGTGTATACAATAAATTTCCGGTAAACATAAAATATCCAAAGTGAGGCGCCTCTGTACTTCGGTAAAGATACACTGCCATTGCTCTTTTACTCCTTCCGTTTTCTGTAAGATGTTATGAAGAGTAACTGAGCCGACTACTGCACCGCAGCGCTTTGCGATACATACACACTCAATAGCGTTCAATTACCGCTCCCTAGCAGTAAATGATACGGCCGAGAATAGAGTGAGCATAGCAGGTTGCACGTTGCGACACACGAACAGCGTGAGGAGGGTTCGTGTTTTAATTGAAAAGGGTATTCCACTTAATTAACTCACACGCACACATACACTAGCATCGTCAGTGATGACGCATCACAGAGTAGCAGCATTTGTTTTATCGCACATGGTACATGTTGCTTTAGTTCGTTTCACTTTCCTTTCAAACTCTTCCTTACCATGTTAAAATGTTATCTGACCGAAATTCGGCCGGGCCGTTCCTTTAAAAAAATGATCTAACGAGCTTATTTGATTAATAGGACCAACTATTTAAAACGATTGATAATTAACTAGATAACTGATATAATAATTTTACTAACTCATTCATGACAATACCTCCACATGGTAGAATTATAATTCTTCATAACCGTCATCGTTGTACAATTTGTCATTAAAAAAAGGATTTAGAATCACGAGCACCACAGATATTGTTGTACTATTGCCGCAAAACATTATTTCCCAACACTTTGCATACTATCATGTCACCCAAAATGACCATAACAAAGCTACACATGCACACTGGTAGACAGTAAAGCATACATATTTACGCAAAACAACTTCCCGCAACATATGCAATTGGCTTAAAGATCGTGCGAAAGCGCGTTTCAATCGTTGCAGCCACACTTTGCAACATTCTCCCGCGGCTGCGTTTACGTGTTTGTGTGAACCGTCTCGCTGAAAGCCCGAAGGGTCCACACCTTCATCACGCCCCTATTGAAGCTAGACCGCAACAGCTTTGTTTACACTCGAACTTTCGGTTGGAAACGATTTGTGTTTCTCACTGTATTTCCTCGCTCATTACGTCAGGCGGCCGAGGACGGTTAGGCTGGGAAAATATGTGTTCAGATTGAAACCAAATGCAAAGCACATTGGTATAACCTCCGCACTGCTCAACCTGCCTGGACCACCCGTCTCAGTGGTTGGTATTTCCTTCCGACATCCGCTCGATCGGACGATGATACCCACTTCAATCGTGGTGGTCGGTACGCCGACGAGGTATTGGGTGGGTGACCCGGCGCGTGGAATAAATAAACAACGTTTTAAAATTTAAAATTAGTACCAGCTGTTGAGCATTCGGCAGAGCGAGTGAGTGAAGCTGTGATGCCAGACATCGTGCGATCGGAGAACAAACTGAAGCCCTGCGTATCACATCCAATAACAACTCCGAAAACGCAATGCCTAAAACCAACCTCAAAATCTGTTTTTGCAAGCAATCGTTCTCACTTCTCGGAATCGAATTTGATGTTTCGACAAGCACAGATCACCATATCTCGATTGGACCTCCTCTCTTCTCTACCTACTATAATGTTTCACATATGTAAATATGCGATGGATGTCGAAGTTGATCGTGTGTTAAATAGAAAACGCAAAAACGATGGCCCGCAGGTCGCTGGACTAAAATCTCCACTGACACCTTAGAAGAAAAGTCCACGTCGTTTCGTTAGACGCATAATGTATGCACACAGGAAATGGCAAATGTTGCCGGGGCGCAGAGGGTGACAACACAACAGTTAAATGTTCAACGGGCCTTCCACCTTAAATGAGCATGCCGGATAAACGCTGTACCGTTAGGTAACAGTTGCGTATCATGGTTGTTGGAGTTTTACATTTGATTCCATCCATGAATATCCGAAAAGCCTCTTCCCTGTTGCGTATTACACAGCGTGCATTGAGAGTCGTAAAATAACAATTACGGAAAGTGACGCCCGGTTTGCACAAGCAAACATGGACATGTTAAAGCAATGAATTTAATTTACACTATTTTACATTTTACACTATTTTAACGAAGTATATTATCCGTATTATATTCCAGTGAGTTCTTTTGCTTGATTATTTGCGACACACTTTTTCATTTTACTTCGCCTCATCACTACACATCATCATACGCATTAGCTTCATGCATTCCGTCAAATGTTTGGTTGTTGACAGATTACCGCGCAACGCACGTGATCATGCCGGTTCCGTGTCGTTGGCCACAGCGGAAAGCACATTAAAAGCATTCCTTTTTTGTGTAGATAGTGCATGGCAGCTATTGTTTTCTGCTCGATTTGATCATGACTATAAACACAGCACGAATTGTGGAAAAATATCTACAGATGAAGCCATCAGTGTACATTGATGCTTGGTACTGCCCATAACAACAACCCAAGCGTGTAGCACCGCCATTGTTTGTTTGCGTTGGGTTTTGTCAAATTCATTGCCACTGAATCCGTCGCTTAACCGCCGTACGGAACAAGTTACACCTTTGGACGGATGCACCATACAGAAAGCTGGGATCTGATCGATGTACAGATATTGTGATACCCGTACAGTAACATACACTGCTGTTGAAGCTAACTACGTATTACTGGCCCATTTCGGACTCGAATACAGAGTAAAAAGTCCATACCGGTCTAAGACGCCATCACCTGGATGGCGCCTCTCGAGCGTTCAGAAAAAAGGGAAATATACCGTTAGCTAATTGTTGTGTCTGCCATAAATAGCTTGAACGAAGAAGAAAGTTCAGACACCATCGCCGCGGAAGGTAGCCAAAGGCTTTCGAAACAATTATAGAGCGACGGTCGAGGGTTGGTACGAGTAACCCCTTTTTTGGCAGATAAATGGCATCGGATCTTCGATCACTCTGCAGTACCCATATAGACAACTTGCTAGGGAAAACGTTAACAACTACACAAACAGCTTCAGTGGCATCGTGCATTCCGGTGATTATTTTTAGGTTCGCTTTCCTGTGCAACGTTTTATGCGCCGATTGAAGGAAATCGATTGTCTCAATTCGTTAGTAGAGCAAGATATGTTAACCCATCATTACAGTGTAGATTCGTTGGAGACCAAATCACGCTCATTCTATGGTTACAAACAAGCGATTTCTATGCTACTTTTCCGCAGTTAGCTACTTAAAAATAAACTAATTTACTTAGCCTAAGATTTCGAAATTCTCTTGGGATATTTTGAATAGGAATCATTCTCAAAAAACTGATGGTAGTGGTATATGGCTACAGACAAACGCCACGGTAATTACACATTTCTCTGGGGACTATCCCGATCCACTTACAGATCGAGACAAAAACTAAAGACAGCTTGAACCTGAACTGAGATTGCGTATCAAAAAGTCCCCTCGAAACCCTTTTTTTAATTAAAATTCTTTTTTAGAACGATACGTTTTACGCAAACTAAGCAAATATAATTGATCATGCGAATTTAATTTATTAGATTAATCTTCAAATCTTGCAACCTTTATAGCTTGGTTTGGTTGTCTCGAACCACCTGAATTGAGTAAAATATAGTTAAAGTATAAATTTATAGTAAGTATAGAGTTAAATAAAGAAATTCGTTTTCTTTATTGTGTTGTG
The DNA here is from genome assembly GCF_943734735.2 of Anopheles gambiae. Classification (NCBI taxonomy): domain Eukaryota; kingdom Metazoa; phylum Arthropoda; class Insecta; order Diptera; family Culicidae; genus Anopheles; species Anopheles gambiae. The sequence continues at coordinate 45,247,634 of NC_064602.1, read as the reverse complement.
TACCGAATGGTCTTGGAATTTTAAATTTACTGCGCGATGTGGCACAATAGGTTTACGGTTTTATTTACGTTACCGGTGTTTCGCCGACATTTCACGAAAATATGGTCGGTAAGTTTACTTTTATCCCCGCACATATTCGTGTGCAAGGTACCCGCGTGAAGGGTGACGTTTTAAAAATGTATCCAGCGTTACTGCAGGAAACAAGCCAAATCCAATAGGTGCGAAGATTTGCCATTCCGTCAGAGTCCAAATTTAAACAGGTTTGTACTGTGTTTTTGTTGTTGTAATTTTGTTTGGGGTTTTTATACGAATCCAGCGCGTCTTGGTACGGCTTGCAAAGACCGCCAACGATGTTAGTGTGCGCGTTTTTACCACGCCGACAATTTCGTTCGCAGTCTATTTAAAACTGTTTAAACTCTTCCATCGAATCGGGCAATATGGACAAAAAAAAAGATTACTTCCATACTAAGACTCGGGACTGACGAGGGGAAACTGCGAACGCTACTCTTCATTCCTCAGTATGAGCTCACTGTATGAACGCAGTAACACAAGAATCGACCACTTTGACAGATTGATGGCTGCTGTGGGTGGCTGTTTAGTTGGTTGAAAGTAGCGAGATAGTTGAGTGTGGCTACGAAACGTTGTGGACGTTCGTTCCCTGTATACACACGACTACCTTTCAACTACCCTTACACCAGCAGCTTGTTGCATGTTCCGGTGCCGCGGAAACAATCACCGGCGCTGCCTGGACAAAACCAGACAACCAAAGGGAAAGCACCGTTTCGGTCGGCAAATAAAATTGAACCACCAGTTTGCGTTGGGGGTTCCATTGCCTCGACAACTCACTGCTTCCTCCCTATTCCGATGATGCTAGTTTTGCCCCCAATGGGCTACTATTCTGGGGAACTACCTTTCACCGGGAGGGATCTCCGTTCCGTACAAACTCTCTTCCACAACACAAATGTAGCAGTAACGACAGTAGAGTACAGCTCAACTGCCAAGATCCCAGAGTACGTGTGTGTGGGCGGTTCATGAAGCAACTGCAGTCAGAGAAATAGGGGTCCCTCACACAAAAAGGGCACTTTTTTGATGATGAGATTTATCGCCGTTGCTGATCACGATGTTTGGATCTAGCCAGTTTCGCAGCCACTTTCGTTACCGCGGATGCACATTTTCGTTGCATCGCTGGCGCTGGCATCTTGTCAGGCATGTCGAAATTTATTTCTCCAATGCAACACAACTACACATACACATTAATCCCTTGCGGAAAGGACCGAACAGTTTTGTACCTTTGTTTTTTTTCTTTCTTCGAAGTCTTCCACCGGAGCGTGGTATGAGTCCATTCACTCTCACTCACTACACCTCTTTTGACCCAAATCTCCACTCCAGCCTGCGTTAATTTTGATCATAATCATTTATTGAATCTTTTATTTTTCCTCATCCGGCACGAGAAACTTTCACTACGGCTATATCGCACAGACACTTTCGGTTTGTCTTTGTTTCGAGATGGTTTTCATTATTTTAACCAATCTGAAACCAAAGGGTCATGATTTTTTAACCGTCACGGTTTTTTAGTTTTGTTTTCCAACAAAATATTGTCTTTGTTACAGTTTTAATTGAAATCATAGAATCCAGATTTTGAGTGATCATTTTATCCCCGTCGTTCACTACATTAAACGCCACGTGAGCAGCAAACAAAGTTATATTACTCGCTCCGTTGACAAAGTGGAGCTATATCAGCTTAATGCTTCTTTAATGCTTTGTCTATCCTGCCTACACGATCATTGCTTCCTGAAAGTCATTGCTGGCCAACAACCTGACGAATGTCTCGCACATTAACAAACGACTGAAACGACGACCTTTCAACAATTGACAAAAGCCACATTAGAATGCGTTTCCCAACTTTAACAGCCTCTGTATGCTGGCTCTCGATCTTCGTTTAAGGCAGCCAAAACCTGAGCGACGAATCATTCGAATCTCGACGCGCGTATAGCAGTTAGAAAAGGCAAGAGTTATTTTCCTTCGGCCTTTGTTTCGAATCGTTGATTCCGATGTGACTAGAGATTATTTTTGTATGCAACAGTGAGAATACGCTAGAAAAAAACCCTCAAAGCAAAGGATGACCTAAAAAATTCCTCAACCCGGAGGAGCGTTTGCCGGGTGTGAAACGGTTGTACAGTGTTCCAGACTCGTTATCCCTACATCACCTACCAGCGGGCCGCTGTAACCTGGTACACGTTCATGCACAGATGATTTATCTGTTTCTTGGAGACGGTTTAATTTGTCTTCTCTTTTTGGCAAAGACAAATTTGCTACTGTCAGCGTAACAAGCATAACCATCACCCCGGAAAAGATTATTTTTAGATGTGCATGAGACGTGCCTAAACTAGGCCTTCGTGTGCTGGTTTCTCCAAACAATAATAAACTACTTTTACAACTGCACTACAAACTAACGTATAGTGTATATTCTGCACTTTTGGTTAACATTTTTAGTTGTTCTTGGCGATCAGACAAAAATTATGTTTAAATAACTTTTTTGATAATAGTTAACAACTACAATTATGATCATACAATGAAATATGTAAATCATTGATACAAAGACCGTCACGGTTGACTATTCTAGTCAAAACAAAATAGCGTTCTAGAATCTAATAACGAAAAGTCTAGTCACGATCGTGCTATCGATCTGATTGCTGCAGTGCAATTCAATTTAATAAATATAAATGCTCATTTACGAAATTGCTGCATCACGTTCTCATACTTTCTTTTTGCCACTTTTCTTTCAAAACGAACAATCTCGACCAATCGGAAATATTGAAGTGGAATAAATGTTTTTGAAATGTATCCTACCCATTCCGTGTCCAATCTCTGTTACCATCCACTTTTAGACCGATCCCCACATAGATCAGTTTCATTCGAAAAGGGGAGAAATTTTAACAGATCGGTCGCAACATCCACACCGAGCAAATCGGTCATTAACAGCTTATGCACAGCTGACTGAAATTTGCATGCCAATTGTTTTCTTTAATGTGTGCAAACCAAAATAGGAGCAAGTAGAAGATCACACATAATTGTTGATGAAATTTTTTTGTGTTATCGCCTCTTATAGTTTCGCCAATTTTTTCTATTTACTGCATGCATGACATCCTCCTTTGGATTTTGGCAAAAAAATAAGCTATACTTTTGTCATTATTTCTTTAGTTTTGTTTCGTTTTATTTTATTTTTATACACATTTGAGCCTTCCACCCAGGTCGCAAATACAGGCAAGAAATTAAATAACGATCTGATAATTTCAGTTGCTTGAGTTAATCGACCGTTTAGTGGCGATAATAGTTATCATAGTACTAGAAAGGGGAAAAATGAAAAAAAAAACCCTCAACAAACACACAACTGGCAAGGGGGATGAAATTGTTGAGCGTGAAAATAGCGAACCAGTATAGCAACAAGCGTGCGAACAGATAGCTTGTCTGCACACCTGCAAAGCCCATATGAATATGGAGGTCAAACTGACCATCGATGGCTGCCTTTTTCCGCCATGAGCACAGTTTTCTCCGAAAGATTAACATGCCTTACTGTTCAGTGCTTGAGCGATTCCACAGAAATGACAGGTCAAGATCAAAAAGAGAAACAAAATTTCTTTTCAATTTCACTTGACTTCCTCTTTACGCAGTTACTGGGCTTTTCCACCGGCATTATGCCGTGATTTATGCTGCTTAGCACGGTCGTCTATTTATTGATGCGGTTTCTGCTAAATATACCTCGGGCATAAAATCGTAAAATTCAATGAGTTTCGATAAATAATGAAGAAACCAAAATGAATTCCGTATTCATTGATCCGCACGAAAGTATGAAACCGTTGTTAGACGCATAAAACAGGCGAATCAAGAAGTGGTGAGCTTCTATGAACAGACAAGTTGAGCGATGAGTGAGGCACCGACAGCAAGTGTTTTGTACATTCCTCGTATTAAGTTTTGTTAGGTTTTTTTTATTTACACATCGCTGCAAAAAAGTATAACAAATGGAAATCAACATAAACAAACGATTAAGTTAAGATTGTTGAATAACTCATCACTTATTCAACTTATATTTTGAACTATTGTATTTTAAATTATTTTGTGCATCAACGATTAAGAGTAATTCAATAAAATATGGAACATCCGTCAAATAATAAGTATTATATATAATTGACATGTGAGATACTCATATTATATTTTTCTTAGAAAAATCATTTGTAGCGATCGTTATGGTGTAAAAACTAAGAAGAAAATATATAACTTAGCAAATGTTTTGTAAATAAATAAAAAATACAAGTAAACTATAAAGAAAATTGAAAAAACAGACTGACGAAGTTAAGGCCAACTAACATGACAAAAAAAAATATGAACAAACAATTTCATGCAAGGTATTGCATAATGTTGTAATCAACGTTTTATTCATAGAATATATTTTCTGTAACTATACATCATCTTTGTTTCAAAATGCAATATGAACGAGGACTGAAAGATGTTGTATATACAAGATCTATTTCACGAGATTAGCACTTAAGTGCCAAACACCAAAAACACAGCTCTCCGATTAACACCTTTTGTTGCGTAAATTGCACTATTGATTTCTTGAGTACAAAAATCCAAACAAAAAACAAATCCAAATTTAACACATTGTATATCTGACAAAATTAGTGAGAAAAAAATGCGACTATATGGGGATTTTTATTCCAGTTTGATATTTTTTCCAAACAGATTCAACTTAATTTTGGAGTTTGCAGATGTTTTACTCTCTATTACTTTTAATAATATAAATAGAAATTGGAAAACAAATCAACCAGTAGTCGCATACGTATTTTTAGTCTGCGCTCATGTTCCTGAACGTTTAACCATCAAGGGTCATAAATCAATAAAAGATACGGCCGGCCTCCTTTCGTGTCACGCGAGCAACGACAAAATCCGTGCTAGGCGCGAATGACGAGCCTAGCCGAAGTCGCATTCCCAAATGAAAAAAAAATCTTTACACACTGCACCAACAGAACACTGAACCTTTCTTTCGATTGGGTAATAAAATAGCCACACTCTACAATTACCTTAATTGGCTACGGACAAAAACAGTAACGTCAATCGAATACGACTCAGATGCAAGTAGTCAGGACGTCCGCTGCATTTTGTTGGTCCCTTCAACCACTAGGGACGGAATATAGGGCTAGTTAAACTCGTCTTTAACAGTTGACTTGACGTCCCACGCGTGCAACAGGATATGGGTTGAATTATGTTCAGAAAATACATTGTGAAACGACTTTAACATCGCTGCTGAAATATGAATCATTTTGAACCTTAATAATATTCTTATTATTTTCCAGAAGAAACAGGCCCAACGTGTACTTTAGGAATAATAAAACTGATTTAAATTTAATGTCTTTAGCCCAACAGCTTCTGCAGCTTGTTTTGCCCATCAGACTAGAACCTTGAAAAGGCGAGTTGCGAAGGTACGAAAGTTTCGTTTTATGTTTAATTACTTTTGCCCCACGGTGTTTGCATCTTAACCACTGGAGCTGTTGATAGCAAGAATCTGGCGGCTTTTATTACTCGCACCGTAACATATATTTGTATCTGTTTTTTGTTTCAAAAACTTTTCCATCCTCCATAAAACAGAATATGAGGGACATTTGTCTGTCGGTCGTGACCAATTTGACTTCTTGGCGAGTACAATTACACTAAATGTGAAGTAGCTCTTAAGTATGTTATGCGATTTTGCTGCACTAAAGCGATAATCGAAGTAATATGCACAGCCAATGCGGTAAATACAACAATTGAAGCTCGCATAGCATACGGTCAAACCGGTACGCCTTGTCGCCACCATAAACCATTCGCGCTCACCGTTTGCCCTTGTCCTATACTGCTCGTTATGGTGAGCATTCAAATAAACCTTTGCGTGTGTTCCCGAGTTCAATCTTGCAGTGGTTTTTTTGCAAGCAGCGATGATAAGATAGCAACGTTTTCTTAAGCCCTTGCATGAGCGATAATATTTACAAGTGGAATTGAATTGTTCGTAGGCTAGATTGACAGCTAAATGTGAAGTTTTATCTACTTCGTACTTCGGTGGGCTACGTTTCACTTGGCAGGTTCCTTTTGCAGAAGCATATTTCATTTATTTATAATGCCTTACAACAATGTTTCTAGTTTTATAAATCAGTGAGCATTGTAAAGTATTATGTTGTCCTATAAATAAAAACAACTATAAATATAAATCTGTCACAAGACTGTATGATAGCCCAAAATTAAAATTTTATCAAAACACTGCAATAATACATGACGCATTTTGCAGTGTCAGTTTTTTCATTGATAGCCAAGTTCGTTTATGATCCGCGTCGACCCGACCCAGAGTACGGGTCATAGCAAATTTGCCACCCATTATCGATTGACACGACAGGGTCATACTCGGGGTGCTGGTGAAAAGTGCGATTCAGAACCGCCCTTTCACGGGCGGATTGTGCATTGCGTAATCAACTCACTATCGTTCCCAGGTCCAATAAGCACAAAACGGCACACGCAAACGCAACACGAGCTATCGATTGATGTGAAGGTTGTTGCCTGGTGCTGAGCACTTCGCTTTTCTTCTTCTTTTTTTCCTCTTCACCATCAACCCGGTTCGGTGGTGACCGAATGATAAGGAAAGCATCATCTCGAATCTCGTACTACTGTGCTGGCGGGACGGAACCGGTTCCAAGTCGGCCAGTACCTCCTTTTTTGGAATGACTGAATAAAATGAGGCAAAAGTAAGCGGTGATATAAAATGGCCAGAAAATGGTCGTATGATGGTCGCTCCGAGGAAAGTAACGAAAATGAAATAAAATAACGTAACATACAAAACAAGGAAAAAAATGCTCCAAGGCGAACGGGAAAGAAATCACCTCTTGCCGTGGACTCGCGGTCGCAGTGATTTAATGTCTTCCCTTTTTTTCTCCAAGCCACCAAACCACGAAACGCTGATCCAAAGTTTTCGTTCGCGATGAGCCTGGCTGTTACGAGTTGCGGGGTAAATGTTTGAGGGGTCGTCTTGAAACGGGTTTTAATTCTATTTCTCCTTCTGACCGACAGTCGAATGACGCGTTTGCTTTCATTGGATGATGACGTTTGTTTTGTGGTTTGTAATGTACATGGTGTGGTATATTATTGAAGCGGAAATTTGCATCACGCATCTTAGCATTACCGCACAAATCTCAAAATAATGAGAAGATTAGCTAAAGAAGTTAAACAACAAAAAACGCCTTTTCCGACAACAAGTATTTCATTCAATCCCAATATGTGTAGTGCAATCAAAATGGCGTACCATTCATCACAACGTTTTGAGCACAATCTAAATACTTGAAATTATGGATGAATCAAAGCGAGGAGTTCTTTTCACTATAAAAACCTGATTCTGATCAATATCTCAATCGGTTAACCTCCCACGTTATCCTTTTCCGCCTAAGCATATATTTTGTATTTTAAATTTAATTCTAATTTTGGCAATAATTAGAATCAAATTTAAAAACAAACAATATGCTTAAGCGAACAAGGACAGCTAAGATTCTTCTTGATTTGATTCCGATTTCTGATTTTTTTCGAAAATAGAAAATATGCGTATTTTTTATTGAACATTCATTATTGCACGATTCAAATATGTAATTTAGGTCAAAAATTTTATGATTATCGTTAATCCAAAGGCCAAAAACCCTGGTTATTCGTAAAATCGGAATAAAGTAACAGGAAAATTTAGATCTAAGGTTAAAAAAGAGTTAAAAAATATTCTCAACTAGAAATAGTGAAAAAATACTAAGAGTTCGAGCAATGCAACAACCAAACAAACATTCCATCTTTTTGAGGTTTCGACTACACTCGTCCGTCCGCCCGAAAGGCGAAAGTGGTTTGTAATTATAGTTTTATGTCCAACACATCCGCCCAGCTAATAACGCTTGTATGAACAGACCAAACAATGATTTCATCCAAACTAACTAGTACTGTGTAGCTGCAATGCGTTTCTCATTTAGTCCTATTTTACGGTTGTTAGATAACCTTTGGTTTGTTTCAGTTTCAGTTCAATCTGTTCTCAAAACAAGCCGCACATAATCCCTTACTAAACTACACACATTAAATAATACGAACAATATGAAAAAGAAGCTCAGTAAACTTGAGTTGAGTACTGAGTTGAGTTTGACTCAGTAAGCTGAGGTCAAATTTAAACAAGCATTGGTTAATGCTGATGACACTATTTGGCGTTACATATTTCTTAGAATCTCTATGCATAATAATATATACTAAACGACTATTACACGATATTTTAAGCTAGCATCTAACTTTCTTTTTCACATAGATTTGATAATTTTTTAAGGGTAATTTGCTCAAAAGTGTCAGGTGTCAAAAGCGTCATATCCAAGAAATTAAAATTTACCAACAGGTACTACTGCATTGTATACAATGCCGACCGACAACATCAAACGTCTTGGTCAAATTCCCGGCAGCACCACATAATCAACGCCATCAATATCCGCTCCTAGCTAATGTTGAAGAGCAGCGAACCATCACGATAACAAGCAAAGAGTATGCCACCATCAGAGGTGATGACGTTTTGCTGAAGACGATCGTGATGAGCAGGACGCAATAAAGTGGTATTAATAGACTCAACTGTGCAAAATTCTAACGTTCTCTTGAAAATGGTCGTTAGCCTCAAGGGCATACTTCCTTCCTGAACGGTATACTTTGTAGCAGAAACCTGCTAAATTGAAGTTCATGTTAGTTGAGCCTCAAAAACAGCCCAAATGACACGAAAACGCTTCAAATCACTGCAGGAAGGAAAAAAGATGTGACAAGCACTGACAGCATGATTTTGGCTCTTGAGAGTGCAATTTTGAAGGAGATTCATTGAAATGCTCCACGGCATTTCCGCCATTAAATGTAGCTAAACTAATGAACATCATTCTACAACGATGCTGCCGCAGAAGATCGCCTTCGAATAAACTTGGCGAAAACTACGAGACTTATACCAATTGTAAGACTTAATCTTCCTTAATTCACAGGCCGAACATATCACCACGTACAGCGTGCCCTTGAGAGCTATAGTGCACACTGAAGATGATTCCTATTGATGTTTATAAACATCTAGCGCGGCCTAGAAAACGGGTCACAGTTATATTACCGTTTCTATCAACCAATCGCTTCATTTGAATACCCAGCATCATTGTTGGCCAAAAAGTTAAACCACCACCATTGGGGTAGTTGCCGCTGCTGCTGTGAAGATATGTTTCAATTTAGAGTGCTTCCGCTCGATGCGATGACATAAGCGCGTCGTCTTCAATGTCGAAGCTAACGACGAAAAATAAACATATTAATTCCGCTTGTTTCGTCGAAGATGCGCGACCATGCGGGAAGGATGCACTCTGCCCATCAGTCAACCGTGAAAGAGCTCCAGCAGGGGATGTCTACTTCCCTGGTTGTAGCGAGTATCGGGTACCGCCGACGACGAATTGATACTTGCACAGATAAAATCGTTCACCCTTTTTGCAAGATGATGAACGCAAACGAGGTCGTTTTGCTTCTTACTGCAATTTAAAGCGCTTTCAATTGTTGGGATCCCTGAAGAAATCGGATCCAACGTTGCCAGTAAAAGACCCGACCAACCCATAATTGGATGGGCCTTGCGATCAGCGGTATCAGCGACGACTGATATACCGCCAGTGTAAGATCCATTTCATTGTGGCATACAAATGGTCACCCATTAAGGATGATAGATTACGAGACCATTCTTACTAAATGAAGACATATCTGCTCACTTTTCAGCTAGCTAGGGTCATTGAGAGCGTGCAGGTACTCCCTTTTAAGTACTTTTTGTGGCTAGTGTTCATTAATGAACATGATTTCATTAAAGATTAACTTGCTGAAGGAGAACAACAAATTGGGATGGGCACTTTTACTTGTTGAATTCTAATCAATTTTTTGGGCAATTCGTTCAACTTAAACAATAGGTCGCTTCAATTAATATATATCATCACCATTTTATTTTTATTTTTAGAATAAACATTCTTCAGTAAATAAGAAAATAATTAACATTAGCCAACGAACCATACAGAGGTTAAAACGCAAAATTTCATACATAAACATTTAAACATTTTAGTCAATTACGTTTAGCCACCAACGTTTTGAGAAACAGAAAATAAAACCATTCGCTTGAAGATATGGCAATTCACACTTGCCTTAGCTGAACGTCCCTAGTCCACAGTCTGAGATCAAATTCAACGATGACATCAGACACAATTTGGTGTGCCGGTATCGTCGTGTTTGCGCAAACCTACGTTGTTTCTATGCTTCGTTTGCTAGCGTCCCTCCTCACTGTGGTCTTTTCTCTTCTGATAATCTGCCCCAGGTTGACCGGATGAAAAAAGGGGGGAGGCATAAAAAAAGACAAGAAAGTTAAAACCACTAGGGTGGTTAAGAATGTGGATGCTATGAAACGACCAACTTTTGCTCGATTCAATTCAAAGCGAGAGAAGCGACTGCGAACAGCTCCGATGAGCATCGTTGGGATGACCTTGAAATATTCTCATACTGGTGCCCAAATCGCGCAGTATGTAACGCTGGGAGTGTAGATAGATATTCGCAAGCTTGTGTGTGATCTCGAAAAAGGGGTTGCGCACATTGTGTGAAACAATTGCCACTTTCCGTCTAATATGATTCAATTTTTTTGGTAGCAACTTAATATTAATTTCTATAGACTAAATTATTTATTTAAAGGGGGTTAGCTTTTTGTCAACACTCTGGTGGTAAATGTGGTGTTCGTTAGGCCTTATCTCAATTGTTCCCACGAGTTCAAGCGCCATAAAAAAGAACAGCGAACCTTTCTTAGTACGGGTGACAAGGTTAGGTAAACATTCCACATGGTGTGCCGCATAATGTTTGTTTTGCTTCACAGTGCAAGCGAAGCGCTAAACGCGAGACAAATTTCATTGATAATGGTAAAGTCGACACGTACAGTTGCATGCTTCAATTGATAAGATTGTCGATGTAGCGATGCATTAAAGCATTTAAATATTTACCCATTCACCCAAGGGCACAATTCAAACGAATCGAACAGCACGATTAATAACAAACTGTTAATGTACGTTTATGTAATCGATAATGTTGAAAGTGGTTCTCCGATGTTTTTATTTTACACATTTTGGTATGAATGAATTTATGAATTCATTCACGAAAGATTTTATTGAAAAGACTATTCGAAAAGCAAAGATACAAATGATTGAAAGAGTTTTTGGCCTATTGGAGCGCACAAAACTTCTTTTCTTTTGTTATTGATCGCGTAGTTTAGTTCTTTTTACGGGAGAAGAAAACAAAAAAGCACAAAAGAAATGGCTAGGAAAAATATCATATGGTCAGGAAAAAATTGGAATCTTTTCGTGAACCCCTGGGCACTACTACCTTCCCCCCCCCCCCCCCTCTCTTCTCAGCCGCCTCGCCCCCGCATTTTCTTACCTGTTTGTTGTTGGATCGAGACTTTTCCGTCGTGGTGCCACCACCGTTGACAAGATTGTTCAGCTTTTCGTTGGATGTCGACGGCTGTATCTGCGCTTGACCTTGCGGTGGTTGCTGCTGTTGCTTGAGCGACGGTGGCACCGTTTCCTTGGGAGCTACCGCCACCGCGGACCCATTGTTTTGGGTCTCCTCAAGTGCCATGCTGTGATTTCCGCTAGCCGAGCCGCGTTCGACAATAGATTCCGTATTGCGGTGTTTTGATACGTAGCGGCGACTGTTTCCTCTCTATATTCTGTACAATACAGTTTCGCAAAATGTAATAACCGGAACCACTAGCACACACACACTCAAACACACACACTCACAGACACTCGCGATTAATTGCTATTAAATCGAGCTAATAAAGGTGAAAACAAAACATATCAATTGAAACACTTGCCACACTCTGTGCAAGGATCAAGTTTTTACCAATAAACGGACGAACGTGGAACGACAATCAGACTTAATTTAGATTTTCGTGGAGCACATACGTAGCATTTGAACACGCTTACTGCAATTCACCGGGCAAAGCATGGGCAACTATGGATTTCCCGAGTTTGGAGCCACAGCCTGCACTTTGTTTTTGCTTCTGTACTAGACTTTTTCACACGAACATGTAGTAAGTACGTATGCAGTATGCTCTGGTTAAATGCAGAAAGAACATCGATGACGACAATCAGCTAACAAAACCAACAACAACAACAACAACAACAACAACAAAAATCAACAAAGCAGTCACCGACCGTATCGATTTTTCCAACCGCAGCACAGTAAAAGGCTCTCTCTCTCTTTCTCTTTCTCCCTCTCTCTTTCTCACAAACACACACAGGCGTGCACCGTCTCTCCCTTTCTCTCTCGCTCTGGGTTTCTTTTTTATGCTGGGCGAACTTACATTTCACTGCATATCTACCGAAGCACACAACACATACACGCAACCGCAATACACACACACACATACACACGCAAACTATCACTACATCAATATCAACAACAACAGTTCAAATGTTTGACAATGGGGGGCTGAGGGGGAGCGGACGAATGTTGTGGCCGGAAAAGCTGGGTGACGGGAAAAATCGAATCGACTAACGAACGATTTCCGCCCCCCCCCCCCCCATCTCACTCCAATTTATGTACGTGCCGTCATGGTGTCTGTGCCTGGTGCCACTAACGGGTCTGAATGTGCACATCAGATTTTTGTTTCACTGCTGCGTTGTTGGAAGGAATAGGATTTGGCTTTCGTGCCGCTAACACCCCCGAAGAAATGTCAAAGGGAGATGACCTCATCTCACTCTCAGCCACAAGCCATGCCGATGATGTGTACCAAGCGGAGCGAAGTTTCCAATTTATATTTCACGCATTTTCTTTGACCTCCATAGCACACACAAACACACATAAATTCCCCAATTCACAAAACCTTTCATAAACGCACTTTTTCCAAACTGCTGTTTTGGATTCAAAAATGTATCTCCACATAGCCACACTTGCTCGGGAAACGAATTCAATCGAGGTTGTAAGCATGGCGGAGCATAGAACGCACCATACTGCAGAGTGTGCCCTTTCCCAATCCTATCTCACTGTCATCCATGCGTGAGTTTTGGGCGGAAATTCTCACTGCCCCATCACGCTGGATGGTTACTGGATGTGAACGGTCTTTTCCGCTATTTTCGAAGCGGTCTACGGGGTTTCGAAGCGTGAAAAACTTCGGCGCACTGTTTCACTCACTCTTTACCACCCTTTTACGGCCCGCCGCCAAACATAAAAACGCAACATAAAGATCCAGACGCCCCTTTTTTCTCTTACCTACGGTTGCACACACATACGCACACATACACACACAAACGTAGCACGAAAACACGCTCCGCAGCGCACTCTTGTGCTCTTGCTGACCAAGGTTACACTTTTCTCTAATATTCTAACACCGTTTGTTATTCAATTTCATTAAACAATTTCAGAAAACATGCTTTATTTTTCCTTCTGTACGGGAAATCAGGGTATGGATGTGTTTGACTGCACGGCTTCAATTCACAACACGGATCGAAACCGCCCAGGAGGCGCCGAAAAGCTTAGCGTTTCGCAAGTTAAATCTTGAAAATGGGCTTTTCCAAATTTTATCTACCTTAAAGTACACTTTTTTTGTAACCAATGATGGTTATCGATGCACACGGTCGACACAAATATAAACAAAAATCACTTTTGCCTGAAACTCGACTACGAAGAACAAGCAGTAAGCGTCCGTCCGCACTCACGACTGTCGAAAAAGTGACGCTGTGCTACATCAAAAGTTGCAAGCAACTGCAAGGGGGAAACATACACAACACCCCCAATGTGGTGAGGCAACGCTCTTTCAGATGGACAGACATAACATACAGTGCATCGAGCAAACTGGTTTATCTTTGGGTTAGATGTTTCATATCAGGTAAAGAGAGTCGGTCAGATTTACATATCTGAGCTGATTGATGTTTTGTTTTTTTTTTATGAAGAAAAAAATAATGATCAAATTTCTTCATATTATGATTGTATCATCATCTAAATCATCACATTTTTTTCGTTTCAATTTGGATAGTCCAAATCGCACTTTAATTTTGTGAGCGTGAGTTGCTTGAGAGTGATTTAACATATTCGTTAAGGCGAAATCAGTAAAACTTAAATGATATGAGAAAAAAGATCTTTTAAATTGTATGGCAGTATAACAGTCAGTTTGTGTAGCATGATTATCAGACCGAAGCCTCACAATCATCATGGTAACCTGTCAAACCACAGTGAGGCCCTGTAGAGTGACCAGAAATACTGATGTATATATATATATATCTAGGATTTCAATTTTTTTAATCATTGAACTATAAAACTCAGCTAAACAATAATATCAATCTAAATAATCCAGCGAAAATCAAATGACAGCACGTACGATGAAGTTGTATCAAATGGAGCACTGCTGCGGCCCTAAGCGGTCGGGTAGAGCCCCGAGAAAAAGAACTTGCCACCACTGAGAAAAAAATGTGCATCTTAGTTCTTCTTTGGCTTAGAATTTGCAGTACAATTTTCACATCGACACTTCAGAAAGACCCTCATTTGTGTAACCGCTGAACCAAATCTAATCCATATCTTAGATAAAGGATGCATATTCTCGTGAGATGGAACTTTCATTTTGCGCATTAGGCCCCCCCCCCTCCCCATCCCACTTAACACTTCTTTCGCTTTTACTTTTTTTAACTCAGTTAAGTTTTGAGTTTTAACCTACCGAAAACTACCGATAAAATTTTGATGCGCCTACCGAAAACCGCCAAAATAATCTGGCCACACTGTCTATATGAACTTGATGAACATACAGTAGGTATTCGAAATACGTATAATTTGTTTATCCCTGTTACCAGTTGAAACAACAATCGAGATGATATTTGTTTTAAATCTCTTGGGTTTGTTTTAATATCATCAAGCTACATTAAACAAATGTTGCTTAATTTTTCCAAAATCCATTTAATTAAACCGATTTAATGGTAAAATAAAAATAGCGATGCATTACATGGTTGTTTTGTTATCTTTAGAAAAGTTTTAATAACATAGGACAAGAACAATAGAAAAAAACAACTTACCATTCTGATATTTAAGTGACTTTTAAATCAGTACATCTAATAAACAGAGTATTATCAGTCATGTTTAAAATTGTAGCAAAAATTTGAAATTTTATTTATTAGATTTTATGTTCGGGTCTCTCCATACAGAGATTGCATTTGTTTGCCTATTATAATGTGCTTTGCTTTCCAGTTCATATTAATACCGCTGCTGGAATCCACCTTGTTGACCGCTGTTAAACATCATTTGATTTTGTTGCTGTTGTTGCTGATTTTGCTGCTGCTGTTGCTGATGATACTCTTGCTGTGTCATCCCACCCTGCGAATTATTCGGATGGCCATTCGGTCCCGCAAGTCGCACTCTTTTAGCATTGTTGTGATCCATTCCACCACCTCCTTGGCCGCCGCCACCTGCACCTCCTGCGCCGCCGCCTTGTTGCATTGGCTACAAGAGAAAAGGCATTAGGTTAATTTGCTGCACAATCTTACTTCGCAATTGCTCAATTACATTGCCAGATTGTTGTTGATTCTGTTGCTGCTGCTGTTGCTAAAAATGTAACGTCAATAGCTGGGTTAGTGAACAAAACTAAATGATTTAATGCGACAATCGTACATTTCCTTGCTGATTTTGCTGATTATTCTGTTGTTGCTGTTGCTGCTGCTGTTGCTGCTGTTGTTGCTGTTGCTGTTGTTGTTGCTGCTGCTGTTGCTGCTGTTGTTGTTGTTGCTGCTGCTGTTGCTGCTGTCGCTTTTCCCCTTTATCATCCTGATCCTCATCAGTGAGAAATTCCCGTTTAGGGTATGGTATCGGGCATCCGGCAAATACGTCGGCCGTAGGCATGGGATCTTCGGAAAAGTATGGATCTTGCATGGCCTGCTCCGACGTTATACGTTTGTTCGGATCCATCAAGAGTAACTTCTGCAGAAGATGGAACGCTTTACTGTCTGGCTTGATTTTGTGTCGCTCCATGTACTTCACCAAGGAACAGCTGGCATAACTAAAAAGATAAAAAAAAAACAAGAGTTAAGTTGTGCGTCACATGAAAACAGTCATGAAAATATGCAAATTTACTTTGAGCGCTTGAAGTCCTTCGTAAGTGTGTGGTGTTCCGGCATTTTCCGAATATCCTCCCAGTCCTTGTCCTGCGGAAAGCCCATCACGTTGAATATGCGGTCCAGCTGATCGTGATGGTACGGATTGCTGGTTTTGATATCCTCCTGTCGGCAGTGGAAAATTGGTTCCGATGTTAACAGCTCTGCAAAAATACATCCAATCGCCCATATATCGATCGCTTTCGTGTAATGGCGGGCTCCGAGTAGTAGCTCCGGTGCCCGATACCAAAAGGTGACGACCACCGGATCAAGATCTGCTAACGGTTTCAACGGCGCGTTGAATAGACGGGCAAACCCCATATCGGCTATCTTGACACGGCCACGCTCGTTTCCTTCACCCATCACTAAAATGTTGGCCGGTTTCTGGAAGGATGCAGTTGCAACATAATTAAAAATTTACCCATAAATAATGCACCAACCGTACTGACCAAATCCCTGTGCAGCACCCAGTTGCTATGCAAATAATGGATTCCGTCCAATATTTGATACAGCAAGCTTTTCACCATTCCCTTCGGTACCATGACTGGTTTTTTCGTCGCTTTGGCCGCACGGTGAAACTTTATAATGTGCCACAGATCATGCTCGGCATAGTCAAACAGCAGCCATACTTTGCGATCCGTGTGCGACAGAAACACGCGGATCAAGTTTATCACATTCGGATGTTTCAATTCGCGCAGTAACTGTCGAAAGAAGTATATAATTTTTAAATATTTTGATTATCAATAATGTATGCACCACTCTCAAGCCATATTCACAATTACCGCAATCTCACGACAAGCGGACATCGATAGACCGGTCCCTTCGATTTGCTTGAGTGCGTAATCCTTGGCATCGTTACCCTCTTTACGGCGGGCCTTATAAACATGTCCGTACGTACCACGGCCCACCTTGCAGCCCTCGTACTCGAACAGATCCTCCACCTTTGCTCGCTCTTGCTGCGTTTTCATCTTAAACTCGTAATCCATCATTACAGCGGTAGTCATCGTAAGGAGTTTAGCACTGACACACAGACAAATTCACTGGCACACAAGGCACGATCTGGGCAGTGGTCGTAGTGAAGAATATCAATCTATTTCTCGTTGATGTATAACACCATTTATACAATGATGCCACAGCAACTACTATCAAATGATTCGTATCGTGAGTTTAGGAGAAGTAAAATAATAAATTCAGTTTGTTTTGCGGTGCTAGTCAAGACAGTATTTGTTTACGTTCACCGCTTTGTGAAGAATTGACAGCATCGTTGCACTATGGAAGATCTCTAGGCCAAAAAACGAAGCAACGTCGCTTGTGCGCTCAAGCTGTGGTTAGACGAGAGATTTTTTGCTGAATTGGTGTGCTGAGAAAGCCTTACAACAGTTACAGCTCTGTTTCATTCATCCTTCGTTTCTATGACCAAAAATGCTCACTTGTCTTTATGACCACCTACCCGGATAGGTAATACATTTTATAAGAAAATTTGTATTTTTATTGGTGGAAAAATGTCTCATTGAACATATTTTATGTTACTATAATTACAATACTTCTTTTTACGGGGTTTTCCGATAGAACTCAATACCACAGAACACGTCCCAAGTGCCACAAATCCACTAAACGATCACTAAACGGCTTCTAAACGACTCAAGTTCTCTACCTAAACGGAATATAGAAAGACTTCGTTTAGCAGACGGCAAACGACTCATTCATTCTAAAAATAGCAAAAAAGCTGGTGGCGCTCTCTGTTGGTGGGATACCCCAACCAGTTGAGCTTCATCGCTTGAAGGAGAGCTTTCTCATTTCCTCTGTACTGTTGTATGGTTTCGTATTGAAGTTATGCATCGCTAGAACTAGAACGGCGATACGATTGTTTAAATACTTAACTCCAACGGAAACCACCAGCACTGAAGCGAGTGAGATTTGAGTAATGATCGTTGGTGTTGATACCCACGTATCTGACCACACGACCATTCATATAGATTTTTGCTCGGAAAGTTAGAAGGCTATATAGGTCATGATAAGATGAAACTTGTCGAAACACATTGCAAGAAAAAGATAGCAATATAATGATGAGTTGTAATACGCCATCTATTGATCAAACCAATGAAGCTGTGGAGCTTTCATTTTTTTTCTATGGATATTCAATTTTCCAGTCGTTTTAGCTTAATCTGTGGCGCTTGGGGTCAATGAATCGGTGTGAGTCAATCGCAAGACTGCGGATCAATGCGTCACATTATCGCACTCCAGGGACATATAACTTTACAGCCTAAATTTTTATTTTTTTTTATTTGAGCTCTCACGTTTTTGGCCTTGGAAAAAAATCTGTAATGGCTACCCAAGCGCCACAGATTAAGCTTAAACGACTGGAAAATTGAATATCCATAGAAAAAAATGAAAGCTCCACAGCTTCATTGGTTTGATCAATAGATGGCGTATTACAACTCATCATTATATTGCTATCCTTTTCTTGCAATGTGTTTCGACAAGTTTCATCTTATCATGACCTATATAGCCTTCTAACTTTCCGAGCAAAAATCTATATGAATGGTCGTGTGGTCAGATACGTGGGTACCGACACCAACAACCATTACTCAAATCTCACGTGCTTCAGTGCTGGTGGTTTCCGTTGGAGTTTAGTATTTAAACAATCGTATCGCCGTTCTAGTTCTAGCGATGCATAACTTCAATGCGAAACCATACAACAGTATAGAGGAAATGAGAAAGCTCTCCTCCAAGCGATGAAGCTCAACTGGTTGGGATATCCCACCAACAGAGAGCGCCACCAGCTTTTTCGCTATTTTTAGAATGCATGAGTCGTTTGCCGTCTGCTAAACGAAGTCTTTCTATATTCCGTTTAGGTAGAGAACTTGAGTCGTTTAGAAGCCGTTTAGTGGTCGTTTAGTGGATTTGTGGCACTTGGGTACCAGGGTAGGTGGTTATAGAAATGAAGGTTAAGGCAGTTGCAAAATAAATCAAACATCGCTGTGAAAACCCTATGAAAACAAAATAAAATCTAGAGGCCGGGGGACATTGTCCGTCGACATATCGAATCGAAATATTTTCATTTATAAAAACTACTAAGGCCGGGGAACATTGTGCGTACTAGCTAGTGTAACTTCGATTTTCACTAGCGCATCTGGCGGCAGCTGATGGAAACTTTTTTGGTCATTGAAGGAATGGTCATGCCAAATCTCAAAATAAAGTATTTTTTCCATCGTTTTTTGTCAAGAAAATGGATGTAATGCGTGCAGGACATGTGCATCTACCTTTTACAAAACTTTTCTCGTCTGAATATTTTCTAAAGAGGTTCCAAATTGGTTGGCAAAATGCTTCGGTCAGCTGCCGCCAGATGCGCTAGTGAAAATCGAAATTACACTAGCGAGTACGCACAATGATGATTAGATATTAAATCTGGTGATATTTCTGCGGTTTTACTTGTTGGCAAAAAACACAACTCGATCCATTTACAACTTCTGTCATTCTCCTCTTTTATTTCATCTGTTTTTTCTCAAGGTGGATTTAAAAATATCAGGTGGTGGACTCTAGTGCATTTTGACAATTCGTCACTTGACGTAAGGTCCCCAGGATTCAAACTTTGTTTACATTTATTTAATTTGTTCATACAATTTACTTACCGCATTTTTCGATTAAATATTCTTTAAAAATATATTTTGGACTTTGCGAGTTCTTATTTAACATTAAAAAATGGTTTAAAGTATGTTATTTTGTGTTATTCCGTGAATATATTCTATAATTCATTGTGTTTTCAACATTTTTGATGATAAAAACTAAGCAATCATTATATTTTTCAATTTTCACATTAATTCCTCATTATCTACGAGCCGCATGGACAATTTACGTAAGATAAGAACTCTTACTCACATGATTTTAAATTTCGTGCATTAAAAAATCATCAATTGTTTTGTTAATAAATCTCATTTTTTCGATAAAATCAATAGACACACAAAAATCAACATAATAACACAGAAATCTGTTCTATTTGCTAAGCTTTGTGTGTGGAAACCAATGGTTAACGGTTCTAAAATGACGTAAAGTCCCTCAACTATGGCGACCCCCCAAAGGCCCTAATCCACCACCTGATATTTTTAATCCACCTTGGTTTTTTCTGTTGTTGACTTCCGCAGCCTTCATGGCAGTTATCTTGATAAACTGTAGTGAGTCGCAATTTGCTTGCGCATTTATAACGCCAGTTTGAGTTGACCGTTATAGTTGTGGCGTCAACACACAATGTCCTCCGGCCTTAGTAGTTTTTATAAATGAAAATATTTCGACTCAACCAAGGTGCCTAGATAGACTAAAAGTGGGTCCTTAGCTCAGAATTGGTAGCCATCAAAGTCTATATAATACAGAGGTCGAGTCGTCCAGAACATTTGATCAAAAAGCGTGGGAAAGTTTTGACAGCTGGATGAAAAAGCTTCAATAGTTTCATCGTAGCATATATTGAGGTTTTAGTTGTTGTGCATGCAGTGGTCTGAATGCATTTTCGGTCATTTTTACATCGTTTGTTTGTAATATTATACTTAAAAAAGTGGACGAATATCAAGAAAAGATAGAATTATAGTACAATTATTGATTATAACAAGATCAGTGCCCAAAATTAGGACGAAATCATGTGCAACTCAAGAGGACCAAAGTTAATAGGCTTGTTTCCTGATTTTGATCGTTTTTAACTGATGAATTAGTGAAAAAACTACTCCATGCCACGTAAATGAGAAGGAAATGTATAGTTACACTAGATTTTTTACAGAAAAAGCACAATTGGCCCTAAAAAGTGTTTGGTTGTGTGGAATCGTTCACAAACTTTTTCATCTAACTGTCAAAAACAAGCTTTCAAAATGGTGGACCAAAATCGAGCTATGCATCGACCTCTGTATTATATAGACTTTGGTAGCCATGATGAAATGAGTTTTCTATGGAGATTGGCAGATAGGGAATAAGGGTTGCTAAGGGCTTTGTATGGGTTGCTAAGTAACTTTGGAGTACACTGGACGGACCGACCTGTAGTAATTTATGGATCTTGGACTCAACTCCAATTTGTTTTCGTGTGATAATGATTCAAAGTTGATATCATCTTTACATGTCAATAAAAAAATACGTTGCACTAAAAATAAATAAAAAAACTTTAGAAATGTGTGGATAAAAAGATCATAAAAACAAGCAGATGTTGAGTTTTTTTAAGCGACTCAAAAAACAAAACCTGTGAAAGAAATAAATAGAAATGCATTATATTTGGGGTGGCCACCACTCTAAAACGAACTCCTATTTTTTTCTTATGCATTACTTCAGATATATTCAAACCATTGTCCTAGAAGCCTATTTTGGATGTCATCTATTTTAGGTCAGAACTTAAAAGTATGACGACCGTTGGAGCGGAGTCGCCTCCGAAATTGTCTGGAGCTATAGGAGCCGTTTTGTCCATTACTACTGCCAATCAAGCGTCTGACGAGATCGTTTTGGTAGCATTTGAGAGATTTTTTTTAAGAGGGCAGGAAGAAAGCTGTTTAGTCTCGAATGAGTCATCGAGGACAATGGAGGAGCCATACCAACGAAGAACTAGGAGAGTGTTACGATATTCGTACGACCTTTGTCGTACAGGAACCACGCTCGTCATGCTTAGGTAAGCCGATCATATTGCACTCGGGGCATCTAACGGCGGTGTTTTCAGGCCGTTAATATAGACTGAGATGGCGTAGAGTCATCCGCCATTAAGACTAGTAAAGTGAACGTTTTCGATGTTGATTCGAGAATGTGAGTATATGAGTATATGATGTATATGAAGGCGCACCGTTAAACTTCTATTTGGCGTAACGTCCTACGTGGACATGCCGGCCTTACAGAGGCTTTCGATACTTAATTCATTACCACGCAGCCGGGTATTCAAGTCAGTCAGTCAGTAAGTAAAAAAACAAGAAAAAAAACAACCAACTAGTTTTAAGATGTATCACTGTTTTATTTTGTAACATTGCCACTAGTAACAATAATTCACACGTGTAAATTGTGTGTTTGAAATCCAGCACGCCTCAGAACGGCGAGTTAGTGTGCAAACAATGTGGATCGCTTCTAAGTATTCAATCGTAGCAAAATTATGTTTTTTGTTTTCGCAAAACATTCTTTACAACATACACTATTCAACAAACTGTTCAACAACTATAAAACGTGCTTCCCTAGGGAAATGTAGTCTAATATCACTGAAAAATACCCTTTCTTCGCGAATTTCCATCCTGCACTTCAATTCAGCAATCCCTGTTTTAGTGCGAGGGTCAGTAAGTGTCCTTCCTCAAACGAATCCTCCGGGACTGGTTGTATCGTAAGGATGTTTTGTTAATATATGGCATAGCGAGCAGAAGCGATTCTTGCCGTCGAATCGCACAGCAACGGTCGATCAGCCCGATCGTCAGGTTAATGTTTCTTCGACTTGATGCGCTTCATATCGTCATCCATGTCCATAAATCTGCTCAAACGCTGTCCATTGAACGGAGCGTCACTACCGGGCGGATTCAGACGCATCTATCGAGGGAAGGAAATGTAAAAACAGACATGATTTAAAAGGTACTTATAGTTCTGCTTCATCTTCTAGCTGCACCACCTATAGATAAAGGTAACCCGAGCAAATAGTTCCATGCTTTGCACATGTTTGTAGCTTGCTTCTTCCTTGAATACGCACCTTCTCGTGTATAGGCCTCCAATTTCCCGTGTAATGCTTTAGGCTGGCGTTTAAGCAGCAGGTTGTGTTTATGTGTTTGTGTGTGATTCGCGTTTTAATCCCCTTTCAAGGTGTGTAAATTTCAGGTGCAAAGCGATACTTTCCATTTAGAACAATTTCGTCAAGTGTCTGTGTAAGTGCAGTGAGGTTCGTTGATTTGCGGCTCTAACAAAGGTATGCAAATGTTCCAATGCTAGTAACCATAAATAGTCTTGCCTAAACGATGTCCACAGTCACGTTTGGAAGTTTACGTTTTGCAAGCGAGTGATGTTGTCTTGTTATGCTGCATTGTATGTTACAGATTAGTTGATATTAGCCATGTAAACGAAGGATATGTTTTGTCGAATAATTAGAAGCGACCGCGGGATAACGATGGTTAGTAAAAGAGATAGCCCATCCACTTCCACTGTCCTCTACCTTCACCATTAATAAGGATATACGGATCAGTTGACCTTGTTATTCAAAGTACATGGAATGTTGTTGATGATACATCTTTCTGTTCTTTTTCGTTTTCTTTTAAACAACGAAAGCCCATTTCCTCGTTATTTGGTAACCGATGAAGTAAAAGTTATTGTTTAATGTAGATAGTGCATTTTTCTTTAAATACCACATGTCGTCTTACTTTATGATTTGGTATTAATGTGTAAATGGTTAAAAATAGGCTAAAACACTTGGAAACTTGGACTAGGCCAAGTAAAGCTTGGAAGAACACAATGGAAGCAACTGTTAATGATAAGTCTAGACAATCGTACTCCAAAAGGGGATACGTTCTATGGCAGGAATTGGAAAGGATAGAATTCAAAGAAAGAAATTAAGTATAAAAATCGTTCCAAAGTTCTATGCAGTTTGTAACAATTTCTAGTAAAACTTCAGTAGCGCAAGTAAAGTCAGAACGTTAAGTCATTGTAATCGCTCGCACGAGAAATTCGAAGTCGGAGATCATATGACCGAGGATGTCTGTTTAGATCTCAACATTATCTTTGGCGAAACGTTTCTATAGCGTGGTTGGATTCGTGGTTGATTTGCAGACGAGATATGGAAGGAAGAGACGAATCGTAAACAATGTTTTATTAGTAATCGAGACTTTCCGTATCGTTTTGAAATTAGTGCTGTTTGTTGCATACGAGCGAGGTGCCAAGCCAATGCCTCCAAACAAATAGAGAATGAATTGATTAGTTCTTAATTTCATTTTGCTTTATAATAAAGCCCATATGCATGTGTAGACTGTAGCCGTTAGAACCGATCTCACGCGAGCGGATATACTTTACCATTATTCTGTACTTCTCCTTGCATGCGTAGTTCGACTCGTCGACATCATTGTAGCAGTCAGATTTGTAATGCGCTGGCAGCGGTTTTCCCTCGTGCTCGCAGAGCTTGTGAAGCGGACGAGACCTTCGGTTGGAAAAGCAATTCGGAAATGGGAGTGATAAGTGGTTGTGCTGTTAAGATACTTTCTTTTCACCCCTACCTCACGATCATCTTATCCATTCCGGTGGGTTTGTTCACGGGGCAGTAGAAGACATCGGGTGTGTTTTTGTCGTACACGATCGACTTTCGTAGCAGATCTTTTTCGGTGTACTTGATGTGTTTTTCCTTTGCCATCGCCTGCTGGGTAGCTAGACCGATAATGATGCTGAGAACTAGTACCACGACCTTGCCCATGATGGTAACCGGTTGTGTTGGGTGTGATCACACACGTTAAATGAGGTATTGTTTGTACGCTTGAGAAAGAACCTAGTAAAGTAAAGGGAAACAAATGTAGAGAAAAAAGAGAATGTATATAAGAATTGAAAGTGCTTTGCTTATATGGGACGTGTGATTTTGTAATGAAAAACAAAAAAACAATTAGCACTCGTCAACACGTGAATGAAAGTGTATGCAGATTTACTTTCATTTTTGCACGTAGTGTTCACGTAATGCAATTGTGTTAATATCTTAGTTTGTACAAGTTACAACTACAGGGAAAAATTTAATGAAGTTTTTTTTAGGAAAAGTATTTTAATTTATAAAATCGATTAGGTCTACATCATTACCGTAAAACTTTATCAATGACATGGTAAAATATTTTTTTTTAAATTAATCACACAATTTGATACCAATAATTATAGAAAAATAACAAAGTAAAATATTGTGCAAAAAACTTTTCAGAACTGACGCAGTTCAAGCAGTAAAGCCACATATATACATGATCTCAGTAGAAGTAGAATCAGTCCATAGCGGGAAGAAGCAGACCTGTTTATTTAACAGCTTTACTGAAGGACATGGAACATTACTCATGCCACTGTGATGATGTTATTGAGCTTGAATACCTGTGTGGTTGGTCGAATGGATGATAAATCAACAGAAAATGCATCCTATGCCCACACTGCATTGACAAGATGTTGGGTTCAGATGTTGAGATTCAACGAGCAATACCAAGGTACTCTAAAGACAACTATGCATACTTTTGCCATACGCACAGCGAGTGGTAATAAGTATTGTTTTCTGAATTGATGATATATAGCTTAAACTTTTTTTGTACAATATAATTTTAATTTATTTTTATTTTTAACTATTAACTTTTTGCATCATTTGTGAAATTGAATTGAAGTTCGTTATTATTAATCTGCTCTTTCACCCTATAACGATCACCGTCAATTTAATCCATTTCACGCATATCATTTTTGCTAATGTACCCCCAAAGTGTGTAGACATGCTGCAACCAGCTATCATACTTGCCAGCCCATCTTTCCCAGAAAAAAAACGAACCTAAACCAGCCAGGCCCACGTGCAAAGTGTGGACCATTTCACGGTTTACGCCTTGTCTGATCGGCAGACGGCTCGGGCGTGATTAGAGGTTACTTCCCGTTTGCTGATGTAATGCTTAACACTTTGAGAAGGCCGTTGTACATACCGAGAGAGAGAGAAAGGAGAAAAAAAGAAGCAAAACTTGACCAGTCACGTTTGGTGTGAATAGATCAACAGGCATGGTTTCGGTAGAAGAACATTTCTACAGTTTGCCACAGTCATCTCCGCTTCTTCTCACCTGGAATGGTCATGGTGAGTTTCAGAAGGAACTAACGGGATCATGAGCAACCCCGGGAGTGTTTGGTTAGAGTTTTTTTAGTTTCATCCCACGGCACTTTCCTCTTCCGCCTTTGCTGATGAGGAAGTTCCGATTTGGAATGGGGTAATGCAGCGGTCAGCGAATTTATGGCCAAGGTGTCATAAAGAAAAGTGGGACGTTGGTGGGTGTTTGTGTGTTTGTAAGCGCTTGAGCTAAAGAAAGAGATAAACAGGGGTTTATTTTGAGCGAAAATTTCAGCAGCATGGTTTGCCACAAGTTTATAAACCTTTTAACCGACTCAGTAATATAAAAAATGCTGCACAGCAAGGATTTTTGTGGGGCAAAAAGATTGTAGTAATCGAATTTTACCAATACATTTTAAACGTAAAACTTTTTCATCTTGCAAATGTCTTCTTTAATTAAATTTCTACTTCCCAAATACCGAAATCCTCTCCAAATTAAAAAAAATCACGCAACGGTTGAAACGTTGGCAACTTCACACACCAAAAAGTGACATGAATTATAATCCGGTTCAAAATGTGTCCTCCGACAGGTTTTGCGTCCATCGCGCCTTAAATGGACAGCATCCATCCTGTGTGGGTGCACGCAAAAAAAAACAACAAACGAAACGATGACGCATCTGTCCATGCAAGCTCTGCTTACGGCCAGCTCCGTAATAATTGAAGCTAGCAAATAAAACAAAAACTTGTCATTCGCTTCTGAACACCATCATCGAACGCTCGATACGTTTGTTCGACATCCCACCGTTGGTCAACCCATTTGGGTTAGCATTAAAACGATCCACTTCCAACGCAAAGATGAGTTGACATTTTACTTGCTGCTTGGCCGAGATCGCACATGCGAATGCCATTTTGGTTTTGCTCCCGCTAATACTGGGATGGAGTCAGCTTAGAGTAAATATTAAGGCCAACGTGCTAACCGGTAATGGAAATGTTGTTTGTCTGCACGGTTCCAGCCGGAATTGGACCACCTTCCAAGCGATTTTGATTAGCTACGGAGCTTCAGGCTAAAGAGATAAAAAAGCACATTCTTAAACTAGTTTCTTAAGCATGCTTACTAGAAACAGCAACTGAGCGATGCGGAGAATGTCTAACGATTTCAAAGATAATGCTCGAGCCCGGGAGAAGGATCGAGTAAGTGCTGCCGTGTGATCGTGTAAAAGATCGGTCGGTAATTGAATTATTTAATCGATTTGCTACGCTAAAAGAAGGAAGCAGATTGCGGCTAGCTGCCGTATGCGTTGATCAATGAGATCATTAACGGAGCCGCGGAACCCTTAATGGGAGGTCTTCGGTGGGCTTCGGTGGAATTGGTTTTTGCGTTCGTATTAAAGTTCGCCTGGGAAAGGAATGGACTGCATTTGAAATGTTTCTGCGGTTGATTAGGAGAGATACCTTTATTCTCATGCAATGCTATTTTCATACGTGTCACGGATACACTCCATGAAAGGTCTGTGAAAAGGACCAAACTGATACACTTTAAACGATAAAGCATGTTTTACGATCTTGAATGCCTTGAATTCTTGAAACAACAATTAAGATGAATTTATCGCTAATGAATTGATGATGGTGTTGCTGATGAAAGTCAGCCGAATGAGAACCATCCGGTGCGTTGCTGCAACATCCTTGTAATTTTCAGTGTTTCATTTATGCGCATGAGTGACGCCTTAAGCAGGTCTACAATCTTGCGACCAGTGCAAGGTTAGTAAAACATGCTTTGCGAAAGTCGTTTTTATTTTGTAAAAACGATCGGTGCTGTTTCGTTGCACACATAAACGATCGCCCATTTCCATACGTACAGGTAAACGTTGTTCAAGGACTCGGTGTGTCGGTGTGTTTGTGGTTAAGCGACGAGCTTTCATTTTCAGGCACAACATTTAAGCCAATGTCGAAGCGTTTTGCAAACAGTTTCCTTGCCTCTCATTGGCCATCATAGTCAATTATGGCGTTGGAGTTGTGAGAGCGGCACAGGGTTTTCTCTTTTTTACAAATCACTGCTAAAGGTGTCCATAGGTGTTGCGTATACGTTATCCATCCATCTCGGTACGATCATAACTCGTAAGTCGGCAGTCCATTGCTACTCGAATGGTAATCTACTGGCCATTTCGTTGCTGACGCAATGGGTGAAAGTCTTCGTATGAGTTTCAGTTTTCAAGAAGACATTTATTTATGGCCTGTGCCGATGATGAGTGAGACTTTTCCCGCCATTCATCGCACAAGTTGAATGCGTTGTATACCCTATCACCCTAGCGGAAATCAGAATTGAAGTATTGACTCGAATTGTCAAATAATTAAAAAAAAAGGAAAACAAGTTGTCTTCAACAGCGACATACAAAATGTTCCGGCTAAAAGCGTTCCACGGAGAATGTTATAGCCATGTTAAACGTTCGCTAGTTAACACCCCATGATCACTTCCTGTTGAACCTCCGGTTCATGCTTAAGTTTGAATTGCAAAGCTTCAATGGGTCGAAACCAAAACGGCTTTGTGAGCTATTTTGCAAACTGTTGATATTTGTTTCTGCTTTGTTTTGGGCTTCATTCATATCTCATATTCGAACAACTATCGAAATAGCCTTCATGTATACGAGCTCCTGGAGAGGTAGCATGGAGAGATGGGGTTATGACTGCTTGGTCGGTTTGAAAACCGGTTTCCAGGTTTGAGCGTAGCGTGCTTGAATGCACGTGTGTTATCATCGTAGGCCATGCTTGTGGTCGGAACGAACAACCGTCTGTGGTGGCTGCGGTTGTAGGAACCACGGTTCTCCCTGTGTGCACGACGATCGTTACAACAACAGAAAACCTTGGTTCGACCTATTTTTCATGCTCCGGTATGGGGTGTGTGTGCTTTCGTTTTCCGATCACGATTGACCTAGCGTCGGTAGAATGCTAGGTTGGATGGCAGGAAATTACGAAGAAGGATAGGTAGCACAGAATACAAGCGTAGCTTATAACAAATTATGAATATTTTAACATTAAATAGGATCAGTATGGATGAGGGAGGAAGATAGAAAGAGGGGGATAAAGAGAGGGGTTAATGAAGTATCCACGAAACGTAGTAGAATTTGATTTTTGGCCTATTCAACACTGTCCAAAAAAAAAAGACTTAAAATTTTTTAACCAAAAATATGTAATATTTTATGATCTTCTGTACTATTGACAACAGATGGTTTGCAACACGCGAACAAAAGTTGCTTTGCATCACGTACAACGTAGACAACGAACTTGAACATTGAAACGTAACCGATTGTCACTCCGTCAACCCACTCGAAATCACTTCTGAAAACGTCACCCTCGTCGTACACTGAACGTTGACTCATACTAGTTTTGAATATTGGAGAGCCCTTGTTTCACAGTCACTTTACTCCATCTTGATACGCTTACTTTCATACAACTTTTTTACAATTTCTCAGCAGTAATTCAAACAAAACTATGGCACAATTTTACACATTTAAATGAAGCGTGTGATACGCAGCACTGATTTCTCTTGCCGACATAGGGCGGGATGGATTATAAAACAGCTTAAACAGTAAACATGTTCAGGCAAACACAGACACACATACATACACACACACACATACACACACCTTTTTCTCCAGTAAATGTCAGCCGATCGTAGACGGACAAGCGAGCAGAAACGAAAGACTTGAGCGCCAGCAAACGACGAACGCGTGTACCCTCGCCGACAGACAGAATGAAACTCTGCTTTGTGAATATATCCGAACACTGCTGTGCTCCATCTGTTAGAGTTAAAGCGAATGGTGGAGAGCGATGAGAGGAAGCAAACAAAAGCGAAAGAGAGATTTTTGAAGCGTTTTTAAAGAGATGAAAGCTGAAGCATTTCTATGTTGTTGATTGGAAGCAAAACCAAAGCAACTCAAAAATAGAGAAATGTATTTATTGCACCCCATAAATGTAGACTGATCACGATAATTTGATGATCACTTATTAACTAATAGACATAAGAGTGTGCAAGTAAGTTTGTTGGTTCATATTTGCACGATTTCTTAAATTCAAAAGCATTTTAAACAAAACTTCTTGCACACGCTTTGCTTTTACTGTTTGCAAGGAATTGAAAGAAAATAGTTAGTAGACGACGAACCTGTTTAAACATGTGCACCGAGGCGCGATTAATGCGATTCACTTTCATTTTCGTGCATGGAAGCGGTTTGTCGATGTGTGGCTGAAGACCGCTTTCTGAAAACAATCGCATTCACCCGAACATTGCACCTTCTTGTACCTGCAATGCAGTTTGTTGATTTTTATTTAGTTTAATTTATATTATTTTAAGACAATTTTTAGGAAATTACCTACAAAACCTACAAAAATAGTTTATCTATCAAAGATGCATATTCTATTTTTAATATCAATAAACTTAATACAGACCTCAAATTCATATGAATATTATACAGTGGAACACTTCATAATCATAACAACCAGTACCCCTTTCGCATAACGAGCAAATCTAAGTTCTCGAGAAATACCTATTTTAACGAGTAAAAAAACTTACATAGCGAGCAATGTAATTCGTGTTTGGGATAAATTTTTTGGGGAGTAGATCTGAAAACAAGATCACGTTCGGTTTACATTGAGTATTTGATCAACATATGAATTGCTAGTATTATGAAAATATTTTTCAGTTTTTCAGACGCATGTGTGTATTATACTAGCACATTTTCGGTTTTGGAACCAATTACTTTACTTTCCATACAAGTTATATGGAAAATAGATTCCCGCATAATGAGTGATTCACATAACGAGAGAGTAACTGGAAGGAAATAAACTCGTTTTACGGTGTTCTAAAATAAATCAAATTGTCGTGAATCAATAAATAAATAAATTAAAAATATGTAACATTTATCTATAGTTCTCGTTATAATTGCATGGTTTGGATTGTTGAAAAAATATCATCATGCGTTATCTATTCAAGTTTTTTACATTCTATTTATAATGCCTATATAGTCTATATGTCTATATGTCTATAAAGAAAAGTTAAGCAAATATATTGAGTGTCTCATGCAGGCAGCATGGCAAAGAAATTATCACATTCCTAATGCTTTATCCCTTAAAATCACGCAAGCTTGGAGTAGTCGTCGTAGAATCGAGGTAAGAATAGAACAGCTGGCAGGAGAGCAGAAAAAGCAACCTGGTACTCCATCAGTTCCATTTTCATTCATTCAGTGACAGTTAAAATTGAAAAGTGGAAGAAAATTATCAACAGAGCGTAGCAAGCAAGCACGACCAAGAGGATAGGAATTCGCGGGTGGTGGATAATCTAACGGGGTTTTAATGGCGTCGAGAGTATTCGCTGATTGTCGGTAGTTCACCGCCACATACAGGGGCTGTGGCCTACCGCGCGATGGTTTCCACCTGGACCTGGCATCGGCAACTCAACAACCACCCGTGGTTCAACAGCGAGGCAGAATTAATTCGACTTTGCCGCGCGAAGCCGACCGGGGCCACTGGGGCACTTGGAAGATTTTGCACCGGAACGTAGAGATGAGCTCAGGGGGGAATGATGCAACCATTCTTCGTGGCCAATCGTTCGTGGATTGTGTTTTTAACGGGAGTGGTGGTGGTAGTGGCGAGGAAAAAGTTCTTTCCACGGGAGAGCGCGACGGGGCCTGTTCAGCATAATTCTTTTGCCGTAAGTCGTACGGTACTGTCAGAAACCGGGCTGAGAGATTAAGAGCATGAGCGACAGACAGAAATGTTGGGGATGGAAGGGAGAATTTTATGAAGAAGACGTGTCAAGAGGTGGAAGAGGGGATCGGGGTATTAGTCATGAAAGGTTTTTTCGTGTTTGCCGTGTTTGCCGCGCAGTACTTACTTGACTTGACGCCAAGACGCGAATAGCATTAACCTGGAACTGGATAAGAGGTTGATTTGCACACGAACGTGCATTTGTAAATAACTGTCTTTATTTCGTGGCCCCTTTTATGTTGCTGTGTGTTGCTCGGTCGGCAGTTGCTCTGCGCGTTAAGGGTACAGTAAGCATTTGTTCGTGCAAATTGAGCATTTAGAGTGCGATACTTTTTTTTGTCTTTAGAATCATGATGTCACTTGTAGCATTCCATGGTATGTAGGTCAAATACGCGAAGAGTGCAAGGAAGCAAACTCGAGAGTTTTCATCATTTAAAGCCATGTCTCCGTATTGCTCCTGGTTCTATTAAACAATAATAATTTTCCCCATGATGAATAATTTTTCCCAGATATTTCATAATCTTAAAGGCCTGATATAACTGGAGTTTAGTGAAATTTTCTTAAATAACACGTTAACTTAAAGCAACATAGTCATGGTACGTTTCCTAAATTTGAAAATAATTTAGATTAGATTAGTATGCTTCTATCTCCATATGTGATTGAATAAAGTATTTTATATGTTTGCGTCAAAGTAATTATAATCTCTTATTAATTATCAGTGGTTTTTAATGTTTTGAAGTAAAATGTGGCTATTTTAAAAGACCAATTAGATATATGTTTTTCGATATGATTTATTCTAGTCTTAAGAAGGGACATAGACGAATTCCATTTCTTCTCTAGATCATTTCAATATAAAATGCCTAGAAGCACACATCACACATTTGTTCACTGTTATTCCTCTCCTTTAATGTCTCAGGAAGGTAGTATTGCATGCTAGGTACGAGCATATGAAACTATTAACAAATATCTGTGCCATCGCTTAACCGTCCTATTGCATCTGCTGTTGACGCTAAGGTGATGTTCATTTTGTTCATTGGGAATATCGTGGTTCATACATGTCAGGGGTTGGCAACTTTATAATATGTTGTGTCTATTTGATCGCATCAATATTCCTGTATACAGTTAACGATTTTATAAAAAAAAACATACATTGTTCAGATGAAATATCTAAAATATTTAAAAGGGTAAAAGAACATGTGATATAAAGTATCAATGAAATTGATGACATCCGTTTTGCCTTATTTTAAATTAATATACTACAAATTAATATCCTAAAAAACAAATAGTATAATTGGTGCAAAAATTTAACTATGCTTTACGCGCTGTTCTCGAGTTAAAGGGGTTTCGCTTCACTCACTTGTTTGACACAATTACGTATGAATTACAATTATGTAATAATTGAAAGAATATTGTGCGTGCTGCCTTTCAAACAATTAATGTACTAACTAAAAGTTGCAAGTATATTCTAGATTTATCTTATTTTACTGATATTTCTCGGTAAAACTTTGATAAGAAATTTGCGCGTCTATTTGAATTAAGATGATGGGTTTAAATAGTGGTGCAATTTGTAGGGTTAAGTTTTACGAAAAAATACATATTTTCCTGAATGCTTCGTTGTACCTATGGTGGTGATATGGTTCCTATAGTCGTCATATTGTGTTCCTATAGTGCTGGTAAACAAAGATACCTCAAACACTGTGTATAATATAAACGGAACTTAATTTTGAAGTTATTTTCATATGAATAACTGGGATTACTGCCATAATTTCATTGAAAAAAAAAATGAATAAATTTGAGTGAAGAAAATATTGACTAAAGTACTGAATAACGACCGTAGTCTACCCACACAGGAAAGGGTGTGCTTGATTCGAAGTCGACTTTTCACTCAACCAGTGTGAATTGTGAAAAAAATGTGAATTTAAGCCTTTTCGATTTTGGTAAATTACTTACAGGAAATTCATTTTAAAATTGAAACATTAAATTAAAAATAAAAGCCGTTATAATTATATTAAGAT
The DNA here is from genome assembly GCF_943734735.2 of Anopheles gambiae. Lineage (NCBI taxonomy): Eukaryota > Metazoa > Arthropoda > Insecta > Diptera > Culicidae > Anopheles > Anopheles gambiae. Next base: position 45,213,939 of record NC_064602.1, on the reverse strand, counting down.
TCTATTAATTATTCTATTATTAAGTCCGGAAAAAATCTAAAATGTCCTTTTTTACTGATTTTATAACTATAACCACTATATGAACAATACAGGCATTGTGTACCTATTATGGCACTGTGGTAATGCACTCTTGAAAATGCGATGATCAAAAGCGATGAATTTTAGTAAATCATTAACATTTCATAAAATTTATATTAAAAACAATAATTGCGTTGTTTTGTGGTATTTTACTGGATTTTTTTGTCACTATGTTACAGAATGGTTCAATTTAACATTTAAAGCCTTTTTGAAAAACCAGAGAACATTTAACAATAACATAAGTAACTTAATTACTCTTCAACTACTGTATGGAGCGCATTTTAGTTCAATACCACTACCATTGGTACTACCACCACTACAGATACGTTTAACCTATATAGTTTTTTCACACCTTATAGGCAATTATTATAAGTAGGGTAAATGTATTTTGGCTTAATGTTATAGACTTGGATGTATACAACGTTATAGACTTGCATGAATATAACGTTATAGACATATCCCGTGGTGTAGTAAAATAACATGCCCGTCATGGGTTCATGTCCCGTATAGAGCGTGTCTCTAATACATAGGAATGACTATCTTGGTAATGAAAATAGTGTTGCCTATGATGTTATTCCCGTATGGTTTGTGTTAGTCTCACAATTTATTCATCGTTGCCATTTTTTTTAAATTATTCGTACGTTGTATAGGAATCGTCACATTGAAAATAAATACAAATTGTGGAAAACACCGAATAAATGGTAAAACGAAAACAAACAAAAAACATTTAACAAGAACAGAAGAACGTTAGATCTAAAGTTTTTAATTCCGTTTGAACAGATGTGTGACATGTGAAACCAGTGGAATGTGTCAAGTGAAGAGAAAGTAAATAATTAAACAAAGGTGAATTAATTTAAAGGGTTCCGGTTCACAATACTGTGACGGTGTGTGTTAAATATTTAAATACTGATAGCAAAGTCCATTTTTTAGGTTTTGCGTAAACCAACGCTATGGTTATAGTAGCTAAGGAAAAGCATCTCCTCGATCCTTTTACCTAAGCTGTCAGTGCAGAACGCATTTGAAGCTACTCCTTCCTTACTCCCCACCATGACTTCTCTACGGCGCCTTCCCTATCAGACGCTTCTAAGGGCTATGAAATTGATCTTCATTACACGTTTTCAAAAACAAAAAAAAAGGTTTCACTATAATCGCATAAAGCAGAATTTAAATAAGGGCGTAAATAATCGAGGCACATCCTATAGGTTCTTACCTTTCTCGGCTATGGCACTGATTTATTCCCCCAAAAACTGCTGAGCAGCAGCAGCAGCAGGAATAGCACGTCGAAGCACAACACACACACAAAAATATCACCTCTAACGAATGCGGTATACGCTTTCAAAACACTTGCTACACCTCCTTCCATTGGACTGTTTACGTCGATGCAGGTGGGCGCGCATTCGTTTAGTTCGGAAGGGGAAACAAACCGATGAAAACCGATACCGGTCAGGTGCCAAACGGCGGCCCGCAATATGGTTTGCTGCCAGCTTCGATCTGCCACCGCGCCATGCGTTGATGGATCGCTGCTGGGGGAACCACCGGTACGGCTCTGTGTCCGTGCGATGTCGAAGGTTATACTGTGCGCGGGTGACGAATGTTCGGTTTCGTTTTCGTTCATCTTTAACAGCATCAGCGAACATATCAAGCGCTTGCCCTGCTGTACCAAACGCATGCTTCAATAACCGTAGCTCTCTCTGCTCGCTCTCTCGCATACACACGTTCACTCTCACTTTTGTTGCTGGAGAGAAGCTCAAACTTCCCTCCTCTCATGCGTATGTATGTGTGTGTGTGAGGTGGTATACTCTCCCGTTAGTGGTTGTGCGGGAAAACTCACTGAAGCGGGAAAACTCACCCGAACGGCGATTGAACCTGAAAGGACACGACGGTGGATTTCAGTTTTGTGTTGACGTTTGGCGCGCGTAGAGCAACCACCGAGCAGGCGAACCGCTTCTACGCTGGCTGTTGAAAGGCTGCGTTTGTTGTGCCTACTGGGTAAACCAGGGTAGAGGAGAATCGGCCATAGTTGACAGTGGAAAATATCATCTACATTTTACATGCTTTTTACATAAACAAATCACCGTGCGAAAGTGTAAGCAGCCAGCAACGTGAACCCATTGGAGTACTACAGGTGGTTTAGTCAAGTTTAGTGGAGGTGCAATAAAAAAGTTTTTCATCACCACTCTTCTGCTTCTGCTCAGACATAACAACGTGTGGACGGGGTTGGTTTGATCAGTCGATAGTTTATCGTACTCGTCGAAGTCGAAGTTTATCAAACAGTCTCATCGGCAGGCAGTTCGGTTCGGTTCCGGTAGCCAGACTAAACAAAGCGACGTCGATAATCTGCTCCATCCTCAGAGATTCCTCATTTGGAAAACTCCAGCCCCTCCATGGCGAGCGCTGGCGAAAAGTGTGAGAAAGTGCCCGCCAGCGTTATCATCACTTGCTAACAGTGAGTGAGGAGTGGAAAGAGTAATAAAAAGGCTACAAAAAAGGAGAAATCTGTGTGCTGGAAAGTGTGTGCTTTTGGAGAAAGGAAAATCGACCGACATTGTGGGAAACGCGTGTGGCGAATAGTGTGTTGATAAACAAAGCGTGAAAATGTAACTTTTGTGCGAGTCAGAAGATAACGTGATACTGAGTTTGTTTGATTTTGTTGTTGTTGTTGCACTTGGTTCGTGTTAAGTTATTCCACTGGAAATGAATAATATTCACCATTGAAGCAACATCCAAAGCAGTGTGGCATGAATCCAGATTTTGGTTTATAGAAATTGCTTTCAATCGTTAAATTTCAACGGAAATCATTTCAAATTCGGAGGTTTTTGGAAAAAGAAAATCGTTCAGCTGTAATAAGGATAATATAAGCAAGTTTGTTTTTGGTACGGTGGTTTAAGCTTAATGAAGATTTAATAAAACAATTGTAAGGGGCTTCCAAAACCATAAAAAGGTAAAGGCGCGGAACGGATACACACTTAGCAAGTGTATGCTTTCTGGTGACTGAAAGTCCGGACTGATGAGATTTTAAAGGATATATTTAAATTGTAGGTAAGTAAAGCGATTTACATATTTTTATCATTTCAACATATCCGCTTGGATTTGGTATTATATTTTGGGTCTCAAGACAAATGTTTGTTTTACTACTATGCCCATCTTTTTATGTCTACTAAGGCAACGACTAGAAAATACTTAAATTTGTTGTTTATGCTTATTTTAATCACATAATGAAATGGGCCTAACATAGCCTTAAATATTTTTCATAAAAAATACTGCCGAAAGCAGTTAAAATGTGGCGAAAGAGTAATTAAAACGAATGGAAATGTATTTAGCTGACTTTAATTGTTCGTATTTTACAATAATGTTACATTTGACCTTTTCTGTGATAGGCCAACTTTCGCATTTAAACTTCGTTTAGCTTATTAATAATAAACAACTTTATCATAAATATTTTTATAGCCTTTTATGGGTAGTTCTGCGACTTGGTGACATCTTAAGCTTTGAACAATGTTCAGAACGTTGAACAAATTAATTAATTTTCCATTCGGCATTTTTAAGAGGCGAGGGACGAGATTTATCCAAGTGATTACGCGCAGTCCCTAAGCCGTTCGTCCTTGTGCTTTATGCCATTCATTTGATTGGATTCGAACGAGCTGATCGTCAAATGGGCACAATATTGGGCAACGGCTTAATTTAGGAGCGTTCAAAGAAACCCCTTCCTGACAATAGCTGACCAGCGCTCAGTCACGAATCTGTCCATCGGTCCCTCGTCAGCAGTGCTTAGTGCTAATTGTCAGATGACACCTCGGGAAGACATAAGCTGTAGCAGCGTGAAAAAACCTGGCTAACGGTAGCGGTGCAGTACAGAACGAGAACGAGTGTCCATTTTTTCCCGTCACCCATTGCCCCCGGGAGGGCAATGGTCAGCCTAATGGCTAATGGTGTGTGGCTCTCTAAAAATAAATGTAGTTTCTCTGAACCATGGTCTAATCTGGGCATTGGTTGCCGGTGGTACTACACGATGTGACGATGTGGATAAATTGAACCATCGATCTAGTTTTCTATTTTCGTTTGCCTTTCGTAGTAATGCGATTGTGGCAGATCGTTGCTGTCCATCAAGGCAGGTGGCATAAAATATTAATCCCGATATACGACACCACGTGAAAAAGGTGCGCTACTGTTGGTGCGTAATTATAGGTATTGGGGAAATATCAGAAAAAAATAAAGCATGGAGCATTGCGTCGTATTAACAGGATAAGTCCCCCTACAACAAAACTAATCGTAATAATTTGGAACAATTTCGTCATGTTGTGTTAACCACCCGTCATCAAACGTTGTTCAAATAATTATTTAAACCTATAAAAAGGTACTAACATAGATTTTGAAACATTTGTCTAATATCATTTTTGGGATGATGAAAGAGCCCATAAAGATGAAGTGAATCGACAACGCTTTCCTCTTTTCAAATTGTATTTTTTTCCTTCTGCATTTTCTACTCTTTTTATTTTCATTAAGCTGTAGTGTGTTAGCGTCCATTTATTGCAATATAGCACACAATCCTGCAGATGATCGCGGGTAGATGAATTCAAGCAGTAACAAAGCTATGGTAGAAAAGAAACCCAACACAGATACCCGGATCATCCTTTTTATTTTCTTGTTCGACGTTTTTCCATTATTTTCCCATGTTTCCCAAGCCGGTACCAGCCATGCCGGTCATACTTGACCGGCGGCACAAGGCTGCGACTAAATTATGCTACTATTTTTAGCACGCCCTAGAAGACTGAAGCATAAGCTACAATCCCATCCCTGGAAATCCACTTAAAACTCGCCTGGCGAGCGCGAGCGTGCGTTGAACATTGCCGGAAGCATTTTTTACTCTTCTTTTCGCTCTCTTTGTCTCGCTAGTTGTTTCTCCTTTTCCTTATCATTCGTATACGAGTTTGGATGGGATTGGAACAAGTAGAAAAGAAATACCTACATACATACATACATATATACAAAAAGTTTACCCGTGGCATCTAACCGCCAGTCGCACGAAATGTTGTGGAAAACATGAACACGCTGATACGCCGAATGGTTTGGGAGCTTTTGGAATCTTCGGTTTTTTTCCAGCAGAGAAAGAAACACTGTACCAGAGAATCAGGAGAAAAAGCTCTTTTCCGATTCCACGTTCAAGGTTTTTACGAGGCGAATGTCCCATATCGCTGTACATTTATCGTGGTGGAATTATGCGACATCAGTCGTATAAGCGGCAAATGAAGGAAACATTTTTTTTTTCGGTTGTCACCATGCGATGGGCTGTACATTTATTTCTAAATAAAAATAGAACTTGCTATAAAAAAGAGTAATAGTACAGAAAATCTATGGGAAAAGATGGTGTTACTGCTGTAAGAGGTTCTTTCTTGGTTGGGAATTGTTGCAGGTGAAATGTTTTTTTTTGCCGTCATCACACCTCACCATTTATCTTTGCATGTGTATACCAATACCAAACCTCAAACCTCATGGAGATCGATTGAAGATCATCGGTAAAGGTAAACACGTATCCTTCTCACCAAATCGTTGGCTGATGAATCAGCCGAAATCGTTTCCTATGCTGTTCGCTAGCTTTCTACGCAACGTGCGGGAAGACGTTCTCTTTGCTTATTTCAACCATTGATCGGAAAGTGTAGTGTAAATATAATAGCGGAAATAGAAATGGCCACTTGCGCGTGATATCCTTTCCATTCGCAGGATACTGTAATTCAGCCGCGATTAACTCAGAAACTTGATTTAGCATCATTCAATTGGAATTTCCGGTCGTACAAGGTTCTCATCGGATGCTATTTACCACCACTGAAAAATAGAGCTGGTTATTTATGCAAACATGATTAGATTATGTAGTTTCCTGAACAACGTACGGCTCGCCATTCCGATGCTCCGGTGGTCTATTCGATGGAAGTGCCGGCTCCTACAAAGTCGGACGGTTTTCATTCCTATCCCTAACGTTCATCTGTAGCAGGCTATCTGGTTGCATAGTATAATAAACTAAAATTAGATTAAAGTCTGATATGAGTTAATTAGATCGATACACCAACGATAATGAAGAAGAAGAAAATATTGATTTAAAACACTTTTCTTTTAATTACGACACTTTGACCTATATAAAAACATTCTAGATATTTATGTGTAGCATGCAGCAAAAACACTGACCATCTTTACCAATGATTCAGCACATGTTTTATAAAACATATTCACGATTATATGTTAATCTGTCGATTTGTATATTTTTGTATCTTATGTTTTGATAATACTATAAATTTTCCAGTACAGCTGCCGAAGTGTGAAAATAGATAAATATACGAAACAAATAATACAAATTGTTGTACTCGATCGGAGGCAGTAAAGAATTGGGGTAGCAAGTCAGGTGACTTTTTCTTCTTATTCTACTACGAGACCTCGTTAAAGCCATGTAACTAATAAAGCATAAAACAGGAGTCAGTCCTTGTTACGGTTGGACGGTCCATTCCAGACTTGAACCCACAATGGGCATATAGTTAAGACGTGCAGGTTGACGACTGTACCACGGCTTCGCCCATAATATATGATAAAGGCCGACTAAATTTGAACTGCAGTCCTTAACCTCTATTATAAGGGAACAATATTTGTGAGCTCTCTTACTCTCTCTTTCTTTCTCTCGTGTATTTTGAGGGATATTTGTCTAAAAATAAGCTCTATCAAAGGTATATACAGCTACCAATTCGTTGCTGCCAGGCAAGGTCGCTGAATGATTATTCCATTTGGTATTTTCCACCAACGCCAAACTACCAAAAAACAAAATGCGCGACAACCTTTCAGAGAAATAAATCCTTCCCATTTGCAAAACTGAAACAAATCTGTAATGGATTAACACGCAAACAAAAACTCTCTTTCTCTAATATTTGTTTATTTTTCCAACCTGTTCAAATTCCAGCGGTAAAAGTAACAAGCATGTAATTTCTACCTTTGAAACACCTACGCATGCAGCTCGCCAAAAACTACAGCCAGTTGCGATTTGGCTGCAATATTCCCTTTCAGTTGTAACGGGTGTGCCACAATGGTGATTCAGTGTGAAAGGTGGGATAACGTTACTCATAGCTTCTTTTTGGCTTTTTTTAACTTCACAATTCTATTTTTCTTCTGCTCCTGCTTTGTGGCTAATGATTGTAATGGTGTTGTTATCATGCCAAATTACCTTCGTGTAGGAGGTAAGCGTTGCTAACAACTGCATTTCCAGTACAAGTGAGAGTGTATGTCAAGACGATAATATAAACATTAGAATAGTTCGTGCGTTAGGTTAAGTGCTACTGTAAACACGTGTCGTGCAATTTTCTTTTTATATCGTATGATGATAAATCTTCTTCAGATCGAGATATCGTCCAATTTTTACCGTATAACATCCTCAACAGGTTGCGGATGTGCCCACTACGGTCAGTTCCGATTACTGCTTACTTCTTGGAACTTATTATCGACGGCCTTTCTATCACTCAAGCAAGCCCTGAATGTCCAATCATACCTAGCTACGCTGGTAAACAGCACCACCTTTGCACAGGGAATTTATCGTCTAATTGAATTCTGCTTCCTGGAAACTTGGAAATAGAGAAGCAGTTGGTTCTTAAATGAGAGAAATATGTTGTATATGATTTGCGGCACACACTCACCGACACGTACAAAAACGCAGATGTGAGTGTGTGTATTCGGGTGTGTACGTTCTCGGAAACATGGGCAAACAAGGAACCTTGCTCGTTGGAGAAATTGGTAACAGTCACCCGAGTGCCATAGTAGTATCGCCTGAGAGTGGTTTTCAAGTGAGGCCTTTTTCTTCCGGTTAGAGTAGGACGTGGTTCAATTGAGACGAAACTGAAGGTTTCGAGTGGTTGCCGAGGCTGGGTAGTAGTTGAGGTAGGGCATGTTCCGAGAAGATTTTACTCAAACCACCCTCGAACCGGGCAACCTTTGCCGTACCACTCGATTGCAGCCATTCAAATGAACTTCGTTTATGACAAGATTTCTCAGGAAAAACGAATCAATTCCACTCACTAACGATGGTAGCAAAGAGGAACGTGAAGTTTTCGAATAGTCACTTGGCTCGAAGTGTTCTGGCGTTAGATCAATCTTTAACAGCTTTATCCAGTAATCTTCAACAGACCGTTGAACCTTCGTTGCTGTATGTGCGGTGTACATAATCAACAAAAGCTACCCAGCAACCACGACAGCATGTGGTTCGGAAGTTAATCTGACTACAAATCAGCATGACAAAACGATTCTGTGTGTTCGCTTTCCAGGGGCGAGCTAAAATGAACTTCCCGTTGGCATGGCAAACGAAAATCACTTTTCCTGTAGGTGGTCTCCTGATGGGGCGAGCATCCGAGCAAGCAAGCATCCTATCGATTGCCCGACAACATAATGTGCACTGGACAAAATGATCGGGCTAAAAATAACGCTCTAGTTTGTGCTATTTTCGGAAACGTTTCCATCGCTCTCGAACGTAGCAAATGCAGGGCAAAACTGCTCCCACACACTGCTGACTGCTCGTTGGCTACCACCGAGAGGCTGTGACAGATAGCAGTGTTCGTATCCAGCTCCACGACGGGCCAGGCGGCCAGAGGTTGGCGAAAAGCAACAGCCACTAGTTGGATGCTTTTATGGAGCATTCTCTGTTTGGTGGATACATTCAGACAAGTGCACTGTAGGCTGAAGAGCGACACATTTACGGCTTGCATGTGGATGAAGGGCCCAAGCATGCCATGTTGCGCTATATTTGCGTACATGCTCGGAGGTGGCTGCTGTTGACGGGATGCCACCCAAACGCTACAGACTTTATGTCATGTTTCGCTCCAGTTGCAACGGAAAGATGGTCTCGGGGGTAGATTGGTAGAGGGGCATGCTGAGCTTGTCATCTAATTCCTTGTCTCCTCCGCCTGGTACTGGAGAATGCGATGAAAGCTCATATCAGTAACAGCTACCCAGCGTTCATAATGATTCACCTGTAGTGGGCAAATGATGAGGGAAAGCTTCATTGGAAATCAGTTAAATGGTTGTGGTGAGCGTATGCTGTGTAGGATGGCACGTACACATCACACAGCAGTATGCAACTTGCCCCGTAATGTATGAAGTGGCGTGTAAAGGGTGACAAGACCAGCCGAATGGTATATCATTTGGTGGAGATCGTAGGGAAATGTTTCCGTTTTAGTATTGTGTTTGTGTAACGTTGGTTTGATGGTATACTGGACATCGCATCGTTTTTTTCTTCAGATAATCCGTTTTCTGGTAGATGCACATTTACAATCCCAGTCTTTACATCTTGTAAGCATGAAGCGTTTTGTACTATTTAACAATAAGTATTATAACCAATTATAACCAATGCCAACCAGATATGGAAAATACAACCCGGATGAAAAATATATATTTCCACTAAAATCTCAGCATTCTGGCCTAAACGAACTAATTGGGAAATCTCTTGAAATAAACCTTGAACCAATTTCGCAGATATGGCAACTTGTTAAAGGATATGCAAATTGTAATTTGCAAAGTTTGTTGAATCATAAATTGAACCGTCATACCTTCCGCCCTCGTGGTTTATTGAAAGATAAATGCTTTCAGACTCGTAAACGACCGACCTTGTTTCGGATGTCCTCGAAAGTAAGCTCTCATTCATTAATTATTCTCAAACCAAAGTTCTTGCTCCCGTAAGAAATGAATGTAAACGATCTTTAGCTTATGCTTATGTAGCTGTGTATGTCTGTAATATTTTAACATACATGTCCATGTATATGGTGGTTTACTAAACTTAATTCTGACGGTATGTTAAGGACAGAAATGTTCGCTTTGAAATGTCATATTTCGTTGAAATGTCATATTTAAAAGTTTTACTCTAGGCAACAAAATTTTCAAATTGTCATTGGCACCATTTGTAAAAATATACCCATGTGACCTATGTGATTTATACGGTTGATAACGACTATGAGGTAAAAAGGATAAAAAAGTTTGAAAATGTTTGATTGGAAGTTATTCCTTGTATGGATCTGTTCATATGATTGTGGAAAATATCAAACTCAATAAAATAGTTCCTGTTGAACATCGAAGAACAACTGAGTAGCTATTTATAGGGAAATGTTGTTTCTGCCTAGGTTTGTTACAGACATGTGCTAATAGAAGTGGCTTATTAGATAGGAGCTATTTTCTGTTGAGTTCAGAATACGGAAATTACAAATTAAGTTCAATAGAAGATACTTTAATTCAAGACTTATGAATTTTCTGAAATGATGATTGTGTCTATCAGATATTACAAATATGTCCTAATACCTAGTGATAAGCTAACTTTCTCCATAAACCTAAAACTCAGCCATTGATAAAAACTCAGTAAAAATAATATGTACATCCAGTAGCACTGACCGTTTGATATCGTACTTATGGAAGCGTTAATTAGAATCTTTTAAATGATGAATATTTATAGCCCGCTGGACTGCTAAATTGAAAGCAGGGGGCCAGTTCAGGGAAGCTAATGAAATCTGACCAGTGCTTTGTAGTACGTGCAGTAGATACGATCAGGTGGGCGTACTAATTGCCATACACATAATTAGATATGATTATTATGATTTTGATTTCCGTTTCCCGCACAAGAAATAAGTTGATTGGTCATATTTGCTTAGGAAATGAGCGAAAAATGCGTTGCAAGAATAGCTTTCCATAGCAAACACATAGGAATAGGTTTCTTTCATTAATATCTTGGCGTTGCTCGAGAATTACATATTCTACCCATGTACATCTGTGTTATCAGTACTACTTGTTCGTTTCTCACGGCTTCTGGAAAGAAGAACTTTTCTAAAGTTATGATTAACCAAACCTACCATATTTGGCGGAGGTATCATTTTTCGTTCGGAACTCATCAATACCAAATGTGCTGAAAACAGACGCACTGTGTCAGTGTGGTATTTTTATACGTGCGAGTATGGTATGCATATGGTCAAATCAATCCACACCAAGTGGCATCTCTGCGCGCCAAACGGTAGACAAACGCGTGGGAAAAGAATTACGTTTCCAATTTAGCTATTTTCGTGTAAACTGCACGACCAGACCAGACCGGACCCGGCGGCTTGCAAAATAAAGATCTTGTTTCTGCTATCGTCCGGCAAGACCAACTCAGTGGCCTTCCTTACTCCTTACCAATTCACCAATATAGGCGGCTTGTATCGAGCGTACGACTAGACCCAAGTAAGACATCGTCTATTGGTGAGGGAAGGAAAAAAAACACCAAAAGCGCCGGTAAACGATGAAAACCTTTTTCTCTTTCTTTTTCCAGTCATTGGACCACCCTCGCAGCTGTTGTCGTCAACGGTGCGGGATGGTTTGTTTTACTTTGAACGATTCGCGCAGGTACGCCGGGCTTGGGCAGGGTTGGTGGGCCGTACAGATCTGTCGTATTTTTGTTTTCGATTGCAATCGAAGAAAAACAAAATAAAACCGATACTCATTGGTGGGATAATAAAATGTGGTACGGCATCAACCCCAGCGACCAACCCGCGCCAATCGAATGTAATATTCTATTTCCACCGCAGTGCGTAATCAAGTTTTATGAGGTTTGTGGAGTCTCGTTTGTTTAGGTCGGGAATGGGACGGAAACGATTAAATTGGATTCAGTAGATCTTTCTGCACAAGTTTTTCGTACACAAATTAAACAATTACAAAATGGATCCCAAATTTATACATTACGTGATTTGAGTATTTGCTGTATGTTAATAGAAAAAATGGCAAGCAGCTTAAGTGCTTCTCAGAACACTTGATGTATAATCGGCATCGCTCTCGTTTGCCTCTTTACCACTGGTCATTGAACAATTCACTATAATTATAAGACTCAAGCAGCGTTTACGTAACGAACGACAATCTTTTCAACAAAACTGTGCGAAGCAGTACCATAGCGTCCTAGACTGCGGAAGCTGAACGCAAAGTACGCCTAAAGTAGGGCTCCCGGAAGATCATTTTCATAAACAAAAGCGTTCCACCGCGTTTTGTTTGAAGTGAGCGCGGACAAAGCCCGCTCTAATGGTGTATTGTTTCTTTCATCTCTCCAGAAAGCTTCGAAGCGTTTAAAAAATGGGAAAACAATTATGTACATCGCTACACTGGTTCCTGAAGCCACTGTATTTAAATCATACTTATATCTAAAAATACACAATTCACGCTGATAACTTTTCAATGCCATTCCACGGTTGGAAGCTTGATAAGGGCTGGTTTGGGCAGTGGGCACACGTACATCTTTTGCCAATCGCTACTTTTCCCGGCCAAGCGGCGTACGAGCCGTCCGCGACGCCCTACGCGGCTCCAGGCTTAATGAACTTGTCGCAAATAGATTGGAAAATTTTAATGAAATCCTCATCGCCCACTCGGTTCGCCCGAGTGAGTAACACCCAACGTAAAACCCCTTTGCAGTGGTGACTCACCAACCAGGGGCCTGGGGGATGATAAGATTCTTAATTCAATTTGACATCCTTTACCGCAGCGACAAATTGCTTTGAAATGCTCCGCCAGGAAAGAACGTGGGATGCCCACCCACCGAGCTGCCATTCCACGGAGGGAAAGATTAATTGAATAAATCAAATTTTGCACAACTTTCGATCGGTTCCAACTAATTGGTGATGCAAAGAAACCCTTCCCTGTCTCGGGAATGTGGTTTGCTAAGAGGAAAATTAATGAAAGCAGCAAGTCGCAAAAGGATATACAAAAAGGCCGAGCCGTGACAGGCTTTTAAACCAAGCAACTTGTATTAGCCATTTCCTTGCAAGAGTTTACTTTGTTCTATCTACGATCGTAAGGAAAAACACAATTTGCATTTTTCTTGTTCATTTACCACTATCTCTACTATGTTGTACCACTCTATAGTGTGCATGCTACATAGCACCATTGCGTAAATGGCATGATTTCATTAAAAATGTTTCAATTCAATTTCCATCCACCTTTCCAGTGTTGACCAATATGAAGGCAGTGCCGTACATAAAATGAAAAAAAAAAACCTATAAATTTTGCGCTCCTGAGCGATCGATTGCGGTTGAATGGAGTACACGCTTCTCAGTGCAGTGAAGCATTATGTATCCTTCCTTGTTACGAGGGGTTACCTTTTCGCGCACAACACCGAACTCCACCGGACGGGAGGGGGGAGGTGGGGAGGGGTAGTGATTTTGACGTGTTGGTGCCTCAGCATCCGGTAATAAATTGCCCCTTTTTGCTGAGAACGACAGTGGCCCCGTTACGTTATCCTTTCGATCCTGCGGTCCCTAGCGCAAAGTGTGGGATAGCGTGCGTTTCGACGTTAGACCGAGGGGATCGGGAGGCTGGTGGCGTAAGATATCGATTGTTGCTATTTATAGCCGGTTTCGTCGATGAAGTGCTATTGCTAATTTCTTTTTTTGTTGTTGTTGTACGCTCGGTATGACGAGAACGGAGATAAGCCGTGCTAACGACGACACGTGACGAGGAAGCGCGGGTCGTGAGGTAAGCGAATGATTATGTAGACGTCTTATGGCTTATGGGATACTTGTTGAAGCTGAAATAATAATGATTGCATCTTGGGTGAGTGTTAAAAGAGACGTAACGGCAAACGGCATCATCAAGCGCTGCTGGAAACTGGGGAGGTTTGCGATTAGGGTTTATTTCTGTTTTGCCCTGAATACTGGAAATTGAAATTCAATTGTATGATTACTAAAAGTATTAGAACATAACATGGTTTAAGCAAACGTTATAATACAAATTGTGTGGCTTTTCACCGGCCTTTAAGTCTTAAACTTGTTATTCCAAAAGTTCAAATAAACAATTTTCTACTACAGATAAAACTTTTACATTACGGTACAAAACTCTGCCACACACGTAGGGAACTCTTCTCTTTTTCTCGTAGGGAAAAAGTCTCAACCTAAAGCGTTTAACCCTGATTGATTGTACGATGGCCACTTGCTATTGCTGCAGTAGAATGGAAATCAACCAACTTACAGTATTCAGCAACCCTGCTAGTAAATGATGGGACCATTTTCCATCTGCATCGAAAGCAGCTTTCGGTGCAAAATGGCAAAAGAAGCTTTCAGCAAACTTCATGGTTCATTGCACGCCCGAGTTTCACAGTCATTTCCGGCGTTCTTTCCATTGCTTCCCGACCTCGATTACGGTTACGCAGAAGGGCTCGCAGCGTTCTCAGTAAATCACTGCTGCTGAATCCATAGCGCACCATCGTGGATGGTGGTAACCCACTCTAACCCATAAGTCCTGATTTCTCCAGGGAACCACGGTGGTGAAACGGGCAGGGTCGAAAGGAGAAGAGAGAAGTTAATGCTAGGAAAAGTCCATCGGAAGCTTTTCTGTTTTACAAGCAGATTTTTGTTGCTTGTTAGAACTGAAGGTAACGAAGCGTTGGATAATGATATCGAAGCATCGCTCCCCATCTTGAAAGGTCATTGAGGGCTTAAATCATTCAGACATCAAGGGAAAAAGGATAAATTATTAATTTGACAGAACAGCACGAATGGTTAGTAAAGACAGCTAAAACTGTTTTAAAATAAATTGTTTGTTGAAATTATGTAAATGTTCATCTCTCTGCCTAATTTTATGTGCTGAAATTTTCATTTTTATGACGATAATTTAATAGAAGTGTGGATTATACATTGGTTGACTAAAACTTTAGGTTTAATTTATGTATTGAATATGTAAAAAAAACTTAAACTTAAACTTAAATTCCATCTAAATTGATTTGTTCCGTACGATTTAATTAAACTTTTTCTTTCTCTCTCTCTCTCTCGTTTTGCTCTCTCTTTGTCTCTCTCGTCTTGCTCTCTCTTTCTCTCTCTCTCTCTCTCTCTGACCAATTCTAATTAACCTTTTTACAAATTCTTTTTTTCATCCATCATTAACACACACGGTCAGCAGAACGGTACCGTTGACATGGCCAACGCTAAAAATAATATCGCTCATCCTTTTTCTCTCTCTCATAAACACGATTAATCTTAATTTACGCAGACACCGTGTCATGGTCGGTGAAAATTCGGCAAACCACTAATTCACCTCCCTATCCCCCCGTTGTTGCTTTATACTTCCACCCTTACTCCAGGGAAACTTTGCGTCCCAATGGGCCCCGGGAACATCGCATTTCGTTGGTAGTGTTTTTTTAGGTTTCATGATTTCCAGCTTTCGTTTGCAATGTGTGATCAAAATATATCGCAATCCCCTATCGTAGCGTAGGAGTATGGTTGGTCGATTTAGCGGAAGACGCGAAGAAACCCGTGTTATGCTTTCGCTGTAATCCTAACCAACCTTCGAGTTTAAGCTTCCTCGGCTCATGGCTCTTATCCGGTAGAGTCGACGGGTGTGGGCCGATAACTCTTGCTGTGTGAATTTGATTGATGTTCTGCTAGCGATTTAGTGCCGGCAGCATAGAGCGTACCGTATGGCGATTAGCGCTAACGCGGAAGAAGCACTGGGCGTCACGATGGCACGCAATATTCGCACAATATCGGTTGCCCGGTAATACTTCATCCGGCTGCTTGTTGAACGTGTAGTAGGTAAGGTTCATCGGCAAGTGTATTCAAGTGCTATCAAATCGGTGGAAAAGAGACCCAGGAAAAGATTATCGACGGTATAAGTGGGCGGCCGATCGAGTCCCCCACTCCCGCTCCGTACTGTTCTCTTGTACCATGTGTCTGTGTAGGTGCGTGAGTATATTTCAAGAGCCATCGCTAGGTCCAGGGTCTGGTGTGTGAGTGATTTCTTTCCCATTTCTGTTTAGCGCAAGAGAACATTGACAGCGACATTTGGCGCCCATTTTGAATACTCATTATTGCGTGATGAATGACTCCTAAATAGATGGGAGGAGAGAGTGGAAAAGTTGAATAATAAATTTCGTTTCTTTATGTATGAGCTAGAATCGATTTGGAGCGGAAAGTAAGCGGAAATCGTACTCAAACGGCATTTGCTAGTCATTTGGAGAAGTAGCAGACCAATTTTGGCAAAAGAAAAAAAAAACGCGTAACCTCTCTGACTGTAGATTTGAAGGGTATTCAAATTACATTTGCAGCAGTAGATGGGAAAATACTAAGTATAGCGAATGAATTTGTTAGTATCAAGTTGAATAATGCTTTACTGTGCGAATCCTTTGCTAGTCGCAATAAACTACACCTTTGCTACGCAGGCGATAGGTTTATACTGTACAAATGATGGTTTCAACAAATGAAAGCAATTAATTTAACCTTCAGCCTACATCCGGTGATAAATGAAACCTAGCCGTTTCACTGCAACGTTACTGCAAATTCGAGAAACCGGAAGTTTAAGCTCTTTCACAAAACCCATTCCAGCCTATTGCGTACAAACGGGTGCATCACATGGTCGGCTCTCACTGCTTATACCACAACAGACCAAGATTTAAACCAACGTCAGGCAATGGCGCAATCGATCGATCACAATACACACTTCCGTGTACATCACAACCGACGTCATTCGTTGAAGGTCCATATGTATCCACCACCATCTGCATAGGGTGTTTTGGTGCGGTGAATCACTTGCATCCAGCGATCGCAATCGTGGCGGTGACCTAAAACAGTACAAGCTTTTAATTATAAACATTCTATCGTCGGTACATCGGGCTGGTGCTAGCACCAAGCGCAAGTCTCGCGAAGGTTCGTGTGATGTGAAAATACGTACTTTTCATAGCAATATGGTGCATTAAGGAAATTTAAAACGGTTGCATTTGATCACTACAACATACAAGGATGAATTGCTGTCGCTGTGGGCTCAATTGTAAAGCATTTTTATTTTGCGATATTCACCACCTACCACACACGTTCCCATGAGGTACCATGCGTCTCCATCAATTTTCGGACGGGTTTAAATTAATCCTAGCCCAGTAATTAAATGCAACTATAAAATCGGATTTCTCATCATCTCGTTACCATCACCGTGTGGAACCAGCATACACAGGAGTGCATCGCATACTGCATCGGCATGATGATGGGATGCACGAACCACATGGTATGGTGATGATGCTATTTTTGATAAATCGCCTTGATCGGAGGAGCACACAAGCTGTGCATTTGCTCGTCCTCGGTGTGTATCAATCCTTTCGGAAGCGGACAAGGGTCGGTTTGATACTTCCAGCATCATCATCATCATTCAACCCGGCGGTTGTCATCGACCTTTGAGAGTTTCATTGCCGTTTTAACATCAGTGTTGGGCGTGAAATTGTGGAAAACACTTTTATGATCGCCGCTGCTTACGCGACGCAACGAGCGAACAAAAATAAAGCAATAAAATTGCGTGCGCGTATATAGTGCACGGCGTGGCACTAAAGCAACGCGGCGACACACGGGGTCGCGCGTGACCCACTCGATCGGCGTTTATTGGCGTCCCTGGAGGGATGGACACCATGAGGAGGGGTGGTGAGAGAATTTCACTTAAAATTCCCGCCACACCCTTTTGCTGCCCGGCGTGATTCAGCGAGCTGACAGTGCACGAATAAATTTGTTTTGAGTAGTGTCAAATCATATAGAAATTTATGATGGCCATCGTCGTTTGAAGAAGGCGTACTCATTTCGGGGCAGATGTCGCTGACTGTAAAGCTTTGTGTGTTGGAAGGAATGTGTTTGAAAGAAACGTTGGCCAAATGGTGTTGAGAATTACGGTTCCGTTATATGGGAAAAATGTTGGAAATCTTCCCGAGTTTTATCTCGGCAGTTGTCACATACAGCCTACTCGAGTTTTACAATATTTCCTGCAACCCTTTGGACATTGCACTGCTGCTCGGAATGAAACCAAAAATAGGAATATAACAATATTCTATTCAATTGTGTATCTCCCACTCAAATTACAGATGATTAATTGTCCAACATTGCTAAATCAATTAAATATTCAAATCATTAACATCTGTAACATGTTAGGTTCGATTAAATTTCATTTAATAAAATGTACGACACTGTAGCAAGTGGTGGTTGCTGTTCGTATGAAGACCCGTAATAGGATAACGAATCACCCAGCTGTACAGGCGATAAATTAGATGCACACATGTCTCTAACCAACTGCTAAAGTATGCGACCTGTATCGACCTACTTCATCCACGCTAGACGGCCAAAGGAGCCGATGAACCGACCAACCCACCGCCTAGAGTGAATCACTTGAAGGCGACAGCGTGGCTGACAGTTTAAATAAACACATCACCAGACGGGCAGGTCGCGCTGCGTCTAACGCTAGCTGGAGATCCACCCAGACTCGAGTGTGATCACACTGTGGACGGTCTAGTGTGCTGCAGGAAATATTAAAAAAGGCATACAAACTCACGAAGGAAAGAGCAGATTGGAGTCTTAAAGCCGTGTTGAGAAAGAGAGAGAGAGAGAGAGGGAGAGAGAGAGAGAGAGAGAGAGAAAGAGAGAGAAAAAAAAGAGAGATAGAAAAAAAAACAAAGCATCATCTTGTCGACGACCATTTGGCTGGCTGAGACGCTTGCGATGGTCCATAAAATCGCCAATCGAAACTATCGCGCCCAGAGATAGTACGCAATGAGAGTCCCACGCACACGGCGAGACAGCATAACAGGGTACGCAAAAGTACACGCAGAGAGACGACAGTCGCAACAAACATGACAGCCCCTCCTAGACAGCTGAGAAAGTGCGTCGCGTAGCGCTGGTGCGTCATCGTGTACGCAAAAAGCTTCCTAGTCTGGATTGTGGGGCTAGGGGTGGAGGGGGGGGGGGGGGCGATAGATGGGGTTGGAAGTACCCGAGCAGCAACACTTTTCATCGGATAAAGCACCGGGAGGGTGACAAGGAAATCTTTTCATCGCAATGCTCTACCAGTTGGTGGTACGTATCTTGTGTCTGCAGCGAGGAAGGATGAACTAGAAAAACAAAAATATAGAATTTTGTATAACTATAATAAAAACGTATCTTTGGAATAGAAGAAAAACACTCCCATTTTTGTTGTCGTTGGGGTGTTTTTATTTTTTTAGCGTACGAAGAAACCATGCAAATGTAAAATTATTCTTGAGAGAAGACACGATAGAAACCGAGTGTGAGCTGTAGGAAAAAGGGACAAAAACAAAGTTTCGAGCCAAACCCGTGGACACCCGTCAAAAGCAGCGACAATGGTTCGTAGCATCACTGTGCGTGGCAGTGCTTGGGGTGAAGAAGGGGGTTGGAAACACAAATCTTCAATATCACTGCTGACGTCATTGGTCGTTTTCAACGGGAGGAAGGTTAACGAAATGTGTGCACAGAGCATGTTTTGGAAGGTGGCGAAGAACACACACACACACATACACACACATACAGTAACGTGAGAAGTCTTCCACTTTGTTCTTGTGGCGTTTTCCGGATTATGTCGAGAGTTTGTCGATGGGACGTGATGGAGACAAGACGATATTTTGATTTTCCCAATGTCAGCCAGCGGACAGTGGTGCAGGGGGTTGGTGGAAAAGCGATAAATCATGCAAAGCGCAGGTTACGCGAAATCGAAAAAGGGAAAACGATGCTCTGTTTGGAAGATGGGTTGGGATAGCCGAAATCAATCGATAAAAGTGATAAAATTACATTTGATGTAAGTGAAAGATCTGTGCTCGGTAGCATTATGTAGCAAATATTTATGTTTGAATTTCACCAACGTACACAGAAACAATTCACACCAACACTCCCGGTATCTTGCTTTCCTGTTTCAAACAATTCAACTGCCAGAAGTTTCTCAACTACTAATTTTATGCATAATGATGTCAACTGCATAAATGTGATCCCACCAGCACACACAACACAACATAGTCCATCACCGAGCCATCATCTTAAAAATGCAAACTCACCTGAAACTCACCTGACTCAAAACAATTCCACCGGTTCGACTTTTTTAAGCCAACATTAAGTCATTCAACTGTACCTATGGAGCCAGTACTAAACACATTCAATATATTTTATCAAAACGTGAGAGGCTTACGTACTAAAACCTCTGAATGTTTTGCTAATACTGCAATCGCCGACTGGGATGTTATCGTTCTTACGGAAACGTGGCTAGATGACAGCTTTCCATCTGAGCTTTTGTTTGATAACAACCGCTTTAATACATTCCGTACGGATCGTTCTGCAGCAAACAGTAACAAATGTAGAGGTGGTGGTGTCCTCGTTGCGATCAATGCAAATTATGCTTCCTCTCTGTGCTCGACAAACACATCTACAATTGAATGCCTTTGGGTTCGAGTAAAAGTTCTTAATGTTTCGCTAATCATCGGATCATTTTATTTGCCTCCTGATCAATCAGCCAACATGGACACCATAAATGCATTCTGTAATTCATTGCACTTAACGAGAGAGAAATATAAGAATGACTTTTTTATTCTGTTCGGGGACTTCAATCAACCTAATCTTAAGTGGGATATCAACGGCAAATTTCCGACACTGAATCTTATGCTTACCCGACTATCCCCTACCAGTCAAGCTCTACTCGATGAACTAAGCTTTGAAGGTCTTCGCCAACTTAACACTGTTCTAAACCACAATAACAACATGTTAGATCTAGTGTTTGCGAACGACAAAGTTACTGATTACATGAGGCCAATCGAATTATGCATCGAAAGTATTGTTGAACCTGATGGACATCATCCAGCTTTACTTACATACTTCACGCTCCCGCAATACAGTGTGCCGTCATCTCAACCCCCACGTCAAGCAGATTTCAATTTTAGACGAACTAATTTCACTGATCTCGTTTCTGCACTTAACCAAATCAACTGGGACTCTATCGCTGACTATGACGACATCAACGACAGTGTGGCTGAATTTTCTTCTCAAATGAATGAACTGTATGAACAATTCATCCCACGGTTTAATGTTCGTGCTCATCCACCATGGACCAATTCTGCACTACGTTTGGCTAAACGTCGAAGATCACGGGCCCTTAAAAAACTGCATCGACTAAAAAACAGCACTAATCAAATAAATTTTGCTCGCGCCTCAAAAATATATAAGCAGCTGAACCGAACCGCCTACGCCAACTACGTCAGGAAAATTGAAATCAATATCAAAAGACATCCCACATCATTCTGGAAATTTGCTAAAGATAAGGAATCCTGTGGACGACTTCCTTCCTCGATGCAGTTTGAGGGAAACACCATTACCGGAGATGAAGAGTTTTGCAATGCATTTGCCTCATATTTCTCTTCTGTGTACACCAACAATTCCTCGGTTCCGTCTAACTCAACATCGGCTTTATCCTTCATAAATGATGAGGTTAATTTATGCACACCACTAATCAACGATGATGAGGTGGAATCTGCTATTTCGTTGTTGAAGCTTTCCTACGCACCTGTGCCTGACAATATTCCCAGCGCAATTCTCATTAATTGCAAGGCTGCTCTCATTCCCATACTGACCAAACTATTCAACAAATCCTTGCAATCGAAATGCTTCCCGCGTCTTTGGAAATCATCGTGGATGTTTCCTGTTTATAAAAAATCTGACAAAAGTAATGTGTGCAATTATAGAGGAATTTCTATGTTATGTGCGTGCAGTAAACTGTTTGAAAAGATAATGTCTCGTCATATGCTCCAAGCCTTTTCACCATTAATTTCTAATGTTCAACATGGCTTTATGCCGAAACGATCGATAGAGACCAATCTAATATACTTACTTAACTTTTGCCACTCCTATATTGACAAGGGCTTACAGGTTGACGTCATTTATACTGACTTCTGCGCTGCTTTTGACAAGGTCAACCACTTTCTATTGCTATCTAAATTATCAAAGTATGGTGTTCACACAAATGTTGTTGAGTGGTTAAGAAGTTATTTAACTGATCGTTGCATTAACGTTAAGATAGGAACTAGTTTATCTGCCACATTCCATAACTTATCTGGTGTTCCTCAAGGGAGTATATTAGGACCTTTACTATTTATTATATTTATTAACGATGTCGTGTTTGCTATTCCTTCTGTTAAATTGTTATTATATGCTGACGATCTAAAAATGTTCCTACCTGTTAAATATTCTGACGACTGTGAAATGTTACAAGACTCGTTAAACTATTTTTCTGCATGGTGTTTTAATAATGAAATGTTACTTAATGTTAGCAAATGTAGTTGTATAACATTCTCAAAGAAAAAAAATCCTATTATTTATAACTACAAAATCAATGAAGACAGCGTTCCACGTTTTTCTCAGGTTCGGGACTTAGGAGTTATTTTAGACAGTAAGCTTAGTTTATCTAGCCATTATCAAACTATCGTCACTAAAGCTCTTAAACTGTTAGGATTTGTCTTACGCGTCTCGGCCGACTTTAAAGATCCTTTCAGTTTAAAAACATTATACTGTTCTCTAGTCCGTCCCATCCTGGAATTTGCCAGTGTAGTTTGGTGTCCCCATCAAATCACATACATAGATAAAATTGAAAAAATTCAGAAAAAAATCACACGTGTTATGTTTCATCGTCTTCCCTGGTCAAACCAAATTCCACGTCCTTCGTATAATGTTCGGTGTTTACTATTTGGCTTAGAGACTTTACAGCATAGGAGAACTACGGCTCAGATAATTTTCATGCATAAATTATTAATTGGAGATTTTGATGCACCTGACATTTTAAATTTTATTTGCTTTTCTACTCCCTCTAGAGGTCTTAGAAGTAGAGAGCTACTAAGAAGCCCTTTTAGATCGACTGGTTTTGGTGCCAATGATCCACTGCTCAAAATGATTGATGTGTATAATAGGTTAGGGTTATCAGCAGATTTCAATCAATCCGTTAGCCAGCTGCGTCAGCATATTCAAGTTAGTTCTAGGGCCATAATTTAAACTTGTACACTGTAAGCATTAAGTTATTTAGGCATACTGCCCGATAACTTTGATTTAAATAAATAAATAAATAAATAAATAAATAAATAAATAACATGGAGCAAAAGCGGTTTAAAATTAAAAGACTTACTAAATGAAAATTGAATAATCTAACATTTTAAGAAGCTGAAATTTGTAATATGAAATAAAAGTGTTTAAGTTAATTTGATTACAGAAATAAACTTAAATCACATGGTATGGAATATTTTACGTAAATTATAACCCATTGGTAACAGTTAAATAAACAAATATTTTTGTATGTAAATATTGAAACAGTTTCCCTACTGTACTGACCTTCGATCGTTTCGCTAGCATTTGTTAATGAATACATTAATCGTGACAAATCAGCATGTATTTTATGCAACGTTCTGTACTCTGTTCCATACACGTACGCGTTTGGCGTCTTGCAAATGACTGAACCTATTATCGCTTAAAAAGCGGTAAAAAAAGCGCAACTGCATGGTGCAACTCACGTTTCGCCGCCCGAAACGAACGCACCAACAAAATTCAAACAGATTTCGTGGAACATTGCCAGCACCAAATACGCTCACTTGTGGCTGCCAGGGTTGGCCGCATCGCGGTTTGTTCCCGGGAGAAGGATTAGAAATTTCCCGATTGGCGTCATTGGCTGCGATTGGCATGGGGCGCGATATTGAAACGAAGCAGATCGCCTACCGCCTTGCTTGCCGAGGGTCGCCATGGTGCAATTTATTCGCTTAAATCAATCAAAAATTATTTACCCTGACAGGGTTCATCTGTTGCGTGTTTTCACTCGTATGGTGGCCATATAACCGTTTACCACCGGCGAAACATTCGTATCGTTTTCGTTTAATTCGTTTACGGAGCCACTTTTCTTGTTCAAAGAAACATTCAACACGGTTTACTTCAAGGGTTGTGTTTAGGAAGGGTTACATAAAGGGGACAGCAACGATTGAGACAGGAAATGAAGAAAACCCGATCGATCGAAGTGCATCGAAAAGGGCAAACAAGTGGTAAAACATGGGCAAATCTGTTGTCGATTGATCGTGCTTGAGCATTTGCACTTGTAAGCCAATACGTTGCCAATACAGGATGGGTCGCCAATTTCTGGGACCAAGATGACACGGAAGCTTGGCTTTATTTTACACCCTATCCTCACTGGTGTGTTGGTTGCTGGCTCGTACCGATATTGAATGACGTTTGAATAAGCTAATTTAGCATGATGTCAGAGCGCGCCGCACACGAAAGGTGAAAGATGCACTAGGGCACTGTGACTGTGACAACGAGATCGAGACCGCGCTTCGATTGGCATTTCCGACCCAACTTGCACCATCAGTTGGACGGGTGGCCGGTATGTCCATCCGAGCGGGCTGGCGAATGCTCATTTACGTTGCAGCTGGAGCGGGAAAACGTTTCGCTACCGGGTAGCAATAGTTTTCCATATCGTGTGAGTAGTTTTTTGGCAAAGGAATAAAAGGAAGAGGCAAGATCAGCATGTCTGTCGCTGCTGAAGCTCGTTTGAGAGCTGTCGAGAACGAAACAGAACCTGCTAGGGGCGTCTATTTTTATGTCCGTGTTTGACATGGTACGGGTATACGATTATTGCTTTTTAAGATTGGACGTCGCTCTTCGGTTGCGCTCTTCGGCGCTAGGCACTAGGTGTATGGAGATATAGGATGCTATTTCGAGCATCGCGAGTTCCGGATATGGAGTTGATAAAAATACACATTTTTCCATTCCGCTTGGCATAAGTAGATTATTGAAAAATGAGTTTGATGGTTTATTTCAGTGCTGAACAAAGGAAATTGGTTTGGCACTGCATTAGAATTGTTTAAAAATAGCAATCTCGTGTCGTTTTAGCACGATTCTATCCTGTCTAGAAAGGATTCTATTTACAGAACCTTTAGATTGTATGCTATTAAGGAGGATAATAATCTAATTTCGATCCTATAGTCATTATCACTCATTTTCCTTTTTCATCGTTTTTGAGTGGAACTAAATGATCACCATGCTCCAGAAGAAACTAAATCTAATTTTCCACTTGAACACTCGATGAAACACAGAATTTTAGGGTTTTTGGATGAGTTGAAAAATGAACTACCATAAATCGTGGTTAGCTCCCACTGGCCGAACCATCGCCATTTGTCAACGGAACGGAAAAGGTTAAGTCATTACGTTATCCACTCCGTCCGGCCCGACCTGGGGTGGCACGACTGTGACACTGGCAAAAACTACTCCCCGGGGAGAAGTTATGACTACTGTTGCTTTCGTTCCCACCGTAGCCATGCGTAACCTCATCAGCCAATTCCAAAAGCAAACTTACCACACTCGGTGCTACGAAACGGTACGAAAAGGCGGGATTAGCATTCCAGGGAATCAACCGGTTTTATTTAGACTTTCGCTTCCGCACTCAGGAAGCTGGTATCGCAATACGAAAAAAATCGTAGCCGCAAGAGAATCAAACCACTTGCTGATAGAATTTACGAGCGCACGGATAAAACATGCAAAGCAAAAAAAAAGGACCAGTCATGGATTTGTTTTCGGTTCACATGATTGTACACCCTTTAGCACACTCCCTCCCGCAGCTCTGGGGAGTAGCAGATCCTGGCAAAAAGTGAGAAAAAACGATCGTCATCGTGCGAAATGGAATGGAAATGTTTTCACGTCACGTCAGCAACGTAAGAGTCGGGTTCATTTACATAGAGCTTCCCTGCTGGCAGACAGACACTCGGATGCACGGCGAGACAATGGAAAACCGTCCGCCCCGAAACCGCTCTACTGCATTCCTCCATCACTCGCCCGCCGAGTATACACTCTGAAGCACAGTATCTAAACTTTCCAGCACACTGGCACTGCTGAATATAATTTATGCTGCTCGTCAGGCACACCGGAATGCCCCGGTCCCAGTTTTCATCGCAGCTTCAAGTGCCCGTTTGCGTCATCGTCCGTTCGGTCCCGTTCCGGCGAACACTCGGCGAAGGGACAGGCATTCCGTTCTAATGCCATGTTCTTTTGTACCCCTGTTGTCCCTGAGTGACGTCATCACATGATTGACTGTGGAATAGCGCCAGAGGCGGTGGTAACCATGGCAACTTCTGTGGCTTTGTGTGGTTGCTAAGCGTTGCTGAGTGGGCGGTCTGCCTGCTCCCTTATCAATTAGCCAGCGCGCCGTGTCCGGTTCGGGCCGGATCCCGATGGGGGAAATGGAATGTACGGTCCAGCGAACAGATTGTATCCAAATGTGGAGGAAACAAGGAAGCCAAAACCTTACCCACAGTGTTTATGTTGTGTTCCACCGGCTCTCATCTTTGTCCTCTCTCTCTCGTTAGTTCGTTCCCTCTTTCTCGTTTTGTGGTTTCACGTGAACAAATAAAACGCATCGTTTCGCTTGGATGGAACGGTAATCGGACCGTTGCCTATGATATTATGGCAAGTGGAATGAAAATGTCTCCACCGGATGCTGTCGTGTAATTTGCGAGTGTGCGCAAGAACTGCCCGGAGCAAAGGGCTTTTTTCCTTTATTATAATTTTAAGCACCTAACGAACAGTTTAACCAAACGCTGGCCATGTAAAAGAAGGGAAAATAATCAGGCTTTGATGGCGGTATTAACACCAAGCCAAACTGTTGTCTTTAAAGTAGTTTTACCTCAATAATTTCATGGGACAGAAACACTTCATTTAAAAGTATTTACCGTAGAAATAAGATCGACACAAAATGGGTGAAACGTGTAAATATTTTCATTTCCGTCAGGTCCCGCAGAATGGATACCCATTTGAAACTAAACCTGTCCCAATATTCAGCAACCGTTTCGCTTCTCAAGGTTGGCGTGAGTGGTATAATAATAAAAAAACAAGCCTACTCACCCACTATCCGACGATGTAACCTTTGCTAAGCGGTGAAAATTGGCGTGAAAATGGTCACCGTCAGTTGGGACAAATGAATTTTGGCGACCCCATCCTACAATCCACAATCTCCCGCCCTGTATATATAACCCTGACGGGCGGTCGAGCATGTGTTGCCAAATGTGAGATGCGTACCCATGCATACATTCCATTTGCGTAGACGCAGGTCCTTTGCGATCGGCTGCTGGCAGATGTAACCACCAGGCGCAACTCCAACAGCGCTCAAGCGTTCGCCCCACCCACCTTTGCTCCATCGAGCTCTTTGTTGCCTCCCTGTCACTGGAGGACAACAAACGCTCGACGATAGGCAGACGCCGATCCGGTGGGCAATGTGCGTGTTTAAAAATAAGAATTTATTTATAGTAGAACGTGTGTTTAAAATAACTTTACTCGTGACCTTTTTCCCCTCGCGGTGCTCTTCCTCCACTGTCCGGATCCGCGTGAGTTCACGCAGTTTGCACCGTTGCCGTGCGATCAGCAAAGCGTGGAGAATTGCCGAACCAAATAGATGTGGATGGATCAGACGCTTCCCGGCTCTATCTTTTGCCTGCAATAGTTGGCCGATGCAACCACTCGGGTTATGTGGGGGTACGATTTGTGGGAACGGAACAAATCATCTGTACCAGATTTTGTAACCGTTTTATTACATGTTGCACCAAGGTAACATGTTAGCAGTAACTATCAAGGCAGTAGATGCAGATGCATACTAGTTTATGCGATGAGATCACCAACGGTGTCCTGGTTAGCTATAGAGTAATTGTAATATAAATTTTAATGACTGCTCACATAGAATATAGGTAAAATTGGTTTCAGATATCGCGCAAACCCAAACTGATATGTCAAGCAAATATTGAGATTAATATTGATTTGAAAAAGTTTATTTTACATCACTAATTTCTACATTTCTCTTTCACTTTCTCTCTCTCTCTCTCTCTCTCTCTCTCTCTCTCTCTTTCTTTCTCTCTTTCTATCTTGCTTTTATGTTTCCCATAGATGAGAAATATAGCAGCCACAACCGTCATCATGAAGCTATCCGAGAGTAAATCCGACACCTCCATTATTGCCAACCTGTACAAATCGATCAACAACAGCTACCGGCGGCTATCGAACACAAGCAATGTGCTACACCGCATACCGGAAATGGAGATTCCCAACATGGCGATCGCCGATGAGTACGATATCGAGAAGATGATCGCCGAGGGTTGTTTTGCAAAGATCTATCTAGCACACCATCGGCCCACTGGCACGACCGTAGTCCTAAAGGCAATTCACACCGAGCTGACGAGTCTGAAGGAGTTTGTGCGCGAGTTCCACTACAACTATCAGCTCAGCCACCACCCAAACATCCTCAGCTGCTATCAGGTGAAGTTTCAGACGAAGGAGTATTACGTGTACGCGCAGGAGCACGCCCCGTTTGGTGATTTGGCGGCCAACGTCGGGGCAAGCGGGTTACCGGAGAGCAGCTGCAAAAAGATCGCCGAACAGCTCAGTTCGGCGCTTGGTTTCATGCACCTAAAATTGCTCGTTCACCGCGATTTGAAGTTAGAGAACGTACTGGTCTTTACGCCTGATTTTTCCCGCATCAAGCTATGCGACTTCGGTTCGACGACACGGGAAGGTGTGCTGGTGAGCAAAAACAACAAAACCTGGACGGCGTTCCTACCGCCCGAGGTGCTGGAGGTGGTCAAGAACGAACGGTTCATCTGCAAGGCGTCGTCCGACTCGTGGCAGTTTGGCATCGTGCTGTTCGTTTGTCTGACTGGGGCAACACCTTGGAAGTCGGCCGACTGGGTGCGGGATACCAAGTATGCAGCGTTCATGAAGTATCAGAAGCGCGAAACTACCAAAATTCCGGACAACTTCCGGCGGTTCACGCCCCGATTATTGCGTGCCTTTCGGCGCATCTTTGACCACCGGGACGAGGATCGGGCGAAGGTGACGGACATCATGAAGTACATGAAGAACCGCTGGATGGATGGCAAGATCACGGTGTCGAAGTCGGCTTCCAACATTGCCAGCGTGGGCCAGCCACAACAGTGCCCGCATCCGCACCAGCAGCACACCAACTCGGACCAGGACTCGGTGAAGTACATCAACCATCGCGAAAGCCGGAACTCGTTCGATGGGAAGCTGCGAGCACGCCGCATGACCAGCGTTGGAGCGCTCACGCCCGACTCGGTGCCGGGCTCGATGAATTTAGCCGGGGTGGATCACCAGGATGCCATCCGAAGCAAGGTGTGGGATTGGTTGGAATCGAACGATCTGAGTGCGAGCGGCAGTGTGGACGATCTTACGTTCTGGAGCACCAAAGATACGAAAACGTTGCAGCTACAGCATCACCAGCAGCAGCAGCGGCGCCAAAGTGTCGGTGGCCATCTGCTCCAGCCACATCACCAGGATCTGATCAGCTTCAGCGAATCTCACAGCACAGTTAGCTTTCTTCGCGAAACGCGAACCATCACCGGCGGTGGTGTGAAAATGTTCAAATGAAACAACCCCTAGAACCTCAAATTCCACCCAAAACGTGTGAAACGTGAACCGACAGTACACAAATGAACAATACTCCTCCAAAATCCCCTACACATACACATCAATCGTAGCGCCGCATAGGTTCTGACTTTCCAGGACAGTCATGTCGGTAGAGTAGGTAGATAGGTACATGTGATTATATTAATTATGTGTGTGATAATTGCCAAAAAGTACGATAGTAGAGTCCTACATCCTTGTGAAAGGTTTCGGTGGGATGTCCGTCGAGTCCGGAACTGTTTGCCCATCAATGAACGTACATTGCTGTGCAGCAATTACTATTTCGTAGAAACATTTAAGAGTTGTAAACCTTTGGAAGATACAAAAAAACCTCCAATAACGCAATGAGTGTTTGCAGAATGAACAGAAATGAGAATTGTACGTCTTTAGTACACACAAGCGAGCATACAAATGATTCAAAAATGGTTTTTGATTGAAACATAATGCAAAAGAATTGAGCAAAGAGAAAAGAGAACATAAAGAGAAAAAAAAGATCAAATGAAAAACAGGGAGAAGCTAGTCACCTAGTGTGTGTTTTTTAGTAAACGTGATAATGTATGACCGAGGGTATTTATACATACAATATACTCAGATATACTGAGCTGTATACATATATATTTAAAATACTGTGTTAAGAACGAACAGGATGTTGTACATGAAGGAGCTAGCGTAATGAGATCTTTCATTCGAATAATTTCAAATTCTTAAGAATACGTCGAACCTTTCTGCAATGTGTAGCAGGGTAAGTAGCAAACCAATCTGCTCAATGGTATATTAATTGCGCTTCATGTAAGTGTTACCTTGTTTGTGTTTTACATAGCGTGAGTTAAAACAATAATAGCGTGACTGGAACCAGAACCAGAACCAAACCAAACCAAAACAAACAAAACAAATACTGAGAGTTGAAAACCTCTAAATGTAACCTAACGTACGAAAACCAAACCTTAACGTAGTGTATGGAAAGAGAAACTAAACCGATAACGCGAACAAGCTCCAAGCATTATTCAGTAAACGATGCAATAATAGATGAATACTGTAGGGAAAGTAAGGGGATCAAAAACAAACCTAATACGATTGAAACTACATTTTTACCAACCTCTGTAACACTCAAGAACAAAATACAAACAAAAGCAGTGTAAAAATAATGCGTAATAATGTGGAGTAGGTTTTTAATGAAGTAGAGTCACTCTTTTGAATGATTGATGGTATGCTAATGATTGTACATATTGCGGTAAGCATGTTCAGCGCCAAAATGAATGACAGCTGTCTAGTCGATTAATAAAGTATGTGATAGTGAAAGAATTGAATATAAAAAATATTTTCCTTGTTATTTGTTGTTGCTTTTCCGTGAGTTGATATTGAAACTCTCTTGATCGTCCTTTTTCGAATGGTATGTGAAAGATCAGCAGACGCATCCATTTAAATTACTCGTTCCAACGGTCTTCCCCGGTATTGATTTTCAATGAAACGATAGTATGCTTTTGTGGAAAATTTGCCGCCCGTTGTTTGCATTTGAAATGCTGGACGCAAACATTTAACAAATCACTACTGTTTAAGCCTGCTGTTACGGTCTGCTGAGGAAACTTCGCGCGAATAGGTAATTGATTTTCGAACGTCACATTTCGGCAAAGCAGTCCGTGCCTGTTGATTTGCCCGTCCTATCCAAGACCTGTCAGTAAGCGGTGCCAACGTGAATAACAGCTAACTGTACGAAATAGAATCACAGCCCAGCGCAGATGTTGATCGGTAGGTTTCCACACAAGCCGGCGGCATGACGCGAGTTTGGCGAAAAGTGTCGAATACGTGAATTATATCACAAAGCTGTACATGTATGGTGATGTATACAATAGTGGTGGTAAAATGGTTCCATTTTAAGATGCTACCAGGAATTGACTTTCGAAACGCGAACAAGCAAAACCGTTGACAGGACTGGTACAGGAAAGTATAACAAAACCCAAACAAATGCATCGAGAAGTCAGAGCACTTTATTTGTGGGATCGACAGAGGGAAATGATGTCGAACTAAAAAAAACAACACCATCATTGACTTCGGCGGCACGAAAGTGACCGCCAAATAACGTCACTAGCGATTCGTGTTCGGTTGAAAACAACGGACTATCGGCTAGATTGTCGTTTTTGCGCTCTGTCAATCCATCCAGTTTTGTCAGCTTAAACTGAGCACAAGAACAAGAACAGGAAGACCACAGGCTCTCAAGGAAACGCCAATGGTGATCGAGAAGGGAGCCAAATGGCTATGCGCTATTTGATGCAAAGTTGATTGCCGGATGCTTGAATGATTGAATTTCTAAGAAAATTCAATGAAAATGGAATCCACGATTCAATTGTATAGCAGTAGAGTTTGTTACAGAAAAAGTGGCATGCTAACATTCTAGCACTGCTATCGTCAGCTCTGTCACTCTCTGCCGCTTGACGGCTCATTTTGTTCGTTTTGAGTATGTAAACAAGCTGCCCCTCTCAATGATTTTGTTTGTGTCGCCATAAATGGGGCCAACCGTATATGTCAATGAGCAAAAAAAGTATG
Source organism: Anopheles gambiae (assembly GCF_943734735.2). Taxonomy (NCBI): domain Eukaryota; kingdom Metazoa; phylum Arthropoda; class Insecta; order Diptera; family Culicidae; genus Anopheles; species Anopheles gambiae. Next base: position 45,182,086 of record NC_064602.1, on the reverse strand, counting down.
GTGAGAGTGATCCGAAAAAGAAAACAAGAAGCTCTACTTCAAATTTATGAAGCACATTTAGCTTAACTTTAAACGATCTAGCACGTACTGTGGAAGGTTTGGAAGGTTGTGATATTAAGAGATACGATTTAAATCAGGTTTAAAAATCATTACTTAACTTCCTTTTTACCTCGTAAGCGCCACGTTTCATCAGCTTCAGCCATAAGTCCATTTTTAAAACATCCTAAAAATGTTCATACGTTTACTATACTATGGAAATTCTGGTTTGGTATTTGAGTGTTAAGTAATTCTATTTTTACTTTACAATTGTCACAGTTTTTAACATTTTTTTATTGTGGAGGAACGGTCCAAAAAGGCCGTTTTAGTTTTAAAAATATATAGTGTAATATTTGAACATTTAATAATAATTTATACAGTTTTGTATTAAAATATGTGTAACCATATGTTTTGTTTATAGTGGCATTTTTTTAAATTTCATGCTATCTTAACGTTCAGCAAATCGATCTTTTCCACAATCGACCTCATCGAATACAAAAATTACATGAAGGGTAAAAGGAATAATTTTCTGTTCAACCTGTTTTAATTGGTAATCAAACGGTTTATAGCATTTGACATTTGAAGTGTATCCAACAGAAAAGAATAGATAAAAAACTTGTAAAAAGGTAAGATATTTACAGTGGCCGGCAAAATAAAGTGGCCACTACTTACAATTTTACATGTTTAAATTTTTTTTTTCGTGGAAAATGATGTTATTGCACTGCTTTATTTATTTAAATGCTTTATGCAAATAAATTATGTCAAAGATCCTCGAATATGTGAAGAATGCGAGAGGAACGCATATAAATTATAAGTTTGATGTTATATTTGTTCAGAAAAATATTTTCTGTAGAATGAATAAAGTGGGCACTTTATTTTGGCACAGTGATTTTGATCAATTTTGGAAAAAAATATTTTTTCTTGAAGCAAACTTCTCATTTTTGTCATGCTATTGTACTGCGCATTCTTAAGCATATCACGAACAATGTTTCAAAAAATAAAGCAGTACAATAACACCATTTTCCACGGAAATAAAATTAAAACATGCAAAACTGTAAGTAGTGGCCACTTTATTTTGCCGGCCACTGTACATCATATCGCCATTCGTCTGTTGACACTTTTTTCTCAAACTTAAAAGCTTTATTTTTTACAAATCACTATTCCGCTGGTACCATGCGAGATTTTCCCTCAGTTCCTTGATCCTAAGAAACATTGATTACGTCCATGGTCAATGGCAAATCACAAACGAAGGAATCAAGCACGGTAGATCTAGTCTAGCATGTTGTAGATAACATGTTGCGAATTACAACTGCTGTCCTTCCGAGAATTTCCGGGGACATCAGAGTCAAGTTAAGTTTTTGTCGTTCCCCCTGAAATGACAGCCTGTAAAAGAGTGCCTTCCCATTATCAGTATATTTTTTTGGTCACATACGGTTTTGTAGCGACTATTTGGGACATTTCTTTGTTGTGCTAGTAGATTGTAAGGGATACGTTACAATCTGTAATAGGATTGTCAGCTTTGTATGTGAAACTGTAATAAATAGGATATAAATGTACAACATTCTACGACCCTTCTTGCATTGTCAGTTGTTGTTTTAGGACAGGCAAGTATGTATATTCATACGTTGTTACTGTAGCTTACGCATACTCTGTTACGCGGGAGTAAATCGGTTCTTCAAGGATAGACCCAAATATGGGGGCATAGTAGCAATAGGCTTCTTTGAATCGGTATTATTTTCAATTTGTTGTTTACTCTACATCAGATATCCAGAGGCTCACGAAATAGTTATGACATTTTTTTGTAATTACGGAATTAAACTTTAAAACTGACATACAAAAAGATTGAATGCCAACAACGATAAATCAAACGACCAAAACTTTTAAACACTATAATTGAATATTTGTTATCCATTCAATCCAGTCAATTAATAAGATTAAATACTGCATAAAATACCAAAGGGATCGAGGAGTGACACATACGATCCCCGATAAAGTGTAAAACCTTTTAAATATTGAGATAAACAAGAGATGAAAGCATAGTTTTTCTGTTTGAAGATCGTGTTCTCCAGAACGAGGACACTAACCCCTTCTTATATTTTCAAGGCCTTTTTCAGGAATATAGGAATATAATAATAATGAACATCTATCGAATCGATTAAATCGAACATTTCATAAGATAACTGCTTAGTACAAATGTTGAAATGTAAAATATCAGAAAATCAAGTATACTACTTCGAACAGCTTAACTGTATGATGTTGGCTATAAAAAATACAGAAAATAATTATTGTTTCCAAAACTAGTTGGATGTGAAACAGCAAAAGTCAGTGGCTGTATGCAATCAGTCAGTTTTGTATGGTTGTTGTTATGAGTATGAGTATAATATGACTACGATAGGATACTATGCAAAGGAGATTTTAACTTAAGATGGGCATAACAAGCCTGGTTGCACGGTATGTAAGTGATCCTAGTAATAGAAATCTTAAAGGTAGAACATAGAAGACATCCATGCACGAGTCTTGGACCATCCTGGTATAGGTTGCAAACATTCTGGGTCTGTTTGAACAATGCATCCTCCGGATCTTCTTTGGCGGTGTGTTCGAGCATGGAGTTTGGGGAGGATGATCTACGAGCTTGCTGAGCTGTACGATCAACCGAGCATCCTGGCGGTGGTGAAGGCTGGTACGATACGATGGCTGGGGCATGTCATGAGGATGCTGGACTCATGATCTACCAAAAAGATGCTCCACAGCTATCTCCAGTTCGGCACCAGGTGCAGAGAAGCACAGCGAGTTCAATCAGGTGAAGCAGAACCTGTCGAAGACAGAACATCCTGAAGAATAATTGTTAACCAGGCCATGCAACGACAACGTGCTTTCTTGTAAGCATGTCAACGAAAGAGAGTGTAGGGAGTGAATCTGATAAGTTTGGTTCAAATAATGGGTCCTTCTATATTTTAAGCCAGAAAGCTGAAATTTTCAGCCTGTCAGTGGAACAGCATTCATCATCCGGGTCGTATCCATTTGGCAATTACGGTCCGCCATAATGGATTTTATCAAATATGTACAAACAACTATGCATTTCAAAACATTTCATTTTTTTCTGTTTTAAATTAATTACAATATTTTAATTAAACATAAAAAAGTCGATCCAAACAATACTTAACTTTTTTTGGCGCAATATTTATCCTACAGCTAAAAAAAATCCTTCATGAGATAAGCTGATCGCGCCCCCATTTGTTTATGTATATTTCAGGCTGAAATAATCTAGCCTGAATATCTGAGGCTAGTTTTGTGTGTGGTTTTGTACGGAGAGTAGACATGATTTCAGCCTCCAAGTATAAAACTCCATATAAAACAGGTGGTTAGTATGGTAAAAGCCTCCAATATTCGTCTCGTGTTAATGCAACCTATTATATGACACTCCCCTAAAACACGATTTGCACTGTAGGATTTCGAATAGCTTGTTAATTTGTGTTATGAAATAACATGTAATTATCACGCGTAACACGAAGTAAACGATTCCCATACGTCAATAACTCAACAAATTGTAATGTGTGTGTGAGAAATGAGGGTGAAAAAATTAATGCTTTCATCGTGAAATATTTTGTAAACAGATGGATTGAAGCAAACCCGCAAGAGAAAAAAAATGCACGACCACTGATAGGCATATTTATTTTCGCCCACAAAGATTCCTCATGTATGCCACTTGTCTTATGTTTACATTCCTCTAAGACATGAGGAATCTAAGCTTTCCTTTCGGTTCTGTTCTTCGCAATTCCTGTTCCCCTGTTAGAAGTACCAATGCACGTGCAAACAAGTACCTTGCGCACAGCCTATGGTTTTTGCTTGTTTTTTCAACGTTTGAAACGTACATATGTCTCTATCTGTTATTCAAAATAAAACACCGAACGCAAAAACGATACCTATGAACCCGTGAAAAAGTTGTGCCCGCGATTGCAACGAAGCGATCAAAGGTAATTTGTTTTGCAGAATACTATCGCAGTGCAAAGGTTCTACGGTGTATGTGTGAATGTTTAGTGAGTAAAACGAGTGGTGCCGGTTTACTATCTAGCCAAGCAAGCAAGGAACTGAGAATAACCAATGTAAATAGCGTCTGATGGGTACTAATAACTTATTCTGTCTACCGTGACGCTTATGACGCTGTTCCGCAGCGCCGTTTGATGGGAATGCCACTGGGCAAATGATGATGACGGTTAAAAATAAACAGAACATATGCCAAACAATTTGTGTTCAATGTTTCCCCGCTATCGCCTTCCCACCTGAGTCCTGGGCCGTCAGGGTTCGTGACAAGGAGCAGAACGGTCAAACAAAACTTGAAACAACACACACATAGAAAAAAAAAACGAATGCAAAGATCACAACTCTCGATTGTTTGGAGGGGGTTGCGATTCGCTCACGATCATGGCTCAAACACCTTATGTGCAAAACTTTGCCCGATTCCGCAAATGTTTCGATAGAGTCAGAGGGTGCGGTATCTTTGTGGTAGTAGTAGAAGGATATTTCTTGTTTTTGGTTTTTCTCGCACGAAACCGCTTCTTAAAATTCTCTTCGTTATTTTGAAGATTATGAACATTTTCCGTCTCTTACACACTCAGCTCCTCAGCATGTATTGTTTACGTTCGGCAATGGAAAATCGATACATTTTTCTTCCATTCCCATTGGCTACCCCGAGGTACCCCGCACCCGCGTTTGTTTTTGGCACCCGACACATTCGGCACTATTTGGGTGGTGAGATATTTTTAAATTTCCCACTGCCAAAGGTTAATCGGTTTTCGAATAAGCAAAAACAGCAAATGGCCCGAGTAAAAATAGTATCTTTGAGGTTTTGCCTTTGCACTATTGCATTTCTGGTGCGGCCTGTCTGGTGATATTGTAAAACACACAACAAAAGCGTTACAAACCTGAGAGATGGCTGAGAGAGGGAGTGTCATAGAGAGATAGAGAGTTTATGGAATGAAGAG